>NW_028262290.1:50755000-51380000 GCF_047370975.1 Nipponia nippon | reverse complement strand
GACTGGCACAGAGCTGGTGATCAATAAGAGAAGGGCAAGCACAGCATCCAGAAAGTGCATAACGGAGAAGGTGTACATCTAGCATAAATATTATCCATTAGCATCAGTAAATTGCTGCTTGCTTCCCTCTTTGCCAATTGATTTTATTAATCCTGTCCTCAGATTAAAAAACATATTTTAGGCGATCTTTTGAAAATTACTGCTCTTGCATGGTTTTGGGTGGAAGAAGTACGGAAAGTGACAGGAATCACAGACAGAAAGAGGAACAAATCAGCCTGGCTTCAGCGGCCACCGCAGCCTGACACGAAGAGCACGGATAAATGCTGCCTCCTAACTCTTACACAACCAGCACTAGCAGAGATGATCGGAAAAGTGAAGAGGAGGCTCCCGACTGCACCAAAATCCACAGTGCTGAGCCCGGCCACCCTAAAGCTGGCGTAAAGCTTCATGGAGGCTTGCAGTTTATGTAACGCTAACCATGCATCCTTTTGGGGATGTCAGCTGTGGCAAGCACCCGCTCCATCAGCTGCCACCGCAGCACTCCCGGGGCACCCCAAAGCCCGGGAAGGACGCTTCTGTTTTCTTTCCTTCCGCCCTAAACCACCTTCGTTTTTCCTAAAAATAAATAAATACAGAAATCCCTCAATCCAAGAATATGACGGAGCATTTCACGGGCGCGGTAAGCACAAAGCGGGAGGCCAAACACGCATCCCCCCGCCCCGCTCCCCGCCGCCGGGCTCACCTTGAACGACATCCTGCACATCGCAGCGCCCCGCCTCCGCGCTGCTCCGCGCTGCTCCGCGCCGACCCGCGCAGCTCCGCGCCCCGGGGGCTGCGCGGGGCCGGGGCGGGGCGCGGCGCGGGGCCGGCGCCTCCCTCCCTCGTGGCTTTGTGCTCATGAGTTTCTGGCTATTATTCCCCTTTAAAGGTTTTTTTTTGCAGGGAATGCAGTGTTATGGTTGTTTTTATTATTATTGTTGTTGTTGTTGTTAATCAGTGGGCACAGCTCCTCTGCAGCCGCCCGCACCCCGCGCTCCAGCAGCATCATCCCGAAAAGCAAGACCCCACGGTGCGAACCCACACTGCTCAGCCACTGCTTCCAACCTATAGATCAGGCCTCTGCCGCTCAGAAATAGCACTGAAATGGCCAAAACCCAGGCACCCCCCCCCCAGCCCGGGTCCCCTTGCAGAGCTAATGTCACCCCCATGGCACCTCTTTTGCATTTCACAGCCTTTTGCCTTCATATCCAGGAAAAAACTGTCAAAAAGTATCGTTGTGAGTATACCCACGCTGCAGCTGCAAAAGCACGTGCAGGTGAGCGCTCCCTCACCTTGCATGCATCCAGCTATCACCAACACTACCTCCCATGGGTGATGCGCTCTCATTAGGAAGACAGTAAGTTCTTAAGGGCTTAATTTTAAGCCTTTAAAAATGAACAGTCATAAAGCCAATGCATGTCCTGTTTTGCCTAGCTGCCGCAGATTTCATTCAAAGTCTGCGTGATAGAGAGTAGGCAAAACAGGGCATGCTCTGGTGGGAGATTCCTGAATGTCTTTGCTATTGTTGGTATAAACTGAGCCCTTAGGGATTTTCTTCTTTTGATGTGCACACATAAATCCCATTCACGAGAAAATTATGCGTGTGCATTGAGAGAAAATACTTGCACTGAGATCCAAATAGTTTATTCTACGAATCTGCAAGTGGAGGATTTTCTGCAGATTTTTTTCCTGAGGCAATATTCATCTGTGCATACAGTAAAACAAACTGTAGGCAAGCAGATGAAAGCTGCTAATAGCATAAGCTCATCTCAGAATGCATGGCCTGGTGTGAGCCTCACCTGAATCACTGAGATCATACAAACATGGATGATCATTCTGATTTTTTCTTAAACTTAAAAATACTGAATAAACTCGGTAGATTGCATAGTTAAGAGTCATCCCTGCTCTGATCCAGTTGCACAGTGATGCTTGCCCACCGACAGAGGAAAATATTACTAATCTGTACGCACTCCCTGCCTCACCCCTGGAAAATCCCTGTATTTATTCAATCTATTGTGACTAACATGCCAATCTTTTCACATTCACCAGCCAAAATGTTAAATTTTCGGACAAAGAAAAGCCAAAGAATTCTCTGGATGAATGACAAAAAAAAGGAGACTAACGCAGTATATGTTTTTTTGGGCCTGTATTTATTTTTGATGTCAAGGGACAAAATTTGAAGTGCCCTTCTTAATTTGCCCACAAAATCTGAAACTGCACCTATTTTCAGTTGCACGTGGTCTCCTGTGATTTTACTGTTTTCATATTCAGGTGCAATAATCTGTCAGAACTGTCAACTACAGAAATACATGTATAAGGTATGTTCTTTTTTGGTGACCCTTTGAAAGTTTATGCCAGAAAGCATTTAGAAACTATCTTTTTTGGTGTATATCTCTGTCTATTGTTATACTCTAAATCTGGCATATGGGCAAAGAGGAAACACACCTCATATATACATAAAACCAAGAATTTATAATTCGTATAACTGAATCTTAGTAGTCTAATCCAAGAATCATTACTAGAGCAGATATAATTATTGCAGAAAAAGAAGAAAATAAGTCTGTGCAGAAAAAAAATCAATATTAATAATGCTACAGTTAAAACTTATACACACCTCCTGGTTTTTACTCCTTTTCCTAATAATATCTTCACCTTTCCCCTGCTCTGTTGGGTCCTGAAGTCAGTGGTTTCATTCTGAAGGTGGTGGTCTGAGATGTTACGGCGACCTGTCAGCATCTGGAGTTGGTCGCTGCAGGGAATATGATATTCATGTTGGTGGCTGCTTTCTCCCTCTAGGGTCTGCATAGAGTCGTTTCATACGTTTGCCAACAAGCTTTTACATCTTGCTCTTTCTTCAGTGGTCTGCAGCTCCACATTGCAACCAAACTTACTACATCTGATGGCTTTTATGTTTGTTAGATAATATTTTTTAGTTCCTTTTTTTATCCTTAAATCCAGTTTTGTCCAGCTCCAGGTCTGTGTTTTTGTACCTGACTATTGGCAAGTTGTTCATAGCCGTGGGGTCACCAGTGCCAAGCTCGTGTCCCGCCTCTTATCATCCCATGCCCATGCTCAGGTACCCTGCACCCTCTGTCGCCACTGATCAGTCACACCATTCCTCTGTGCTGCATCGTTATGTTACAGTCATAAAGCCATAGTGGTACTATACAAAGGTAAAACAAATTACTCGTAGACACTTGGTCAATTAGAAAAACTGCTGTTAGAGCTAAACCATGTAAAACAAAGTTGAGGGGAGGGCAACAGAGTAAGTCTGACAAACCTCAGTCCTGAGGCCTTGCAAACTCAGTGCCTGTCACCAGCAGTGGGAATACTGTATTGTAGGGCTCCGTGGTTACGCTACCCCCGTCTCCCCTATTCTTGATTCTTGGCAGGATGTTTAAGGTTGCAAGATATTTGAACTGGTTGGGATTTGCTACCTGTTTGGCAGAATTCATCTGCAGGGCAGCAGGCTGCATTCCTACTACCTAATATTTCATCACAGTGATTATTTCAAATACCCTGAGTCACGTTGTTTTGTACAAATCTGAAGGGTATCTCAAAATGAGTTGCTGGAACAAATGAAACCATTGCCTTTAAAAGCTGATCCAGCTATTCTGTGTAAGTCACAGACAAACCTCACCTAAGCCAGAACAGTTCAGGCACAGCTATATATGGAGAATGAAAAGAAGTGGCACAAATTTTGGGCTAGCCAAAACATTCATTTGGAAATCTTGATCCAAACATCTACAAGTTTTTATGCAAACAGATACGTTCATTTCTATTTGCTATAAAAAATAACAATCAACAAGCAAATACACATTTAGAATGTCAGTGAAGAGCAATGTAAGTTTGCTTGCTGTGTATGTAAATGGCTAAATATATTTCAGCAGACTATGGGGGTTAGCATCTGTTTTGTAACTTCAATGAGCTCCGACATGGGATTCTGCCCCCATATCAAGAACCTATTGCTAAATTTGACTGCCATCTTCTAGACCCCAGAGCTCTTTACTGCGGGGTGTATCACACCCTGCATCTGTGTAACTCAGGAGGTACTGCCTTGAGAAACATGTTTCTGCTTTTCTTTTTTCTCATTTCCCATATGGCTGTATGTCCTCAGTGTTGCTGCACTTGCTTCCAGTATCACCTGTATAAAGACCATTGATGGGAGCCTGTGACATTTATTCTCTGATCGTAACTTATTTTTTTCTGAAGTTTTACAGAAAGTGGAGATCTTACTATAATGCTATTGATTTCAGCTGTGTCTGCGTTGTCTTCTTTCCTGGGGCATTTGCTTCCATGAACATTTAGTTATTTAAATATTCAAAATGAGTAAATAAGTTTTTACACTTTTCCAGAAATAAATTACTTTATCCAAAGATTAAAAAGAAAAGGTAATTTAAAATGTAAATTAGAGCAATCTTCAGCAGTTTCAGTTACAAATTTTGAAGCCTAATTTTACCCAGACAACGATAGTAATATCCCCAGTTACTATGAAGAGCAAATTGTATTTCCATTTTACTAAGGTATAAATCCTCTTTCTTACTCTAGTTCTCTCTGCAAAATTTAAAAATCCTTGATCATTGCCTTTTAGAGGACTGCTGTGCGTTTCTGCCTGTGGCCTCCTGTGCGGGCTTGGGCAAAAATCTTCAAAAATAGTCTTTCACTTTGGCTTTCTTACATTCTCTTGCCTTGTAACTGAAAACACAGACACACAGAACAAAGGGTACTTTTGCAAGCATCAGTGTAAGTTTTTTACACATCGGTTTCCACCAGTAAGATTCAGTATCAGCACACAGTAAGACAGCAGCTCTAAAACTTCTTGCTCTTTCCCTGATCTTTGGACCCTTTATGCTGCTAAAATTGCTCTTGGTCTTGGCTAAAGGCTGCAATGTGCTGCACAGCAAACCGAGCTGGCCAGCTTGGACACCACCAGCAGGGAGGTCCGCGTAGACCAAGTCCAACGGCTTGGCTAGCTAAATCAGTTCATGCTGATCTCTCTGGCGATGTCTACGTTAGTGTTTTAGTCTGGATCAGGAGCACACTTCTGAAGTGAATCTCCCGATTGTCTCCCTTTGCTGTGCTGTTCTCATTGTGGAGGGATCTTGTATTATGCAAACTGGATCCGTTTTTGAACTAAACTCGAAGAGTTTCTCCAGGAGCAGACTTAGTGGACTGTAGCTGCAAATGGGTATTCATGTCCTGGGACTGAATGACAGCCAGTCTAAATTAAAAAAATATACACAAACCCAACATGAAATGGGTACAGCGTAGACTTCAGGTCCTCAGCACAATTTGCTCTACAGATCCACTCCTGTTAGTCTGCACTACTTGCAGATATAGAGAGCCTGTGTTGTCCAAAGTAGATTGCTACCGCTACCATAACTAGCTTAGATATCTCTACACTGCAATGCAGTCTTTAGTTTAGAAAAATGCCTAATAATAAGCTAGCTGGTATAGCCACATTGACCCACCCTCCTGCCTGAAAAGTAACCAAAGCCTTGTGCCACTGCTCCTTCCCCATACCCTGTGTGTGTTCTCTGATCCAGTGAGGATCTGGGAAGACTCATTATTTGCCCAGGACTTACAGATGTCTTGCAGTACCTACAAATGGGCCACAAAACATCTGGAAATCTGCCTGCCCACTGTGATTTACTGTAGACTTCACGTGTGCTCCATCAACTCTTTACATGAACTTGACCTTTTCGGGGTGCACTATGCCTAGGCAAATTCATGGTACAAAGCATGCACAATAAATGTGATACTTTCCAAGCATGCTGTATCTAGTAAGCACAGCTCATGTCATCAGCTTGTACCTGTGAAACAAGGGTGATACACCCTGGAGTGCCTGGGCATGCCCATCCTCTGCCTGGGAGTATTAATCGTTCCTAATCCAGCATGCTATACCACCTGGGAGTATTCTTCTGCCCAAAGGGAATCCTCAGCTGCTTCTCGATTGCAACTTTTAATTCCCTTTGGCTCCTTCATGGGCACTTAGGGTTGAATATCTCGGCTTCCTTCTTTAAATGAGAATAGCACTGCTCATCTCATGTGAAACACTTGGACAACCACAGATTAAATCAGCTATGTGTCTCAGATGGATCATTGCTTATGTAATTAGCTAACCTTTGTTTGCACGATGCTAGGACATTATGAGGTGAATATTAATTTGAGTGCAATATATTATTGTTATTCCAAGTGTCTTTCAACATATTTTTAGACAATTACTCTTAAAAAGACGGATCTTAGATGCATTTCTAAATTAGTTTGGCAAACTGATATTTTACTTCCAGCATTCACTTGTGTGTATGAGGAGCTTAAATCATGAAAGCAGCAGTACACATCCATCAATGTGTCACTGTGAAGATGCATAGGCACACACACACGCACACACTAGGTGCCTCACAGCCTTGCTACCAAGGTGGTGTGTAATCCCCTAACTTCATCTATTTATGAACGAAAAAGATGCTGTTCATTTCAAGCCAAAATGTTACTCTTGCTAGCACTCTGTGGACAAAGATTTCAATAACATAACTTCAGGAATATCTCAAGGCACTGAAGTCAGAAAGTCATACCATACAATGACAGCTCCTAGGATTAATTCATAGGATGGCATCAGGTTAATTCATGCTGTAATGTCTTTCCAGTATACTTGCACCCTCTTTTATGAGACCTGTTTCAGGCTTTGGGAAGCACTTATCCATGATTCTTTAAGGAATTTTACCTGGTTTTGTCGATCTCTTTGTTGTAGAACCTAATTTAATTTGAAAGTGGAATATTGCAAAATTCAGAGAAAATTAATCTAATAGATTGAGTGACTGTCAGTTTTACAATTACCAGGAACACTATAGTCTTCAACTCAACTCGTATACTGAACTTTTCATGTAAAGAATTTTTTAAGTCATACTTGTATCTCTGTTATACAGGCGGTAATGCCTAGGTAAGGCAAACTGAGCGATTTTTCCAAGATCACATAGCAAGCTCATAGAAGGTTTGGGACTAGATTCTGTATTTGGCTGAAACATAAACCTCTGAAAAATATCATCGGCATATATTCCATGTAACATATTGGAAGTTTACCACTCATTCAGTCCCAAAGCCAAACTCTAGTCACACAGTGCTCTCTACTTGTTGTCTCCGCTGAGTATAGCTCAGGCTTCTTAACTAGAGTCTGTCTTTGTGCCAGAGAAACAAATAATCTGCTGTGTGCCTTTAAGAAAGTTGGGTACTGTAAAGAAACCACAAATTCACATTACAGCTTTTCTGCTAACATCCATTGTTAACTCTGTCTCTGTAACTAGGCAATGCAAGGTCTCTCGTGCACCTAGTATAAGACATATATTTCATTCCCAGGACTTCACAGAGAAGTGTAACAGGTAGAAGTTCCTATCCCTTAAATAGCACTGCCCTTGGAAAAAAATGTGCTATTCCTACCTTGCTCCAAGAGATGCAGCAGATGTCTGCTTTGCTTAATAATTTGAATTCCAGCAACCCGTTCTGACCAGCTTTCATGAGATCTCTTCAAAGGCAGAGTTTTCCATGAGAGCTTTTCCTATGACACTTGACTGCTCTGCCTTCATTGCTGTCCTCTACCAGCTTCTGTTTAAGAGCTGATAACAGATTTTAGTAATCCAGAAAGTAAGTTTGCGAAGTGCCGGCAAAAAGAAGTTCCTCCCAATGGCTGGCCCAAATGCTGAATAAATGCTACCAATTATTCCTTTCACACAGGTGCTGGAGCTTGAGGCTGAAGCTTTAAATGTTCATACTGAATTCAGGCTCTGATAAATGACTATGCAGAGAATGATGCTCTGAAGTGTAGAAGAAACAAATGGTCAGTCTGTCTTTTCCAGAGTTACAGCAAGTCAGTATATCTTTAAACAGTTTATCTTTATGCATTTATTTCATCATAAAAGAAGCAGAGCAGTCATTTAAGGTATGCCTGACTTTAAATCATGAAAACAATAGGAAGACTGTAGCAAGTACTCTTCCAGTTAATGCTGAAATGGTGGGATCTTTCCAGCATGTTATTAGTTTTCTAAAATATATTGTATATTGCATTACCTAAAGTTGCTACTTTTACTAGACTGAGAAGTCTTGAAGTTTGCATTATGACTGTACTGGTGAAACACTAGAATTTTAAATATAACTAAACAATATAACTAAAGCTTCACTTCTTACAGTATAAGATCATAATTAATCTACTTCTCTCCTTTCCAAAAAAAGACAGAAATCATAAATGTCCTGCAAATAAATTGCCTTATGATTATGCACCGTTAGTCAATTTAAATTTCTCTTGTTCATGAAAATGTATTTAAATCATCGGCAATAATTTTGGTAAAGCAGTCTATAAAAACAAAAGATTTTCCATCTGGCCTATCATTTACATTAAACTTTCCCTTGCTAAACTGTTGCATAACCAGCTACATGGGCTGTTTATTGTTTCTACATTTACAAAAATACAAGCCTGTTTTACTAAAACTAGTGTATAAAGAATGTACTTTGACTTACTCTTTATTTTGGGAGATACTGTTAGAAATGAATAGTGATCATAAAAGAAATAGTAAAAATTACTTTAGAAACAAATCCTGCAGACTTCTCAGGAAAACTGTACCAAATATTTATGTATCCCATAAACCTCTTAAAAATAGAATGGAGAATTTACAAAACTGGATGTGAAAAAGGAAAAGTTTATCTAATAAAAGAAATAGTTTACCCAACATGTTCATAACTGTATGCATTCATCCTTCTAGGGAGCTGTTACCTTGAATCTTTCTTTTCATGCCACGGTCCTTTTGCTGAGGCCTCCTATGATATCAAATTTCATATCAAATTTTCTGGTATAAGCTGGTGTAAGGACACCTAGCTGCTAGGAACCACACAAGTGTTATTAACTTCCTTCATGTGGACCTTTGAACTGATGCCCGGGCTAGTGGCCGAGGAATCAGAGAGAAGTTAGCATTGTACTTGAATAAGTAGTACAGAATAATTTCTACAAATTGTCATTTGAGTGTTTCAATAAATTTGCTCTTTTGTTTCCTCTTTTCCATTTGTTCCCAGCAAATTAATGCTTTTAGCCACAGAGATTAAGCGGCATGTCAAGGAAGTCAATGAAAGGACTACAACTACCATCTAAGACCAATTTCCAGTCCAGTATAAGCACCAGCATACCATCTTCACTTTAGTGCAAATGCCTTTCAGCCTTCAAACAGCTGAACTTAAACCCCTCTATGTTAGCATCTGTACAGGTACATCATGCTTTAAATTTTTTTCTCCTTCCCCTCCTAGTCTTGGAATTTTGCTCTCCTGAAAGTTTTATTACTTTAAGACAGCATGTACAGATTGTGACTGTGTATTTTCTTTATCTATCGTTTCCTTTTCCTTTCCCTGCTTAGCCTCTATATATGTTGATTTTATGACTCAGCCTGAAATTGACTGTTTACCTATTTTCCATCTGCTCAGCCAGAGAGAAGCCAGTGAACCTGCATTCAGGTGCTTTGGGTTTGTTTGCAGGCCTTCTAACTCCACACACGCCACTTAATTACTGACTGATACTGGTGCAGATAATGAAAACTACTGTCTGAGTCCATGGAGAATCTCAAGTTGATGGGCAGTGAAGCTCTCGAAATATAGAGGCATATTCAAACGAAATCAGATCGTGGCCATTTTTCCCAGACATCGCTTGTGTGTTATTGTATATAACTCTACTATGGGAGGTGATGTGGGTCTGAGAACATATGTATTGCATGCGTGTGAGAACAGTGCATGATATATCCCTTATGCTGCTATGCTACTATCCCATATGCTAATATGCTACTAAAACAACAGATTGTCTAGGGCTTGCTGTTTTTTTTCCCACAGAATATAATTGACTCCTGTTCTTGTAAGTGGAAGTTTTGCATAACTAACAAAGATAAAAAAAAATAAATATAAGAAATTCTAGTTATCATCCTAAGCCTAAGTAAAGAGATTTGTTAAAGGGGGTCACACCTCATTAGCGCCACACAAGAACCACAAAACTGCTCGTATTTAGCACAGAAGTGTAAGATTCTGTCAGTCTCATTCATGTGAGACATTCTGAACGGCAGAACTGTATGGGTTTCATTATTTCTTCTCTGTCCCAAAAGCCTTGTCCGAGGACAGCAGAAGCCATTGCAGAGCATAACTTTCAGGGTCCAGACACTCTCAGATGGCTCCCTAGGAGCTTGCCCCACTCAGTAAAACTGATCTGGAAGATTGGTTTCATCCTCACTTGGAGAGAGTGGAAGTCCTCAAAGGAAGGGACTGAGGACCTTCATCTGAGGGTAAGGATGACAGGACATAAGCGAGTTTGATAGGAGGCACCTCTATACATGCGAGAGGGAAACTACTTATATTGCCAGGTATAAAACTTATTTGAATTACTGGCTATAGCTCAGTTTGTTCAGTTTCTCTGTCTTATGCCTCGCTGGTCAGAAAATCAATCCACTAATTGAAAAGAAAAAACTTGGCTAAAGAACATAGGGACACAACTGTATGATAAAATACCCAAATGACAAAATAATATTACAGCAGAGCTAAGAAGCTAGCACCATCACATCTCCTAATGAAGTGTCTGATAATTAACATGGCTGAAACCAATTGGTATTAACACAAAAAAAAAAAAAATAGAGATTTATAAAAGTTATAACTCTTATAATTATAAATCCCTCTTCTGTAGAGAATTTTTATAGTGTATTATATCTGTGCTATGGAAATCTATAATTGTGCTTAAAAAAATTTAGCAACAATATTCATTAAATTTTCTGCACTTTCACAAGGGATTTGTTCTAAATTTACTATCTTTTCCAAGTTCCAAAAATAAAAGTAAGTAAATCTTAATGTTCTTGAACTGCCTCTGTTTGAATTCTTAGTTATATTTGTCGCCTAATCCTCAGCTGGAATAAACCAATATGACACTAGAGTCTCCTCAATTTATACTGTTGAAGGTCTGGCTTCCTACCACATTTAAACATAAGGTTCTATTTAAAGCTTAAAAGAACTTGATGAGACTATGGTCAAGCTAGAGCTGAGGTTGAAGTAAACCTGAGGAAGTGTCTAAATTTGTGACAGCAACACTACCTAAAAATACAAAAACCTTGCTGGAAACAGATCCCAGAAAAAGCACTGCCTTTTTAATAGAGATCAGATTATAGAAAATTCTTGCAGAGAAAACCATGAAATTCAGATGCCAATCTAATCTAACCAATGGTTTGAAAGTCTGTTAAGAAAAGCAGTTTACAAAGAAGTGGTTTCCATGAGGAGCTGCTCAGCGTACTGTGGCAGGGAGTCTGTGCATAGCGGTTTTCCCCGATTATGATGGCCAAAGCAGCAATAATAGCACCGATGTCAGCAAATAAAAAACAGGATGTGAAAAATACGAGAGTAGACATTTTATTTTTACCCAGATGTTTGACCTGAAGTCATTGGATACTGACCAAAACGAGTACATGCTTCTTCACAAAGAATCAGGCATTATATGACCAAGATTGTTTTCTTCTTTTTGAACTTTAAGTCCATGAGCAACTCTATTAAGTAGTACAGAAAGCCAAGAATAAAAAGGAAATCCATTAAGAAGCAAAACAATAAAGTGGATGGATTTTAATGTTGCCCATTAGAAAGTTTCTTCAAGTAAAAAAAAAAAAAAGATACATCAGGCTCTGTGGAGAATGGTCAAGTGTAATTTGCTTAGGGAGTCTTATGTTAGCTATACCTTCAGCTGCATGCCCCAGAGTGTTCTTCTTAACTTATTCTTTGGAACTGGATGGCAAAGACGTTGTGTCTCATTTCCAGGGTTGCCCTAGCCCCTAGGATACTGAGTGAGTAAACATACAAAGACCAAGACTGAGAGGGACTGGCATGACTTCTACACACTGGCTACTGATGATGACTCGTGTTTTTGCTTTGAAAATGCAATTTGCCTTCTCCTGAATGGGGAAAGTGTTGTAAAGTACCAAACATTCACCTTCCCTCCTCTTTTGGCTTAGTACTTCTCTGCAAAAAAAGGGTGTGAAATACCAAAGCTAGGTCTCACATCAGCCACATGGACATTTTGAAGTTTTTTGTCCACAATCCCATCAAGTCTTTTACGGTTGGACTTGATGATTTTAAAGGTCTTTCCCAACCTAAGTGATTCAATGATTCTGTGATTCTAAGTCATGAGTGGTCGCTAGGAAGATGTTTGTAGCTAGAACATTTCAAAAGAGACCAAAATATATAAAAAATTGCACTTAACATGTCATGGACTTGGAAAAGGCTCTAACATAGTTTGTTACTAGTTGTGCAGTCTGCCAAAGGCGTGCATTCAGACATCATGCGTTAGAGGTGTGCAGCAGTACTGAGAGGCAGTTCAGTGAGCAAGTCGCCTCTTACATCAAGGATCACAACTTAGCCTACCTCTATTCAAAACTGTAATGACTGGCCTGATGCAGAGGGTTAAGGAAAAGTCTTTCATTATCTTTTCCTAGTATGTTATTCAGCAAAGACAAAGTGAAATATCTAGAACAATCATGAGCTACTTCAGAAGATGGTGGTTTGAGTCAGCCAAAATAGATGAGATGCTTCACTGAGAGAGACAGTGAGAAATCAGCCAAATGAGAGGGTACCATTTTAAGTCTATACAAGAGTGTAATGGTTCAGGGTTGAGCTATGATGAGAATGTGGGTGCAGATGTTGCAATTTACCTTGAGAGCCCTTGGAAAGTGAGAGAATTCATAGTGGTTTTCTATTATAAGAATATGTCAAGTAAACTTAGGAAGCAGAATGTGCAGGAAAATCTTAGAACATGAGCTTGCTGGCTGGCAGAAGAAAAGACAGACCTGATATTAGGCTGTAGAGGGATGCTAAGTAAAATGGTAGCTACTGAACTACTATGCACCAAGCACGGTTTACCATGCAACATTATGCAGACAGCCAATCATGAAAAAGCTGAAAGTGCATCAGCTGAGATACCTGAATCATGTGAGGTGATAGGACAGAGAATAAGAGAGGCTCCAGCTGGATGGATAATATGATCTAGCAGGCACAGTACAAGGACACTAAAAAAAAAATGGTCTATGAAGAAGGATGGCATCATCCTAATGTCTACATCCAGAAAGAAAGAGGTGAAAGAAACAAGAAAAAAGAATTAAAAAAAAAGGACAAGACAAAAGTGCAGTTCTGAATAACTGAGTTCTGAATTACTCTAAGCATTGTAGGCATCTAAATTTCTGTTTCTGCTGACAGAACTGCATTTTAGAGCATGGTCCTAGCTTCTGTGTTCCTCAGTATTCCAGTTATAAAGAGAATGATTTCTCTTTTTCAAAGTGATATGGTAGGGTCCTCAAATACTGTGGTACAAGAAATTTTTGCAAGATGAAAAAGATATTTTCATCAGAAAAGCAGAGACCAAAATGATCTTATCAGAATACATCTTTCCTGATGAAATGCAATGAAGACATAGGGCTTGCCAGCACATAAATGTACACTGCACCATTTTGCTGTTAAACCAGAGTGTGCACAAGTAACCTTATTGTAGCCTAGGTGTGATGTGAAAAGCTTTTAGTAAAACTAATGAAAGTTGACTTATAGACACAAACTGAATAATAATCATGCATAAGCACTTACGGTAGGAGGTGATAAATGCCTTATTTCCTTGATAAAAGTAGGAAGCCTAATCTGAGCTTGAAACATCCTAGTTGGGTATTTACGCTCTAGGCTGCAGATGTGCTTAACTGATTATAATATTTAAAGAGTGAAGAGAAGCTCCAGTACTCTGCAGGAAGAGTCTTCCACAGACTACATCTTTAGGACTGGCTTCAACATAAATGCCAGATATTAAACTTTTATGGGGGAACGAGATGCTCAATTTAATCTTTAATGACCACTGAGTAGAGACTCAGATCTATCTAATCTGAGAGACTTTCTAGCTACCAGCTAGCATGTTGGTTCATTATTATCCCAAAGAAAGAACAAATTCCCACATCACCTGGTGTGGCAATGTAGGATGGTGAATGTGGTGCCTGCACAGGAATCATAGGTTTTGTTCCTGCCTTTCCCACTGAACCACTGTGCAGCTCAGGTAGCACAGTTCACAAGTCCTCGCCTGTGCTAGTTTTGCTGTCTCTTAAGTTCTGGGGTACTTAGTGCCACCTTCCCCTTCCTTTGGTAAATTATATTACGTAGGAGCTAAATACTACCACTAGTATTACTTGCTGAGGCTGTTTTTTGACGATCTCATTTTCATTGCAGATTTCTGGTTGGTGAGCTGAATATGCCAAGTCCTGAATATGTTATGAAAGGGCAGTATGACATGAGATGTGCTATACTGCACATATCAGTAAGAGAATGAAACAGAGAAAATATATCAGCAAGGCTATTTTGGAGCAAACATTTCTTGACTTGAAGTTTTAAATCCATTCTTAAATGGACATCTTTTAAAATAGAAAGCGTGAACACAAAGAATGATCTATAATCATAGCAGTGTAAATGCCTGCTAATGTAATGTAATCTGTTTATGTCAAAATAATACAGATCCAGAAACACTTTCAGTTGCCTACATTTATTCAGTAAAGTGCTTGACATCTGTCAAGTAACAAAGTCTATTCCTTGCAGACAGGAAGAAACAAGGAAAGCAAACCTTATAAAGGCTGAAGGAAAAAGGAGGAGAGGATTTATTGGGAGGAAAAAAGGGCAGGTAGCTGGAGAAGAGTGTTTTATGCAGAGGGCCACTGTCTTATAAATGCTGATTGCTGAGAGCTGCCAGCTAATAAATTCTTATCTGTGTTTCTGGAACCTGGAATTACAACAAAAGATGACATGAGGGGAAGATGAAGTATCATCCCACGAATTATCGATACTGACCTTTTTACAGGATGAAGTTCTACGTTAGATAGGGTGAGCCGAAGCTCAGTGAAGTCAGTAAGTGTTTTTCTGTGGGTTTCTGCTGGCTTTGGATTTGGCTTAAAATAGATTAAAAAAAAAAAAAGAGAGATGGAGTTTAGAAATTTGGAGAGTCACATTCAAGAAAAAATTTCTCTCTCCTTTATTTTCCTTACTCTACCCTTCCTTCCTGTGGTCCTGAAGCCCTGCAGAAACCAGGCTCGACTCCTGCCTGCGCATGGCCATACCACAGCCTGCACAGCGCTATCAGACCAGGATAGCACTGAAAATTTTCAGTTTTCCATCTGCTAGTGACAGACCACGCTGTCATTATCATCTCCACGTATACACCCACACCCCTGCTCCTGTCTGCTTCCTCACATACATAATTCACTCTGGCTTTACACAGCTCCAGGGCCTCTGCATACATTTTTTGGTCACTTAAACTTTTTACAGAAAGCAAGTTGTTGAGTACCTGTGCTGGGAATGCCACTATAAACATCTTATTTCCAACTGCTTTGAGTCAAAGGCAAAAGTCTTCATAACATTTTTCCTAAAATCTGTCCACATCTTTAGGTATCTCTAGAGATTTTTCAAGACAACGTAAAAGGTGGCATTTTAGTCTCCATTTCTAGAAAACACACTGAATAAAAATGCTTGTTTGGCATAAGCACTTAACAAAAGGACAGAAAAATCACCTGGAAGGCCAGCAAAATCTTTTTAAATCTAGCTATACATCAAGCAAAATGAACATAATTTTATGAGGAAGGGAACAGGAGGATTTCTTCCTCTCTTTTTCTATCCGATAGCCTAATTTTCTGAACGTTTGCAAAGTTTCATCCTTGTTTTTAACTTTTAGGAAACCAGATCCAAGAACATGTCATTATTTTACTAAAGTATTAGGTTCTTGCTCACGTAAGCCGTGTTTTCTCATGTGATACTTCCCAATAAACTCACTGATACTCCCTGTTTGAGAAAGGACACCTCTTGTGAGCAAGGGCTGCCTTTTGTGCTGCGCAACCTACCACGCAGCTTCCAAGAATCTGCTCTTTAAAGTGAGATTGCAAAGGATCTCCTGCAGCTGGATTCCTTACCTGAACTACCCACAAAATTATGCCAGAAAAATTTGTCAGGTATTACTCTGCACAAATGCAGTCAAAGAAAATTTGGAGCAGATTCTAGTAGACACAGGATTTAGCTCTCCATCTCAAATTCTTAGTTTAGGCACTTATTTTCTATACTTTCTCAGTACATTCTGTAATTTTTTTAAAGCTTCATCAAATGTATTTGAATCACCAGGTTTATGTTCTGCTTATTCTTATTCTAGGCTTATGCTTCTCAGAAAACCCTTCCCAAGTGTTTATTCTGGAGACCAGAGACAGAGGTGCAGAAGAAGAGTTCAAAACTCAAGAGATGGAAGCGCTGCTTATAATCCCCACACATGCAGAGGCAGGGCTCTGCGCAAGAAGTGTGTCCGAACTGACTAAAGGTTATTTCTTTTGCAGTTATTTCAATTTGAAGCATTCATAGCAAAAGATGCCTTGTCATTAAAATCAACAATCCCACCACTGGAGTCCAATCTGTAGGAATGTACAGGATAACTGGAGTAAACTAATTTCCCCAAATGTTGTGACTGACAATATGTTGAAGAGGAGAAAATCTTTCACGGCTTGCTGGGTATATACAGAAGCAACGTCTTCCAGAGATTGCTAACTGAATGTCCATCCTGGAGATAATCTGACTACTCTGAAAGAGATTGTGATGATTTTGTAATCTTCATAATTGTAATCTTCATCAGTTCCTCTTAATATTGTACTTTATAATGGATTTCCCTTAAAGTACCCAAACGTTTCTTTTCTACAGGAACATGCTCTGCTCAGCTTTTATTCAATTTGATTTAATTCCTCTAACAATAAAGAGGACAAGGATGCTCAGCAAGTTAATGGATGGCAGGTCTTTGTAAGCGCTTGCTTGCTGTGGACTTAAAGGACACTTAGATACTTCCAGATCTCCATTTGTAAAACCTGATCTACTCCAAGTGTCTTAGGATTTAACAGGTTTTCAAGAAATAGGTTGAAAAGACCAGTGGATATTCTATCTGATAATGGGGCATTTTGTTTAATGGAACGTTTTAAAGATGGTGTTACTTGTCTGTATTCAAACCTCTCGTAGTTTTTATGAAGTACAAACTATTGTAGGAAGTGGTATGATTGGCATGTGCAATAAGACAATTTCCTTTCCACAATGTCACAGTTGGAAAAGAATATTTTTAAGCTGCTCTAGAAATTGAAAGCATTTATGGATAGAATAGCCAAATCTGATACATTTAAATTGGCAGCATGCTATATTTATGAAAGCCAGCTTTTTCTATGGAGGACACAAAAATTGTCTCTTATAGATGTGTCTCTATAGTGTGCTAAAGCCATAGTGGCACAAAACCAAGGGTGGTGATATTTTCTTGCAGACAAAATCAATAGCTTGCGGCTGGTGCTTCTTGAAACTGTATACCAGGGATCTCCCTTGCTAGTGCTGTATGGCATGTAGCAAAGCCCTCATAAAGTTAGGAAATACTTTGCTACTCACATGAATCACTATTAAAATATTAGAGGTATGTATATCTAGCCATATCTTTGTGCCTGAATCTGGCAAATTTTATTAAGAGAACTGAGCACTGGATGTGTTAGCGTGTGTGGGGTTGGACATGTGAATGGGTATGAAACTCAGGATAGCAACGCCATTAATCCTGATACAGATGACACAGTTCTCCGGCCTCCTTCTCCCTCCCCAGCCTCCCCTCCGGCTTCTGTGTCATCCAGAGCCTGTGCCAAATACCTGGTCTAGTGGAAGGTGTCCCTGACCGTGGCAGGGGGGTTGGGACTAGATGCTCTTTAAGGTCCCTTCCAACCCAAACCATTCTATGATTCTATGAAAAAGACAGGAGGTTCACTGTCTGCCTTGGATGAGCAGGAATACCCATTTCACAAGGAGCCGAGAGCACTGGGTGTCCGTTGTAGCGTGGTGGCCTGGGCTGCGTGGTTTCCAGCAGCCTCAGAGCACTGAAAATGGCAGGAGGAGGCGTGATTTCTGCAGCAGAGTTGCGCAGGGTGTCTTCCCAAGGACCTGCAGGTAGAAGCAGGGTATACCTTGCGTGGAGATAGCCCTGTGCAAGGAGGAAGCTGGGAAACCTTGATTTTACTGCCCGTATGTGACATGACAGGTCACGGCTTACGAGCGTGGGATGCTCTGAGATTCCTCCACGGTCCGTTAAAAATATTAACCCGCACACTTATCGAGGGAGGATCAGAGAGCGCCAGCTGAGCCGTGGGGTGGCGGGGGGTGTGCGGGTGTGTGTGTGCCACCTCTCGGGATGCCCGCGGAGCTGGCGGTCAGGGCACACACCTGGGGCAGCCCCACCGGCCCGGAGACCCGACCCTTCCCCGCCCACCGCAGGCCCCGGGGCCGCGGCCCCCCGCGGCCCGCTCCCCGCTCCCCGCTCCCCGCTCCGCCCGCCGCCCCGCAGCGGGGCTGCATCTCCTCCGCTCCGCCCCGCCCCGCCCCGCCCCGCCCCAGCCCGCGCCCCGCAGGCAGGGAGGCGCGGGCAGAGCGCGGGCAGCGCGAGGAGGGCGGGCAGCCCCCTGCCGCCTCCCGGCCCGGCCCGCCCGCCCACCCACCGCAGCTATAGGGCCGCCCTGGGGGCGGCGAGGGCAGAGCCCGGCGCAGGATGGCCGCGAGGCCGGGCTGCCCGCTCCTCTGGGCGCTCCTCCCGCCGCTCCTCACCCTCTGCCCCGCTCAGCCGGAGCCCCCCGCTTCCCGCGGGACGGGGCTCAGCCTCCACCCGCCGTACTTCAACCTGGCCGCGGCAGCCAGCATCTGGGCGACGGCCACCTGCGGGGAGGCGGCGGCGGGCGGCGGCGGGCGGCCGGAGCTGTACTGCAAGCTGGTGGGGGGGCCGGCCGCCGCCCCCCTGGGTCGCGCCATCCAGGTAACCGGGCCGCCGTCTGGGGAGCTGCGGGGGTGCCGGCGTTACCCCGGGCTGCGGGGTCTCGTCTTCTCCCGGCTGGGCGTGTGCCCCTGCAGAGCAGGGGAGCGGGGACCCAGCGGGACCCCGGGCAGGGGAGCGCTGGGAGGGGTGGAGGCGGGCAGCGGCGCCTCTGCCCGCACCTCTGCCCGCCCCTCTGCCCGCAGGCACCCTCCGGCCCCGCTGCCCCCGCCGCTCCCGGTGCCCACGCTGCTGCGGCGGCTCCCGGGGATGCCCGAGCCGCTCGTCCCGCCGGGCGGCTGGAGGTGGCTGAGGGAGTACCCAAGCCGTGTTTTGCGGCCTCAGCGCTTGGCCCATGGTCCGCGGAGAGCAGCGTTGATGCTGCTGGGAGTAAAGCAGTGAGCCTAGGGGGGAACGGCGGGGGACGTACTGCACTGGGAACCCCTCGTTGGGGAGCGGGCATCTCTCCGGGGGGCGGTGGGAACAGAGCTCCGGTGGCTTTGTGGTATTTTACAAGCGCTAAACGTGAGGCTCGTCATCTGTGCCTTGCATTGCGTGTGGGCAGAGGTTCCTTGGGACTCTGACAGGGAGTAGGAGCACCCAGGGCAGTGAGGATGATGACACTCTCTCCTAGCATAGCATAAGGTTACTACGCACATTTTGTGCCAGTCACAAAAAAACCGGCAAAACTCCTGGCAAAGGGTTAATGGAAATCTCTTTTTCATTTGATAGAAACTTGTATGAACATGTCTGTTAGATGGTGAGGAAGGAGTAACAAATGCACCAAACTCTGTGATGTACTGTGATGGATGTTCAGTATCAGTTTGATCAGAACTTTGTTAAAGGGGGGACTTTCCTAAAGCCTCAGACATTCCAAAGTTATTTTATGTGTATTCTCTTTCGGTGGGAGGAGAAGAGAACCAGAATGAAACTGCAATTTGAAAGGGATTTTGAAAGCTTTAAGGTCCACCTTCTGACTCCAGGCAATACAGAAAGAATCCAAGTAAATTTTTAGCATCTAGGAAGAAGGGTTAGTGTTTTGAAGTCTTATGAAGCGTTTGTATGTTTTAATAGTGAATCAGCACGTCATATGTGGTTTCAGAAGAGGTTCCAGTGGATAAGAGAGTTTTTATTTTCATTTTTTAATGGGGACAGGTGCTCAATAGAGGGAGAGAGGACTAAGAAGGTGCAGCATATGTACTCCTTGTCAAGTGCCAGAAGGGAGCATGCACCATCACGCAGCCTGCCCTCGCAGTTCATTCTGCAGCCACAGCCAGCAGCGTGCTTTGCCCTGAACTTCTCTCTGCCATGCCTCCCTGCCTCACCATGAAATCACAGTTTCCCTTACATCTGTATAGTGCCCTCTGTCATAAAAAGCTCAAAGGGCTTTGGAGATGCTTACAGGCTGAGTAATACACAGTCTTACTAATAGGAAAACCAGGTAACAGGTATTACATGCCAAAACCAAGGCTACAAAAAAAGGTTGTGATGATCAGGAAACTGCTTGGTCCTCTGTTTCTAACACACTTCTGAAGTTTAGGCATCCATCCCTCCACACTGAACGCAACACCCACGTTTAAAGTTGCCTGAGACAGCCATGCCACCAGGTGAATAGCAAGCCCAATAGTCTCTCAGCAACATGCTATAGCCCACTGCTGCAGTGAAATCTCATACTAACATGCCTTGGGATATCAGAAATCACAGTATAACAAAAATCAGCCAAAACAAACATCAGATAAAGATGTCAAGCAAGCGGAACGAAGCCTGTTGTGTGATGCACATTGCCATTGATGGTTTTTGTAATTGTAATTGTTCCCTTTATATACTAATACCCATCTGGAAATGCGGGTTTGCTGTATATAGGTAGAGGCTAGAAAGGGGGGGAGCTCCTCTTGTTAAATATTTGCCTTACAGGTCCTAGGTTAGAGGGCAGTTATGGCTCATGCCTGATTCAAGTTCCCAGAAGGACTCCTGACAGCTCAGCCCTGGCACAAGGAAGCATGTTGTGCCTCTTGCAGCGTTTGTGTAAGCATGGATACAGCAGCGTCTCTCTCCAGTTTTAACAAAGCCCCATTGAGATACATAACATGAATACTTCTGTGCTTTACCAGTAGTTGTTGTGGTTCAAGAAGGGCTGGAAAGTCTTTCAAAAGGCCAGGGAAATCCAGCCATGGAAAACGCGATAACAGCACAATGTACGTATTATCAAGCCACTCCACCTCACAAGTTCAAAGACACTGTAAATAAGAGAATCTCTTCTTTCGTGGAAGATTGGAGAGAAGTGCATTAAACTCTTGCAGAAGCTGAGCTTACGTGGAAGGATTTAAAATCAGCATAAGTATTCACGTGTTGTTTCTTAAGAGTCTGAGGGAAGGTCACGTGGCTTTTACATAAAGTGATAGGTGTAATAGCCACCGTGTCAGGCCAGTTCAAGGTAAAACAATGCCATACACTTGACTCACTCGCTTTTGGGGTCTCTGCAAGGCTGGATTGCAGCTGTTTCTCTGTGAATAGGGAAACTGGAAAGAAGGTGAGGAGGCTGATCCTCTTTCTGACGAAGGGAGCAGCCAGCTCTGTTGCCAGTGCTATCCCAAGCACTGAAAATAAGGCAAAGAGAGGAACAGCAGCCCCAGCTTTGTTTCCACTACTCTGCCATTGGCCTCTCTTGTTCAGCTTGTCATTTAGTTATGTGTCTTTTAATGAAGCCTTTAGTACCTGGCAAATCCAGAAAGAGCATTTGGAAGTCATTTAAAGCTCTTCTGCGAGGTGATCGGTGGGGTGGACAGTCCCTTCAGAGGCAGCTCAGCCGAGGCTCTTAAGGCAGTGCTGGCCATATGCTGTGGAAAGCAGTATGTTTTCCCTTATTTAGCGCATTGGCAAGTGGGACAATGACTTAATAAGAACAATGTTGAGCGAAGAGATGTGCCGCAGTGTAAAATATTTCAGCAACTGACAGATAAATGGCATGCCTGGTTTTGTCTGCCAATCTGTTTGCAGTGGTGTGCGGGTGTGAATTATAGTTTAACTGCATACCTGTCCTGCCCTGCCAGCGGGCACAGAACTGCTAGGTATTAAATGGTGAACAAATCCTTCATTGTTGTCACTTTCTATAGCTTACAGGCGAGACATTTTGATCCCTGGATGTCTCTGGTCCGCACCGGTGTATTTCAGCGAACTCCTTCATGCAGTTCCAGTTTTCTCCTTCACTCAGGAGAACCAGGGGAAAGGAGGGTAACAAGGTCACCAGCAGATGCACACCTGCCTGTCTGATGAACTGCAGCCAAAATCAAACAAAGACTGGAGGCCCAGTCTCCTGGAATGGAGACGTGTCCTGTAGCAGACAGGCCGAGCGTGGCGTGCCTGAGATACTGCCAGTGGGAAGCAGGGAAGGCTGCTCTGTCCAATAATTTATTTTCTTTCATTTTTTGTTTTGCTGCCTTGTTGGCAAGGTTGCTGGAATGTACTTTAAATAACTGAAACTCCAGCTGTTGCAATGAAATTCTTTGAATTATGTGCCTAAAAAGAAAAAGAAGGTATCTTGAGTTCAGATCAAGTGCTCTGGTATACTGCAGTCACATAGGTGCATGTAAATGTAACACTTGCGTTTAATACTCCCCATGGTTTCCTGCTCATTCAGCCTTTCTTTGAGGCTGTTTCCAGATCAGAGCTGAACCTGCACTAGCAGCAACTGTTTCCCATGTATTTATTTCCAGCCTGATCATTGTGAACATGAATTTAGATCTAAAGACCATGTTTCATGCACGCTATAAAATTATTTAGGGAAGCTTGTACTGTTGTAACACATATATGTCAGTACTCCAGGTATGCATTTGTCAGGAGAGATGCTCTGATGTGGTGGTAACTGCAGTTGTTTGTGCATAGATTGATTTCTCAGTGTATTGATTTTGCAGATAGTGACAACGTTCTTTGTCGTCACCGCAGAAACTGGCAACCTTGCCTGTAGCTAGCACAGGCTGATGTGGGGTCTGCTGCAGCAAACTGTGTCTGAATCCAGCAGTGTCCTGGCATATTGTAGTTTGTATGAAAATCAGCCAAACCATCTTTTCTGACAGAGCTGGAGGAGAATTGTATTATAACATGACCCCAGACATAGTTAACCAACCTATGTACGTGACGATTTAGTAAGTCTCTGAACAACTCCTTGAATTCTCAAGAGTTAACCCTCAGCCAGGTTGACACCTGCAGTGCTGAGTCAGAACAGCTAACGGTAGCCGTGTCTTCTTGAAACAAGATCATATTCTGGGCTTTCTGGAAGAGCAAGATGAGGATGGGACCATTGTTAGATGCAGAAATTGTTACTACTGATGCAGAAATAGTCAGTGAACATCTATGTTTTGTATTTGAAAGACACAAGATGGTGTATTTGTATCACATGAGAATGATGAAATAGTTTCCAATCCATTAGTAACTATGGCAGATGTTAAACAAATTCTGCTAGAGATAAACATCTTAAATTCACCAAGTTTGCAAGACTGTACCCAGCAAGAATGTGAGAGCCCTAATGTTACTCCTCTATTAAAAGTGGACAAGTATGGTTGCTTCAGTTACTTTACACTTGTTAGCCTGACAGCAGCGACAAACTAATGGCAGTTATATGGGATTCTGCTAATACGTAAAAGGTAGGAATATACATCATGCCAGGCAACATGGGTTGTGGAAACAACAAAAGTTTTGTTACATCTTTTTGATGAAAATATGCTTAGCTGACAAAGAGAATGGTGCAAATATTAGCTTATTTAAAACATGGGTCCAACACAGTGTCAGGACCTCGCAGGCTGAATGGATCAAACAACTGTCTGACTGAAGTAACCACTAAGAGGGTACTGCCTTTTAAAGAAAACGTCATTTTTCTATTGGGGTTCTACAATAATCTATGCCTGGCACAGTTTAGCATTTTCGTTGATTATCTCCACCCAGTGACTGGAGCAAGAAGTGAATGGGACACTAAAAAGACCCCTTAATAACTAATTACAACGCTTCAGCACTAATGTTAGTTGACTGTAAAATGCAGTTTCTTGAAGATAAAAAATACTGCTTGTGGGACAAGCCAAATTAAAAGACAATTAAGTTTCCTGAAGTTTATTCATCATTATTGTACAGAAGAGTACAAAGAGCTTTAGAGACTATCAAAGAGGGATTATCAGGGCATCTCCGGAGTGTGGCTTTAGTTGTGGACTGGAAATTGGGTGGTAACGTCTGCAAATGAAGATACAATGGGATTCTTTAAAGGGAAGGTTAAAGGGAACACTCTATAGGATCCGTTGCATTTTCCATGAGTACATATTGTTCAGAAGTCTCTGATTCAGAATGTATTATAACGGCATGAAAAAAACGAAAGCAGTATTATAAAATTGTAACACCAAACTTACAGGCAAGTAACAGATAGAGTATTTTTTATGGTTTTACTAATACCAGGCTATGTACATATGTAGCTATTTCACAGTCTTTTAGGAGAATGGAGGATAATTTGTGTGTTAGTCTTAATCCAGTTTTAAGAATCTTTGTTTCATTAATTTCCTGCAGACACCCCTGCAGACGTAATATAGGTAATTTCACCAAAGTATTAGTAAATTCATTAATAAAGGAAGACTTATTGTAGTTTCCTTAAAGAGGTTTCTGAAATTTTAATTTGTAACATAAAATTTAGCGTGTTTCAGGGTATAAGTGTGTAATTTAATCGCCAGGGGAATCATTTATACATAAAAAATTACACTGTATAAAGCGAGAGACAAAATTTAACCCCATTTTTAGTCGGTGCTCTAGTTCAGAATCTCAATTAACAACAGCATGTGTCTGCAGTGCATAAGATTTCAACTGAGACCATCTTTTGAATTTATTGTGTTTCAGGGACAGTTTTGTGATTATTGCAATGCTGCTGATCCCAGTAAAGCTCACCCGGTATCCAACGCAATTGATGGCACGGAGCGCTGGTGGCAAAGTCCTCCTCTTTCTATGGGCTTGAAGTACAACGAAGTCAATGTCACTTTAGATCTGGGACAGGTGAGTGCATGAGCTATTGGGTGAGGTTTGATCATTTCTTGCGTTTATATACAAGCTTTGCAATTGGGAGAGACATTTGAACTGATGATTTTAACTTCCAACACCACAGCTTTTTTGTCTGGTTTATGTTCTGTGTTTTTTTACCAAGTTAACTTTATTAAAGTGATTATTTTCCTTCAGGAATTTTGATCATGTGGGTTCTTGCCACTGGCATCACACAGATTTCATGACTGTGTGCTTTCTTGGACAGACACTGTAACTCATTAACCTGAGGTTACCGGGGAGATTGGTCAGTTGAAACTGGGCCTCTATCTTCCATTTCATATTCTCCTTTTCCATGGGCACAGAGAGAGAGAGATAGTTCATGATCTCTTACCATGCATACATTTTGAGAATAATGTCTGGAGTCTGCTTTTGCCTCAGAGGTCCTTCTGGTTTCTCTGTCATCCAGACAGATCTTCAAGATAGGTAGAAAAATACTGATAACATGATCTAAAAGGCAAGGGACAGCAAAACCAGTGTAATATGAATTAGTGATATAGCAGTAACATGAACACCCGTATTTCCTCTGCAAGCGATTGGCAAGTAGCTAACAGTAAAGCCTCTGTATCTGTATTTTAGTCATAGGGACAAATTCTCAGCTGCCGTAATTGGGCGCTGATCCAGTGAAATTAGTTACGCTCTGCAAGTTCACACCAGCTGAAAATACATGACTAGAAATATATGTTGGGGGCTGCAAAATGTATGTATACATATGCATATATTTTTTGGAAGTAGTAACTGCTTATTGACTGATTATATAGGACAGGATTTTTTTGAATAGACATTCAATTTAGTTGACAGCAAGGGGAGGAATAACTATGGAAAAATGTTTCTCTGTGAGACTTAGCTCCCATTTTGTTGGGGATTCAGGTGCAAATTATTTTACGTCTTCTGTTACATGGGGTTGTAATGCTCCTGTCCCTCACATGACTGGAATGGTTCTCATTTTGAGGATGTCTTCATTCAGTGTTTCTGGATCCAGTGCACCAGCAGTGCAGAAATGCCAGACGACTTAAGACAGAGAGTATCAGGACTTAAACTAAACTGCTGTGATTACTGAATTTGCATTTCTATTAATTAAATGAATAACATGCCTGTTTTCTTGGTTGCTTTTCTCCAGTGTACCATGAAAGAAAGGAGAGCTATGTAGAAGCTGATGAATTTTTAGGCCGCAATGTCCACATTAGCCTAGCACACAGTGGTTGGACCTATCTCTGAGTTGTGTTGCTCTTTCTGTTACACTGTAGAGTTGCGAAGTGTTGCATCCCCTGATGCTTTGTGCACCTGTGAAGTGAGTTGCTCAGTCATTCTTCCCCAGCAGACTGTAGGGAAGTGTGTCTTTCAGGCTGGGCATACAGAGTAGGGACACTGAATGCAGAGCAGGGTGCTATGAATAGGCATGGGAAGGCAATCACCTCCCAGTAAAGCAGACCTTACCTTCTGAGCTGCTTGCATCCATCGTGGTCTCTGCAAGAAGCAGGATTAGGTTGCAGGCTGTAATTTGTCTTGTGGTGTAGTCCAGCATATTTGTGACCAACGCTTGTACATCATCATCATCCACTTGTGAAGCACATTGCTCCATCCAAAACTTCTATTCCTACTGTGTACTTGTTAGTTTCTTTGGAAGACCTACTGACAGACACCTTATCTTTTATGTGTTGAGTGAACTTCTGAGAAACCTCCTTCCTTCAGAGGAAGGATGTGGACTGAGTGCCCTCTTCTCATGGGACACCTTGGAGACCAACCGCTATGTGCTAAAATTCTTGTAGTTATTAAAGGATTTCTCAGCAGGAGGCTGTGTGTTTCTCTTTACTCTGGTACCGCTTGGAAAGGTGACTCTGAACTCCGTTACTTGGAAACGAGAGAAACCTAAGACAAAGGTCAAAATTACTTCAGGTCTTGTGATCAGGAAGGGGTAATTTTAGTTGGTGGATGGATGAGGGTTTAGTAGGATTCATGTGATGGTTTGTTTTTGTTTTTTTCTCACTCCATGGACATTATCTCATATCTGCACTCAGTCAGTTAAACCTTAATCTCAGGATCTGTTTGAACTTGAGATTCACTTTTGACATTTTGCTTAGTATTCTCACACCCCAAATTCATACAGTAATGCACAATACTAATAATGAAAAAGAAAATTAAATACTGTGACAGACTGAGTCTACTCAAGCAAACAGGTAAACACCGAGACCCCAATTCAACTTACCTTATTTCAAGGTCCTAAAAATTAAGAGCTTAGTGTGTGTTAGTCACGCAGACTTTCTCAGTAGTTAACAGAGACAGAAATTTTCAGAGTGCAGTTCCCCCTCAAGTGAGCTGAAATTAAGGTTTTGGTTTTTAAGGAAAAAGAAATGTTCTTAAAGTTTGATGTGTGCCTAAATACCTTGCAGAACCACAGGCTGTAATATTGAAAAGACAGCAGGGATGTAGTTTTCCTCACTGAATAGTTGTCCTGTTCTTTATTTTGACACAAGGCGTCTTTTTTCTGCAAACAAAATATGGAAATGTTTTTGCATGTGCAAAACATGACAGAGTAAGGTACACATGCGTGCAGGGAAGCAATGACTGAGTTGTAAGTTGGTCATCAAATATTCACAATTAGAGGAAGCAGAACTTAGTGCAATGTCAAAAGCTTTTCATTTGCTGCGTTCCTGCCATTATATCTTTAAGACTGTGAGCGGAGTCCCAGTGGAGCCTTTTGCCATGGTCTGATGACAATATTTAATTGAATGGTTGCACCATGATGGAGGTTTGAGCACTCACTAGCATGGGGTTGGAACAGAACACCCACCGGCTGCTGTTTCTGTTTCACAAGAGCTAGGGGTGATTTTGAAAGTCAAAATCCCTTCAGGATGTTAAATCTTCCTGCTAGAAAAGTGCTCATATTTATGTACTTTGTAATATGAGAAAAAGCAAAAACCTTAAAGCAAAAGCCCTGCTTTACTTCCCTTTGTGACTTTCTGTGCTATAGTTACATTTCTAATCAATCACAGTCCTTCTGAATAATAATTATAATGTTGACCCCTGAGGCAGTCTCTCCATCCTGTTAGCATACCTGATTATACTGTGGCTATTCCTGACTTGTTTAAAATATTTAGATCAAATGAAGTCTCATTTATTCCTTTAATTGGTCCTGATTTTCCCAATGCAGTTTTCAACATATTTTAAACTTCTGAATCCAGAATGTCTGACTTAAGTTCGTTGCCCTTCCCCTGACTTTTTGATTTAATTTTAGCAGGTGTGTCCTCATCTTTGGCTTTCTTAATGCTCAGCAGGTATTACATTAATGCTCCCCCAGGTATTTTGATGAACTCTGTCTTCAGAAGTAGAAGATGAAGGTTCAGGATAGCATGACAGTGTATGATGAAAAAGAAATGTCTAACTGTTACACTTCAAAAAGTGTAGTCAGCAAATTTTATTGTTGCTTTTAGTTGCGTGTCATTGCTTTACTCTGCTTTTGTGGCAATAATGCAGTGCTGAAAGACTGGGGCTTGGTGAAGTCTTGTGCACTAATATGTTGAGTAGTTTTTATGTAGCGATATTATTAGTCACTGTTGTAAATTAAAGACACACAGTGGAATGTAATGTCCAAATTAGTACTTTTACTAGGGAGGGAGGGAAACTCAACCATTAATTTAAGATAAGTGGTATGGCCTGTGGAGGACTTGATTCTTTTATGTTATCTGCCAATTAAAGTATGTAAACATTTCACAAAAAAAGCCTCGCAGTTTGGCAAATCTTCTGAGTTGCTTTTATATGGTAGGTATTTCTTATGGGTTTAGCTTTTATATTTGATAGCAATCCTTTATGTGAAGAGCTTTACAAACGATATTTGTTGTTGAGAATATGAATCAGCTATTGCTCATTGTTGTTATTAAAAACAATTGTTCTTAACTTACTAAAGATCTGACATGATTTCTTAAAATGGGTCTGAAGTTACAGTTAATTTAACTATCATTCTGTAAAATATAAAGTGTCCTCTAGGCCTTTCTCCTGTAGGCAGAAACCGTCAAGGTGGTGGGAGGCTTATCATAAGCTGCATTGAACTGGGCTTCCAAAAATAGTCATTGCATTCATTCTGCTTGACCCAGCTTGAGTATGAAATTGTATAACCTCTATAATAACACTGAGAAGTCCTACAAATTAGGGCACAAGAACCACTGTATAAAGCTTCTGCAGTCCTACAGAACTGCCCCAGCCGTGAGACAAAGCCCTTCTTCTGGAACCCCTGCACAGCTCTGCCTCTGCAGCAGCACTGGCCCCTGCTCTGCTGTTGTGGTTCACACCAGGGAGAAAAGGGCCTTTTAGGTGTGGGGAAGGTAAAATATTGACCCTGCAATACCCAAAAATGGGGATGCTAACATCACAGAAAATCTGGTGTTACTTCATATTAGAGAACTCTGGTTCTGAGTATTTCAGTTTGTGCAAGAAGCTGACTTTGGTTCATGCCACAAAACACTATGCTTTGAAGTTAGTTGATCTTGGCTCATACCACAGTAAGGTGAATCTACCTGCGAACTCTAGATTAACACAACCTCAGCTGATCAAGTAGCAGCTGTCTGATGGAAGTTTCTGAAAGTTGTATCAGGTAATGCACGCTCCGTTTATTCCTCAATCACACTACCACCGGCTCATTCTGAGCTGAGCTGCCAGTGCTCGTCAGGGAAATACCCTAACTACATCCTTTCTTGCTCATATGTTGTCCTTGAAGACATAGTCAATGTGTTGTGTTTTCTTAAAGCTTTAATTAAAGATCTTTTGAATGGCTCAGTAATTTTTTTCTTATGTTTGCATTAATAGATCTATGTCATTGGCTTTAAAATGTGTTTTTGGTATTAATTTGGTATTATTCTCAAAATGTACAGAAAAAATCTTTCAGGTCTTTCTCTCCTTAGCCTTCCTGACACTGTCTTCCTCCAGTTCTTCTTCAGCATCCCTTTAGGAAGGTCTTTGTTCCCACTCATTGATGGGAGTCTCGATGTCTCTACTTCTGCTTCTCCCACCTCCCTTCCTATGCCCGTTCCTACATATTACTTTCATTTTGTGATATGTTGTCCTAAATACTTCACTTTCAACTCAACTCAGCAGAACCTCTGCTGATAGCCTCCAACGCTCTGCGCATCCCTGTGTTTCCTTCCAGTGTTATGGTACTACTGTGCTCTTTTTACTTTAGACTGCGGCCCTTGTAGGGGGATGTTTATCTCCTGGACAACTGAGGTCTGAATTGTACAAATCCTTTCCCATATGAATAGCTTCAGTGTTCTGTGAAGAAATAGGCCATATGTAAGAAATAATTAAGAGCATTGAGTTGGTCTTTGTCCAAATGGCAATGGAAAAGTGGCTGCATGAGAAATTTCAGCATAATAACTAACAATCGTTGATGTATTTGCCTGCAGTCTTGGCAAAAAGACTAAGGACTGATTGAACCTGGACAATGGACTACCTTTGCATTTCGCAAAGTGTTCCTTCATTCCAGAATACTGCCTGTGAAGCACGGAGAGCTTTTCCCTTCTGGTCCTGCTCATTGACTGTGATAGAGAAAAGACTTAACATCTCCAGCCATGTCAGTGAGGCGTATTCATAGGCACTGACTTACATAACTAAATAAAAGTGTAGCTTTTTAGCGTCAGTGGCTTGTTAAATGAAAAAGTGATATGAATACAACACGTACAGTGCTAACTGAACAGTGTTGGAAGTCCTGCACTTATTCTTGGCTTCTGCACCCCAGACTGTGAAACCGGTACGCAAGGAATGATGTCTCCATGCTGTGCAATGGGAGCCTCTGCAGTCGCTGTCACTGTTTATGTGCTGTTAGCATTGCTGTATATACGTGTACATGGATAAACTGTATGGAACACGTTCAGTGGATCTAATGCCTCTCAGATACTACTCACACGGGCTTTTCTCTACACTTCTGCCATAGCTGCTTTTCCACATACCCAGAAGAGTAGCTGGCAACTGCCAAAAAGGCTGGTTCAGCTCTCTCTAGTTGGCATTTTTTTATATTACAGTTTCACCTGCAAAATACATTGTTGGGGATTACCAAATGCTGACTGTCAGGAGTGTTTTACTAAGTTTCTGGATCTGCAAGGGTGCCTCAAGTCCTACTGAGAGTTTACGGAAGAAAGGGGGTGCTGACCTCTTTGCAACCACAAGAAATCAAAGCCTTTCATTTTAACCAGAGTACATGGGATTTTTATTTCATTTACATAGATGGTTATTTTTGTGTCTTGGTCTTTGAGAAAAATCAATGCTCAAGACCTTAAGGCTTCATGACATTAAGAGACTAACGGGCATGCACACGCCAACCCTGTGAAATCAGTGGCCCTAAGGTGTGTTCTGGAGCAGGTGCTAAGCACAATTCACACTTCCGTGAATCCCACTCCTGCATTGGTCCATGTCTGAGAAGTTTAGTTTAGGTACTGAATGAATGATCATCAGATTTCTTCCTCTTTCTCACTTTCTTTACTAACATACCCAGCAAGCAGAGAAAGGTGGTGTGTCTGCTAATGCAGGGCATTATTCTGCAGAGGTCCTTCAGCGCAGGGACCTCACTGTCTTCTGAGTAATGTGCAATGCCAGCCACAGTGACATTATTCAGGATAATGTTGGAAGCCTAGAACAACAGTCATATTATGTTGAGGGAAGTTTTGGTGGTGTAGATATATCTGCTAATACAGTCTGAGGAAATACCATCCTGCTAGAAACAGCTGTTCTCTGTACTTCTACAATTCAGATTACATGAAGAGACATTGTTGTGGTATCCTTTTGAACACATCTTGAGATCTATAAAATGCCTCAGATAGATAGTCTACCTGACTTTTGTTGTGTTCTTGTTATTACTGCACTTCAGGAATTTTTATTCTTCATGAGCCAAGCAGGGAGAACAATCCTTTCCTACATGTGCAGCACACAGCATAATGATTATTCAGGACATAGTGTGTTTTTCTTTTGTACTAGTTTAAGCCCAGAATTTAACTAACAAGTCATCCCAGTATTTTAGAATTCTGTATTGAGTCTATGGTGGTAGGAATGGAGGAGAATATACTGTACTTTTGTATATGCACATCTTTCTTCCATTTGCATATGTATTTCAGGATTCAAACACGTCTTGGAAATTCCTCTATTTAAAGAGTTGTTTAAACTTTTAAGCTGAAAATGGAGAAAAGACTTTTGATGAATATTATTGTAATTTTTAGAATTCTCATGAGAATGCAATGGGTCATAGGAAGTTTTCTTTCTGTTGGGTTAAAATAAATAGTATACATGCTGTTAGAGATCATGAATATTGTATTATCAATAATAATGGTACAGTGTGATTCTCATTCAATTTAAATGAGCTCTTTTAAGGGAGTCTTAAATTCACCTGTAAGGGCTTCTGTAGAAATGTTTCTGTCTTTATAATGTAATATTAGTAATTCCTAACACTGAATTATAATTTCTGTTCCTAGATGAGCAATTTTGCTTATTCTACTGGATGATTTTTAAAAAAATTTGTCTGGGTTTTTATAAGTCTTCAGGGCCACTGCCTGCAAGAACATTTCAAATCTGAACAAACTTGAGTGAACAGGAAAAGCTCACATCAATATGGAGCTGGTTAAATTCCAACTGTTGACAATCCATCAGGTTTGACCCATGCTGCTAGATTACGGCAGGATATGGTGTTGGGACATTTACAGGAATACATCCTCTTTCAAGCATGCATTTCCAGAGTGGATTGTTTCCATTACTGGAAACAAAATACTACTTCTACTTTTAAACTTAATTTTTTATTCATATGAGAAAACTGTCAGAATTTTGATTAAGCTGTATTTCAGATTTTGTGGTGAATTTTTTTTTACTATTATATAATTGCACCATAAGAGCAGTTGTTTTTAATGCTTACTTACATTTTTAACACTCCTTTTGAACAATGGTTGTTTTTTTAATGAAATAAATTTGACTTAAAAGCAACCAAATAAACGTTTTTTCAAAAATGAAGAAACTTGCTTCTTTTGCAAAACTGAATGACTGAAGAAAAACACTGCTTTCAGTTTATTACGCCTTTTTTTTCAGGGTAGGTCTTATTTCTGTCAGTGCAGTGGGATCAAGATTTAAATTAGTGAAATGCCAGCTTAGAATATGTGATTAAAATTGGTTTTGATGGTTGCTTTTCTAGGTCTTATGTCAGCAAGGTTACTCCTCTGTCTTTAGCTAGAATTTATTTGCTAAGCCAAGGATCATTTTTCTTCCATTGTTGCCTCATCAGATCTGGAGAGAGACCATTCATCAGCTTGGTCAGTATTGAATCCTTGATCAATTCTGTATCCTTGATCCAGGTCAGAACCAAATCCTTGGCACCCGTGTGAAGTCAGCAGCGGGACAGATGATAGGGTTGGTGACTAAGTTTTGGTGATACGTTGTCATGAACTAACACTAATTTAATTTTTATCAAGACCTATTCCTTTCCCCTTTCTGAATGTGACTGTACAAACCTGAGCAGTATTTCAAACTATGAGATGTACGGTGAGCTGCATGTGAATTGAAGGTTTTCATATGCAACGGTAGTTTGAACTTGCCATACATTTTTTCTCCCGTTTGGTTGTTTGCATGGAAGTAGGCAAAGTGTGGTGCTGGAAGACGGTTCCTGCACTGGCAGACTTGGCAGAGGAGTGTGTTGTGGCGTTCCTGACATAGTACATATATTGGACAGTACTTCAACTTCACAGGCATTCAGTAGTCATAGGCTTAAGGAAATTCCACAGCTGCATAGCAGATATGGCATACAGGTGTTTCACGGGTGCCGCATGGTGGTTCAGCTGTTTTACTGTTGTGTGCCTTCATTTTGGCCACTTTATCCTTTAAACACTTATGAAAGGTTATAGTCCAGGGTGACACTGATGTACAAGCGAGCATGTCTCATGTTTCTTCAGCAGTGTGGAAGCACAGTGGAAATGGAATTCACTGCTACTATTTTGCTCACGCTTATGAGAAGGTATCACCTGTTACCAGACGAGACGAGACTGGCTGTGTCAGCACTTTGAGTAGCATCTGCGTAAAAGAATATAACAACTGTATGACAAACTGAAGCAGATGTCATCTACTTTTTTGGAGAGTAGGTAGAAGGTCATTGTTGTAATGATTCCACAATGTGACTACAAGCGATGGGGCCCTGGAGAAGGCATGACCTTTTCTGTATGCTGCTTTTGTTTCCTCTTGAGCTTTCTAAACCATTTGTCTTGATTAAATCTGTATCGATCAACACACAGAGTGTTATCCACACTTGTTAACATGCATGTAAGGATGGGACTCCCAAACATAGGGGAAGTAAGACTATTAATGGATAGGCAGTTGCCTGCCCACTGCAAACCTGGTTTGAACAGGGCAATGCCCCTTGAGAGATTCAGCTGGCCAAAAAAACCCCATGAAGTACTTTTTTTAAGGAATTTCAGAACTATTATGCTTTTCTGGGAGGATACCAGTCTTTGCACTGAATGGCCCTACTGTATGACGTGTAATGTCTGTATGGCAAATATGCCTACTCTGAAACTTGCCAGTCAAGTAACAGAAGTTACTTAGGCAAAGAGTATCAGAAACCCAGTAAGAGCAAATCTTGCCACAGTCCCCAAAGTCTTCATCTTTTTCTGACAATCAGTGTAGAGACTTTCCATTGGTAATTTAAGGGTATTACTCTACCTGTGCAGTCATTGTGCACAGTTCTGGGTTCTGTCATGGTTCTGTCAAGAGAATGGATGTCACTTACTTTGCTCAATACTGTTGTCTAGTAAGTAATTTTCCATATATAGGCACTGTCTGGCTATTTAGGTACCTAATTTAGTATCACAGGAGGTGAAGCTGGTGCTTGTCAGGCTGTGTTAAGTAGGCAGGGTAAATTCCAGCACTAACATGAAAGTGTTTTTTTTCTCTGGTTGTCTCTCCACTGACCTAGGTAAGCAACATTCAGAAAATCAACAGTTTCTGAAGTAGGTTTCAAGGTACGACACCTGCTGCAGCGATGTCTTGGTGTGTATAGAACAGGCGGTTGCCCTGGATAGTTGTTGTCCACACTGCATTAAATGAACGCACAATGAAAAAGCTTCAGTTTTTTCTTCTGGGATGTGAGGTATTATTACGAGAGCATGCTCCACGAAGTCCTTGAATTCCTCCCGTTTCTCTGTGAAAAGATTTTACTTTCTTCTGTGAATACTTTTGATATTCAAAAGCTGATGTCTGAAATAGATGTGTGAAGACTGAGGCTGCATGTAGCCATGGGATTGGCATGTGCAGTACTGGTTAGGGACAAATATTTCCCAGTATCTGCTCCACTGCGTTGTTCTCCATTTTTATCTGGCTCTTGGTGGCCCTAGCTGGTGTGACAACTCTTGAATTGGTCCTAGCTGGCAGATGAATGGGCCAGGCATGCTAACAGATGCTGTTCCCAGTTTGTGGTTGGGAGCTTGTACGCGCTTGTGGTTTGGAGTGTAATAACCTGTGCAAAGTATTAGCTTCAGGGTTACGACATTTGTCATGTTTGAGCAAAGATAAACTGCATGGATGTATTTGATGTGAGGGCTCTGGCAGCAGTTACTTGATGGGCTGTTGACCTAACTCCCCGCCTCCCCCACCAAAGTCAGAATCTCTTGCAAACAGAGGATTCTGAATTGAGGTTGTTGAGTGGGACATTCCAGTGCAGCTTCACTTGAATATTGACTGTACCTCAGTATCAGATCACATTTATTGATGGCTCATATTCATGTTGTGGTTGTTTAAATTCTAAATGACTCTTAGAATCAATCTGTGTTCAGCCTTTTGTGTAGAGGTAATTTTACTGATGTTATGATTTTTATGACTGTGGACTATCCCAAGAGGCTTACAGTAAGATTTTCTTTCTTATCAAATCCATTTTTGCTCTAGTGTTTGGGAGCTTTCTGTCTCTGTGGTCTGTCACTGTGTATCTACTCTTGACCTTGGGAACCTTGAGCTGATGAAGCTCTTTGAGCTGTTTCAGACAATGAATGAGCTACCAGTCATAAGAATTTCTCCTGTATTATTTGGTACCCACAAAACTCTGGGGTGGCTTGCTTCTGTTACTTGGAAAGTCTGTCAAGTGGCAAAATTATCTATAAATATTCTTAAAGTGAGGGAACAGGTGGCTTAGATTACTATCAAACGCAACCAAAGGAGTCCCAGTGTAAAGGGTGTGTGTATTTTCTCTTACATCATTGTGATTTTTCTTGACTACAAGCACAATTACATGATTGGAATGCAACACAGATGTCCCAGGATGCTGCAAAAGTATCTTAGTTCAATGATGTGTTGAGATGCTAACTTTTCAAGGTTAAATACTATACCCTTAACACACCCAAGCAATCAGTCATGTGCAGAACAGAGCTGTTCTGAAATGTAAGAGATGGCATCTAATACAGTGCTATTGCAGCTTTCTTAGTGTATTAGAGCACATTGCCAGGTGAGGTAGCCAGCTGAGAATCTGGCCTATTATTTTAATGGGAATGAAACTGCAGAGGATAGCCTTCTCACTATATGCTAAAGAAAAGGTGTTTATTGGCATTAGTTTTAGTATTGTGGTACTTTTTATAGAGTTCAAAAAGCCTCTGATAAGATCTATGTATATTCTGTTACCAGCTCTTCCATGTTGCCTATATCCTTATCAAGTTTGCAAATTCTCCTCGTCCAGATCTCTGGATCTTAGAAAGATCAGTGGACTTTGGAAGAACTTACACTCCCTGGCAATATTTTGCTCGTGAGTATCAATCCTTGAGTTACTGCTCTTTTGCAGACAGGTTTCTTTAATCATTTGCCTTGTAGCAGGAAAATCAGACCATGGGTCTCGCTGAAGATTTCAACCGCACTGAAGACAGTGAACGTCAAATACATTTCTCTTGTCTTAGTTATCCACAATAAATTAGTGACAAGAGTGTAACTAAAACCAAGTGTGATATTTTGAAAGTGTAACTCAGCATATGAATATTTTTCAGTCTGTTGGGAATTTTTGTTTTATTTTGTTTGTCTTGGGTTTTGGGCATGTCAGTGTCCTTCATCCCATGGGACCCTGGAGTTCCTTGCAAAAATCAAAAAGTGAAATACAAATGCAAAATCTTGGAGTACATAAGTAGCTTTTTTTTGTGATGATATGAGAAATATTGTGCCATGTCTGGTCAGGCACCACTGAATTGCTTAGGATGAGAAATGATTTGTTTTTAGGAATTTCCATTTTTCTGTGCTGAGCAACACAATCACTGTTATTATTCAGTTACGGGGGAGAATTTACCAGAAAGCACAGGGGATACTTCTTCATTAATTTAAATTAAAATAATAGTGTTTATTTTCACATATAAAAATAATTTTGTTCTTACTTGACTAGACTCCAAAGCAGATTGCTTGGAGCTCTTCGGAAAGGAAGCTAATCTTCCAGTGAGGAGGGACAGCGATGTCCTTTGCACCACAGAGTACTCTCGCATTCTGCCTCTTGAAAACGGAGAGGTAAGTGCTTTTAGCAAAGTAATGTGTAATGCTGGAAGAAAACAGCATTGGTTTCAGAAGTTTGCTGTTTCAATAAAGACCTAGAACTGGAAATAATTTTCCAGCTATGACTGCTTGGATCTACATTAATAAGTAAGTCCATAACCAAGCACTTAAGTAGCTGGTGAGATTTTTGGAGGGTGAGCTGGCTCCTTCTAATTTTCACCATTCCCTGTGGGGGAAGGGGCTGCTCAGGGCCACCTGTGTTGATTTTTGTCATGATTTAGGTACCTCACTTTAGCCACATGCATTTGAAGGTGTTGACCGTGTTTTCTGAATACTTCCAATGTACACAGCAGAACTTACTGCATCACAATTGCTCATAGGAGTAAAGGCTGTAGAAACAGGTATTTAGCATTCAAGAATAAGTAGCTATTTAAGAAAAGAATGCATAAAATGCTACACGTTTAGAATATAATACATGTGTTTGGAAAACCTTGCTCTGATTTTAGCCGTTGTTCCTTGCTAGGCAGAATTATGGCTTGTGTTACTTGAATGAGTGTTAAACTCCTGACTGTGCTGATGGCTCCTGCTGACGTTCTCCTTTTACGCCTGATGTGGTTAGAATCCAGGTCTGAACTCCTCAAGAGTTATCCAAAGTTTTGAGCATATGGATCTGGGGTTGTAATTTCATATTAAAGTAGAATTTGTTTATTAACATTTCTGTAAAATTTTCCTAATAAAAATATTGTAAAGAATAAATTCCCTAGAAGAACACTGCTGGTGCCATCCCCTATTATGTGCTGTATGACTTTTCCTAAAGGAATTTTGCTGCAATCAGAACTGTCACCATTCCCTTGTTATGTGCTTCGGAGTGTAGGAGCCATTTGAAAACAGAAATCTGTTATCTGGTCGGTTATAAATAAACAAAAGTCTCTTACTCAGTCCTCTACATGCACACTGGATTGTTAGTTTAATAGAGATTCATGATTGCTAGGCTGCTGGCATCTGTTTCTTTAAAAAATAAAAAAGTACCGGAGCCCTTGTTTTGAAAGTCAGATAAACCTGCTTTCATGTGAGGGGATTTTCTAAAGCAACACTGTGTACTTTCTTCCAAAAGACCTTTAATATGCTCCCAGGCACTGGACCTGGTAACAATAATATTTTCCAGGAATGTTTGTGCCTTAACCCAAAAATAAATGTGCTTTGGGAAAGAGCCAAAACCTGATGTTTTTACACAGGCAAAACTCCCATTGACACTATCAACTGTTAATATAACTATTTCCAACTATTCCTATTGTTTTTTTCCTATTAAAACATGTACTTCTTGTGTATTATACCTACTGTTTTCAAAACAGATAGAGGCACTTTTTTTTTTGATGTGCCATGTGGGTAATGAGAATTCAGGAGGGTCCAAGACTAACAACACTATTTTTCTCAATGTCCTGGCTTCAGTATGAAATGTGTAGTTGTTACTGCAAATACACTCGGAAACAATAGTAAGTTTTTGGATTCTTTTATTAATTTTGCTCTGTGCCACTACTGACACTTGCAGTTGATATATTTTAACAAGAATGTGCTTACTTCTTTGTTAGATTGTAGTATCTTTGGTAAATGGCCGCCCAGGAGCAAAAAACTTCACTTATTCCCCTAGTCTTCGAGAATTCACAAAAGCAACAAACATCCGTCTTCATTTTCTCAGAACTAATACACTTCTTGGACACTTGATATCGAAAGCTCAACGAGACCCCACTGTAACCCGTAGAGTAAGTACTGTTTTCACTGAGATGTACTCAACAATTGTATTCAGCATGTTAGAGACCAAAAAATAATCTGAATGTTTTAACGATCAGATTTTACAGTCACCCACCTTTAAATCCCCGTATTTTCTCCAGGTTCATTTAGACAAGAAGGTAACTGGGTAAGCACAGATTTTTGGAGGGGAAGTAATGATTAATGATTTTGTAACAGACTGTCTTCTTTCCCTGTTTTCGAATATGGAAGGAAGTTGGGTGCATCGCGGGAGCTATAAGGAGCCACAGCGGAAATCTTCTAAACTATCTTACGCAGGGCTGAGGAACTAAATCTCTTCTGCTTGATTTGACGCTACTTTCCCTTGTTTATTCAAGGAAAGATTTTCAGGAAACAGTACCTGAGTTTCTGAAGGAGCAGGAATCAAAGGGCGTACTTGAAAGTTGCTATCTTTCCACAAATCATTTGAGATGCCTAGGTGTTTTCAGTGGATTTTGAGCTATTCAAGAGTTTGAAAGCCAAAGTCCCACTCCCATTCAGTGGGGAAATGTAAGGAAATTCAGCACCCTCAAGGGAACACCGCATAGAAATTCATATACTTAGAGAGACTGCAGACTTCATATTGTATTGTTATTTTTAACCTTTTCATTTAAAATGAAGATTCGGTAACAATTGGAGGAAACTCTGGGGTGAGGCACTGCACAAATGTGTGTGAGAGTTTCTGCATTGAAAAACATAAAACTATTCCAGTTACTTGATAGCACTCCCATTAAGTACTTTTATTGTCTTAAGTAAATTTTAAGATGTTGCTCACAGGCAGATGTAAATGCAGTATTTAATTTACTTGGCAAGCAGCACAGCTTTAGTGTAAGGAACTTCTGATGTTATCATAGGTAGGATAGATGAATGAAATGTGAAGTGTTTTATTAAATTGTTAAAAGAGAGCGCAAGTTTCCCTGTAGAGACCTTCCAAGTCTAGGAAAGAGTTAATATTCTTAAGGAAAATCTTTGTGTTAAACTTATTATAGAAACAGATGAAAACCAGACCAGTTCTGTTCTCCTATCCAAGTAACTGCCTAGCTTCCCCTGTTAATGGTTTGAGTTCATGACACATTGAATTATATACAGTATGTTCTATGTCTAAACTGTGGCAGTTTGGCCTATTAATCATTTTGGCCTATTGCTAATTTGACTTATTACTGGCCAGTGACAGTACTATTACTGTTAGTAGTAAAGTGTAGTTCTGCAAGGCTGTATGAAACTACAGACTGTGTTGTGAAGACTTGCAGAAAAACCAGTCAAATATGTTGGTGAGAGTCACAATGATCATTTCTAGCTTTGCTGAAAACACTGAATGCGTAGGTTTTACTTACAGTATAAAAATGGCATGCACAGTTAGAAATGAATGTGTATATTTGAATAGAGATAGTTCAGAAGGCAAAAAATATTTCCTAGTCTATATCCCATCTACTGTTCTTGACCTGCCTAGAGCAAAGAGAACTAGTTGGAAAAGCTCCCTGCCTTGGGGAAGCATCTCGTCTGTGCCCAGCCAACTCCACCTACATAAAAGTAGAGAATGTATATGCAACCAAAATGAATCACAGAATGGTTGAGGTTGGAAGGCACTTCTGGTGATCCTCTGGTCCAACCTCTCTGCTCAAGCAGAGTCACCTAGAGCCGGTTAGCCAGGACCATGTCCAGGCAGCTCTTGAGTGCCTCCATGGAGGGAGACTTCACAATCTCTCTGGGCAACCTGTGCCAGTCACCCTTGCAGTGAAAAAGTGTTTCTTGATGTTCAGAGGGAACCTCCTGCGTTTCAGTTTGTGCCTCTTTGCCTCTGGTCCTGTCACTGGGCACCACTGAAAAGAGCCTGACTCCATCCTCGTTGCACCCTCCCTTCAGGCATTTATACACATTGATAAGTTCCTCCCTGAGCCCTTTCTTCTCCAGGCTGAACAGTCCCAGCTCTCTCAGCCTTTTTTCATAGGAGAAGTGCTCCAGTCCCTGCTTTATCTTCGGGGCCCTTCATTGGACTCTCTCCAGTATGTCCATGTCTCTCTTGTACTGGGGATCCCAGAACTGGACACAGGACTCCAGGTGTGGCCTCACCAGTGCTGAGTAGAGGGGAAGGATCACCAGTGAGAGAGGCTCTATATACCACTTAGAGGGGCTGTATTGTGAAAAGAGTGAGCACAGGAGACATAACTGCATTATGTTCTGACCCTTTTTCTCTTCATCCTCCAGTGGCATTAAACCTGCCCCTTTAATTTTTCTGGGGGTACATAGAGATCAAGATTTACAACCAGCTCTCCATTCTGCCTGATGCTCTAAGGAGACAAGGAAACAACTTCTGAGCTACAAAAATGTATGCAGAAGTTACTATTGATATGTATACAGTAATTATATTTTCACTGAGTTGAACCAATTAAATTTTTATCTTCTGTTGCCTGGCTGCCTGCAAGGCATGAGGATGAGATACAAAGTGTTTCAACTTCAGGTCACAATTTCAAATCCAGTTTGACTCATGAGTGATTTTGACTGAGCTGGTGATTTTGGCCTGTTTCTAGTGTTTAGTGATCATGTCTGACTGAAAGGGGAAACTGCACTGCCCATACCAACGTGCCTGGTTTGTTCACCAGACCAAAGTCTCACAAATTGATGCTTTGACAGTACTTTACATCTCCATCCTCAAGCTGGCTTTGAACAAGCTTTGGGCTTGGGTACTGGTGGCTATGTAGCTGCTGGGGAATGGAGAGCTACAGCAATATGCATTTGGTGTGAGCTGCACAAGCCTGTTGCTATCAGAGTATCCTGGGTATTGACTTTGATTTGCTGGTACTCATACTGAGACATAGACATCAACAGAGATTTAACCATTGGCTGCCTGAATTTGGCCTTTTGTAAAGTCATTTAAAATTCTGATAAGCGGGGTTTAACGATCTGATGTTGGTATTTCTGACACAATACAAGTAAGGAAAAACCTATACGTACTTCTTGTGCTTGTTCCATAGTATTACTACAGTATAAAGGACATCAGTATTGGTGGTCGATGTGTTTGCCATGGCCATGCTGAAGTGTGTAATGCAAAGAGTGCTGAAAACCGATACCAGTAAGTAAACTGAGCATAACATTAATTTAATAAGAGAATAACAATCCGTTAATGTTTTCAAATGACCTTATTTACTATAGAACGATATAGTCTTACAGGGATTTTTCATTATATTTAAAAAACTTGGATCTGCTAATGATTGACAAGAAAAACATGTCAAGAGCTATTGTATGTGAAATACAATAATAAAAAGTCTTTACTTAGACTTTTCTTTTTAATTGAAATTAGAGTTTGGCAGATTTAATAATTTCTTAGAAACCCTTAGTTCTTTTTGGAAAACATGGGTTGATATCGCCTTCCAACAGCAGAAATTAGAAGCCCAACTCAAGAACGAAGTTAGTGAACTTCCTGGAGATATTAAGCATTATAACTGAGCTCAGCCAAGATCCAATGGCTTTAGATCATTACTAGAAAAAATAAAAACAGAAACTGAATGAACTATTCCCTTTCCCTGTGAAGTTTATGATCTCCATATTGATTACACAAGGAATTAGATCAGGCTCTACAGCTCATCTGCTATAGGGAAGTGACTGTGAATAATCAGGCTGTCTAAAACATATTTCAAAAGCCTGGTTTAAACCAGCTGTTGCTCTTATCCATGATGGTATTGAAAGAAACTTTTATCAGGACAATGCAATATTTTCAGTTGTGTTTTAATGAAGTGTAAGTGGGCAGATGGATGCCTCCTTTCCAGATGACTATGCTAGAGGAAAGTAAGTACAGAAGGTGTGAAATATGCGGGAATAGGATGGTTATGCTCAAAAATTGTATTGCCCCTTGGTTATTAGGCTGCACAGATAAGAGATGAACGTTGGAAAAGGCCTCTCCAGTCTCAAGGTCTCTCTGTTCCTCCTGGGATTCACTTACTATGCACGATAGTTGAGACCTAGCCCATAATGAGAGACTGCCCTTAAAGTAGGCTATTCAGCTAAATCAAAATAAATATGAACTACATTTTCTTGATGAATAGTGTGGACTATTTTAAAAATAACTGATGAAGTTATCATCTTGCTTTATTAAAAGCACTAATAAAATTATTGTAAACAAAGCATAATGAAAAAATGATGAAGATGTGCATGTAAAGATGATAAATATTTTTATTTACTGTAGGTCAACAAGCTTTAGCCTTGGAATGAAGCTAAAATAGGATACATCCTAAAGTGTTATGTATCAGCTTGATTTAATACTCTAGAATAAAGTTTCATAATCCAGTCTATTGAATCCAATTATAAATGTTCTCTATAAGTAATTTGTGCTAATAAACTCATAATCACATGATTAAAGTCATCAATCATGAAAAATTTTAGGAAAGTTCCAATATGTTCTATTATTACTGTGTGACGTCTTTACATGTGAGCTTATGTCCTGTCCTTTTCACACTATGTGTAAGTCTTGGACTGCAATAAAATTAAGAAAAAAAGTTTAAATCCAGCTTCAGTAGAATAAGAGGCTTTCATTTCTATAGGTTTCAGTGTGAATGTCAGCATAACACTTGTGGGGAAACCTGTGATCACTGCTGTCCTGGATATAATCAGAAAGAGTGGCAACCTGCAACAGCTGGGAGCACAAATCTATGTGAACGTGAGTAGCCTAAAAGGGACATTGACAAGTAGGTGTGAATTAGCCATAGCACAGGTGTTCATGGAACATAACTAGCACACTGCATGTTTTAACACCTTCTTTCTTTACTGAGAAAATTCTTTCCATACAGCAATAAGGAACAGATGATGCAGTACATATTATTTGTGTTCTTCTCTCTTATTTATTGATGCAAATTGTCATTCATGTGAGAATATTATCTGAGAAAAGTAGAAGCCTTCTTGTAGTACATTGAGTCAACATCTCTCCCCAGTCATAGCTGTCTGCTGACAGATCATGGATCCCCCCTAGCAGAGCAGAGACTGTAGGCATCTTGTACAACGTCAAAATTTGCCTCCCTGTCACCCAGGCTCTTGGTGTTCAGGATGCAGAGAGGTTGCTTAAGGCTGCCACTGCTTACAGGTGTGTGCTCTGCCCTCCATTCTACTGCTGACGGTTGTCCCTCGCTGACTGGGTGTCAGCGGGCACAAAGACATTCCTGGTGGGGAGTCCAGGCAACTCCACAATTGCACCCCTTCCCGTGCTCGTAGTTGCGAGTTTGGAGCGCTTTAGCCCCACAGACTGGGTAGTCAAGCTGGAGAAGCCCATTGACCTTTCTCCCACCTCCCCTGTTTCATTGTTTTGCTAAAGAAAATGACTGCACGGACCCCCTTTTGATGGAGGGGTGCGTACTGTCACACACGGGTGTTTTGCATCCTTCTGGCCAGAAACCAGTGAGTGTGGTACAGACGGTGTCAGCCATCTCTGTGCACATCCTATTCTGAGCAAATGTGTTGACAGCCTGCAGTTTCCTTTGTGTCTGGCCTAATTTATTTTCCTTGTCTGCCTTTCCTGAGAGTAGCGTAGCCAGTGGGTACAAACCGTTAACAGGGGAACCTTATTTGAAAGCCAGAGAGATGTACCTATATAATTAGTTTGAGGAATAAAGAGATGGCTTGTTTAATCAAAGCTGCAGTACTGAGTGTTGAGGCGCGGGGGAGGAAGATGATTAAAATGTTTGATAGGGTATAGGCATGTAGGGACACAATCTTTAGACAATATTTGAAACCTCATTTAAATTCCCCTCTTTGAAAGGAAAACATTTTCTGCCAGAAAAGAGATAGACAAAGAGCATAACTGATGTCAAGTTTTTTAAAGAATGAGTTTATAAAAGATCATCTACAAGATTCTGAGCCAAAACAACTTTGCTTCTAACAACCTCTGAAAAAATACCCTTTTTATTATGGTTTGCTCCTAGCAGTTTGAGGTGATTTGTTGAGAGCATTTGCCAGGTGCAGACCTCTTTTCCTGGCAGCCAGTAGTGAAGGAATTAAAGCAACCTCGTAAAGCTTCCCAGAAGCCTGAGGTCCCTTGAGAGAAACCGATTGAAAGAGGTTGGTGGGAGCTTGTAGGGATAAGCCCAACCTTTTGCTATGAGTTTTCCAGTACTGTATGGGTCAGCAAATGGCCCAAAGTGGTGAGAAGATGCTTGATGAGGTAGAAGGGGTTTCTATTCCCCTGTGAGAGAAAATGCTATTACTATAATCAGAGCAAATTATTTCCTGTTGCTGTTAGAAGACATACATGTGAGCTGCAGCTCACAGGCGGTTTGGCCCTAGAGGCAAAGAGCTTTTATTTATATTGTAAATATATATTTTTTTTAATGATGTTCTCTTCTTTCCTTTTCTGACTTAGTATCTTGAACCAGCATCTCATTTGTGCAATGTTTTATTTTCTTGAAGAATTATATGAACAAAAAACCCCAAAGACCTTCACAGGCTATCACAACCTGGCCAGGGAACTCAGTCTTGACCTGTCTGGTTCCTGTCAGCAGACCATAAGGGAACCTGATGGCAGGCCACCACCTCAGCTGTGTTGTTGGTAGTTTCTAGGAAAAGGCTTCCTTGTCCAAATCTGTTCAGATATAAAGACGTAGAGGAGATACAGAGAATGATCCAGTTTCCCTTCTTTTGTCTATATGATCACGTAGCAAGGCATGGAGAATCAGTTGTCCCTGAGTTGTGCTCCCAGTTGTGCCAAGTACTTGGAATAGAGTTTGGAAGGATTCCTTCCCATACACTTCCCTCATCGTGAAGAAAGTAGGGCCAGGGCCTTTAGCTTCTGTTTTGAGATGCTTTCAGGAATGCATTGCCTTCCCGCGTATCTTATCCCCTGATGAAGGGAGCATTTCCCTAAACATGAAGTCATAGCTTTATGAAGTCAAAACTTCAGGAATTTGCTGGAAAGATTTTCCTGGAGTGTTGGAACATCTGTAATTAAAAGCTCACCTAGTACCCAGATGCTTGGGGAAGCCTTTTTTGCTTCCTGCATTCTTTCAGAAAAAATCCCGTTGTTCCTCTCCAGCGAGAAAAAAAGATCAGATCAGAAAAAAAAAGACATAGGATGAGTTTATGACAAAACCATGGTCCTGCCCTTTGATTTATTCTGTTTGCTTGCTACTATGGTTGGTTCCTACTCAGATTTGTATTATAGTTCTCAGTGAAGACAGGCAGAGCTTTACATGACCAAAGGGAAGAGATTGATTTTAACTAAGATGGGAAAACTATGAGGTACACATAACTGATCTCTAGGAAATTAGATAAATTATTTTCTGGGTAAATCCATCACCCTTTACTCAAACTATTTGCAGAAACTATTCAAAGTGTGGAGCTATTTTTCAGATTAATTCTCTTCTGTAAGCAAGGCACAAACATTGGGCTGGCTCTGGGATTTATATTGCTAGGCCTTTTTGCCAAAGGTAAAACAGCAAAGGCTTTTCAGTATTTAGGTCTCCCACGTCAATGTAAGGAGATCGGTGAAGCCAACTGAATCATAGAATCATCAAGGTTGGAAAAGACCCTTAAGATCATCGAGTCCAACCATCAACCTATCACTGCCAAGTCCATCTATACCATGTCTTCAAGCACCTGATCTACCCTTTCTTTAAATACCTCCAGGGATGGAGACTCAACCACCTCCCTGGGCAGCCTGTTCCAATGCTTGACCACCCTCTCGGTGAAGAAGTTTTTCCTAATGCCCAACCTAAACCTCCCCTGGCGCAGCTTGAGGCCGTTTCCTCTCGTTCTATCACTTGTTACTAGGGAGAAGAGGCTGACCCCCACCTCACTACAACCTCCTTTCAGGTAGTTGTAGAGAGCAATAAGGTCTCCCCTCAGCCTCCTCTTCTCCAGGCTAAACAACCCCAGTCCCCTCAACTGATGTGCGTACAAGGCCACAAGTAGATATATCAGTGGATATATCTCAGCTGTTTTCAGTAAGTGAACTTCCTAGACTGAGACATGTGTGAGACTGATGTGCCTGCAAGTAAAGCCTCACAGGTATCTCTCTCTCAATCTCTTCTGAGCACTGCAATATTAACGTCTATTAGAAGGAGTTAAAAGTATAGCAGAACATGAATGTAGAGGTGGATTCAGAGCCACTGTGAGTTCAGCTTTTACCTTTGTTTGGCTTAACAGAAGGGAAAAATAAAGGAAAGGAGCTAACCACAAACCACCCAAAGTAAAATTTATCACAGCGGAGACTATAGACAACCAGACACTGGGGAAATGAGTTATCTCAGTTACTTAATTCTATCCTTTTGTATATAATAATAATATATTATTATTGGTGGTGTTATTATTGTTCTTCACACCATACTTCTTTAATCCGTACTTCTTTTTGAATCCACAATTCCCAGGAAGTAGAATGAACTTGTACCTACAACTTCTCCATTCAGAAGACAGCAGCTGGGTAAATGTGTAGCCAAATTTGCTGGTATATCTGTATCTATGGCTGAGTATGACAGTTCCTTGGTGTAGGTCTTTTTCTTCAAATGTGTATATCTTCTCTATAATCATTCATTTTAAATAGGGGTTTAGTGCACACAGCTTCAGCCTAGATGTATTTTTAGACATGGAAAAATAGAATAAACATTTGAACATGTTTTTGATAATTTTTGAAAACTGCTGAGACCATTCTTCTGGAGCTTCCTAGTTCTGCATTTATGCATAAATATATTGGTTTGACATGGTACAACTGTTGCCTCCTCTGATAAGCCTAGCGGCACATGTTGTCTTCATGTCTAGATGATCTTACTGTGTTTCTGGTGTGAAAATCCAGTTGTTAATAGGTAAATACATGTATTTGAGCATACTCCAGCATACCTGACTGTATGTGTACATAAAAAATCTAAACTTCTTTTTCACCTCTGCTACGTTACTGAATTCCAGCATTATAATGAAAGCTGACTTGGAATATTACTTTTTCAGCCTGCAATTGCCATGGGCATGCCACTGATTGCTACTATGATGCTGATGTTGATCAGCGTCGAGAAAGCTTAAACATCCATGGGCGTTATGAAGGTGGAGGAGTCTGCATTAACTGCCAGGTAAAAAGGTGGTTTTGGTCAGTTTAAATAAATGACATTTGAAGGAGGGCTACTGGAGTGTGACTGTGCCCACACCAATAGTTTGGAGGCTGACCAGTCTAGATAGATCTATTTCTCTGGGGTTGTTACTTGTACTCAAAGCAGGGAAAAGGGTGTCTGAAAATAATTTACATTGTACAACATTGCTTGTTAATGTATAAAAGACACATATAAATTGTATTTATGCTCAGTCCTGTGTGATTCAAATAAAGCCACACAACACAACAATTAAATCAACCACGAAAATTTCCTTTCCTGTTACTGGAAACTCTGCCATTTCCCTGCCTAACAGAAGGAAGCAAAATTAACCAAATAAAATTCCAGCTCAGGCCAGCTGGTTCCTTACTGCAGCAAAACACAGAGGGCTCTCCCTCATCAGCAGGAGTAAAGGAGGGCATAGGCTATACCAAGAAGGAAGCTAATAGGTATTGAAAAAGCACAGAATCATAGAAGGTACCTCTGGAAGTCATCTAGACTAGTGCTCCACTCAGACCAAGGCTAGATGCAAAGTTATATCAGGTTGCACTGAGAAATGTCTAGTTGAGTTCTGAAAATTTCCGAGGATGGAGATTGCACAGACTCCCAGTAATCTTTTACTGTACTTAATTGCTGTCATGGTAAAGAGATTTTTGTTACTGTTCAGTAGGAATTTCCCCAATTGCATCTTGTGACAGTTGGCTTTTGTCCTTTTCCTGTGCACATCTGAGAAGACTCAGCTCTGTCTTCTGTGTAACCCCCTCTTAGGTGGAGGAAAACTGCCATCAGACACCTCTACCCCCATCTCTTCTCCAAGCCAACCAAAGCCATTCCCTCAGGTTCTCCTTACGTGTCACATGCTCCAGCCCCTTAACTGTCTTAGAGGCTCGGTTGGATTGAATCAACAAATGTAAATTTGGAATCAGAGACTTTACACTGTATCTGTCATTAATGAATAGCATGTTCTTGGAAAGAGAAAGAATGTCTCTCATCCTGAGTAACTTTTGTCCTACTCTGGCTAATTACTATCAGGAAAGATCATACAAGGCTCTGATCAACTTGATCTAATCTTGGACTTATCTCTGCTTTGAGTGAGACTGAACCACCTGATGTCCTGAGGTCCCTTACAACCTAAATTATTCATTGGTTCAGTGATCTCAGGGTTAAATACATCCAGACTTATTTGGAAGTCTGTCTTCCTTTTGTTGTCAAGTGAACTGAAGTACAATGACAAGCAGCTGACCAGAACGTAATTCAGAGGGAAAATTATCACCAAGCCTATGTTCTTATGAAACCTATGCATCATGATTTATATATTACCATGCTGTGCGTTTAAAAATATAGTGGTATTTAAGGAACAAAAAAAAGGAAATATCCAGTGAAATCTATAGGGTATGTTTTCCATGTTATTGCCACAATATAATCAGATATTGTCCAAAAGGCAGTCAGAAGAGAGTAGGGTTATTTTTACTAGCATGAGTAGAAGAAATGTTCTTTGTCTTCCAATTGACATTTCTGTGCACAACTTTGTTCATGCAATCTGGTAAGATTTATCATGTTGGTCCTTCCTGTCAGGTCTTTGTTCATGAAAGAACATTTCTCTTATATTGCTTCCAGGATAGAGAAGAGCAAAATTAATCGAAATCTATGAGTCCTGGTTATATGACTGATATTAATTGTTTGTGGAATTTAGTGGAAGTTATGTTGGATTAAATGAGTTTACCATAAATCTAATTATAGCAATTTTTTTTTTTTTTTCATGGATAAAGCACATGGATTTTAATTTACTTTTTCTGTGTCAGTGAAAAAAAAGTATTAGGAATGGATACTTGAACAAAGAAGTGATAAAATTGAAATGTTTCATACAAAGATAGATTCAGTTTCTTTAGAGTCTGACAACAAGGGAGCTCTGGAAACCACGTAGTCCAGACCCATACTCAGAACAGGTCTAATTAGATCAGGTTGCTCAGGGACTTGTTCAGTCAAGCCTTGAACACCTCCAAGGATGGAGATGCCACAACCACTCATGGCAAACTGTTTCAGTGTTTGGCCACCTTCATGATAAACTTTTTTCCGTAATATCTAATTGGAATTTTCCATGTTCCGATCTGTGCATGTTGCCTCTCATCCTATTGCTGTGCATCTCTGAGAAGAGTCTGGCTCCATCCCCTCTGTATCCTCTGATCAAGTAGTTGTAGATAGCAGTAAGTTCTCCGTTCTCTTCTTAATGCTGAAGAGACCCAGTTGTCTCAGCCTCTTCTTGGATGTCATGTGCTTCAGTCCCTCAGTGTCTTGGTGGCTGTGACAGCACCAGTCATCACAGAGAGCAATAAGCTTTATTTGGCATACTTTGCCCTAGATAAATTTGTGTTGAATACATCTAATCACCTTCCTGTCCTTCATGTGTTTAGAAATGGCTTCTAAGATGATTTGTTCACTGGATCTCCTTCCCCACTGAGCCATGGGCCCATATTCCCTCCCATTAGCTTTTCTTTTGCTGCTGGTGTACTCCTAGAAACCGTTCTTTTTGCATTTCACCTCCCTTGCTAGTTTTAACTCCAGCTAAGCTTTGCCTTTCCTAACTCCACTCCTACATGTGTGGGCAATGTCTTTGTAAGTAGCCTGTTCCTGCTTCCACCTTCTGTGTACTCTCGTTTTAAGTTTGAGATCAATCAGGAGCTCTGTATTTATCTGTGCTGGCCTTCTGCCATACTTACTTGACTTTCTGCACATTGGAAAGAACTGTTCTTGTGCTAAGGAGGCTATCCATGAGAATCACCTAGCTCTCCTGGTCCACTTTCTCCTCCAGGGCAGTTTCACATAGGATCTTGCCAAGCAGATACCTGAACAAGGCAAAATCTGCTTTTGTGAAGCCCGGGACTGTAATCCTGATATTTGTCTTGCTTACTTGTTTTAGGATCTTAAAATCCACAGTCTCCGGGTCACTGCAGCCAAGGCTGCCCTCAGCCTTCACATGTTCTTCCTTGTGGGTGTCAGTTTGAAGTGAGCATCTCCCCTAACTGGTTCATGAAACTCTACATCCAAAAAATTTTGATACATTTGAAATAACTTCTGGATTGTTTGCATCCAGCTGCATTGTCCTTCGGGCAGATATTGAGGTGGTTAAACTCATCTACAAGTACCAAGGCTTTCTCTAGCTGCCTAAAGAGGGCTTCATCTGCCTTCTTGTTCAGGTGGTTTGTAACAGACACCTACTGCAATATCAGCTGTGCTGCTCTGTCCTCTGATCCTTACCCACAAGCTCTGCACAGGTTCATCACCTGCCCCAGCCCCAGGGAGAGGCTCAGGCATTCTCTGCAGCCCCAGACCTGGACAGTGGCATCTACCTCCTGGAGCTCTGTCTGGGGTGGGGCCTCTGATGTACCATGGGCATTAGCACCAGTAATGTCCAAAGAATGTGCCCTGTGGTGTGTTGAGACCATCACTGCACAATTTCCAAGTAGTCCTACACAGTTTTTAGAGAGATGCTGGCCCCCTCTGTGCTCCTGCCATGCTAAGTGCTGCAGCAACTACTACATCTCCGTCTGCTGTGAGGATCACCCTCCCTGATCTAGCATCAGCCTTTCCCAGCAGTAGCTCAGATCGGAAGATGCTGGAGGATGCTCCCAGCAGAATTGGAAGCAGAACCCAAAGCTACTGCACAAACTGAGAGCACCAACTGTGAGCAGCAGCCCCAGCAGCATCTTGGGTGCCCTGCTCATAAACTCTCCTACCCTTAAACGCCGGGTCCCTGCTCAGCCCTGAATTGCAGCACTCCCTAAGGAGGAACTAAACAGTGAGTGGGAGCTGGGGGCAGCTGCTTTGGTTGCTCCAGGGCAAAGCTTCCCCCCCACCTCCAGTTCCCTGCTCGCGAGACTGCGAGCCCACCAGAATGCCTTGTGACCATGATTTGCTCAATTGGTGAATGCCATTGCCGCTGCATGCTCCTGCTGCCCCCCCCCCCGACAGGGGACAGCTTTGTTGCATGAGTTAAAATACACTCAGGACTGTGTTCACTGTGGATTTATATATTTTTGCTGTGGTTCAAGTTACTTAGAATATTTTTTCTGTGTGCCTAAAGCACATGTTCATAGAGAGGTATGCTTTTCTAATGGAAGATCTGTTTTGTGCTGAGCTGACTGATCAGTTTTTGGTTTATTTTGTTGTTACTGATCATAGACATAGGGTATTCAAAAAAGTATATATAGTATGAGGAAAAAGTAATGATGCCGTTGCCTGAATGATGTATATGTTACGATAAGAAAGTAGTATAAAAAGAGATAAATATCATGTGATAGTGAAAACATATTTTTTTTTTCCTAGATTTACCTTTTTTTTTTGTTAAAATGGCTCTTTTTTACCATGCTTTAAAGAGAAAATTCAGCTGCTTTATGTGAGAATACAATGATTCAGAAATCTGTAGAGAGCAGGTGGTTAAAGAAGAACAAATGATGAATGCTGTCTTTATTGCAGTCATATTCCATTTTTTTCCTGTGCTGATCCTTTTTTAGTTGTGTATAGACAGTGTAAAGGATGTTATTGTTTCTGACTTCTTCCAAGTTCCCCTTTTAATCTCATATTCTCCTTTTGTTTTATTTCGCACAGCATAACACAGCTGGTATTAACTGTGAAAAGTGTGCAAAAGGTTACTATCGTCCTTACGGTGTTCCAGTGAGAGCTCCTGATGGCTGCATACGTGAGTCCTTTTCCATTAAGTATCTTCCCATGGTGGTGGCTTGGGATTTTTTTGCCATAATGAGGGCATGTGATGCATCTTTTGGGGAGGAAAAATGAAAGAGTCACCAAAAGATGTTAGAGAACAACTGCAAATTGCTTCCTGGTTTACTTTAGACCCTTTCAGACCCTTTCTTCTCAACATATGTGTCATATGAGCCTAAAGCTTCAGTCCATCAGCAGGACAATAGGAGGAAGTAAGGCAGAAAAGGCTGCTGAGGAGATGACAGGATCATGTAAGCCTGGAGTGCTGCTACACACCCCACGGTGAGGTGGCATTACCTCTGAGAAAGCCACTGTCATCTCCTACCCTCATGACCTTGCTTCTGTTAGCTCTCTGATGTATGTATGAGGTATCCTTTGGGTCTTGGTCACTTGAAAATTATGTTCTATAGCTCAAAAGGTCATGAGGATCACTACTCCTACTTTACGCAGTGCTGAACCTAAGAACTAATAAATAATGCAATAGGATAATTACTAGTATAACATTTAAAAAAGAACTGAGTATAGGTAAGAGATAACAGTTGATTTAGAAACAGGCTGAAGGAGGCTTGTGCCAGGTAGGAGGAAGCTATGGTTTGTTCAGTTTGGGTATTGAAATGAATGGGAAGTCAACAGAGCCGTGGCGTGCTGCCATAATGTTGCATGTGGTGTGCAAGGGAAGGTGGATGGAGCATGGTGCTTAGCCTAGACCATGGAGAGACATGAGCAGACGCCACAGAAAACATAGTTGCTGCAGTGCTGTGGAGTAATAACCTGCAGCTTTCTGAATTAAAAATACTAAACACTCTAAGAAAATAACATAGGTCTTACTTCTAAGGGATATCACAAAGATTAATTGGTGATATAGAGTACTTGGAAAATATGTAACAGCACGCAAATGTTAATTCTTTAAATAATGAGGCATTCACAACCACAAATTTACTATTATAATGCAATTGTGCACTGCTGTAAAAGGCAAATTAATTGTTTTCCAAAGAGTGCCTAATTGCTAATACTTGCTTAGCTTGCAGTTGTAACTTGGAGCATGCAGAGGGCTGTGAGGAAGGGTCTGGCCACTGCTTCTGTAAGCAGAATTTCCAAGGAGAAAACTGTGAACGCTGTGCTGATGGATTCTATGGTTACCCATTTTGTGTCCGTAAGTATACAAATAAAAATGCGTCTTTTCCAGTATTTTATATATGCATTAAAGAATTAACAGTTTTCATTACACTTGGTTAAAACATCTGGCATTTCAGCTTCAGGTGTTTACGAGTTCTGATAAATCCGTTGTAATAATACCGAAGCGAATCTAGTTTATTTTACAAAATGATGGTTACTTGAAAATCAAATAGATGGTGCTGCATTCTCACAATTCTGAGTTCATTTAAGACATCTTCGTCAAGGCTACAGCCTATCTCTCAGTAAGTTGTGAACTCCAGTCCTAAAGCCCTGGATGAATTGTTTAAACATGTCTTCCCATTTGGACTGGGAAGTGGAACATGACTGTAGTGAGAGAGAGGGGAGAAAATGGTTATGTGTTTTCTTTGACACCTCCTAGGATTTGGAGCTTGCATCCGAGATAAAGAAAGCTTGTGGGCTTTCGAAGGATTCTAAAATAATTTAAAATAATTCTAAAATAGCGCCTGCGTAATGTTGGCCCTCCTGGCAAAGCATACAGCTCTCAGCCATGCTCTCTTCTTTTTGCTGGACTGCGGATAGGTGCAGATTTGTGGTCGAAGGAAGGATTCCAGTTTGTTTCAGATTTTTTAAGAAGTGGTTGAAGGAAAAATGTTTGTAAATCCAAAGAAAATAAACATATTAGAAAAAATGATGTGACACAAATGCTGAGTGCTTTTGCTTATTGAAAATGGTAACAGAATGCTGTCTAGTGCTATTGATTAATTCAAAATTAGATTTTTACTAAAGTAAAAATAAAAAGATTAAAATTAAGTGTTGGGAATTCAGCAGATTAAATGCTTTCCCCATAAACAAATTATATATAAATATATATATATATAAAACAAATTATATATAAATATATATATATATATAAAAATATATAAAATATATATATATAAACTGAGGAAAAAGTAACATCAGGATTGTGTTTACCGCATAAAAGCTTGTGACTCCATGATCAGATTCTAAAAATGCATCAGTGGGATGTTTTGTGCCCTCAGGAGAAGTGTGTTTCTGACAGCCAATAAAACAGGTGTTGTTCTGGGGCAAGATTTGAGGTCTGACTAAAACAGAGGTACCATGATAATGATAAATGGAAGAAGAGGGAAAACACTACAAAACAAAGGAAAAAAACAGTGTAAAAAATGGAATGTTGTTTGAATTCAGTGGCTGTGAAAGAATAAATCCTCTTTGTACAGTGCACTCTAGATTATCACATCTTATTTATCCTCTTGTTTGTAATCCAACATTTTTAAGTAAGTTCAGCTCAGGGAGACCTTGATCGAAGTCCCACTGATCTTCATAGCACATCAACTTTGGATCCCATCTTAATGGAGGAAAGTTTGTTGGGATGTCTTTCCCATTCCTAATCTGAAGGATTCTCAAATAAAAAGCTCCCAAGATGTAACGTACGTGTCATGAATTCTGGCAGTTCAGGCAGCGAGTGATAATGCCACATAGCAGGAGATGGACCTTCAGCTGAAAGCAGGAAATGTGAAATAAATATGGAGCTCCCTAGATAGCTCCCATAACACTATCTAGCATGAGAAACCTTTCTGTACAAAAGGGTAGGGAGCAGGGAAGCAACCTGGCAGCATTTCCAAATGGTGTCTGGCCTTTCATACTGTTCTTTCAAGAAGGGATGTTTGTACCTGAATTGGAAAGCAAAAGTAAAATGTTTTCTTATCCTGTTCCTAACTGAAAGGAAACTAAGCTGAAGTTGGTTACTAGAGTCATGTGAATATGATGCTCTCTGTATTGACAGGAGATGACTTCATCGTTTGTCATGATTTTTAGTGAAATAACCGTGTCTCTTTCAAATACACTTCATTGTTTCTTTTGTTTTAAAGGTGTTCCTGTATATCCTTTTACTTCTCCAAATCCAAGAGATGCTATGGCTGGCGACATAATCGGCAAGTTCTTGGTGGTTTTTTTTCCCCTCGTTTCACCGTTTTTCCCCGTGTCGCTATTTTTCACTGTTTCGGTGGTGCCTGCTCTTTCATGGAGATTTATGTAGTAATTTTGCCGCTGTTGGTATTTATCTTTCAGAGAGCCTTTGTTCTTGCCAGAAGTTCATCATATTGTCATGTTCATATTGAACAGTTTAGTAGGATAGCTTCAGAAAGAGTTATGGATGAAAATAAGTTTGACCAGCCTCCGGCAAACATCTGCAGAAGAGGCTGACCATCTTGTTCGGTGCTCTTACAAACAGATCCATCAAGACTCTCTGACATATACAACTTGTCAACTGCTTTGCAGTGTAAATCTCTTTCTTAAGGCTAACTGGCCTCTGCTTCTGGACTGTCCTCTTGCACCTGGCAAATTGTACATTGCCCTTGGCAGTGAAGAACTTTGATTTCTAAGAGAGCTACATATTCCTCATTTAGCCCACTGTAAAGCTGCCTGAAATCCATACAATCATTCCCTCAGTGGGCTTATATTCTTTTAGTATATATTATTATACTGCAGAATGGAGACATCATCACAGCTAGCACTTAATCACATCCATACTTGTAATGCACTTCAGGATTAATAACTTTAAAAAAACCTCAAAACCTCTTTCATATCCTAAAATCAACATTCTTCCCCTTCATTTCTATTAGCTTTAATAGAACTGGAGTTTATGTTGGCAAAAGAAAACGTGTTTTCATCTGTGGATGTAGCAGACACTTAGATATAAGCAGACAGTACAAATCCATGTATGTATTTACAAGTCCCAGTTGTTTTCTTGAAAGTGTCTGCAGTTGCCATCACAGCCCACAAAGCCTCAGTCTCCTGTACCACTTATCTCCTTCCTACAGCATCCAAAATAATTGCCCTGGTAGGCCTCTGGGTATGCTGTCACATATCCCCTTTTCTCACATATTTTTAAAAGAATGAAGAAAGAAAACTCCAAAGAAAAATGTATAAATATAAACAGGAGAAAGCAAATCTTGAGCTATTTGCATTTTCAACGAGTAGCGTCTGAATCTGAAGGCATAAGAAAGGCAGCTGCCTATAAGTGGAAGCTTCTGGAAGCTGTAAATTTGTGCTCTCAGGCTAAGCACAATTACAGACTATTATTTTTTTAAAACAGATTTGCGTGTAAGGGTCATACAAATAGTTTTGTCGTTAAAGAGTAATAATTACTAAGCACTGTTTTTCTCTGCAAAAATACAAGGAGTTGTGTGATTTTAGGCACTAACTGTGTTCCTTTCTTTCTTTCTTTTCCTTTCCTGTTGTAACCAGAAGGTGGCTGCAAACCAGGGTATTTTGGCCCCCAGTGTCTGCGTAAGTGCTGTAATTTCTGATGCCTGGAGCCTGCGCTCCCGTGTAAATGCCAGCCTTCAGCTTCCAAGTGAAATAGGAACTTTAAGATCATAATGTCGTAAATGTTTTCTTTACAAATGTGCTCTTCAGCGTGCCAGTGCCACAGCGCAGGAGTGCTGGGAGGTGACTGCGATGGAAACACCGGACAGTGCAGATGTCGAACTGGATTTCAGGGGTTTTCCTGTGATACCTGTGCAGTTGGGTATTTTCATTACCCTTCCTGCCAGGGTAAGCCGAAGCATTCCTTTCAGCAAGCATATCCAAAACATAGGCCCAAATTTTATACTGAAGGAATTTCAGTCCTTTTTGCCACAAAGATGTGTTCATAAGGAGCTCTTCCAAAACTCACAGAAGTCAAAGAAGAAGAAAAATGTGACTAGTGGGGGATTTCTATCTAAAAATAACCCCGTTTCATTGATCACTGTCTACGGTGTGATGCAGCTGTCAGGCTCCACTTTGAGGCTGGATTTAGTAACATTGATGAAATTTTAGAATACCAGTGGGAACATTTCTGTTACTTATCCTTGTTTTTTAAAAATTTTATTTGTGTTTAATTTCATTTTGCAACCTCACTTTGATGCATCAAGTTGCCCTTTCTAATCAATACTAGAAAACTGACTTATTTAAGCTTTATTAACCATCTCTGTACTGTCTTTTTAGGCATTTTATTAACGCTTCCCACCCGAGATTGTAAATCCAAACCATAAATTGTTTCATTTTAGTCTTAAAAAGGATGGAATTACTTTCAGTAACTATTGGCGTACCACTTGGCATCGATAAATCAGAGTCTGAGTGGGGACAGGCTAAGTGTAGTACTTGAACACTGATACTGAACGCAGTAGTTACTGTGAGCCAGATTCTTTTGCTCTTTCATTAACGTCTCCCTTGATACTGAATTATTACTGATGTGGGCAATCAATAAAAGCTGATATGAATGAAAATAAATTTGATGGGAAGATTTTGGTCCTGTTGAGCATCAAGGAGTGACGCTTTTTACATTTTTGTTGTGTTTTGTTTAAAGAAAGATAAAAGAAGAGAGCCTGTGCAGAGGCTGCCTCTGAAATGTCTTTTCTCATTTGCAGTGTGCGAATGTAACTCAGTGGGTACCCAGCCCGAAGTCTGTGATTTTCTCGGGAGGTGTCTTTGTCGCTCAGGGGTAGCTGGCCTTCAGTGTGACAGCTGTCAGCCTGGCCACCACTCCTTCCCTGACTGTCAAGGTAAGGCTGCCGATTGCTTGTACAGCATCAAACAGGCCCCTGAACAGTCAGACAGGACTGCTTTTCAGGTACCATTTTTGTAGTGGTTGAATGTTCACAGCGGTAAATGAGCAAGGGACTCTTGTTTGCTACAGCAAAGTCCTAATACGTTCTTATTCTCCAAGCACTAACTCCAGGCATGTTTCCATAGTAGGGAAGAATGATGTAGTGGGGTTTCTCACAGGCTTTTTTTTTGCATGGTCAGACAGTGTGATATAGCCTCAGTAAGCACAGCTGTCTTACTAATAACCAAAGCATTTGAAAGCTGTTTTCACATGGAGACCTACAGCAACAGAGCGTGCTTGACTGCTAAGGAACTGGCATGGTAAAAAAACCAAGCAGAGCTATGAAGCACTAATCTGCTTTTGCAGAGGGTCTTGCAAAAATGTGTGTTCTGTAAATCTGAAAATGAGAAGCTCCCATTTTGTGCTTCACAGTGATTTCTCACTCATTTTAAGATCATACGACAGGCACTGAGCCAAATGCTGTTCATGTCATCATGAAACATGAATGGTCTCCACGGGGTTCCGCCAGTGTACCTGCCACCAAGGGCTAGCCTGCTTTTTATGAGAGAGGAAAATTGATGAAGTGTAACCTGGCATATCATAATGGTTTTGTGTGTATATGAGGAATCCATCAAGTCCTGTCTGGCCCCTAGGTTTCATCTGCCTTTGCAGTAAGTGAGAGAGAGAGGCCCGTGATCCTTAGTGAATTTTTCATTGAGAAAGCATATGGGAGATTGCTGAGTTCTGGTATGTACTTTCCTGCACAGCTTAACAAGAGTTATATGGAACATTATTATTTACTTTCTTCTCTCATTAATTGTGGTTGTTGGCTATAGCAGTCGTCTTCCTTTTGGGCTTACATACTTGTTTATGTCCTATGAATAGACAGCAGAATTCTTTGCCCTTGCAAAGATCTATTATGTTACGTTACCAAACATAATGGATGGAATAAAGAAATACCACATGACTGTGTCTTTATGGTCTGGAGTAGATTAACATTTTTAATGAAAAACATAAAATCGGGGTTCTGCGTTGGTACACGCTGTTCAGTGGTTTTAAAAAAACACTTTTTTTTTTTTCTTAGAGCTGAATCAGGTAGCAATCTTAAAGCAAATCAAACCCATATTGAATATGTTTGAACTTTTAACACGAAAAGCTGAAAAAAGACATAAAAGCTTAAAAGGGCATGCAAAAAAAAAACAAATTGTAAAAGACATAAAAATAGTTGAAAACACTGTCAGACTCAAAATTGCTGCAGTTCACAGCTAGTTCTGTTAAAATAAGCTGCCATGAGTTTAAATTTAGACTAATGCGGCATGCTGCAAACGGTGGTAGAAAGTGGGCAACCCAGCCTGCTACTCCTGTTTGGAGTTGTCATCTTCAGAAGGGAGGCAGATCTATAACTTTCTGACTCCTGCAGCTAAAACTGATCTCTCTGGTCTTGCCTTGTTGAACTCAATAGAAGCTTTCTTCAATAGGAGTGATATCAAAATAAAGCCTTTAAACTATTCAGTGTTATTAAAATGAGGAGAGAATGCACTATAATGTTCAGCTGGGGTGGATTCTAGTGTATGTGATGTTTTTGGAAGCTTCAGTATTTGTATTTCTCTTACGCTAACTTCCTAGCAAGCCCTGCGTCCTTCCAGGCGTCTTTGAAGTAAACACAGCAAAGTCAGATGTCCTTGGCTGCAGCAGAAAGAGGAACCGAAAGGGGGAACCAGGAACATGAACATGGAACAAATCGACAGTGGTTTTTTTATATTTCTGTCAGTCAGCCATTTCTGTCACTCATAAAAGCCAAGTGATTAACTGCACCACTTCGGCTTGTACCTGGGGCAGCTGGGATTCCCAGATGGGTTCCCATTCATGTACCTATGAAGTGCGGGCCTCTGTAACTACCAACATCATTTCAATAAAATAGCACATCTTATCTGTGATAGAGCTGTTTGTTAGTCTACAATAGTGGTAACTCCAAGAGAAGCACCCATCCAGCTAGTTGTTATAGTCTGACAACGTGCCTTGTGTATTAGATGCGGATTCCTGCAATGCACTGCTTGCCAGCTTGTAGAATTAAGGTGTCAGCAGTTTTTACCTTGTGCGTCATGAACCTGTGCTTGTGCATCATTAACTGCTTTAATAAGCTTCTTGTTAGCCGTTAGACCTAGCCTAGCTTAGTGGATGCTGTTTCTCAGAGGTTATTTTTTAAAGATGTTAAGTACTTCACTCACGTGACGTTCTTGCTGTTTTAAGATGGATTTCTGTCCCTTACACGTGTTTTGCAAGGCATCAAACCATATCTCTAAACTGTGCATTATAGAATTGCAGTAAGAACCTGATTATGAATGGTTGAGGAGGCATTATAAACAGCTATTTCAGGGTATTTATTTTTGGTGGTAAAATTATAGTTCATCTGGATTCCTCATGAGTACTTTACATTCAAAGGCGACTTTTTTTTTTTTTTTTGCAAACTCTGGTTTAAATAGCTACTGGTTTAGACATGTATCTGTTAGAATACTTTTTTTTTTTCCTCTGTGCAGAATGTAACTGTGATGCTGTTGGCTCAGCGGAGGATACATGTGGTCCTGGAGGTCAGTGTCTGTGCCATAGTAACTATGCTGGACTTAGATGTGACCAGTGCGCTCCAGGTTATTACAGCTATCCCAGCTGCTTGCGTGAGTAAAAGCCTTTCTTCCTTTTACGGGCGTCACCTGTGTAACTATGATAGTTATGTTCCATCCAAAGCTGGCAGGAAAACCACTGAAGACCCAGCCCGTGGCCAGGCTTCCTGGCAGGCACGCACTCTGGTCGTCCTCCCTGGCACATGATCGCTCTCCCTGTGCTGGTTGGATTAATGTGAGCGTGGCAGTGTTTGGCCTTGGCACAGTTGTATCTCTCTTTTAAAATATGAAATCTAAAGCTTAGGCTGGGCAATGGGCATGTACCTTTATGAGTTCTGGCTCACTCAACTTATAGAACAGAAGCTGTGTTTCAACTGGTTTGGGCTTCTAATATTTGATACGCTGTCTTGTAAACTTTTAAGTTTATTAGTATGTGCTCTTGACATGTGCCAATATTGCACCATAAATTCTAGTCTTGAAGGACTTGACTCTGCAAATCATCGATCACATCACCAATTTTTCCTGCCCACATGGATCAATTGATCAGGCCCAGAATGTTAAAGGTTTTTCACATCAAGTTGCAGGCTCTGTCATTAAAATCAGCAAGCTACTTATCATCATGAGCAGAACTGCTCTTTCCTAGAAATCAAAAGATTATTAATGCTAAAGAAGCAATGTATCCTCGGAATTCTGCTATTACTAATCACCACAACCACAGCAAAAAATAATCTGACATGTTTGTTCTCTTTCTTTAGGAGACTGGCTACTACTTTACTAAAATAATTGTCATTAACCATTTCACCCGTAGACTATATCTGAGAAAAGATTAGTCCCTGGGGCAGCATTGTTCTTTTTTGTGATGTTATTTTTATTTACCCTGTGTGTATAAATCATTGCAAAACTGAGACCTTACATAGGAATCCAAAACAGTAAGACTGTTGCATAGTATATTTCAAAGCTTGCTTCTGGCCTCCTCTGCCCTCTGATCTAAAGGTGTGGTGGGCATACAATTTTATATTCTATATTTCACCATCATATTTTTAAGTGCAGGTCTAATTACAGAATTTGCCCTGTGCTTTCTGTAACCATAAGAAGATAAAGAAAGCAGAAAGGCAAAACCAAGTCTGCTCTTAGGATGGGACAAAGAAGTTGGAGAAGTTTATTATGGTTTCAGATAATCCTACCTGTTTCTGTCAAGAATTGAGGAAGAAAACAATGCCAAGATGGTACAGGTCACCTCAAACTCATAGGCTCTAAGCAGGGGTGAGGACCCTATGAGTTATAGGAGGACCTTGCAAGCTATTTATTGCACAGAAAAATGAAGAACACTAGACAATTAGTACTGAAACCTCTACAGTACTAAAGTTTTGGGAAGTTATTGCTTGATACCTGCAGGATGAACCCTCTCACCACTGCCAATGTTCGTTGTTGTGTAGCTTGTCGGTGCTCTCCCAATGGTTCCCAGCACGGCACGTGTGAGCCAGCATCGGGGCAGTGCGAGTGTCAAACGGGCATCACGGGGCGGCGGTGTGACAGATGCCTTTCTGCAGCCGACAGTTTCCCCTACTGCAAAGGTAACACTTCTAAGGGAAAATCCTCCATTCTGATTCAGATCGCCCCCGTTTTTATTGTGGCATTCTCCAGGGCAGTCTGCTGCATGCAAAGTTTTATAGAAACCTGCTGAAGCGTGGGGAGGGAGGGACACACCAGGAGTACATATTAGATGAGCTCATTCATCATTCTCTATGTTATTTCATGAAGTGAACTATAAATTTAAAACCTTTTTTAGATGATGGCATGGGAACTTTAAGAAAACGTCTCTCAGTTCTGTAGGTTAGTGCTATATTTTTCGAAGAGACTACTTTGCATACCAAACCAAATAGTCTAAATTAGGCTAAATACACATTTGAAAAATCGTTATTGAAGGCTTCTGCTGGTCTTGAAGTTTAAAGCATTTGAGTCCCTCCAAGGTAAACGTATTAAAAAGCCCTTTCAAACTCACACCTGCTACATTGTACTTCTGCACTGCTACATTCCACAGCTCTGTTTTCAAAAGATCTTTCAATGTGTTTTTTAATTTCATAAAGGTGTCAGCAGCGAATGTGACCCTTCAGGTAGCGTTGGTTCTCATTCTGTAAGTATTCTACCATTGCAGCTAACAATCCGTGTTAATAATTCATGTGCCTTTGCTGAACACATTCACTTTGTTGCTCGAGCCATGATGCCTGCTCTTAGACTGTGAAAGAATTGCACGAGTTTATTTGTAGAGTAAGAGTGGAAATAAACTCTGTGTTTCATTCTTTGATCATATCAATGCAATTACCTCTTAAGGATTTTTTTAAAATCTTCTATATATGGAATGTGCACACTCTTTATGTCTTCTTGGTATACCAGAACACTGATGTATACATGCAGATGTGCATATATGCCTATGCATGTCTCAAAGACCTTCTGGTTCTGGGTTGCAACGGGCCATTTCAACAACAAATTATTCTTGAAAAAATTATTATCTCTCTGTTGCTATTCCACTATTGTTATTAATACACTGATGGCTATTATTAGTAGCATATTACCAGAAGTCACAGTCATTGCTAAATGTGTAGCAAAGAAGACCTAGAGGATAAGTCTGACAGATGGAAGAGGTATCTATCTAGGCTCATGTATAGAGCTATGTGTGTCTTCCACCAATAAAGGAAGGAGTAAATATGAAAATTAATGACTATTTTTAAGGAAATGTGTTTTTTAAACTTTTTGCAATGCAGTGAATACTTTAGAGCAGTTCTAATAAGGCTATAAAAGAATTGGAAAGTAGATCTGTTGGGACATTTAGAATAAATTAGATACATAAAAAATACACAGGGTGGAACGATCCTGTGCTGATAGTATGAGACAGAAAAATCTAAGAAGTCTGAATCAGCCACAGTTTCCATGCATCTGTAAAAGTCAGTAAACTGCCTGAGCTGCTAATAATATTAGGTTTTTCTTAGTACTTAAGAGCAGTATGTTTTTTATGAAACAGGTGAACCCATATTAACTCCTTTCTGTCATTAGGGCTATTGTCAGTGTCTTCAGCACACTGAAGGTCCTACCTGTAGTAAATGCAAACCGTTGTACTGGAACCTGGCCAAAGAAAACCCTGAGGGATGTACAGGTACAGCTTCATGACACATTGCGTTGGCTTATGGAATGTGTTAAATTCTTTCGAAAGTCATCTTTATTCGCTGTTGCCATCTTTGGTGCTCAGTGACTTTCACAACTCTTGTTAACAGCATCTTTTTCATGCTACTTAATTGTAACACCAAATTACCTGTGATACAGCTGTTACTTTTAGAAATTACACCATAATTTCATGCGTCTTTGCTAGTGCCGGACCAAGGTGTGCTCTGAGTTACAATGATTTGTACTTCATATGGCCTTATTGCAGTTTTACTTAACACTGAAACCTGAATTTGGCTCACTGTTTTGAGAAAAAGGTGCTTTTTCATTTATTATCATCTCCTAGCTTGTAGAGGAGTGGAAAGCCTTCTTGTGGCCTCTGGGTGTGACAAATCTGTTGTGGTTTATGTCTATGTAATACCAATCTGTCTGCAATTTTCAATGTTTGCTAACAGTGAGTGTGTGTTTTTCAGGCAGATTTATTATCTTTATTTATTAATTTTAAAGATTAAAAAAGGATAAAGTTAAAAAAATCTTTAAAGATTTTTTTCTCCCCAACTATTTCCTTTCCAATAGGTTCCACCACAACAGCCACCTAGACAGGCTGAGTAGCCTTAGAGCCGATACCGATATCATTACATCTTTGAATCTCTAAATGCTATACAGTCTGAACATCTCCTCAAAGATTAATTACTGCACCTTTCATGTAATTCATCTTCTTTGCCTTCAGTCACAGAGTCAATACTGGGTTTCACCAAACCTCTAGGTCAGCATAGCTCCTTTCCACAATATTTGCTTCTTTTATTTTTCATGCTTAGAGTTGAACTGGTCCCAAAGTAGCACTGCAGAACAGCAGGTGCCAGTCAGGCTGGAAGACACTGGTTTGCATCAATTGTCTGACTGTTTCTAAGAAAGAAAACAATTGTAAATCCAAACTCAAGACTGTTTTTGTTAAATGCAAGTTAGAACACTGTAAAACACACCAGTAAATGGCACATACACAGAAGTCCTCATTCTTTCTCTTTTGCTTTTTATTCTCACCTTGTGCCAGTATCCGTTTGCTATTCTGAACCTTCCAGAGTAAAATCCACCTTGTGACACTATGACTCAAAATTGCGGATTCAGAATGGTGGGGTTTTTTTCCTGCAAAGTACCTTGGAAAGACAAAATACAGATTGTCTTTTTTTCATCTGTGCAGCATGCCAGTGTGATGTGAGTGGAACACTAAGTGGAGTCGGAGAATGTCAGCAGGTAAAGTGAAATTAAAAGAAAAGCATTCATTAAATTGATTTTTGTAAAGATAAATTGTTGTAATGCTTGGTAAGGTAGAAGTCTTAGTACCGATTATTGCTTTTGCATATAAAGTGGCTGGTTTTATACAGCAAAGAAGCAGTTTTATCCTAGCGATGTATAAGTTCGGAAACTTTTTCATCATCTTGAGTTTATGTATTTCCTAGTCTGTTCACTGAAGATGATAAATGACAGAAGTTATGTCAGATAATATTTTTTGTTGAGATTACAATGTTTTTCCTGTTTAGAATTAGAAGGAATTCAAAGTATTGAACGATTAAAATTCTTAAAAAGGAGCTGAAACATTTTTGATGAAATTGTTTTCTTCACAGGAAAATGGGCATTGTTACTGCAAACCTAATGTTTGTGGAGATTCCTGTGACACTTGTGAAGCTGGTTATTATGCTCTCGAAAACAAGAATTATTTTGGCTGCCGAGGTAAAATGAATGAAGGACATATCTAGTAGCGCATTTGCACTTAGCACAAACGTCTTTAGAATTCCCTGGGTTGTATTTTGAAAATGTGGATGTATTTGTTGAATGACTCATGTGCACAGCATTTTGCACTACTGCTTGTAATCGCTTGTAAGCCGTGTAACTCCTCCTTTGCCTTCCAACGGGAGAAAGAACAAGGCAGATGTTACCACTGTGGTTCCCAGCCATTTTGTGGCTCGCTCACGTGAGGAAAGGTGTTCCTCTTTGAGTTCGTTGTCCTTCACCTCGCCTTCCCCGGTGCCTCATTTACCACGAGTCACCTGAGGTTTCTCTGTCAAAGCCCTCAGTGTGATCACACGAGGCACTGCTAGAGCTGTTATCTTACCAAATAAGATAACTGAGAGTCATTCCTCCTCTCACTCCTTCTCCTGAGTTGTAGGGCCAAGGATGATTGATTTTCCTGCAAGCGTTACCTGTAAGAGTGGTAGCTGTCTGTTCCACTCAGCAGTTTTCTAAGGTTTGCTGCTGCAATAAAAACTTAAAATGTTACAACAGATGCTAGCTTGCTTTTTTTTTTTTCCCCAGGTATATTTGTGTATTGCTTTAGCCCAGGGCTCAGTGTGTTTTGAAGCAGAGCCAGATGTAGCTGTGATGTGGAGAAAGTGGTCCTTCTTCTGATGGACCATGTGTTTTCAGTGATGTAGGGCTACTTCAACAGTTCCCTCCTTGTCCCTCCACTGTAGATTTAGGTTTGTTAAAATTACTGAAAGCACTTTCACTGAGTTCAGTGTGCTTCACACCTGTCCAGGGCTGATGCAAGAGGTTTATTTTTAAAGCACTGAAGTACTTCTAACAATCATTTAATATGTGCAAAGTTAAAAATAATGGCTACTGTATCAAACAAGCTTTCATGCCTAATGCACAAACCAAGGAGCTAATGAAAGGGATCTGGCTTCACAAAGGTGTCAAATACTTCAATTATCCTTGATTTCAGTGAGATTATAGGTGCTTAACACGTCAGAAAACAGGACACTTTTACACTACGATGTAAATATGTGTTTAGGAACTTTCAACCTTTCAATTTGGCTTGAAATTTTTAGCCTAGACATACTTGTTCCTTAGTACGATATATTATACCTTGTTACCAGAGGTGTCCTTTAGTTTGTGCCACAAATCCTGTCTCCCGTAGAAAGTCATTCAATATTGTTTTCCAGTATTGGTTAAAAATATGCATATGCTATTATATGAACACATATGTTCTTGTGTGCAATTTTTTTAAGATAAATTCAATATTGGGGTAGCAGACTCTGAAAAATTAAGATCTTACAATTTTTGTAAGTTAGATTTTGGTTTTGGTTTGTTTGTTTTTTTTTTTAATAATTATTCATCGTGATATTGCTGTAGAAATTCTGACTTATTAGGAAAACATTTGAATGGCTGTTCTGCAAAACTGTAGTCCTGCATTTAGTAGTGTCACCTGGCTTATTACTTGTGATTTTTTTTAAAAAGTGGCTTTTGTCACATTATAAGGAGAAATAAAGAAAACAACCACAACCGTGGAAAGCCAGAAATAATTGCAGCTTATGCACGTGTGTTAACATGTGTTTGAAAGAGTCTGAACGGAGGGGAGTCTGAAGGGCTCCAGAAGGAGGAATCGAGTCATTAACGGTGTTTAATTAGCAGAAGCAAGGTGTGTTTTCTGATAACTTTTATCAATTTTTTGCTAATGGGATCTTTGGCTTCTGCTCTTTGCCTGACAGGCTGCCGGTGCGATGTTGGAGGATCCCTCAGCCCGGCATGTGCCGAGGCCTCGGGTGGCTGCCAGTGCAGGGCGCACGTCGTGGGGACGGCCTGTCGGGAGTGAGTCTGGCTGTAGCTCCTGGTAGCTTGTGCTTCAGCATAGTTCTTTTCAAACTGCCCACAAGTCCCTTGCTATCCTTTCACGTGAAATTCTGGATTTGTTGAGAAATAAGCTGGTAAATTGTATTAGTTATTGATATTAATTTTGCTGGGCAGGTTCCTTCTGTTATTTTAATAAGATTTTTAAACTTGTTTCCTTAAATAACCGATACCTGTTTTGCAGTAGTATTGCATATGTATCTATATATCTATCAAGAGTTATACAGGAAAACGTATGTAAGCTGTAAAAACTTCTGGAAAGAGAATTCTCATTACGTCCATCTTATCAGCTGTCTTGAATTTATTAGCTGCCCTCAGGATTCATCAGTCATTAGCAGGTCACCTCCCTTCCACTGCTTTATGGTCTTAGATGTAGACCATACAGAGACTGGTAATTCTTCGTTGTTTTTTTCCTCCTTGAAAGGCCTGAAAAAAACTATTTTTTCCCTGATCTGCACCACATGAAGTTTGAGATTGAAGATGGTACTACTGTCAAGGGAAGGGAAATTCGGTTTGGCTACGATCCTCAGGAATTTCCTAGCTTCAGTTGGAGAGGATATGCCCAGATGTCTTCTATACAAGTAAGCTGGTATTTCGCTCAAAGCTTTGGGGTGAAAACATAGGTGCAGGGTATGTATGTCTCTATAGTACTGCTATGTGTGTGTAAGGCCATGGAGAAACCAGAAAAAAGAACAGAATCTCACTAATCCAAGCCCTTTCGCACTGTATCGCTGTTTGGATTAGTGAGTGTTGGTATTATTGTAAGTTGGTCATTGCTTGTGCAAATATGTGTTCTTCAGAAATGTTCTTTGAAAGTTGTTTTTTTTTTGTGAGAAATATGCATTTTGTGATAGGTGTAAAGCAAAGAACTAATAGCTTTAAAGTCTATATTACTAAGTGCAGAAATTCTTGTCATGCCAAGGACAGCGGAAACAGCAGAAGACTGATGCTTGGCTAAATAATTTGAAGTACACAATTCCGTGGCAGTCTGTGTCCATAAGATTTTCAGGTACCATCACAGTGCTGTCACTGAAGTCTTCTTACACTTGCAACTTATACTGGGTGAAGAAGAGGAAGAAACCAACATTTATTAGGAATGATACCTTCACATTACAGCAAACAGGAAAATGTGTGATTCAGTAAAAGAAGCTGTTAGCAGGAGAATACCGGCAACATTTATTTTAGTCTCATGACAGTCTACAAATAAACTAAACAACAGCAGAGGGAATAAGTAAATCACAGGAAGAAAGTCACCATAATTTAATTGTGTGAGAAGGGACCTGTCTGACTTTGGACTGAACTGCTGAGCAAGTGAACCAGGATTTTAAAACAGTAGATTTGAGCAATAAATGGGATTTGCTCTCTCTTCCTAAAAGTAGTACTCTGGTATAGCTGTGTCCAGCCTCTGTAAGTTGTACAAGGACTAATGGATTACTATAGACTGAGACATAAGCACATGACCATTGCACAAGCATAGTGATTTCCTTTCTGTTCTTCATTTTTCACTCTTTCGTCTTCGTTCTTTTGGGGTTTTTTTGGGTTTTGGTTTTTTTTTTTTTTCTAATCCCAGAGCTCATATTTGTTGGATCTTCAGAATTACTCGACATTCACTAATGAAGGCAACTCTCCAGTAGCTGTGGTTTCATAACTTCTGTTTTCTAACTCAGCTGCTTTTTGCATTTTATATCCAGTGGCATTTTGTAAACAGGCAGTGAAAAGGCTTAGTCTCTAATCTTGCTAGAAGTGTGCATTATTTTGCTTACCTGGATAAAGTTTTTCACTCATGTAAATAATTGCCAGCTCCAGACCCTCCTTAGTTAGATCCTTGCATAACTGAGATAGTCTCACGTTCTTCATTTCAAGGAACTTTCCCAATTTTGACATAGCGTTTCTGTGTCTTGCAGGACCCTGAAATAATCCTCCTGACATTTATTTTGTAGAAGACAAATAGCGTTACCATATTTACCACACAAAAGGCTAATGTAAATACTTTTTGTGAAAAGAAACTATTTCAATACAATTAAAAATTTTTGAGGTGAAATAAATAAGCTGTCTGTGACCTCAGTGGAGGTCACTGGTGCCCTGTCATGCTGCCAACATGGGTGTCTCATTATAGAAGCTGACAGTCGGGCTCAGATTTTAAAGCACTGGCCAGACTTGCCTAAGTTTGTGACAGAGCTCAAAGAACAATTTCTCCCCACTCCCTGCCTTTGCTTGAAGCCAGGGACTGACATCTCTTCCTCCCTTGTTCCTCACATATCTCTTCTTTCTCTCCCTTCACTGTGTCTTCTAGATTTTCCATAAAAGCTTAGAAACCATTTTGATAAATCTCCTGAAGCATGTTTCTTTATTTCTTTTGCCTTTTCTTTTTTGTTCGTATCTATTTTTCAAGTGTTCCCTCAGTGCCTGTTGTATCCATGTAGTATCCTTCAGAAGTCGTCTTTCTCCATTTAAAACAACACTTGTAAAAACTTCCCCTACTTGTCTGTATTTTCCATTCTGGTCCACTGCCCTTCTGCAGTCACCTAGATTTTACCTACCTGTAGATCTGTCAGCCCAACCATCTGTTGTATGTCTATCTTTGCTTTCTGCTTTGCATTTCTATTAAGAAGGTGGAGGTCTCTCGGGTGATGATGACAGAATTGAGGAATATACATTAAGCAGCATATGGGAGCTGGCAATCTTGCATTTATTGTAGCTTTTAGGAGTAAGAGAAAATGAGGCTTTGTGCTCCATTCTCAAATGTATGGAACAGAGAAAACCTGGGTGCATTTGGGGAAGCAGAATGGACCACAGTGGTGGGGAGGTCACTGTACCACAAGCATCTTGGAAAGGGACAGCAAGTGGATCATGATGGGTGAACTGCAGGGAGCTGGATTACAAGAGAAGCTTTAGGATTTAGGATGGAAAGAAGGAAGCCAAACCCTTGAGGTTGCACCAATCCTATTTTTTCTTAATCCACCACCAACCTTTGAACATGCCTCTGCTGATTATGTTGCTCTGCAAACTAAATAATGGGGGCTGTGTGAATGGAGCCTCCTGTGGGCTCGAGAACAGCGTGGCTCCAGAGGTGTCAGTTCAGCTCCAGGGCAAAGAGAGTCATGGATGGTATCACATCTCTAAGAAACTGAGGGATCTGGTGGAGGAGCAGAAGAAGTTTCAGTGATGGTCTGAGATGTCTGCATGCTGTGGAGCGTTGTGTGTGGTCTCAGACTAGGATCAATGATTCTGGCCTGTTGCTTAGGAAGCCAGGAATATGGACAGCCATACCATATGCCTCCTTTATGGCACAGGAGGGGAGAATAACAGTAAAATACTGTCCATATATTAAGGTGCAATATCAACACACATGTTAGTTCAGCCATTCTGTGTCTTTCTGGATAAGCTATTATTCAACAAGAGTTTTATTTCACAGGAGCTTTTGTTCTATATTCTTTTGTAAGCTGCCCGAGCCTTTCTTTTCTTTTATGGAGTTTGTCTTGCCAAATGGTTTTTCTTTCTCTGGGTGCTAGTAACAAATAATATACTTTCCTTTCCTCCTTTTTCCCTTTCTTTTTATTTTTCCCAGCCAGAGGTGGTTGTGCCTGTCACTGTGGCTTCCCCTAAGCTCTTCCACCTAGTCCTCCGCTATGTCAGCCTGGGCTCAAAAAGCTCTAAAGGGAAGATCTCAGTTGCTGAGGGAAAACATTTTGGCACTAATTATACTTGTAAGTGAATTAATTTTCTCACTAGGCTTGCCTGTCTTCCTCTGTTGTACACCAGCATTGCCATTCCAGTACATACTTGTCTGCATGTGCATTTTTCTTGTAGGACTTTAGTGTGGTGCTTGCATGGCTTCTAACTGTTCCTCTATTCAGCACTTTACGGCTGTTTTTGTTTATTAACTTCCATTTTTCAGAATGAAGTGAGGATAACTTTGAATGTGGAAAAATCAAACCTCTACTTGTTTCGCATTATCCTGAGGTATATTAACCCTGGAGGTGAAACATTATCTGGTCGCATATCTGCTTGGCAATCTCAGCCTGAAACAGGTAGGTGAAACTCAACGGTGCAACTGATCAGATGAGTGTTAGATCAGAGGAGCCTTTTCAAGGTGCACCTAAGACACATTTCTAATGTTGCTTAAAATGCATCACTTTTAACAGTGTTGGTGCTTTTGTGCTTTTCCTAATATATTTTGCCGTGTAATTGATGTGGCTGTGTTTGCATGAAACCCCTGCTTACAGTAGTAATCAACCTTTGTTTTTTCAAATGTTTGCCAAACTCAATACTTTCAGTTCTGCACTCGGAAGCTCTGAACTGTGTGTTTTATGAAGCTTTTAAAGAAGCGATAATAGCACTTATTTTGATTTAGTTGCCTTTAATATTTCAGTTTAAAGGTGGCTTCTGCCTTCATTCCATGAATAACATTTATTTAATGATGAATCCAGTCTACCAAGCTAGCTCTGATTACAGACCTTAACAGCCTGTGATGCCTTTTAGGCCCTGATAAAAGATAAGTACTCCATGTCCTTTGAATGGTAGAGGCATACCAAGCCTATATGCAGAATTATCTCTTGTTATGCCTAACCTCAGCATACTGGCGGGAGCTAATGGAGTTTAGTCATAGATCCCTTTAGTAATTTGGAGGAGACAAAACTGAAGACTTCACAGATACCACTCAGCAGAGTGGCAGCAGTTCATGGTCATGTCTGGCTTATATTGCCTGGAAGGCAGGGAACCAGCTTTTGTCTGTGTCCAGGGGCTTCAATGAGGAAACCTTAATATTTATAACAATTGATACTCACGACTTCTCTTTGGTAAAGCATACCGCAGCTACGTTTCTGTTGTACATCATCTCTGCCCAGAAGTTACCTTCAGTTACTATCTGGAACTAAACATTTTAGATGCTACTGAGAACCTCCAGTACCTGAAATATTTGGCTGAAAGTTGCATGAGAACAGGCCTTCTGTCAGCTGAACATATTGTGAGTCAGTGCAGAGACGGGCTGAATGGAAAGTAATGGAAGGGGAAAGTGAAGAAGCGAGCATTTCAGAATATTGCAAAACTGGCCATTACAAGGGCAGAGCTCTGCTTTTCCGAACCAATTTGCTCAAGACTAATAAGAAAGAAGACAACCATCACTGCATAGCTCTGTAGCTTACTGTGTGTAGTAGAATGCATTGTTAATACATATTCACAGAAAAGCAGTGATCGGCTCCTGTTGGGCCAAGTTTAATGGATGAAATCATCAGTCCAGCACTCTAAGCAAGTAGAGACATTTTACACAGTCCCTTAATTTTTCACTTGATTTTTTTTTTTTTGCTGGCAGGGGTTGCTCAGAGCAAAGAGTTTGTCTTCCCACCCAGCAAGGAGCCAGCTTTTGTGACAATCCCAGGAAAGAACTCCACAGAGCCTTTCTCACTGGTTCCAGGCACATGGACTGTCAGTATAATGGCAGAGGAAGTCCTCTTGGTAAGAAAACAATTGAGGAAAACAAATGCTTGAAGGCTGTCATGATAGTATATTGCTCTGGAGATATTTGCCAGGAAGGACCCTGCAAGCAATTGAAATTGAGCAGTAGTGAAAAGAGCACAGCACAGAATATCATTATGAAAATTTACAGTTCTGCCTCTTATTTCATTTTTCTTCTCTGACTTTCACCTGCTCTATTTTTTTCTTGTGCGTACAGACTTTAAGTCTATCCAGAATCTGTACCTTCAAAGGATAAAGTAATATTAACATACAGCACAATTGGTTGAGCATAAATGCTCCCAGAAATTCATAATTCTTATGTATCAGATGTCATATCTAAAGCTTGGCTCAGCCACAGATGACCAAGGCCTTAGTTTCTTGACAAAGATTCTTCAGAAAAGTATTATAAGATGGGCTGCATGATTAGCAGGTCATTTTCTAAACATTTTTATCCTCCCATCGTTACTCTCACTCACTGAAAAACTGAAAAATTTTCTGACAGCAGTTCTGAGAAATTGCTATAAAAAGACAAATTGTTTGAGATGATCATTTATGAAAACCCTTAAACATGTATGATCACAAAGACAGCATACTGAAATTCATATATATGTTGTATAGGGTTAACAAGTAGCCAGTGTCTTTAGTCATTAAGCCTGGGGCTCTGTTAAATTTATGGAATACCACATAAAATGTTACTAAAGAGCTTGCAAACGTATTTCTTGCTGAAAGTGACAGTACTTATTATGCCTGTTTTTTTACTAATACCTTTGAAAAGGAATTTATTAATGATCTTAGCCCAGCATGTTCTCATAATGAGTTTTTATAAATAAACTCTAATAGGTTAATTTAAGTAGGCAAGGCAGAGCAAAACTATACCAGCTTTTGAAGCACATCTTAATAGATTAGATGGGAATATTTTTATAAAGTCACCTGGGATATGTGAATCTCCCTTGTAGAGTGGCACAGAGCTGAGTTGTGTGCATGTGGATTGCACTCATGGGTGAAAACTGCACCCCGCTGGCTGTGTGTTACCAAGCCGTGGGGAGGCTCCTTTAGGAGCACTGGTTTGTACAACACATGATGGGAGAGCCGCTTCAGAGTTTCTCTGCTCACAGGGCAGCTGCCTTCGTCCCATCTCTATGAAGGTACAAAGAGAGTTCGGGAGACACATTCTGATGTTATTGGCCCATGTAACAACAAAAAATATCCACGTCTTGCAGATATCCTCTGTAAAAAATATTTACGTAGTTGGTTATGTTCATTGCTACATTGTGGAAGTCTAGATATGTTCCTTTTGTAATTTTCTGCATGGTTTTGCATTTGTTGTATTCTTTGTTCTTAGGATTATATGGTGCTGTTACCTCGTGATTACTACGAAGCATCCATCTTGCAGATACAAGTTACAGAGCCTTGCACTTATTCAGGACGCACTTCAGCAGAGCAGTCAGTATATATGCTACAGAATAAACCAGTGCCTTGAATTGTTTTATTATTATCCAGCTGCACTTGAAAACAATAATAATCCTGTGTTTTGTTTGGGTTTGTTTTGTGTAAGCTGCTTGCTCTATCAGCATTTGCCATTGGGCAGATTTTCCTGTGTCCTTGGTTCAGAGGCAGCGTATTTCAGACATGGGGGAGAATACAGAAGAATACCTGTGCGACAGCCAACTCCTGATCAACCAGTGATGACTCGTATCAGTGGAAGAGAGGTCAGATTCCTGCCTGCTAATTGCAGTCCCCGGCCGCGCTGTTGATTATAAACCTACTGGACTAAAATGCTTGCAGATTTACAGCTCAGCATTTGCGGATCTGTAACGCATCCCTAAAACAGTTCTCTGTGCCAAATTCTGCGTGTTATGCAGAACCGTGTAAATGGATCAGTGTAGGCAGATTGATAACGGTGACTAGAGTGGAAATTTCACTCTGACAAAAGTATTTTATTAAATTAAAATCCCTCTGCTTTAGGCATACTGCCTTGTTCAGCATACTGCTTAATTGCAGCAGAAATGGCATAATGGTTTGTCAGCAGAAATGGTGTACATACATCACTCCAAATTAATCTGTTTTTTTTTCTTAAATAGCTACACTTACATAAAATATTTGCTTTACTAAAAAACAAGCAGAAGCAATTATGCCACTGCTGTAGGTCCATTGAAAGAGGAACATGTTTTATGAAATGAAAAGTTATACTGGAAGTGTGTTTGGTAAAAATAAGGTATTTTATCAAGTACATGATAATTGCATGTAAAATGATTATGCCCTCTATTACTGTGCTTGGATATTGCTTTTAAAAATACCAAGTGCAACAAGAATACTTACATGCCACAGGCCCTGGTGCTTCATCATGATGCATGTGCAAAACTTCCCTGGTATGAATAGTTGCAGTGAAGTCAAGAGGGCTGTTGACAGAATTATTTACATGTTCAAGTGTATGTAGCCTAAGGAAATATTGAGAAGAAATGGTTTAAATTTGAAAATAATTATATAGCCAAACGTAACAAAAACCTCTGTAACCACGGCACTTTCCATGCAACTACTTCAGAGTATTTTGCATCAAATATTGTGTTAATCCATTTGTGCAGGTAAACTAAAAGAAAAACTTGATGCTTCAGGAAGTGGCATTGGCTGTTTGCTGGAGAGAATGCTTTCACTCTTTGTAGGGAATCAATATACAGCACTGCTGTAGTAGGAATTGTGTTCCTGGAAATATTTTTTTCAGTGGAGAAGTAGACTCAATTTTTATATGTTATTAAAGATAGCTTAGAGATGACAGTGACAATTTTTTATTATCATTAAAGTTTCCTCACTGGTACTTTCTACTGGGGAGAAGAGAAATAATAACATGCTCATTTCCTAGGCTTATTTTCCAGCCTTCCTAGAGCTGTTATAATGGCAGCTGTTTCTTGAACTTGGTTGACTCTTATTAGTGGACAAAATGATGATTATAAGCATTGCTTCCATTCTGCTGGAAGTCTTTTGCTGAGACATCACAGGATTGCCCCTGGACTAAAGCTGACCGGTTGGCTTGCACGGCAGGAAAAGGGAGCTTCCTGCAAGAAAAGGAGTGAAAAACCTGACGCCTTTTTTCTTTTTCAATGGTCTTGACCTAGGTCAATTTACAGATGACCATAAATGTTCCTCAAGTTGGTCGCTATGTTCTGGTTTTTGAATATGCCAATGAAGAGGATCGGTTATACACCGCCGACGTAATAATACGTAGCCCTGGACCTGTCACTGAAGGCAGAGTGAGAATATACAGTTGCAAATACAGGTAAGAATTTCTGAAGTAAAGGAATAAATAAGCGTTTAGGATATAATTATACTTTTTATATATTGGGATCAATTTTACTATATAGACCGTTTGAATTTTAGGGTGATTTAAAAGCAAGTATATGACTCTGTGGGTATTGTACAGATTTTTAATTATCTCTGTGCAATCATCTCATTAAATATTGCGGCTGCTTCAGTGAACTGTTTTCCTATACAAAGGATACATTCATAAATCCTTACAAGCTTTTAGTCTCGGAGTCCAGTTAAAGAGCATCACTGTTGACTGCAGACGCCTGCACTGTTTTTATTTAGTTTAAAGCATGTCCAAGGGCTTTGGCTATAAAAAAGCAGCACCCAGTTTTACAAGAGTATTCCCACCATTTCTAACAAGATCTGATGAAGCAGAAGTATGAGTGTCTCTCTGAAATTCTGAGGGTAGCCATCCTCTGGCTGTTAGGCTGTAGGCAAGGTCTGCAGCCGAATGCTTCTTTGTCCTTGTTGACTACTGAGGTTACTGCAGATGTTTCTGCACAAGCGATTTTGTCTGTCCTGAGCGAGGTAGTTTGTCTTTAACACTGGAGCATTTCAGCTTATGATTTAAATTAGGATTGTGATCCTGCAGATGTTTGTGCCCTTGGGAGAGCCTACCCAGTGCCAGGGCACTACAGACATGCATCCCTTTTTCCTGCGAGCCAAGTGTTTGGCAGGTTGGAGGCTTAGGGATATTCAGGATGAAATTGCCCAGCAAGAAAAATCATTTTCATCAGCATGCTTGTAGTACAGAGCAGAGCTATATGCAGCAGTGACCTTGTCAGGTTGTTGTTGGGGAAAGCTCTTATTTTAGCCTGTTACATAACACTTTCAGCCCCAAACTACTTGCTATAAATCTTCCATTTTATTGCTTTTTTTTTCCCCCAAACACTTTTTATGGGATAATTTTGGACATACTTGTTTGTTCATATGATACTACTTGCTCATGAAAAGACAAAGAAAGCCCTTGCTACTTTAATGTAACAATGCAGTAAACCCCTTCTGCGGCCATTCTGCATGAAGCTCATGGTCACACTGCAAGTAAGTTGCTGTGTCATCTTTCCTAAGCAGGAAGCTACAAGTCTCTTCTGTTAAAAAATAAATCAAGAAATGACATGGTGACGTACATGCAGATAAGAGTCACTTGTAGAATAAAACATATTGTGCCAGGCCTTCTTACAGCTCTATGAGCTTGATTATTCTGAATAAAACATTGTAAGAGAAAATATTGCAAGCTTGCAGGGAATCACAAATAAGGGACCTATATTTCTCCAGTCTTAAATGTCCTTAGCCCTGAGCTGACTTTATTTCTGACCTGTGCTCCAAACAAGTGAAACTTTCTCATTCTCTGATTCCTAGAGGAGAAATAGCAGTTGTACAGTGGTTACAGCTTCTCACCCGCGGCATGCTGGCTGGCCTAGCTGCGCAGAAGTGCAGAAGAAAGAAAAGAAGTTAGAGCCTTATATGACTTCTTCTCTTTAGCAAAAAGGGACTGTTGCTACTTTTGGCAAGTTGCGGGGGTCATGCTCCCTGAACAAGGCAGAGTTCAAAGCCTTTAGCAAGACTCTTCCTCTTAGTGTGTATTTGACTTTCCAAAGATCGCAGCCAATCGAAAGTAGTCCATAAGAGGCAGACCTACATTTTTTTACTTGAATTGAGGAGTATCTCAGCATACAGATACCCTCCTAAAATCAAGACTTGCCTAACTGCCATTGCGTGGGTGAGAGCTGCTGATCCACGCTATCAATGGCGTGTGGCAGTAGTGGAAAGCAGCAGCTGGTACTTGCGGCACCTCGAGGAGCATGGACCAGGCACAGAATATTAGTTATATGTCATGTTACACAGCTTGGAAGCATCTGCAGATAGCATGTATGTGTAGCCGTCTAATCACATCCTACTTAAAGCAGTAGCTCAAATGGAGATCTGAGCTGAGGTCTGGAGGTTTGGGCTCTGGGTAGGTCAACCCACAAAGGACAAGCAGTATTTTGTACGTGGTACATCCTTTGTCTCACTAGCAAGGATACTGCCTGTTCACCAGTGGCCAAAGGTTACTTACGATCCATCAGGATGGCTAGGCACCAGTGGTGAGGCTAGCCAAAAGCTAGGCAGCTGAGCTAGGTGATAGCATAAACAACATGGCAATGCCAGCAGGCTCATTTTTAATCCTGCTTTCTCTCTCAGTTTCCTTTGTCGCAGCGTTGTAGTTGATGATAGGAATCGCATTGCAGTCTATGACCTTCTAGCAGATACAAAGATACGTCTTAAGGCATCATCAATTAATTTTCTTCTGGTAAGTTTTCGTTTTCTTTTCCCTTTTGTAATACTTGTTCCCTGAGTAGGTAAAGAGAGATACTTTTCTCTCTATTTTCACATGCTCTACGGTAATGTGTGCAAGGACGTATATTAGATCCTTGAAGATGTGTCTTTATCTATACTCGGAGAACACTGGGTCAAACTTGGTCAGTTTCAAAGGTAAACAGAAGTTTACCTTTCTTGGCAAGGGTTTTTCCAACTCTCTTGTGCTTTATTTCAGTTCTTCTCTCTTTTCTACATGTAAACTTTAAATGAAAAATCTGCTGGTAGCTTTTGTACTTCATCATTATATTTCTTTTCCTTTACCTTTCACTTTTTTAAAATCCTCAAAATCCATATGGGATTTTCTTGGTCTCTTACAAAATTTCAAGTAATACATGCATTTTAGAAATTATAAAACTCTTAAATACTTTGAATAAAAAGCCTTCACTGCCCTCTTTTGGCCACACAAGGAATACATTTTTCTGGAGCCTGAATTTTCTTCTGTGTTTTCCATTTTAGAAACACAAGATGAGTTACAGAGTTGGTTAAAATCTAGAGTTGAAACCCAGCTATAAGCATAGAGCAGTTTTGCGGAACTATTAGGATTAACAAGTGATACATGCTTTCTTCGCTTCGTGAGGCAGCGTTCAGTGTGAACAAATACCATTTAAATTGTGTTAGCTCCCTGCAGCAATTGCTTTGCTAACAAGGTCCATATCCAAAAGACATTTATATTATTAGTCTATATCTCCACATGTGGAAGTCTCTTGTGCTAAGAATCTCTGTATTTTTATTTCTCAATTCTAGTTTTCATTCTCTGAATATGCTATTGATATATATTGATAGTCTTTATATATTGATAGTCTTTATCTCACACTGATGTGAATGAGCTGTCTAAACCCAGACCATATTTCGCACTAACGTTTTAGCTGCTCATAAAGTGCAGTTCAGAGCTTCAGAGTCTACCCTTCTTCTTCTGCAATGGGCTGCAGTCCTGTGGGTCGTTACCTGCAGGATGGGCATGATGTTTGCTGCCCAGGAAAGGGACTTTTAGCACTCTGCCTTCTAGCTTATAAAGGGTTTCTAGTACCTGCTCACTACTGCTAAAACACAAGCTGAGCTCCCTTAGGACCTGCTTCTTAACCAAATCACTTTGCATATTAACGAATTCTCCCAATGCAATTGTTATTTACATTAATATGTAGTGCTGGTTATCTTACTGCTTTTCAGGCATTTTTATCTCCTTTTCAAGTAGTTCATGCACAAATTTTGTAACCTGCATTCATGTATTTTGTAAGTGTGGATAATATATTTTATTTGTGCAAACTGTTGTGTCTACCTAAAAGCCTTGCCTTATGTCATTACCACAATGGCTACATCAGGACTACCACAGCTTCATTTGGTCATGCCTAGTTTTAGTAAAAAAAAAAAACATATGAGATCTCATCAGCTTTTAAAATGAGTTCTGAATCAACTGGGAGAAATCCTGGTATCACTGAAACTCACTCCAAAGGACTTTGTGCGAGCAAGTGTTCGTGCCTGCATTTCAGAAGGTCTAGGAATCCCTGCAGGGTCCAAAAGTCTCTAACACCACAAATGAGTGCTTTTCCCTCCCACCTCTGTACACTTCTCGGGTAGCTTCTGACCCCACAAGCTGGTCTTCTGTCATTCTCATTGCCACACGTATACTTAAGTTTTAATTTATTTAAATTCTCAACAGCCAACATTCCCCTGAGAAGGACAGAAAAATGCTATTAACACTCAGGCATTCAGGTGCAGGCAGGTAAAGAGATCCAAAATCTTGTGGGAAGTCCATGACAGAACATGGCTTTGGGCTCAGATCTCCCTATGCTAAAATTAGGCTCCATCCTTCCTCTTCAGGCCTGGCCCTGTTACTTGCAATATTAATTGTTAATTGTGCCTTGTGCTTATTTTTCAGCACAAGGTTTGTATTATTTCAGCTGAAGAATTTTCTCCAGAATATGTGGATCCTAAAGTACGGTGCATAGCTGCTTACAAGACTACCCGTGATGGAAGGTAACTTGCTCATTTTTATCCTTCATATTTTCTGAAAAAGACCTTGAAAGGCAGACTAAACGGCATTTTAATGCTTTTGAATGAAGGTTTGCTCAGTGACTCACAGGTGATTTGTAGGCCACTTTTGCAAAGTAGAATTTGTAAAAAAGCTGAAGTGTTAGTGTTAATCTAGACAGTCTTTGCCCAGGATTTTTTTAATACTAGCCTCTTCCTGGCCCATCTGAACCACAGCGTGCTGATGCGTTAGAAAACATGCATCTTTCACATGCCGTCCAGTATGATAGGTGTCCAAGCTGGAGAAACATTGCTACTTTGGTGGCCTGAAATGCTTACCACTCTGTCTGGAGGTTCGTTCTGCACGTTTCTGCTTCGGCTGTTCCAAAATGGCTTTAATTTGTCATTAGGTAGGGGATGTGACTGCCCTTTCAGGCACAAAGCTACTAGCTCAACTTGGCAGCAGCAAACTACTCAACATGTGAACCCCTGCTTCACAAACAAGCCATTCCCTTGTCTGTCTCATTGTGGGGCCCGTATGGCGGGTGTGCCCTCAGCATTCACCCCACACAGCAATACCAGGTGATCCTTCTCCCCCATTATACTTGTATAGGACCAGTAATTAGAGCACTCGTATGCAGCTTGGTTGACTCAGGTTGATGGCTCTTCTCTTGCTGCAAAGATCTGAACCTGAACTTTAACTTCCCAAGTGGTCAGTTTAGGGTTCTGCAGAGCACTTTCTCCGTCCTGTTGGTCTTCCCCTGTCCATATGTTTTATTCTTTGGGCCAGAGAGGAACTATCACTGCAGCTTCCAAATTAGGGAGCCCCACATTTCAGTTCCTGTTGCACTCCCCAGGATGTCCCTCGTGATGCTACTCCTAAGGCTTTCTTCCTACTGATCTGGCAATGGGAAGGGCCTCAAAGTAAAAGTAAATGTCATTTGCAGGACCTCAGAGGCAGAAAGCATTTGTGACTAGGTCTAATAGTTTTCCAGATGGTAGGTTCTAATATAATGGTTGAATTGAAATAGCAAGCAGAAAAATCTGGATAGTAAATTGGATAAAAGCATGTGACTGTACTTGGCTTCTAAGCATGCATAGCATTGAGTCGCAGCTTTAATTGTCCTGCTCAGAGTGTTACAACTGAGAGTAACTTTCTAAGACTGAAGATACTTGTCCTCGCACCGAAGGTATTTTGCATTCCTGCGCATTTATATTCTGAGTAAAATGGGGGAAAGAGGCTGGGTGAAAAACATGATTTGAAATAAAGCTAATGTAGAAATTTATACCTTTTACTTTGGCTTTGTGTTGTGATTTTTTTTATCCCTTGTTATATCTGCATAGTTTACTGTATGCTTATGTTCTGTTATTATGACAATTACCTGGCAGCATTTTTGCTTTCCTGAAAGTGTTTAGTGGTCACCAAGTTGAAAGATGCAGAGTCTTGGCTCAGTTTAACAGTATTATTCAGGACGCTGCATGTGATTTCCCACACAGGCCTGGCAAATATGTCTCAATCCTGGCCCTGAAACATACTTGTGATTCCAGTTCTGGGCCTGTCTTGAGCAAAGATTAATCATTGTCTGTTGAGTACTTACGAGAAGTGAACAAATGCTAGCAGGAAACCCCCCAAAACATTTTCTCCTGCAGTCTTGGAAAATACTTCTCTCAGTCAGGTTCTTCAGAATTAAATATACCAAGGAAGAAATAGTTAAACGCAGCAGTGAATGAATAAGGATGCTTTCAAGGAGCACTGTTATTTATTTTGGCTCCAATTCTATTTGAGTGTATACTTAACTTCTAAGTACTTAAGTAGTCCCATTGACTTCAGTGGGAAAACTTGCACGTTTAAAGGATACACCTACATAAATATTTGTAGAACTGAGAATTCAATATTAGTATAGATTCCCGTGAATGTAACTACCTGGATTCACTAAAATGTATTTAACTGTTGTGTTTTTTTTTTTTTTAACACTCTTGGTTCCCTTAGGTTTCATCTTTCCCCCTTTGTGAGTTAAATCTGCACCTCTTGTTTTCATTTACTTTCTGATCATTTGCATAGAACCCAAAGAGTAACAGTGGTTACTATTGCATTATTAATTGTACTACATTCTAATATATTAACTTCTGTGAGCTGTCTGCTTTTTCTTTCATGATGCCTAAGGAATTCTCCTGGCCCCAAGAGTAATTAATATAATTCTGTGTTTAGTGCAACGTGCATTCCCTCAGTGTATGAAACTCCACCAGCGGCTTTGGTTTTGGATGCATTCAAGGATGGGAAAATTTCTGAAGTACAGAGAAATATACTCTATGACCCACTGAGTGCCCCCTTACCTTCTGACTCAGTTAACGGAGTCACCTTGACACCATTACAGGTATCTCATATTTTGAAAATATTGTTTCCTTAGTCACAAAGTATGTCTTAGTAAAGTTGAATAGATGAAGCACTTTAAGAGAATCAAAACTGAACGATGTGATATGATCAAAATGTAGCGGACTGAGTAAGCCACCAAGATAATACACAGAAAGAGAAACAAAAATGCCAGCTTCTTAATAAACTAGGCAGTAGTCTCACAGACTGCAGAAGAGCATTAGATATGTTTGGCATGCAAACAGATAGGAGCATGCAATTGCAATACCATACTCTTTGAAGAGATTGTTAACTTCGTGAGAGATGCTAGGCCCTCTCTCTTTCATTGCAGGTAGGTGGCACAGAGCACAGCTCATAAACCCAAGAATATCTCACAAAACAAATATACTATATCAGAGCTATTCTTGTTTCTGCAGAACCGGATTACCCTGAGTGGCAGAGTGCCCCACTTGGGCAGATACGTATTTGTGATACATTTTTATCAGCCAGCACACCCAGTGTTCCCCGCGCAAGTGCACGTGGATGCAGGACGTGTGTGGTCAGGTAAGCATCTGAATTTGATCTAACCCCTTTCTTTTCTCAGCATTTTGGCACATGGAGCATTTTTTGGCATTCCGTTTTTTCTTCTAGGTTCCTTCAATGCTTCATTCTGCCCTCATACCTCTGGCTGTCGGGATCCAGTGATTGCAGAAAACCAAATTGAGCTTGACATTTCTGAACCTGAGGTCTCTGTTACAGTGATGATACCTGATGGAAGAATGCTGGTTCTGGTACGTTTATTACATAAATGTACTTGGAAATATTATTCTCAGTTTCACCATTCATTTAGAGATAGATGCAAAGATGAAAGCCAAAAAGAAAGAATTTGGTTTTTAATGTTGTGTTTCAGATTTTTAGGATCTTGTGCACTGCTTCTGTTTTATTTTAAATTTTTGAGATACCATACACTGTTTTTATTGTGCACTGCTTGTAGCATCACAGCGCTGGGGGGAAGATAAGTATATTTTCCTATTTTTTTTCAGTTAAAATATTACAGGTTTTGAGAAAATCCAGAATGCATAATGAAGCAACATTTAAATATATAAGTGCCTTAGCTTGTGTCTTTTGCTTTTCTCTGAAATGTACAACTTAGCTTTTTTGTGTTTTAAGGAAAATGTCTTAGTTGTTCCAGCAGACACCTACAGTTACAAAATTCTTGACAAAAAGACAGTGGACAAGTCATTTGATTTTATCAGCCAATGTGGAGGAAACAGTTTTTATATTGAGTAAGCATCGCTTTCTAAAAAACTGAGCATTTGACAACAAGCTGGGAATTAATATTATTTTCACTCTGTATTAAAGACATATGTATAAAAGCCCCATCATTGTGCTACATTTAAATGCTTCTCATGGCTTATGCTAGCCCATTAAATTTGCATGAGTCATTTTTCCATGACTGTCTATTGTAAATGAAATGTAAAGGTAGAGCTTTATCGCTCACAGCACAGACGAGGAAAATCTATGTCATCTTTCTGTCTTCGGTATTTCCATCTTTGGTATTTGGTATTTTGCTTGGCATGTCTGAACTGATATGACTAATATACGCACTTTCTTTGAAAAAAAAAATCCTTACCTGCATGTTCAAAGCCATGCACCGCTAATTTAATTAAAGTATATCCTTGCATGTGTACTGATGCCATCCTTCTGTCAAAGAACAAAGCCTGGACACTAATTTATTGAACCACTGCAAAGCACGCTCATAACAATTCGCAAGTGCCAGTACTTACATGATTTATATTTCAATTTAAATAGCCCAGAAGGATCATCGGCCTTCTGCAAGGACTCTGTAAGGTCACTAGTGGCTTTCTACAACAACGGAGCCCTGCCATGTAATTGCCATAGCGCAGGTGCCACAAGCCCTACTTGCAGCCCCCTGGGAGGACAGTGTATTTGCAGACCTCATGTCATCGGTCGTCAGTGCAGCCGATGCCAAACTGGCTACTATGGATTTCCATTCTGCAAGCGTAAGTACATGCTCAGACTTATTCAGCACCTGACCCAACCTTTTATGTAATTCTCTGATTTTACTGCATAGGTACCACAGCCTCATGTTTCTTTATAGGGCTTGATCCTATGAGAGGCTGGTTGAGCCATCTTAGATTTAGCATAGCATAGCTTTCATTTTAACACAGAAGTAACCCCATTCCCTTTAAGTACACCTAGTTCACAATGAAGTGTGCCTCCGCATGTGTTGCCTGATCAGGCGTAGTAGGCTTATAGTTTTACTGGTTAAAATTCATATTGCCACTCTTTCAGTCAAATGGATTTTTCTGCACTGACTGCTAAATCGTTTCTAAGTTATTACTGTTGTACCCCACTGTATACCTTCAAGATTTTCCATAGATAATCAGAGTCAGCATTCTTAATTCATCTTTTTCTAGTGTTATTCTTAATAACATCAGCAGATTTATAGATTACACCAACAGTCTTCATCTGCTTTCCCAGATATTATACTCTATGTTTATTAACATTACTATGTAAATGTGGTGCCCTTAACACCAAAACTATTCATTGTTTAATGTTTGGCAGTTTTGGGAAGTGATAATAATGGCTGTGGTGAAGTTAAGCAACCAATCTGTGGAAAAGAGCCAAGGTCTCAAGCTATTCTATGAAACTACCATTATGGTCACATAGTTGGTGTCCATGACCCTGGTTTGTCTCAGTCTCACATCACTGCGATAGCTGAAGTCAAACAAGCCAGCTGAGCTTAAAACTAGTGAAAGAGAGAAAAGAATCATGTCCTTTATACATACTGGTTGTGTGTGTTTGTTTCATATACAAGTTCGATCAGAGTTGATCATTGTAAGTTGAGATGTGATTAACTTGCAGAACATTTTCTTTGGCCTAGTATGCAACTGTGGGCAGCGTCTTTGTGACGATGTGACTGGTGAATGCATTTGCCCTCTGCGAACTGTGAAACCAAAGTGCGAAGTGTGCGAGAAACATTACTTCAGCTATCACCCTCTTGCTGGCTGTGAGAGCTGCAACTGTTCAGAAAAAGGAATCGTTAACATGGCAAGCCCAGAATGTGAAAAAACCAATGGGCAATGCAAGTAAGTTTGGGTTATGGCCATTATAAACGATGCATGAGTAGTTTGCTTCACCCTTTTCTTTTCAGGTATTTGGAGGGGATGTGGGATACTTTGATGATGATGATGAATAGGGATTTAAGCAGTGCTTGGTGATAGTGAGGACTCAGCTGTTTCAGGGATGCCCACAATGTTTTAGTGGAAACTTGGTTTGTGCAGGTAAATAATGGTGGGATTTGGGATTCTTGGGCTTGCATTCTCTTTGCCGGTGACATGCCACGTCACTCATGGTAAGTCCCTGAATCTCTGTCCAGCTCATAGAGGACTTCAGATCAGAGCTCCTGACTTCTGGACATGTACATCGTTTGTAATGGTGTACATTAGCTCCCAAATTCTTAAAATTTTGCAGTTGACCTTCCACAGTCTGATGTCTGGGTTTCAGTCCAGTGGTGGTTTTAAGTACTGTAAAGCTTGAACGTTTGCAATGAGTTTTGAGAATCGTTGATGATAGGTACTGGCTGTTTGGAAAATATTGTTCAGTTGGAGCTATAGGTGACAATTACCCTGAAAATTATACCTTCCATATGACATATGCGTATTTTTCTGTAACTCAGCGTACTGAAATAAAAGTAAATTCTTTAGTTTTATTCTCTAAAATTTATATAGCATACAGCCACAATCATAGGGAATTATCTTAAATTCACATGGTGTATTAGGATAGATGAACATTTCTATTATTTCTTTGGGGAGATCAAGTCCTTAAATAGCAAGTGCAAATACTTGATAGCCAGCAGGTTGTGCAAGGCCAAAATTAGTTCAGTTTGATTGAGAAATATAATCCTTCCTGCTCTGCCATCAATCCTGTAAATGCAACAGAGAATACTCATTTTCAGAGAACACTCCTATTATTTCCTGAATTTAAATTATTTTCGTGAGTCTGTCCTTTTCATATTAAGTGAGTAATTGTCTTATCCCAAGGGCAAAACAAGAATTTTCATGTGTGGAAGTTGGGGTTTGGCGTTAAAAAGTTTAGCATATTCTATATCTCCTGATGCACTCTCAATCTCATTAGTCTCTGCTTTCATTTTCCCCATGCAATACAAAATAAAATAAAAATAAATACAATTTTTTAAAAAAAGTAAAATAAATACTTCAGTCAACTAAAACCTAATTCTTCAAAGAAAGGGCTTAGAATATTTCTACATGAGTAAAAATGAGGATAATTTTTGCAGAAATAGTTAGATTTTTCTGTGTCAGTGAAAAGCTGTATTGCCTGATTAAAATGGTGATATTTTTCATGTGCAGCCTAATTGGTAATATCAAAGAAATGACAGCTGGTTCGTAAAAAATTCTGAAGCAAAACTTGACATTTAGCAAATTCTTTTGGACTGCTTACTGAAGTATATAGCTAACTACTACATTCTGATTAATACCTCCCCTTCTGTGGACTACATGAAGTTCAAAGTCCCCATCCAGCTTCCCTTATCTGTGTGTGTGGGGGGGGTAATGCATTCAGAGAGACTCTGAGAAACCTCACCCGTTGTTTGGTGAATTGAGTAATTGCTTTCACATATTACATGAAGTGCAGTCTACCTTGACCGCATAATGTAATTGTTTATTTCCATTAAATTTGTAGTGTTAGTGCACGTATGAATTTGGTGCTGAGAGCCAAAGGAGACTCCACCAACTTACTGGGACTTTTAAAAATTATCTTATCACAACTAAAATGTAAAGATGTGGATGGTGGTGGTGGCAGACATTCTTTATCAATGGATCTTTACTGTCTTGAAACCTCCTTTGGGCTGGTGCAGACATTGCCAGCATAGGCAGAAGCCAGGGCGATCCTCAGACCTACATTTTCACTAGTTTTATCAGTCCGTACAAGTTTGTTGTAAAGGTAGATGAAGTAGCTGCTGCCGCTGAAAGATGTTGTCTCTTGTCTCAAGCCTTATTCATAGTTTGGTATTGTTTTCTGCACCTGCTGTACTTCACCTAAGTAAACACAAGGCATTCAGCCTTCGCTGTGAGCAAAGTGGATTTCATCCTTTGTGAACAGTTGTAAACTCACCCAAGCCTTGTGGCAGGTTGAAGTATAATTATTCATATGGCTGGGATTCTCCACCTTTTTGTTAGCAGGTGAGTGCCTTGAGAAATGCCCAGTCACATCCTCCAGCTATAAATCTTCTCCCAGCTCCGCTTACCTGTGTACAACATCCATGTTTCACACCTTGGTGTATAGAGAGAGTAGTTCTGCACTTCAAGCACTGAATAGCTGCAGAAGTCTAATTCCATTTTGAGCATTTATAGCCTTCAAAAGCAAATCCATTCCTAATCGGTTCCATGACCATGTAAAACATCTCACCATTCGAATCTGAGAAGAATACTAACCTGCTGCTGTTTCTCCATGGAAGTCATAAAGTTGTGTCATAGCCATGCAATCACTTCAAAGATCCACCCGCCTTTTGTTTTAATCTCCCCTTCCTCGCTCCATGGCTGCCTCCTCTATTGACGCCCTCCTCTGTGTGTGTTTGTTTGTTGATAAAGATGCAAACCAGGAATAAAAGGACGGCAGTGTGATCAGTGTGCTCCTGGTACTTACGGCTTCCCAAACTGCGTGCCGTGTAACTGTAACAGAGATGGAACGGAACCAGATGTTTGCGATCCCCAGACAGGAATTTGTCTCTGTAAGGTCAGATAAATCAAATTACTTCTGCATTCACAAGCACTGTTTGCACATCAGTGACCATTTCATATTTGATGGCGTGAATGAAGTGAGTTTATTATTAAGTTTTCAGTAAGAATTAAATGCAGCTATACAAAACCATCACACCTTGCAGCATGTGCACAGATTATCATGGTAGCAGTTAAACGCCATTTTTTAATGAGTTCAGTATCTGTCAGTTTTACAGGCAGTCTTAGGTTTTGCAGGGTGTTACAGTGCTACAGGGTGCCCTGCACAGATCCACTTTACGCATCTGCATCTTGACTTTTGGGTGCTAACCAGGTCCCATGCTTTTTTTAGCCATATTATGTCAGTTGACATTTTACCACATCATTATATCCAGGAAATCTTCTTTTGTTCTGATCTACATAATTAAATGTGATAAATGTGAACTTTCACAAGTGACCTTTTATATTGTAGGTTTGGAAAAGCCAGCAGGAGGGTTTTGGCAGGGAAGTTACCAGCTGTCTCTGACTAATATTTATTACTCCGTGGTTCACTTTATAAACTGGAAAGACAGCTCATAACTAAGACAGTCTCCAAGAAGTCAGTTTTATTTTCATTTGGAATATGGTGTATCCAGACAATCACACGTTTTCATTCATGTTTCCATACATTTAAATAAATATTCTTTCCGAAGGTTTGTTTTATGTGCAGGAGGTTTTGGGGGCCTCACCAAAACCAAAAGGAAAACTCTGAGATTTCTTTCAACTATGCCTTAACAGGAGAATGTTGAAGGTGCAGAATGTGATATTTGCCGACCAGGATCCTTTTATCTGGACCCTTCTAATCCCAAGGGATGCACCTCTTGCTTTTGTTTTGGGGCAACCAACAACTGTCGCAGCACAAATCGTCGTAGAACCAAGGTGTATTCAATAGATTTTTTTCTTTGCTCTCATGAACTTGCGTTTATTCCATTAAGGAAATGCCAGATTTCTTCTAAATTGAAAATATATTTTAATAGTTTCTGAGGATGAGAAATATTCTGCGAGCAATCATGCGGGTTTAGTGCAGCCTTGTTAAGACTTTAAGTGGTCTGAAAGTGCCTTTCAGCAGAAATGGCTGTTTTCACGTGTTTGTTTACAAATCACTAGTTGGACTGAAGTTGAGCTGGCTTTCTATTGCTTTATCTTCAGACACTAGTTCATCATTAAAGTCAATGGTCTCCTTCAAGACGCTTTGATAAGCACGTGTCATTTTACATGTCTGTATCATAGGTGCATTTTGAAACCTAAGAAATGTGTGACAGATTCCACAGAGATTGTAAAAATTGTCTTTCTTCCCTCCCTATAAAAAAAGATATATCAAGTCTGAGAAAAGGAGAAGATAGATTTTTTAGTAGTATAATTGAATGGTAAGATGTCTGAAGACTGAAAAAGAAGGAAGAACTGCCTGAAACAATGCAAGGGAAAGAAAAGAGAGAAGCAGAGCCCTAGAATGATGGATGAGGACTTTAGTTTAGGCTTAGGCTTAGACATAGACTCAATACAATCCAGATTGTGGCACTTTATTGTTTAAACGCAAAGGATGAAAATCTGGCCGCAGTGAAGTGAATAGCAAACTTCCGTTTACTTTAGGAAGATTTCCTCTAGTGATTACTTGTCCTCACCAAAGACTATTTTTGAAAACATGTCTGTCTTGTTGTTTTAGTGCTCCGGCCAGCCAAGGTCAACCCACCACAGAACTGTTCTGATACATATGCATGATGCTTTCTTTCCCTCAGCATAACGATAAATAACAGGATGTGTGGTCTTTCATGAAACAAGAGCCATGAGCATAAAATGGGCATTATTAAAGAACCAGAATATTAGGCTACATTGCCTGCCTCCCCAAAATATCCTGCCATGTCCCGTCCCTCCTAGTTAATGTACCACAACAGTTCTGCACTCTGTCTTTTACGTTAGTGTCCTTGGTTTGATTTTGGAATGGACTTAAAAAAGCACCTCCCAGTTATGTCCTTGGGTTTGGGTACACAACACCTAGTCATCTCCAGAAGGGTTATGCCTTGCTGTGACTGAAGATAGAATTCATTTGGCAGCTGACAAACCAAATGCCCGCATCCCAAGTAACTTTGGCACATCTGTCCCAGTTACGCTCTCTTTTGAGGTCCTTGAAACCTCCATTGGGCAAAGATTTTAGGCTGGCTCTGAAGGGGTTGAATTTCATGCTAGGGGAATTGCAGAGACTAAACAATTTCTCCTCATTACTTGGTGCTGGTAAAGTTTAATAAAGAATGAAACAAACTTTTATTTCCTTTATGTGTTTTCATTAGTTTGTGGACATGAGGAACTGGCGCTTGGAGGTAGTGGATGAAAATATTGACATTCCAGTCACTTTCAATCCCGTCAGTAATAGTGTAGTGGCTGATGTTCAAGAATTGCCTGCTTCAGTGCATAGCTTGTACTGGAAAGCACCGCCATCTTACCTGGGAGAGAAGGTAAATGACACCTAGCTCATCTGTTTTAATAACAAGTATTCATTTTTTGCCAGCATTGTTGATAAACAGTCTCCTTGTTTTTCTTAGATAAATTTCTGTCTCTTCCCTCATGAGATTCTTATCTCTCTTCCCTGACATGCTAGGAATCACAGCATTTGACTTTTGAGTACAATGCTAAAATTATGACCAATAATACAGAATTAATCATCTTGCTGGGTGCCAGGGACATCTTTATGTGAACAGCATGGTCAGGAGCTATGGTTCAGGGAGCTGAAACTCAGAAAAGCAGCTGAAGGCACCAGCTCCCTGAACTATAGCTCCTGATGTGCCCGAATATCCTTTAGACTCACTAGAGTACCTCCTGGGCAGATTTCCAAAAGAATAAAAGGTGATTATGTGCTCAGTGGCATGCAAAAACCCCAACATTTTGCTTTCGATATGCTGCTTGGGAAGAGCAACACTTGGCTTTCTAACCTTTGTTTTCTGTGAACTGCTTGCTGCTCTTTCTACTCATGCGTGCAGGCAGTCCCTTGCTCACAGTTAACACCTATCAGCATTTCAGCCTGGGGATTGCACTGACCAGGGGGACTTTGCTAGCGGTGCCTTGCAGGTCCAGAGCCCCAGGGTCTCCCTGTTTGCAGCTCTGACAGCGTCGATAGTTGCTAGCCAGTTGTAGGGCACACAGGCTTTCCAGATGCAATCCTGCTGTCACACAAGTGGAAACAAATGGGATAGACAGAAGAGCATTAAAGATGGTAAAATTTTTGAAGTTCCTCTCAGTCCCCATTTTAAGGACTAGAGCTGTATTTTTCACCCCGCTCTCCTAGGCTCAGAGGTAAATATCTTTCAGTTGAACAGCACGTTTAGTTAGGGTGCTTTTTGTTAATGTTATAGAGGTTTTTGTTTCAATGTCTACAAATTATTTTTCAAAGACATTTCTTGATAAAGCACACTTTACCTACTACAAGGTTAAACCAAAAGGACTTCTGTTGTTCCCATAACAAAGTATAAAACAGGCAATAACCCTTTTTAAGCACAGCTGTTAAGAACAGTGCTACGATTTTTATGTTGCATGTCACAGTATCTAACTAGGCATGCCATGACTTGCTTTTATTTACAGTGACAACCCTGTAAATAAAATAGTTCTATTTTTGGCCTTGCTTTTACTGTACACTGTGTGTAGGCATGTATTTTAACACTGGTTGTACTGTAGTAGTAAAAGTCCCCCCAAAATGCTATCTTGATGCTAGTTTTACAAGCTCATAAATTTACCAGTCATTCACGTTATTGCATTCTGAAAATGTCAGCTTTTGGTCTACTTCCAGCAGTAGAACCTCTTTTGGCAAATGTGAACAGGATCACTCCAGGTATTTTTCAGTATGATGGGGATATAAATATTGTTTTCCATTATCTTAAACCTTTTAACTAGTTCCACTGGAACATTAGTATTTAGCAGAGTATATTTCCTTTCCTCTCCCTGTCTTTTGCTTACGAAGTAGAAAGGGAATCAAATATAAAATCTATAGCAGTGCAGAAACTAACAGCCATTGAGAAATTCAGATCACATCGTCCCCATTTTCTGCTCTTGTGTATTTTAACATTCTATTTAATAGACCACTCTCAATGTTAGAAAATAAATACTGTACATATAGAATACAGAGGGTAGTTTATAACACCAATATTTTTCCATTTCAAAAAACATTCATAAAAAAAGCAGTAGCATAACAGTCTGTCATATGGTGCAGTCCTAAAATGTGTGTTAAACAGGAAATTAGCTCTAATTTTAATTTTCTTCTATTTTTGAAAAAAAATATTTATACAGGGTTGTTTTGATTGTGTTGGCAAAATGTAGCCAATGTTCCAAATGATGCTTTTGAAAATGCAGTTGGCTAAAGATAATAGCATTAATTACAGCCCTGTGATCCAAGGAACAAATTTAGTACCGAGGTGTCTGTGTTTTGTTTGTAATTCATTAAAGTATATGGGAGGGGGTAGAGCAAAGGCTGGTGCTTACCTGCAGAACAGCAAAACCTAACAAAGCTGTTCTTCCTCCCTTGTCAAAACCAAGCATAAGCCATAAGGGCAAACAGCGAGGGCTGCAAAACAAAGTAGCATATCTGTGGCACTACACCTGATTTCACCTAAAACCCACAAACCTTCCTTCTAGGCTGTTCTTGGAACAAGCACTGTCTAGGCTGTGCCTGGAGCTTCTTTTCCTCTCAATATGTTTTGAACTGAGTCACTCATACACAACCCAGGGAAGCTGTTGGTCAGATGATTCAAACATACTTGCCTAAGTGTTTTGGGCAGCAGCGTATGCGTTTGGTTGGGTTTGAGGCTGCCTGTGGTCACCTGTAGTTGAGCCAAAAGAAGCGTTGTTTCAGCTCAACCTACAGCAATGGTCTGTTTACAGCAGAGCTGCTACCAGCCGATATCAGCAGGTGTCCTGTCCTCCAGAAGGTGGAGCAAAGATTTCCTGATTAGATTCATGTTTGTAGTAAGGTTAGAAAATGGTGGCCTATGAAAGCCACCTTTAAACATGCTTAGTCTGACTTCTCCTTTTCATCCATGGCTGTTCATGGGGTTCGCTACCACTTTCATTGTCAGTCTGACATCTGCTCTTCATGAGCAAAACCTGTTCTGTAGAGTCTGGGGAAGAACAATGTTCACGTGAACGTGTGACTTCTCCACGACCACAGATGGTGCGATCCCAGATATGAAAAAAACCCCGATGCAGGTAACCTTCCAGAGAACAGTAACAGGTACTGCTCAAAAAGTGATGTCAGATACACAAAATAAACAAAATTAAAAGTAATTTCTTCCAAGCAACAACATGTATTTTCATATTTGGACTAAAACCCAAAGAGTAAATACATTATTTACAGTGCTGGAAAATGGGGTAAACTTGAATACAAAATTACATTAGTATCAAGCAATAGTGCAGTAAAGTATCTGTGGTCTTGTGCATTTTGTTATAGCTTTCTTCATACGGTGGCTTCCTAAGTTACCAAGTGAAATCTTTTGGCTTACCTAGTGAGGGCATGGTTCTTCTGGGTAAAAGACCTGATATACAACTAACAGTAAGTTTTGAAATATTTTTTTTTCTTTCAAGCAATAACTATACCATAAGTTTTTTCTGTTACCTGACAACTATGGCAAATTTTGCTCCTATAGTGTTCTTAACTTTTATAGCAACTTGCTGCATTTCTGTAAAAGTGATTTTACTGCATTTTGCTCAAAGCCATCAACACACCTATCTCTCTTGCCAAAGTAACATATTATTAAGCATAACTGACTTGAGAGCAAATAAAAAGATAAAACAGAATTTTCTCTGTAAAATGCACCTGTGGAAAAAAATTAATTAATGCCTTGCACACTTGTCAACAAATATAGCCTTGACTCTGCAAAATATGCCCTGGATTCCATGTGTAATTAATTTCATTTTCTGTGAGAATTTTCTTCAGCATAAAATTAAGCATAATTATAAGGCTTCAAGGTACTGAAGTAAAAATGCATTTTAGGTTAACGTTTTTTTTAATTTAACCACTTTAGGGCCAAAATTGAAATCTTTTACTGTTTGTTGAAATTCCCAAGGGCGTGGTCTTGTTTCTTCAGACCATCAGAAATACTAATTCAATATTCTAGGATTCTCATTGGGAGACAGGCCTCATAGGGTACTACAGTAGTATCCAAGGTGCACCAGGATATCAGGTCAAAGAGTGTTCCTCAGTCCAATTCTTATTGCCTTCCTCATGCCAGCCACAAATTTCCAAGGCAAACTCTAAAGATGATATCAGAAGGCAGCTCCTTTTCTAACAAGAAGGTGTGGCAACAAAGGAGAGCATTTGAAAGTTGCAAAAATGTTTTTACTCTAAAGTAATAACTAGTTTCTGTGAAAATTGGTAAGCAATAATTTAATTCTCTTGGTGTTTTATTTGAAAGCAAGGTTATTGATAGGCAAAAGTAGTGAAAACACTGTTGACACTAGAACTCAGTGCTGGCTATACCACTCCACTGACAAAATGACATACAGTTTTCCTGGTATTGCTTAGTTTTTATCCCCCAAAGGACAGGATTAATGTGCCTCACTGAATTTTATTGCATCTGAACACTTTACCATAAAAAGTAGTGAAATGGCAATGTTACATCCTCATTCTCACATAGGGGCAGCAAATGAAAGTTGTTTATATGGATCCCAACAACCCACTGCCTGACCGTCAATATTATGGCCGTGTGCAGCTAGTTGAGGTAAGAAATGAAAATGGAATGGCCTTCCCTTTTCTTCCCCGTGGCACATAAAAATATGCAGGTAATATGTGCAGAAATGCCAAATACTTGATAATGTTAATGAATATAAACTTAAATGCTGTAAACCTTAAATATAAACATTTTTTTCTCTCTTTACCACCACATTGAACCTAGGTTCTGGTTCATGCCACTTAATTTGAGCACCTCTAAGTTAGGCATCTTGTCCAATCTAGCCCTTGGCACTCCCTCCAGGGCCAGTGGAGTAATGCTGAATCAGTCATCAATGGAAGATGATTCATTGCAGCCCCAGACATGTACTTAATAGGGATGGAATGAACTGTTATCTGTTTTCCTTGGTCTCTAGGTACCTAGTTTCAAACAGGTGTCCAACTAAATGTGAAGTTAGGTGGGATTATATTATTATATTAATTATATAATATTATATATTATTAATATATATATATATAATGGAATTATATTAGGCAGGTGAAGTTAGCAGGGATTATTCTTACCTTAAATCTGTTCTCAGAAGGTCAAACCACATTATTTCCATCTCATGTATAAGCAAAAAAGGTAGTATTTCTTCATGCCAGATTCCATTTTCAGTAATGCTGTGTCTATTAGTAGCAAGAAATCATGTGAAGGCAGCCCTCAAAGATTAGATTTGTAGGACTTCGCCTCCTCTTAAAAATAAAAGCATTTTCCTCCACCCTTTTATGGTTTGGTGGGTAATACCTCAAAGAAATTTGGATGACTGAAGAAGAACCTATATGCTTCTTCACTTTTCAATACCTCAAAGCCATATGTACCTTGCAAAGTAAAGGGTACGTCCCTTTTTATGCTTATTATTCCTTTTCCCTCCTATCCTGTGTTTACATTCATTATATTTATTTTCCTGACCTCTGTTTCACGCCACACCAATTGGCACTATGGGGATCTGTTCCATGGGGTTTTTCTCCCTTTTTCTGTCACCCATTGCAGATACTCTTTTTAAGAAGCAGCTGGGCTGTGCTCATTTTGTACTCTTAATGTGCAGGGAAACTTCAGGCATGCCAGCAGCAACAACCTTGTATCCAGAGAAGAACTGATGATAATCTTGTCTAGACTAGATGGCTTATACATCAGAGGCCTTTACTTCACGGAGACTCAACGATTAACCCTTGGTGAGGTTGGGCTGGAAGAAGCCACCAGCGCAGGAAGCGGCAGCGTTGCATACAGCGTGGAGACATGCTCCTGCCCTCCGGAGTACACTGGTGACTCATGTCAGGTGGGAAGCGTTTGCCTCCATACTGTACCATTATCTTCTGTCTCGCCTACAGCTATACATACTGGTTTAGTTAGAGGAGCAGGCTAAAGTAATTAAACGTGTTTCTTGTAAGCATGTGCACTTTCAATGGCTCAAGTACTTTCACTGTCTAAGAAGTGCTGTAGGGTTATTCAACTCATGATTGCTTTTGTGGAGCTGTGAATGTCATTTTACATGTGTAAAGCACTATAATAAGGAATTCTTCTGCGATGCCCTATGAGAGGCTGAATAATCTCAGTCAATACTTACTTTAATGGAGAGAGGGTCAGAGTTGACTTGATCAAAGTCTGTGAGACCCTACACAGTGGAGAAGATTCCTAGCGTTCCTTATTTTAGCAGGGACCAAGATACCTGAACCTAGATAATTCTGGATATTTTCCTGTTTTCACTGAGTGACTAACACTTTTCCTATTTTTATAGGGAAATGTTTGAAAGCTGAAGTTATCATACTTGCAAAAAAATATTTGGAGATATTTTTATGAAAGATAACGTAAACATTGCAAAGTAACACTGTTACCTGAGGAATGGTGAAATCCTAGCCGCAGTTGTATATCCTATCCATGATGCTGCTCCTGTACCTGTAATTCTTTTGGCTGCCACTTTGCTTAGCTTAGAGCTTGACTGTTCCCATGTGTAAGCACCAAGGCAGCAGAATAAAGTACCGGAGAGATAAGTGGTGTACAAAGTGCACAAAATATGCGGAATTATTCTCTCAGAAAATGGTTGAGGGTTACCATAAAGCAGCAATTGCTGTACTAACTTTGCAAATGTTATTGAAATGAGAATGAAAGAATAATATCTAGACCAGAGCAGCTGCAGAGAGACTTAACAGAACAACATTTACGGTTGGCTTGTGTCTCGTGTGTGCATCCACTGCTCAGGGCAGCTCTTCATCATGTCGAATACCATTTTGGAAATATTTCTAGAAACTTATTTTGTCACACATTTGATGTTCTATGCCACATGCAAATTGATGAGCATTGACTGAAATTCCTACTACTGTCCCATTGCTTTCAATGTACTGCCTTTATAAACTAATGTGTTGGGATTTTTAAATAACCTAGTGGAAATACGTAGCCAAAGGAAGTGATCAAGACACTCACCTGGGTAGTTAGTAAGCCCTGGATATTTATGCAGCATTACTCAGGCAGTGATTTACTGCTCTAATCACCTAGCTCTGTCTGGCTGCCTTAGGTGGGGAGGAGGTGATGCCTGCCACACCCCGACTTAGGTATATATTGAGCTACAGGAACTACGGGGTTACTTGTTAACCTCAGGAATGGTAACATGTGCTGTACGACTTGACTCACGTATAAAGTTTAAAGGTGGGGCCCACCACAGCACGGAGCCTCATTAATCTGAGTCAGAAGCTGGAGAAGAAGGGAGAGTATAAGAGAACGGGCGAGCGCCAAAAGGATAGCAGTGTATGTTCGCAGTGGAGCTAAAGTAAAATGACGGCCCAAGCACAGAGGCCGAGGAATGTAGGATGGCTGGTTGTCACGTTAGTAGCCCTGGGGCATTCTTTAGCACAAGGCATGCAACAGAGGCTGTCCTATCCTCACCTTCAGCAGAGGAGTCAGCGGCAACAAGTTCAAAGGGATTTTTACCTGAGACAGGTAATTTGTTCATTTACCCTTCCTCGCTTGCTTCCTTCTTTCTCTTTGCTTTTAAATGAACTAACCTGATAACAACTTCTAAATTACTTAGTATAAAAGTAACAAGAAGGCTAATCTTCTTATATCTCTAAGTACTATGCTAACAAAAGCGTGTGGGAGAAGTTTCTTTTAAATCCTTGTTTACTTGAAAACAGCCTTGAACTCCTAAGCATTTGAAAGTGCCTAGAGCTTTATCTTCTTATGGAATCAATTTCTCAGTATCACGAATGCTGCTTCAAAAACAAAGTGCCTACGTACTCCAAATGTGTTGTTTTAAAGACAGCATAAATAGGAAACCAAAAAGCTGCATAGATTTTTTCCAAATGCATTTGGATATATTTTTAAAATGAGTGATTCATTTTGCTCTCCAAAAAGAGACTTTCAGTAAATAAAATCTGTATGCATTAGAGCCTATATTTTACTTAGTCATGCTCTTTAATGTATTTCAGGCCCGGGTTTCTTCAGAAGCTGTGTATATTGGCTCCCTGTTGTTCAGGGAACATATTCACCCTTTTAAAAATGTATCCGAAAAATTTCAAGTGCCTATTCTAAATTCAGTCCCTGCTCACACTGAAGTCAGTCTTAAAAGTTGTTGATAATATTAGTATTCTGCATACTTTTTTTTTTTTTTTTCATTTATCCCACATGTAAAGAAGGCAAAGATGCCACTAGCAACTGTTGTTTAAACAGCAATAGCTCAATATTCCTTTTGGGATCTGCTCTGGGAGAGGTGCATTTTTTTTTTTCCTCTGGTAGTTACATGGTTGATAAATTCACTGATTAATCCTGTCCCTGCATAGATACTTACACCTCAAACCACTGGAATATGATTTGAGACACTGTCCCGCAAACCCTTTGCTCTTCAGATTATTCCCATCAGTCTTTGATGGTGCAATTGCTATGAGAAAAGATTTATGGCTTTAAAGTTCAACTGTTGCTCGTTTTCTGAATGTCATTGAGGCCAGCCCCTAACAGTGAGGTACAGGTGAGGTATAGGTACAGTGCAGAAGTACATTGCCCGAGGCAGGAACCTGGGAGGTGTTTGCTTTGTGGGGAGCACTGCTTTCTCCCCACTTCCATACAACCTCTCTAATCTTCCTTGCATCACACCAGCTTAGTTACTAGTGAAGAGGAGTTAGGGAATAGAAGGGATAGACATGTCTGGTCATTTTTGGTGTGGTTGGTGTGCCAGGAGGATGGTGAGCAGAGAAGGTGAGCATGAATTTTTGAATCGGTCCGTATATGGGAAGGCTCCATGCCCAGGAAGAATTCCTTGTACTTTCCTGACCCTTGTGCTTTCCCTGCCCATGCCAAGCAAGAATCTAGTTTTAACATATTAGTTACTACCTTCCTGGTGTAGGCTAACGAACTTCATGTCTCTTGCTTCATTCATAATTCCTCTGGTTCAGCTCCCTATTTAAACCCGACTTTGATAAGACAGGCTGTGCTCCTGCTCCTGTGCCCTCTATAGCTGAACATTCTTCTCATGCTTCCCGGGTCTCTGGGACAAGCCTGTACTTAGAAATTGGACTGCTGTGTGTTTTGTTATATCACCTAGTTCTGTCTAAGCATGGCTTTGTATAGGTCTCTTATTGTGGAAGTCATGATGAATTCATGTAAGAGATATCTCATTAGAAGTATTTCCAAGGATTACACCATAGTTAAATTAATATCAAGATTTCAAACCACTAGCTAATATGTGAGATTTCCATATGTTCACAGAATCATAGAATCATAGAATACCAGGTTGGAAGGGACCTCAAGGATCATCTGGTCCAACATGTCTTGGCAAAAGCACAGTCTAGACAAGATGGTCCAGCACTCTGTCCAGCCGAATCTTAACTCTGTCCAATGTTGGGGAAGCCACCACTTCCCTGGGGAGATTATTCCAATGGCTGATTGTTCTCACTGTGAAAAATTTTCCTTTTGTGTCCAATAGGAATGTCCCCAGGAGTAACTCGTACCCGTTACCCCTCGTCTTTTCCATGTGACCCCTTGTAAAAAAGGAGTCTCCATCTTCCTTGTAGCCACTCTTTAAATACTGGAACATGGTGATAACATCTCCCCTAAGTCTTCTTTTCTCAAGGCTGAACAAACCCAGTTCTCTCAGCCTTTCCTTATATGGCAGGCTTCCCAGTCCTTTGATCATCTTTGTGGCCCTTCTCTGGGCCATCTCCAGCCTGTCCACTTTTTTTTTGTATAATGGGGACCAAAACTGAACACAGTATTCCAGGTGTGGCCTGACAAGTGCTGAGTAGAGTGGGATAATGACTTCTTTATTTCTGCTGGTGATGCCCTTGTTGATGTAACCCAGCATCCTGTTGGCTTTCTTTGCCGCAGCAGTGCACTGTTCACTCATATTGAGCTTGTTGTCCAGCAGGACCCCCAGCTCCCTTTCCACAGAGCTGCTTCCCAGCCGGGTAGATCCCAGCCTGTGCTGCATTCCTGGATTATGTTTTCCCAGGTGCAAGACCTTACATTTGTCTTTGTTGAAATTCATAAGGTTCTTGTTAGCCCACTCTTCCAGCCTATCCACGTCTTCCTACAGGGTGGCTCTCCCTTCTGAAGTGTCCACTTCCCCACTCAGTTTGGTATCATTGGCTAACTTCATCAGGGTCCACTTGATCCCATCATCCAGATCACTTACGAAAATACTAAACATCGTTGGGCCCAATATTGATCCCTGGGGGACCCCACTTGTGACAGTTTGAAAAGGAGCTATTTACCACCAACCCCTGGGTGTGGCCTGTCAGCCATGTTCCCACTCACCACACAGACCACTTGTCTAGACCGTAACGCATCAGTTTCTGTAGGAGGAGGCTGTGGGAAACCGTATGGAAAGCCTTGGGGAAATCCAGGAAGGCAATGTCCACTGCTTGCCCCACATCAACCGAGAAGGTTACTTTGTCATAGAAGGCGATCAGGTTTGTCATGCACAATTTGCCCTTGGTGGCTTTTGCCAATCACATGCTTCATTTGAGTTGTGATAGCCACCAGGAGGATTCTTCTTTGAGAAGACTGTAGTATGAATCTATATCCAAATCTTTTTCTGTGGTTTAAAAGTCATATTCTACACCCTTGTACATAGCCACAAGAAATGTGTTTTGCTCAGAGGTTAGAGTCAAACTGATGAAATCCTCACTACCACAAAGTGTAGAACACAGGGTTCAGATGCATAGGTCAGATGCATAGGCTGAAATTTCTTCAGCTCCATTCTTCATTGCCATTCATTGTGTTAAAATACTTATTATTGAAGCAATAATATGGGCTTAGAAAAGCTTGCCAGGAGATGTGCATCTCCACTACTCCTCGGAAATGGCAAACATATTCAAAATACCCTTCCCATAACCTGTAAAACTTTCTTTCCACCAACACTCACAGTTTTTTTTCTCTGTGCTTCCTGTCTAGGAATGTGGCCTTGGATTTTATCGTGAGAATAAAGGAATATTTACTGGACGCTGTGTCCCCTGCAACTGCAATGGAAATTCAAATAGGTGTCAAGATGGTACTGGAAAATGTATTGTAAGTAAATACTAATCTTCAAGAAATTAATTTGAAAAAAGGAGAAAAAAAATTACCTTACAGCAGTATGCACTATACAGTATTGTTAAATTCCTAGCAACTAAAAATAATCCCTGCATGCCTTATTCTCTATATCTTGTACTGCTAATGAGCATAAGTTGCATACACTTACATGTATGCTTAATGTAACTGTGGGTGATTAGAATAATCTGTGTCCTTGTTTTTGTTTTCTTCTTTCCCCTATATTTTTTGTTAGCTCATGGTACAAAAAGTCACCGAATTAGCGCATACGTGTTTGCAGTTATTTATAATAAATATGGGGTCTTATCCTGGCATATGCAGTCCTTAGTTTTACACATATATTCTAGAGTTTGTCAATGCTAACAAATAGCGCATTTATGCATAGCATAGTCTTTGCAGAATCGCTTGTTTAATCACCATTAAAATTTCCACTAATCTTAATTTACAGCTAGATGGATTAAAAAATACTGCAGCAAATAAGATCAGATAAAGAGGACAGAAATCAGATTAATTAGAAAATTTCAGCTGTTACAGAAGATATAGTGGGGCAGATTTTGCTCCCTGGCACACTGTATTAAACGTAAAGCAGCCTCATGGGAGTGGATCATTCCTCATGGCAATGCAAGTGTGGCATTTGGCCGACTGTGCTTCTCCGGCTTATATCCCTGACGCTTCTTTGAACAGTTTGTTCTGAAAAATTGCTGCTTAAAAACTTTTCGCTAATTTTTCACTTACTGTGTAAACAAGAACCTTGGCAACATCTTTCATGGTCTAGCTTCTCTGCTATTTCTTCCTTGTTCGTGCTGCATCCGTTCTGCCTGCGGTGCATTCCTGCGTGTTATGTCATCCCCCCCAACTTTGTCTCAACCAACCCTTTTGCTTTAATGGAAACTGTAAACCAATTCAGCACATTCTGGGGGATGACTTACAGGCTGCTGCTTTGGAGAGGCAGGGCAGGCTGTGACAGGAAAGTGCTGCAGCAGAGCTATAAAGACGAGGAAGTTTTGCTTCAGATGAAAATTATAAAGGAAAAAAAAATTCACTTTTACCTCATGAAGTATGTGCTTTAGGTTTCTCTTTGTCTGCTCCTTGTCACAGCTGGATTAACTTTCAGGTAGATAGAGCTAAATCAACACTTGGCCCTGGGACAAAATTTAGGGTAAGCAAAGTCATCCAGGATAATGTGGTAAAAAATGAAAGCCCAGAGGGGCTGTATTTCCATCATGAGCCTCCACCTAATAAGGAGCAAGTTTGTCTCTCTGTAGAGGAGCCATGGGACAAAGACCTACAATGGTGCAGAGAAGACAAGGAGGCTTCCCAATGCGGAGTCGTCAAGTTTCATCTCCAAAGTGCAAAGCTTGCTCACTTGGCCTCCTTCCTGCTCACCTGGAGCACTGGACCCCAGTACCTTCACATGTCAGCTTCTCTCCAGTGATAGCCTCCAGAGAAGGCTTTGTGAGGCTAAGCCCAGGCTGACCCTTTCTTCTGTGGCAGCAGTGCAATCCTCCCCAGCTCAGGTGATAGCTATGTAGCTGGGTGCTGGTGGAAGGAGAGGGGTGCTGCGCTGCGCTGCTGAAAGTGGAGGAGAACAGAGTACAGGAGGAGGTGGAGAAGACAGAAGAACTGGTTCTCATGTGTAAGGAGAAGCTGGCCCTCTGCCATTAATCAGGCTTTGTGTCCTCGTGGTCCCTGCCCTTCTTCCTGAAAGGCATGTTCCCTCAGCACCATGCTGCTGCTGAGACTTGCTCATCCCATGACATTTCGTTTCATGTCACGTAACACCGTGTACATAGGTGTTTCTGTTGTGGCCCTGACACACTCTGCTGTGGCTTCTTTGTACCATATGGGTGCATATGGAGTCAGCTGAGAGTTTTCCTTTCAGAGTTTGCAATACTGGGTGGTTTGGAGATGCTGTGACTCCAGGGGTGTCTCTGGCCCTGTGAAACTTGAAGGAAGACCCATGAAGGAGTTGTTTGTCTGGCGTCGTTCCACCATGCCTTGGGACCACTGGGTTATGTTCTCCAGTCCTTCTATGCCATGTAGCTAGAGGAACAGCGTGGCACATTCAGAGGGGCTTATATGTGAAATATCTTAAACTTTCTTCAGCAATTATGAAATTGCTTCAGTTTCTATAGACAGAGTGAGCAAAACAAGAGCCAGGAGATAAACTTGGGGTGGGGGGAGGTTGCTCCAAGATGAAACCGATACAAATATTTTAAAATACCTCTCTTTTACTCTTTTTGCAGTTTAATTTATTCTTCAGGATCATCAAAATTTACAGTAATTATTCAGAAACATTCTGAATTTTCCATGAGCTTTTTGTAGCAACATATGCACCAGCTTTTGTAGTGGCTGCATTTTAAAATGTTTCGTTTTACAAACATAGTGTCTTCTATATTACTTTAGCTTCCCCTAATTAAATGGCCCATATGTGAACTGGAGCTTTTCCTGCTCTTTCCCAGAACCTTTAAGTGAGCCACAAATTTAGTTCTTTAACCAAAATGAAAACAAATTAGAGGTTCCTACATGCAGAATCTGAGGGAAGGGCTGTTGATGTTGTTGAGGAAATCTGGCTGTGAAGAAATGTGGAGGAGAATGGAGCGTAAGAGGAGATGGGAGAGACAGAACTGTTTCTCATTTGTAGGGAAAAACACCCCTCTGCTGCAAAACATTGTAGTAGGGCCTTCAACCATAGCCCTAAGCCATCAAAATCCATGAAATGGGAGTGCAATCTGCTCAGTGACTGCTTCCAGCCAATTTCCCACTTTCGTTTTCCATCTTTCGCTTTACTAGTACACCCTCAGCTCTGTGGGACACTGGATCAGCCTGTTGCACATTGAAGAAAACAGTTTTAGAACTTGGGAGCTTTAATGCCTCTTGAGTGTTGGTCACATGGAATTTTTACAGCTGCTCAAAAATGTATTTGAACAACAACTATTTTAAATTACCATCAGTTTAGGTAATGCAAAAGCAACTTGCTCATCCTCTGCCCATAATGTATAAATGTAGAATCATAGAATCACAGGAATTTAGGTTGGAAAAGACCTTTAAAATCATTGAGTCCAACCGTATGTGTGTGACAATTAGACAGCACCAGGAACGATAATGTTTCTAAAATAAGATATAATTCGCAACAATTTTATCATGGAAAAAGTGGCTCAGTTGTATCAGTTTCAATTGTTTTCCTAGCCTTTGCTTTTCATCATTTATTCCAGTTACCCAGATAAATACAAGTTACATATACACTGGAGAAAGTACATGAAATTCAATTCTGATCTGAATCTACTAAGAGAAATACTTTTTATATTAATTTCATGGGATTTTTTAAAGAATATACTTGGACTCAATTAATTGCATGCATTTAAATGCTATCTGCCTTCTAATTAGTGTTAAAATGCAAAATCTAAAGTTCCACTTAAACATAGTGATTTTTAATTGAAATATCAAGACAGAGAGAGTGCATTAATGGAATGTTTCTTAACAAACTATGCATCTGATTGAATTTCTTTAAAAATATGTTTAAAGCTGCTTATTTATCTGTTGCTTTTCCACAAGAGTGAGCAAATTGTGCCTTCTACAATTAGAGAATGACTGGAATCAATCTATCCTGGTCGTGAAGGCAGTTTGGCAGTAAATGCTTGATTATGTGGAAGGGAAAGAACATGTCCTCTGTATATTGTAGTAGATTGGCTATAGTTTTTTTAAAATAATAATAAAGCCATATTGAGAGGTAAAGCACTGTTAACTGTCTTGCTTGTTTCCTTTTTTAGAACTGTCAGTATAATACTGCTGGGGAGAAATGTGAGCGCTGTATAGATGGTTATTTTGGAGATGCCACGCAAGGTTCCTGCCGGGCGTGTCCTTGCCCTTATACAAACAGGTACAGTAAAAGGTCATGAGTAGTCAAGCAGAGGGTAAAGGGGAGGGGAAAAAGAAAAACAAAACAAAACAAAACAAAAAACCAACAAAACCAAAACCCTGCTATCATAGGAGGATAACGACCTTTATGTCTATTCTCATATCACCCAACATGGTGGGGGATCAGACCCATTTGAGGCATGTTAGACCAGCAGTAACTTGGTGCTCTGTCTCATGGCATTGCCTTTTTTAATAAGCTGAGTATTCCAGTTCTCACTCTGTTCCTGAACCACAAAGGCATGCTGCTCATCGCCTGGGGGAGCCCCAGGCAGTTGTAATAGGCTTATGTACAAAACCACCAGGAGCCACTTCATAGTGAGAAATATAGGATGGAAGTCTTTTCCCTTACTGGGCATATCCAGAATCTTTCTTGTTTACTGAAATGCAAGATGGTAGTTATCTTTAGTCTCACATTTAACACCATTACTCTGGCTAGGAGATAAGTGACAACGATGAAACAAGCCTTTTATATGAATTCAGAAAATTTAGTAAGATGCAAAAATAATATAAAAACATTAAAGCTCTTAAGCATGTATCTAGATTTCTGAAAGAATATGGTTGCTCTTCAGGTGGAAGCTCTGAGCTAGAAAAAATTAAATTTCCTTGAATCTAATAAGGTTGCCAGGCTTTTAAAATTGGGCAGTAAATTGCATTTTAAAGGCATGGTATGTTTAGCCACATTGTTTGTCATCATTGGTCAGTTCTGAAATGTTAAATGTGTTAAATAAAAACAATTTAAAAAAAAAAACAAACCTAAGCTATAAATTGCTAAAGGCACCACATAGTATTTGCCAGGTGCATTAGCAAACACCAAGTAGCCTTAAGTAAGAGATTTACACTAGCAGACAATAGACACGTTTTTCATTTATCAGAGCTCTCCCTGACAGATCTGTTTTTGACAGCATTGACCTCTTCTGCAGGTGCTTGCCTGAGGCTGACTGAACATATTTTTAGTCATCTTTTGCTTTAAGAGTGCTGAAATACCTAGGAAGACCATAAACCCCTGCAGTTTCATAGCTGCACATTAGAGTGGTAAACACCATTCCTGACATAGGAAATGCACCTCACCTGGCATTACTGGAGCTGACAACTTTCCACCTAGTCAAATTATATGTAATTCTTAGTGCAGACATCTGTCTTTGATACACAGACTTGCTTTATCCAACTGTTCATAGGTTAAGAAATGGAAATAGCAAACATGGCCTATTCCTGCTTCACATCCTGCCTTCTCCTTACCAAACGTCAACCAAATAATGGTTTTTCTTCCCAGAGAAATGTGAATCTAGATGAGTCTGCTAGAAAGAGCAGACAAAAATGTTCATTGTGTTAACCAGATATACTCTAGAGCTCCCCAAAATGGTGCACAAGTCTATTCTGCCTTGGTTAAAAAAAAAACAAAAACAAACAAACAATATTAGCTACATGCAAATATCCTCTAATGTTTCCATCCATTTAAAAAAAAAAAAAAGCTATCCAAACAGGAGGAAATGTTGTCTAGCATAGGCTATTGATTCTTGCCTATTAAGATAAAATAGCTACCCAAACGTGTTTTATTTTACAACATCACTATTAAGGTTTATTTTAGGCATTTCTTTGAACTATTATACTCAGTCCAGAGGGTCAGGAAATGATTGTTTTTTAGTCTAAGGAAAGAGTTTAGAGGAAAAATATGAAACTTCAAATAATTAGTCACAGCAATGTATCCAGAGGCAATTAAATTAGCTGAGAAGTAATTTGGTGGTATAAAACCTTTTTAATCTGAAAGTCATTTAACTGAGCTTAGCCTCTGGAGTGTAAAACCTATTTGATGATGTGCTTACAATAATATTTTTGCTTCTTCTCAAAGATTTGCAACTGGCTGTGTGGCAAATGGTGAAGAAATTCAGTGTCTCTGCAGAGAAGGCTATACTGGAGTTCGTTGTGAACGGTAAGTGACTTGTTTCTCCAGACCAAGGTTTTTGAGAGGCACCATAAAAGGAGATATGTCTGTATTGGGTACTATATGGATGTAGGCATATGCATGGTATGCACACACTTAGGGAGTATCTATTTATATGAACAGCCGCTATAGTGTGGTGCTATAGTATAATTCTAGACATAAACCCAACTCTCCCTGAAGAAATGTAAAAAATTCTCCACAGCCTATTTAGTGACTACACAGTTTTTACCAAAAAGAGAAGTGTCAGCCTCTTTGCCTAAGTGCCCTGTGCCTTGCCTTATCCTGCACTCTTTCTGATAATAATGACTCCCACTTACTTTTTCCCTTTTCAAGTTAAATACATTTTCCCGTGTCCTCCAGTGTACTTGATGGTGCCTCAGTGTTCATAGTTATCCAACAGCAACCACATTAACACCACACCCTTCATCCCAAATCATTCTGATGTGCTCCATAGGTGGAGCGTACAAACACAACGCTGAAGCCATCTCTTTTGCTGGAAGATTGCAGCAGTTTGGGAAAGCACAAGAGGAACAGCATAGCAGTTTCAGGCAGGCAGAGGAAGCAATTTCACCGAGTTTCAAATGCGGGGGAATTTAAGCATAATGGAGTGGTGTTATCTGGTTTGGAAACTTGAGGCCAATAAGTCATGATGTCTCACCTGAAGACAGTACCTCCAGTAGCACATTGTCTTGTGCTTCAAGACTGTTACTTTTGACATCTAAGCTGCAGATTATAGACAGATTTTCTCTTCCAGATCTTGCTGTACCTCAGCTGCTCATCGTGGCCCTTTAATCACGCATTACCACCCCTATAGATCTTACAACAGAGTGACTTCCAGGAATGTTAGCTAGCCAGTCTGGACAATATATTTTACCTATAAAATATTTAGGGATCACTCACACAGACTGCTTTGCTGGCCGATGGCAAGAGGAGGTATCACCCAGCAGAAGGGTGTCGTTCAGTGCCATTTCTATTTGAAATCTCAACATGTACTTCCAGTATGATCCTCATTAATATATGTTTTCTGGTGGGATCACAGACCTGAATGGTGTGGTTTTCTGGGTTAAAACTTGTCAAATTCTCTATTTATGTATGTATCTGTGTGCATTGTATTTTTTTCAGATTAAGTAAATTATTCCTATATGAGCATTGTGGGAGTTCTTTTATTTTTAGAAAAAATTTCTGCAGTACTTAGAAAGATATTTTTAGCATAGTGCAGAGGATACCGTAAACCAAAAATACACCCTTTTTGTCTAAGTCAAGGCATGAAGTCAAAAGTTCTTGAAAGTTTCTTCAGAAGAATAACTGGGATTTTTGTCAAGGGAAAGTATATTTCACAAAAGTAGCTTCCAATATTTAATAAAAATTATTTGTATCTCTTCATCTAGCTGTGCTCCAGGATATTTTGGAAATCCACAAAAACGTGGAGGCTACTGTCAGAAATGTAATTGTAATAATAATGGACAGCTGGCTAGCTGTGACCGCCTGACTGGAGGTACGTGAGGGCCTATGAGCATGGAAAGGAGCGTTGTTTTCTCTCTGGGAAGCAGAGAAGGAAGGATCAGTTGAACTGAAGGAAAGATGTAGACTGATAGGAACTGCAGATAATTTTTAACAAAAAGTATGGTTTCCTAAAATATAACACCATGGTAATACAAGGGCTTCCCTGAGTAATCGAGTTCACCCTGGTAAACCATTTTATCATGTATTTTCCTTCATAAATACTACCAATTTTGTTTTGTTTTTCTGTTTCACGGGTATGTTTTTAAATGCATTATGGTTCGTCTTCTGACATGGTTAAGTCATATCTTGCTAGTCTGTGTTATGGGGTTATGAAACTGAGCAGTCTCAATATGCCTTTTCAAAATGTATTTGGGACAGATCAGTGACATCTTCAGAGCCTGCATCAGGCACTGCCATCTGAGGTATCCAAGCTAACTGTGTTTACAGTGGAAGTTAGGACCTGACTCAGGAGGCTGTTTTATAAATCCTGTTGCACACCATTCTGCCATCTAAGACATCTGTGATTTTCCCAGTATTGGTCACACATGTACTGAACTACTAGTAAGCTCTTATAAGAATATTATGCCACTGGCACGTGTTTGCTTTATCTATTATAATTCTGATGTAAGGGGCCTGAGCCTACATTCCTCAGACTGTCTTTACCTCAATTCACTTCAATCCCTTGGGATACTCATTTCTATTCAGAAACACATAGGCCACTGCTCCTGAAAAGGACCTTGATTCTCCCATATTTTCATTCCCCAATAAAATTACACTTTTCTTTCCCTTTAGGCAGCTTTTCCTCCTCAGATGTTAGTGAAGTGTCAAACTGATAACTCCTAATACTTCCATGCTCTTCGTTTCTCTGCACTGCTCTTCATACTGCATTGAAATGACTGCCAAGGATCACCTTATCTTTCCTCGGTCACAGAAATTAGAAAACCAGCAAGTGATGTGAACTGCTGTTGGCAGCTGGTGCAATTTTTCAATAGCTAGTTCTAATTTCATATTTCATCATTGAAGTAATACATCTTTATTATATTTATACCTTGTGTGGAACAGATCCAAGCAGCATTTGATATTTTGTCATTTCTTTCTTTTTGAGGCAAGTTTGCTAGCACAAACTAATCCGGGGCAAAATTGAACATGCCAGTTTGTTTTCAGTTTGTCTCCAACTATATATTCTGATCAGCCATCTCTTTCTCCGCATTAGGAATAAAACCCTCTGTGATCATCAGCACAGCATGTTCTAGCAGGTTTCTTGTGCGTGATGTTCGGCACTTGGCCAGACTCTTTCATTTCACTATTTCTTGGCTGATGTTGTTTGTGCACAAGCTGTAATAATAGTTTTATTTAATTGGTACTTCACAGCGACAGCTGAAATGTGCCTGGTGTTAGCTGCATTACACAACAGCAGAACTGCACGGGTATTTGAATTTTGGAATAATTTCCTTCATTCTCTTACAAATATATTCTCTGTGACTTGTCTCCTTTTGGCAGCAGCGCTCACTACCAATCCCATTTTACTTCCTGATGACTTAATGTGCAAGCGCCAAAGGAAATGGCACAGCTAGGCAGTTTGTTCCAGGCTGTTTCATGCTGCTGTTAAAGTTCAGGTCCAATTTTATCACTGTAATCTCTCACAGTTGCAAGCTGTTGCTGACTCTTGACAGCAACAGCCTATACCCTGAGTGCATCCTTCTCCTTCAGAGTAAAAGACAAAAGATACGCACAGCCCTTTTCATTTTCAAGAGGAGATGAGAGCTTGGCAGTAGGACCAAGGTTTGTAAAAGGGACTTGGGCATCAAGATGGGGAGATTCCTGTCTTATATTACGGCATTTTTAGGAGCCAGTTCCTCTCTTGCCTCCTAGAAGTTAGGATCCCAGGATGTTACAATCCCAGCTGGAGAGTGTTAAGCTTCCTAGAACGGGGTTTGTAAAACAAACAGAACAAAACAGCACACTGGACAGGCAGTCACTTGTGCTAGCTTGTTGGAAAGTCTGAGGGCAATATTTGTTATATATCACCTGCACCTGTGGTCCAAGCTCCATGCCTTGGGATGGAGCTCCATGCCTTGGGATGGATACAGTGGCTCCTTCCATGCATACACTGTGGATTTCTCTCAAACTTGATTAATCCCTTAATCTTGCAAGCTGTGACAGGTATGAAGGCAGGCCATAAACATTTCTCAGTTCCTTGTGGGTAAGACATCCTTTGGGGAATCAGAATCTGTGGTTTGAACATGGATGCTAAAGTAGATAAAGGGGTTTGAACCTGTGTCCTGGGTAAAACGCTTTAACAATATAGTCTTGGCTCTAATCCCGGTGGCGTTATTCTGAGCAAATTCTAGCAACGCATTCAGCACACTTGATGTGAGAGCCTCCTGCGGCTACCCAAGTAGCATATATTGGGGGGGAGTTACAGTCAGTTTCCTTTGAGGGATGAAAAAGGTGTTGATCACAGCAAGGCATAAGCGGGAGCTGAGTGTTTTGGCATGCTCAAGCCTTCTGGGGATTTCAGCTTGTTCACAGTGGGTATGGATTTACAAAAGGGCAGCACTGTGTTTTAATGGCTGCCAACCATAAAAAGTGAGGGCAAAAATGTAATAGGAGTATTTTCATAAGAAAACTTTGGTTACTGATGACATTCTTGTGATTTCAGAATGTTTCAATAACGAACCAAAAGATGTGGATCCCAATGAAGACTGTGACCGTAAGTGATAAAATAGAACTGCACTTAGATTGCCTTCTGCTGGCTTCGGATACATACTGATGACTCTTTTAAGGGTGTCAGAGCTTAAAAAGGACTGGAGGCGTCCTGTAATGAATCTTTTAAAAGCAAACATTCAAACAAACACTTGGAAAAATGATAAAGGAGGTGGTCAGCTACCCAGATGTAAATGGGGCCTCCTCCTTATTTCTGGCTTTGGTCTCTCTCCTCAATACTGTGGGCTTCGTTGTTGCCTTTGTTCTTCAGGTGGCACCAGGTGAAAAGCATCAAAGTGTTTCCATTGCATCTCATTTATTAATGTACTCAGTGAAATGTTCTCTGCACCAAATATCAATAATATGTATTGTTTTCCTTTGCTCATGCTCCCTCCAGCTTGCGATAGCTGTGTAATTACACTGCTGAAGGATTTGAGCACAATAGGTGACGAGCTTCAGCTGATTAAGGCCCAGCTGCAAAACGTCCATGCGAGTACCCACACACTGGAGCAGATGAGACAGCTGGAAACACGCATCAAGGACTTAAAGGTAGGCACACATAAACAGAAAAGTGGATTTCAGATTAAGCGGATAAGAGCTGAACCTAGGAACTTATGCCATCTTTTTGTCAGCTTGCAAGGAAACATATGTCAACTTTTGATTTCAAATACCAGATGCTGACAGCACTGGGCTTCACCTGTTAGAAGACAGGTGTTGTTTCCATGTCATGCTCTGAAAGAGAATCAGTATCTATCTCTGCTTTTTCTGAGGCCTGCTCACCTTGAAAGCTGTATCTCTGAGGTTTCCCTATAGCCCTGTCTTTTTCCAGCACTTCATGTCTCTGCATCACCGAAAAACCCCAACATTCCAATTGCCAATACCAAAGTTCATCCTAAAAAGATATTCTTTGGTTGGAATAGCAGTTGCTATACTCACAGAAAAAATGCCAAGATTTTGGGCAGCAATTGGTCAGCCTTCATGTCAGTAATGCTGCTTTTATTTACCTTGGGTAAAGATCTAACCCAGTGAATTTTTGGTTTTTGTCTCCCTGTGTATGGGTGATATATTGGATTTTCTTTTTCTTTCTTTTCAGGTCTTATTGAACAATTACCGTTCCGTTGTTCATAATCAGGGTTCAAAGGCCGATGAGTTAGAGACAGAATTCATTAACCTAAATCATGATGTAAATGCTCTCCAAGAAAAGGTGACTTACCAAATCAATTTAAAAATACACATCTCTTGACTACACATTAGCATGCTGTGTCCAGATATTTTTAATCTAATCAGTTTTTTTCCCTTGCTAGGCTGAAATGAACTACAAAGCAGCTGAGAGATTATTTAATAATTTTGGCCAAACTCGTCAGAAAGGAAAGGATTTGGTTTCACGAATACAAATAGTTGTCAACAATATACAAGGTAAAAATAGTTTCTAACTCCATAACGTGTTTTGTTTTATGGAATCTTTTCAGTTTATTTGCAATATTCATAATTAAGCATGAGAGGTTTTCTTAGAAAACAACTTCATAAATCAGAATTTAGACATACTGTGGAATTCACTCTTCCTATTAGAAATCTAATATATAATGTTAGTTTAGGAGCCTACCTTCCCTATATAGTAAATAGGGACAGAGAAGCTTTACCACAGGGGCATTTAGAGCAAGAAATTGACTATCCTGACTTTAGTGTGACTTTAGTCTGGGTTGCTATCATAGGCTCTTCTGAGTTAGAAACTTAAAATTATTTCTGTGAACTTGGTCATTTGGGACAAATTTCAAGCCCGATGCCATCTTACTAGCTCTGGTTGTGTGACATGGGATACTTCTCAGCTTAATACAATTAATGCAAAATGGATCTGCTTCTTTAAGGAGTTCAGGAATAGGTATGCCTTTTTCAGAAAAGAGACCAGCCCTCTCATTTGTGTCTTTCGTATAGGCTTAAGTGCATCCTCTCTTTGACTTTGACAATACTTTTTTTCAGTGCTCTTGGAACAAATAGCTGGTACAGATGCAGAAGGTAACAACTTGCCCTTGGGAGATGCTGCCAAAGAACTGGCTGAAGCTCAACGCATGATGACAGAGATGCGAAACCGCAACTTTGGCCAACTTCAAGCAGAGGCGCAGAAGGAGAGAACAGAAGCTCAGCTGCGTAAGGGCTTGTTCTCTCAGCTTCTTACTCTCTAGAAAGATCTCTTAAATCTGAAGCATTATTGATTGTTTGGGATGGAGTGCAGGGAGGGGCATTTTGCAATGTAGCCCTGGGATCTGCAGCGGTCATTAGTCAATAGGAAAGTGGTAGTTCTGGAGGGGATTTAAAGGCATTTTTAGTTTGTTATGGAAGAAACCGAGTTGAGCTGGGGAAGAAACCCAATAGATCCTTCTTTAATAACTAGATGAATCTCAGTAAAATAAAGACATAGCCAATCATAATACCCTTATGCAGCGCTTTGGTGTATTGTAATATAGAGAATATGGCATATGCAGCTATTTTAGAGGAATTGCACATGTAATTTAACAACAGATTTTAAGAAGCTGCTAGCGTAGTCCGAGGGACAGATCATACAAGGATAAGGAAGTTCAGAAGTCCTAGTTCCACTAGTTGCACTCCCTTTTGTGCTCTCTGCATGCGTATGACTGGGACATTCAGAAACCTGATTCCGGACATTAGAGACAGCAAGAACAGCAAAGTCACAGCCTTATCTCCTAACCAGGGGCATAGCTGAGAAATGTGAAGGACCTTATAAGTGATAGTAATTTCCTCTGACTTTGGACTTTAATACCTACCTCTGAGTAACTCTTCTGTATCCTATCTTGTAGGCAGTGAAATGGGCACTCTTAAGAGTGTGATTCATTTGACCCCTTTTATATTTCTACCTTCTTTGAGATGAAATGTGCCCGTATCTCTCCATTGATTACAGACCAAGCTTTGATGACTAGCGCAGATGTAGATGTCTACATTGTAGATGTAATTGTTCATGAAATGGTATTAGTTCCATATAAAAAAATGGTTCAGTATTTGTAGAACATCTTCATCCTTACCTAATTTAGAAATAGCCAAATAAATGTTTATCTGTGCTCTATGTCTGCAGCAGCAAACTTGTGAGCAGATTTGATTCAGTGAGATGCTGAATAGCATCTCTGCTATAGTAACACTGAAATTACCACTGCAAAGGATGCTCAGTATTTCACACAACCACAGCTTTCTAATCCTAAATGTCAAGCCCTTTCGAAGGAAGTTTGTTCTGGTTCTCCTCTCCTCTGAACAAACCTTTTCTTTCTGGTCCTGATACTGCAGTACTGGCACGTATTAAGAATGAACTACAAAAGTACCACCAAGAAAATCATGGGCTTATTAAAATTGTGAGGGATTCACTGAATGAATACGAATCCAAAATCACTGACCTTCGTGAAGCTCTGAATGAGGCAACAGAACAAATCAAGCAGGCTGAAAACTTAAGCAGAGATAATGGAGTTCTGTTGGAAGAAATTAAGGTAATGTCGGGGTTCGGGAGAAGAAAGTTAAACCTCAGGAGATAAGAAGTGCTTTTGATTGCTGCTTTTGACCTTGCAAAGCCAAGTAGCACTAATTCTTCAGACTTTCTCCAAGGTCTCTTTCCATCTTTTGATGTGTGTATGGGCAGGTATAAATGTAGTCTGCTCTCACTTGTGGCCTCTTTATGTGACTAGGACAGCGTTACCAAGATATAGCTCTGGTGAGAGCGGGGAAGGAGACTCTGCCTAGCCCTTCTCTTCAGCTGCCACTAGCTTTTTTGTTTCCTATTATAGCTCAAATTCTTGATGCTGATGCACTTTTCATAATAAGTTCCTTCAAGTATTTGACTTTAACAGCCATGAAATATGGGAGCAATGATGTGTGCAATACTGCTAAATTATTTGGGATTAATATTCTACAGAACTGCTTCTGAGGTCTCATCAGAAAGGTGACAAGAAACAGCTGTCATTCCTGAGCAGTGCTTTATTTTTAGAGCTGGTGAAATAGTACAAGAAATAAGGGCGTGCTGCAGGACCCATTCTTTTAAATTAATTGCGGTCTTGCTGAAATATATCACTGTTTTAGCACACTCATGTCTATCCAGTTTGCTAACACCGCTCGAACAAAAGAATTTCTACATTAAGCTGTCCCTTTCAATATTAATTGTACCTTTATGCGCATGGACTCTACAATAAGTGTGCCACATAAGTATGCACAGCTGTGTTAAAAGATGGATGTGTCTGTACAAGTCATAAATCTCTGATACGCTTCTCTGGTAGAAAGAGATTTGACATGTTACAATGGTAGAAACCCAACTGAAGAGAGCTAACGCATCCTTACCTGCAACACCACTTGTCTGGCTGTGTTTGTGGTGTGCCATTACCCTAGAGCTATACTGTGGATTGTCACAGGGCTGCTCTAGACCAAGGAGCTTCATTCGTTTTCTCCTCAGAGCTTTCAAGAGGATAAGGTGGGGAGGCTTCCCACCCCCTTTCTGGTGACATCCCAAGATGAAGGGATAGCGTGATCGTTTTATTTCTGCCTTTGAGAGAACAGAAAAGATCAGGGTAGTTACCAGGGAGGTGTTTTTAAAGTTTTCAGGTTTGAAGTTTCCAGGTTTGAGGGATCAGACACTTAGATGGTCTGTCCTGACAGTTCATCTCAGCTGACCCATACTACTTCTGCTTCGTTTGAGCTTTAATAACTGAACTACTGTACCCTGCTGTCCAGCTGTATGCTCTACTACCGCAGACTCCTGAGTTTTCTCACTCTTCTAATCAGTAGGATAGCATTATCCCTAAACACTATAAGCATCTGATTAACACAGCGATAGTACCTTTGGTAAATCCTACTGCAAGCTAGATTAGGTAGATGTGGTTTTTGCTGCCTCTCATTTTTAACACAATCACATGTTTTTCAACCTTTTTCCTCAGAAACGGATTGAGGAGACAAATGTAGAACAGAACAGTGTCTTGGATATTCTGAGCTCTGCCCGATCTTCCCTGACGCAAGCTAACAGTGTACTTGGATTATTGCAGAAGAGCAAAGAGGTATAGTTAATCTTCTTAAGTTAAGGTGAAAAACCCCAATATCTTGCTGTCACTGTAATGGGTAGCATAGTTCTGTGGCTAGGACACGAGGCTAATCTGAGCCTCGCAAAAAGGGAAGGATCTCACAGCTCATCCTGGGTGCAAGAGGAGCCTGCCTGCACAGGTTTCTGTAAGAGAAGCTTATTGAAGGTTGTGATGTGTCTGAGGAAGACACTGAACTGCAGATATCTCAATTTGGGAGAATGTCTGTGAGAGATATTGTAAATGATTGTGATATTCCTGTATTTCTTTCTAGGCAATTGCTTTTAGCCGCTGTCAGAGACAGGGTACTGGGCTAGAAGGGCCTTTGGTCTGACTCAGTATGGTAGGGTTTGTTTTTACATAATGGGTCTAGAAGCATAATGTAATGACTAGCAGGTGTTTCCAGTAACCTGCAGAGTAAGTTGGAAGGGAATGTTTTTCCCTTTGGTCTCCTCAGGTGCAAGGTATATGTAACACTGAAGGAGACGAGGGTAAAATCAAACATATATGAATACAAATAAAATTTTATCTTTATAAACCCGTAGGAATATGAAAGCCTGGCTGCTCAGCTGGATGGAGCAAGGAAGGATATGAATGAAAAGCTGACAAATCACTCCTTATCAGCAAGCAAAGAACCGCTGGTGGTGAGGGCTGAGGAACATGCCAAATCTTTGCAAGACTTGGCAAAACAACTGGAAGAGTATGTTGCTATTCCTGTAAATGAGCAATTTTTGTACATAACATCCACAGTTGCAATGCTCTGTCTGTAACTTCACTTGCAAAGTTGGAAAGAAATTCGGTTTGTCTTTTTCCGCTTCTTCAAGATGTACAGGTGTTTTCTTTTCTTTTTTCCCTCCAAACCACATCTTCCTGTATTTTTCCTGATTATTTTTTCCCCCAGAAGTGAGGACTCCCATAATACAGCTTTATATTACTGCATTAGCACTTCATTAACTTCTTACTAATGAGAGAAAATCCTCATATACAGAGTGGGAAGATGTTTAGAATATCTTTTCTGTAGTGTTATTTCCTGTACTGATACTCAGGGATACCTTTATAATGTCAATGAATTGGCAAATAATTGGAAGAAATGTTGTCTTGGAAGAGTCTTCAGACTTGCCTGTTTAGCACTAGTGAGGAAAAGAATTCCTATAGTTTTCTCATCCTTCGAGGAATCTTCTAGAAAGGCAAAAACATGAGAAACTTGACAGGAATCAAGTGTTTCTCTCTCCATTACTTGTACATACTTGGAATTATGAGTGAGGTATTGGAGGCCTTCTATGGTACATCAGAACAAAATGAAAAAAGTGAAATCCTGATTTTTTTTTTCCTGTGCAAATTGTTTGCATTTTGTCATTACACAAACTAGAAACTCTCAAAAAGTTAAATTCCAAAATACCTAATTCAGCTGGAAAATTCTTGGTGAAGAAAAAAAAATTCATTAACTTTTTGTTAGTTTTCAGTGTGATTTTTCTCAATTAAGAAGACACCGTTCTACCAAATACATGGCAGCTAATATTGGGCGGTTGCATAGCTTATGGGAAGTGGGTACAAGAGATTTTGTCTGTTGCTTCTGATTCCAGAGCTGCTGCACTGGTTTTTGGGGAAAAGCCCAAGGGTCGTGTAGTTGCTCCACCTTGTGCTCCATCTGCTGCTCCTGTAGGATGCTGGACCAGCCAGAGATTATCGGGAAGCTGCAGTTCTCTGAAGTGAAGTGTATTTGGGGGGCTGTGGTGGAAGTGGCTTATTGACCTTGTGCCTTGGTGAATTCTCATGATCTTAATCATCTAAAGACTTCTTTGGAGGCCCACAGTTGACCTTTTCCAAGCACCTGAACTTATCCCATCTTCTGAAGAATCTTTTCATATTGGTCTGCCGCTAGGTTTGATATTTTTGCAGAATGAAATTACAGATCTAACTGAAAAACATTTTCTGATTTGGCATTAATTAGAAAATACTGAGTTCAGGTGGATCCAGGATACTTCTCATAGGCCACAGTCTTTGCAGAAGGCTGCATTTTTCTCCCTGTTTCCCACAGAATAAAGAACAGTGCCAGGAAGGACGAGTTGGTAGGCTGTGCTGTGGAAGCTTCTACTGCCTATGACAATATTATTAATGCCATCAAAGCCGCAGAGGAAGCAGCCAACAAAGCTGGGAATGCAGCTGACTCAGCTTTATCGGTAAGTACCCATAAGTGGCCAAATGATGGTAAACTTGTTACAACTAGATTTTTGATTTTTTAACTATCAATCAGAGAGGCACCAAAAAAAGACCCGTGTGTCTTGGCATGCTGTATTTGTCCATGGCCATTATATGAGCTGATATTCTGCATGTTCATGAATTAGTCTTGGTTCAGCACTAAACAGGCTAGTTACTGCCTTTCTGATGAGGCTGTCCATATGAATACTAACTGTTCCTTTCCGTGCGAAATAAAGAGACCTGCATAAGGCAAGCCCGGTAATCATTGAAGGTGATTTCAGGTATTCTCTTTTACTTTTCAGTAGTAATACCCACAAGCTCTTCAGCAGAGGAGTAGTATCTAACAGCTGTGTGCTAGTAATTTCTTCCGAATGCCCCAAAATCTATCAGAAGTTTGCTATAGACCAAGGTTGTATTATGCTTAAATTAATCTTGGTAATTTTTATTTAAGGTGGTGTTCTTCACATGAAATCTCTGCCCTTGTATAGTTGTTTTTTTTAAACTGGATTGGGCTCTCTCTTTTACTCTTTAAATTTTAGTATAATTATTAAAGGAGTCTTACAGTACCGTGTTTCTATTACCAGACTGTGAAGAGAGAAGACCTATCAGGAAAAGCTGCAAAGCTAAAAACTGAGAGCAGTACACTCTTGAATCAAGCACAGGAGACTAAAAAGACGTTGCAAGGTACTGAGAAAGAAAGTAATAGTAGAAATGTTGGCACAGCATGACAAGCTTTCATTGAACCATGAATTTTCATGGTTCAGCAAAGCTCTGCAGCACAGATGTAACCAGAAGAAGCTAGTTCCATTACAATGGGACATCTTGTGATGGATATTTCCAATGGCAAAAAGGGGAGAAAGTGGATTTCACGCCTCTGCTATGCTGTACACCTTTGCAGTACTCCCATCCAGCAAATCCTTAGCTTTGTACTTGTTTTGCTGTGCAAACGGTCATTCAGTGCTCACTGGCAACACGAGCTGTGTAAGAGCACGGGCTGGTGCTGCCACACCACCTGTCCAACAGAAAGGTGGTATTTCTGTTTAAAATTCACACAGAGCATTCACTGTTTTGCAGCCATTGGTCCAACCCTTGAAGACATAAAGCAAAGACTTGATGTTGCTGATGGGAAGAAGAATACACTGCAAATTGATCTTGTCACTCTTCAAAATAATCTCAATGGGATAAACAGAGGTCAGTTACTTACTGATGACTTCTGTTTTGCCTCTTTCACCTATTCTATAAGAATCTGCACATGCATTTGTGTGTGTTTCAGATGACATCGACAGTATCATCACCAGTGCAAAGAACATGGTAAAAAGTGCCAAGGATGTCACAACTAATGTATTGGATGAACTGCTCCCAATTCAAGCAGATGTGGAAAAAATGAAGGGTACCTATGGAAGCACACAGAGTGCTGGCTTCAGTAAAGCACTGATGGAGGCAAACAATTCAGGTAAGTGTTGTATTTGCTGTTGCAGGTGCTATCTGAGACCTGCCAAGTCACTGTTAGGTGAGCACAGTCAGTTTTGCAGCAGAAATTTTAGTCATCAAAAAGTTAGGCACCTAGCCTAAGCTAGTATTCTGAGCTTCCTTTATTGCCAGTGGAAAGGGACAAGTAGAGCAGAAGGTGATTCAGGCCATCCTGTGGTATGTGTTAAAAGCTGATACCATGACTGGTCTCTAAAGACTTGGAGGCCAGTGACTAGCAGGGTACTCCAGGGTTCAGTACTGGGTCTGAACCTGTTTAACATCTTCATTAATGATCTGGATGATGGGGCAGAGTGTACCCTGAGTAAGTTTGCTGATGACACAAAACTGGGAGGAGTGGCTGATACACCAGAGGGTCGTGCTGCCGTCCAGAGGGACCTCAACAGGCTGCAAAAATGGGCTGACAGGAACCTCATGAAGTTCAACAAGAAGTCCTGTACCTGAGGAGAAACAACCCTATGCACCAGTATATGCTGGGGGGTGGCCAAGCTGGAAAGCCGCTTTGCAGAGAAGGACCTGAGGGTCCTGCTGGACACCAAGTTGAACATGAGCCATCAATGTGCCCTTGTGGCAAAGGCTGGAACACAGGAGGTTCCCTCTGAACATCAGGAAATGCTTTTTTACTGTTAGGGTGACTGAGCACTGGCACAGGTTGCCCCAAGAGGTTGTGGAGTCTCTATCCTTAGGGATATTTAAAAGCTGTCTAAACACGATACTGGGCAACTGGCACTGGATGGCTGTGCTTGAGCACAGGGGTTGGACAAGATGACCTCCAGAGGCCCCTTCCAACCTCAGCCACTCTGTGATTCTGTGATTTTCTACTACACTGACTAGAGAAGGGACCTAGACAATTAGCTTAGGCTAGATGTCTGTTAGCTGAAAGTGAGTGAAATGGATTGCCTAGAGACTGTGTTGAATACAAAATAAGGGAGAATCACAATCCCAAACAGCATCTTTTTTTTATCTTTTCAGCAACTTTTTCTGATAAAGTCAAGTGAGAGAAAACATTTTAAATAAGATAAATACAAGAGCTAGCCCTCTATGTTATTGCAGAGTCATAAGTCATCCCTGCAGTTACAAGACTGGGCTAGAAGCAATATTTAGAAAAATAATAGGTCTGGATTTCTTTTTATTTGCCTCCTGCATCATAGGGTTGCAGTATGCTAATACTTTCAGTCTTTTTTTTTTTTTTTTTTTTGCAATCAGAGGAGATGAAAAATTGTTTCCTGTTTTAATGAAAGTTGAAATTCTCATAGTATCTCCTTTTCTCCTGAAATAAACCTGCCCAGATACTGTAAGGCTCACTACTGAATTGTGATGACTAGCAACCCTGACACAAGAATATAAGACATGTCCTACTCAGGCCACCAGTCTGCCTACCTCAGTATTCACTCTCCAGCAGTGGTAGCAGGAGAATGCCCAGGGAATACTCAGGGAATGCACGTAAGCATGACTTCTGTCTGCTGTGCATTATCCTCATCCTCCCCTAGCATCCACGGTCACCGGATAATAATGTTAGAGAGCACATTCCTGTCTGTTCTATTTAATGTTTTTTTCTGGACCTGAATTTATCTATTACATTTTTGGTGCTGATTCTGTCTGCTTCCACAAATACCTTTGGCCACAAATTCCAGGAGTACAATAACCTCTGTATAAACTGCTAGTTTCAGTGAGGTCTTCCTAATATTGTAGGACTAATGAACACAGTTCTGTCATCACCCTTATCACTGCTTTTCTGATAATTGTGTAGTGAATTCATATTTTTGCATCTGTTTTCCTCATCCTTTCTATCATCAATGATTTTTTTTTTCTTTCATTGCAGTAAAAAAATTGACAAACAAACTTCCAGATCTGTTCAGCAAGATTGAGAGTATCAACCAACAGCTGATGCCAATAGGCAACATCTCTGAGAACGTAAATCGCATAAGAGAGCTGATTCAGCAGGCAAGAGATGCTGCAAATAAGGTCTGTCCTGAACATTGCAATCATGCTTGACCTCAGTGGTTTAGACACACAGCAGTACTTCTGTTCCTTTCTCTTTCTAAATCATTTTGTTAAAATGTGTGTGAAAGACCAGACATAAATTTAATTCAACAGCACCACCCAGCTCTTAAAGTAACTGTGATGATGGGAAGCAATAGTAATTTGTACATAAAAATGAGTGGATGCAGTAGCATCCCATTCCATCCTCCTCCTGTAGGGTTTTTTCCAGGGCATTTCTGCAATACTTATTTGTAGAATAGCCTCTTGCCTTCCAAGGTACGTTGTGGTGGCTTTTGCAGCAGGGGTAGAGTCGGCTCTGCAGCTTAGAGGCAGGGCTCTCCACCCACACGTGGCCAGTTGAACACTGACACTGCCAAAGAAGTCACGTAGCCCTGTGCTCTCATGTCTGCAGCTGCCCCGAGATGTTAGAAAGTCGGCTACTAGCATCTTCTTATTAGACTGCCCTTTCTCCATTTAGGCAACTGCTGTAGTTGCTCAAGCGTGGTCTCAGGTCCCTGAGAAGCATCCCTGAGGTCATCACAAATAAGCCTACAGTTACAATGGAATCACAGAGGAATCTGTGACCATGCTGTAAATAGCTGTAATAGGACGTGTCTTTATTGATACCAGGGGTGCATTGTAATTTCCAACAGACAGTCGAGTCCAGCTAAGTGGAGCATCAGGATGTGTATGTAGACATCTAAATAATTCATAGGCTTGCTCTTTAGAGCTGCAGGGCACATCTTTCCCTGTCCATGTATTGAAGGTAACAATTACTTGCCAGAGGTGTGGTAAGGGTTGATTAATTGATATCTGGAGTAAAAAAGTGCTGTGTTAAGTGATAAGTATTGATAACACAGAATACTGTATTATCCAGTCTGTTTCCTAATTATATTGTTTGGTAGGATCGGAGTCCAAATCTGTAGTAATTGATGGCTGTAGCATGACTAGGATATGTAATAGGTTACTTTGCAATTAAACACAACAGTGAAATATGTAGGAGTAGTAGCAATAGATAATTATAACGTACTGAATTTTTTTTTTCTTAACAGGTTGCTATTCCTATGAGGTTCAATGGCAGCTCTGGTGTAGAGGTTCGACCTCCGAGTGACCTTGAAGATCTGGAAGGCTATACTTCACTTTCTTTCTTTCTCCAAAGACCTAAGACAAGATCAGACACCCCCCGGCGGGCATCAAATAAGTTTGTACTGTACCTGGGTAATAAAGATGTAGGTATATTTTGAGATTTAACCTGATTTTTAAAACAGGCAACACACTTCGAGAAATGGATGGGAGAGGATTTATTTTGACTGAAGTTTATAGCTACTGTTGGCCCACTTCCTTATAATTGCCATTATCTGGTGGCAGAAGTGTTTTGTGAAGAATAGTTCATTCCTCCACCGGCAAAGTAACTTGTTGGGTGACTGACTGCTTTGCCCTTTGATGCTTTGCTGTTTTGCTCATTTGGAAGTTACTTCTCAGTCATGGATACTGTCATACAGTCTTGTCAGAAGTATCAGGTTCTGCAGCAGTCAGCACAAACTCAGCCCCACTCCTGCTTCAGAGCTTTGACTCTTGTCACAATATAAGTCACTGGGAGTTTCTCTGTTGGTTAAAAAAAAGTGATCATGTCAGTTTTAAAATTCAGTTCCTCAGCCCTTCATTTCTTTCTCTTCTGAATATGCCGAACAGTACAGACCTGCTTGTGCATTCAGGCTTGCTCAAGCACCATCAAACATTTTCAAAATTTCCTGCATGCCATTCCCATGTATTTTTAAGTCTTGCTATCCAACAGCACCTCTATCTGTAGAGAGTCTTGTGCATACACAGAAAGCTGTTTAAAGGAAGTTGTTCTACACTGGATTTCACCTTTTTATCCCCTGAATATCTGGCCAGGATATCTGTTGACAGCATTTTAATTGTTACTTGTGAAATACGGTATGTGAATTGTTTGGGAAATTGACTGCTTCCAGTCACCTCGGTAGGAGCCACTGTCCTTGACTGAGTGTTACTCCAAACATCTTTTTAATTTCACAGATGTTGAGTCTAATTTTTAGTAAAGGTGTCATGTTTTCATGGCTTTAGCTGGAAGATGTTACAAATGTGAAAATTATTGTAGCTACTATTGTTACAAAAATAAAAAGCCACACATGACTGTTCAATTAATTGATAACTATATTTACTGAATCAGTGCAACACACTATTCATTGATCATCAGTGCAGCATATAAGATTACAATATTTTCTTCCCAGAACTGGTAAACTTAATAACAATTCTCATCATTAGATGGGTGGATTTCTTATGACTCACGCGCAGTATGGTGATGTCTCTGAGGAAGTGCTGCTGTATTTTACCTTCATTAACATTAATCATTTATTAATGATTATTTGCTTTGCTATTTCTAGGCTTCCAAGGACTATATTGGTATGGCTGTGAAAGATGGTCACCTCACTTGTGTCTATAACCTGGGAGACGGCGATGTAGAAATAGATGTGCAGCCATCTGTGATTCAAAGCGAAACTGAGGAAGCTGTTATGGATCAAGTTAAGTTTGAAAGGTATAAGATCCACAGTGCACAACAGTCTTTTCCAAAACCTGCTCAGAACATCTTTTATTAGTCTGATGTGATATTTTGCCTGTCTGTTTTGGTTTTAGGATTTACCAGTATGTAAAGCTGAATTACATCAAAGCAGCAACATCAACTTCTCCAGAGTATGAAAGCCCTTTGACTGCAAGCAGTGGAGACAGCGACGTTCTCTTAAATCTTGATCCCAGCACTGTTGTCTTTTATGTTGGAGGATACCCACCAGATTTTAGGGTACAAAGAGCTTAGTCTTTTAAAGAGATTTCTGTGGTAAACATTCTGTTGTTCTTACAAGTAAAAGTTAGAACTAGCAGTCTTTCAAAGGCTGTGTAAAAGTTTATCCATGCCAGCAGGAATAGATGGGATGCAAGGAGATGCTACTTCCTACAGAAGCTGTCTGGCTTATAGTATGCTAGAACTTAAAGAAGGGAGCATGATGGAATTTCATCTGCTGAGGACAGCATGAAACCCGTCCAGCCCTGCTAAGTACTATTCCCAATCCATCCATATGACTCCACTTTAAATTATGCTGCAGTACTCCTGGGGTGGTAGCAGATGGTTTGGATATTATATACAAAGATGTAATAATTTTATGATATTTAGAATGTCATATTCTGTGTATTATTAATATTTGCAGTAAATCTTAGCAGTTAGTTACATGTCAATGTAAAATTTTGTCAGCTGATGTTGATGGAATGTTTCTGATGACACTATTTTGCAGCCTCCACGTAAGCTAGACTATCCTCATTATGAAGGCTGCATTGAATTAGACAACCTAAACGAGCACATTATCAGCCTTTACAACTTCAAGAGAACATTTAACGTCAATACCACTGAAGTACAACCCTGCAGAAGGTATGATATAAACACAGAAGTGTTTCACAGTTCTGTGATTTTATCGTGATGAATTCTTGTCTTTTCACATCCAGAAGAATAACCACTGTGGCTAAACTGGTGATTTTTTTCCTAACTCTTGGTCATTACTACATTTCTTAGAGAAAATCCTCAGTGTTGGCATGATTCACATCTATGGCAATCTCAGTCCACTGGCCAGCAATTGAAATGTTACAATACCCAGACACAATTCATGGACTAATGTATTCAGCTCCTTTATAAAGTAAATGTTAACATTAAGTGCAGAAAAGTCAGTCACTAATGATTTCCTCTCTGAAGACCATAGGCGAATCCAATAGAAGCCTGTGGAAGCTTTTCTCTTTACTTGGGTTAAATCAGAATTTGGCTCCATTAGTGGCCCTGTACCAAATGCTTTAACTTAAGCTTTTTTAAAATTGTAATGGCAGTAAGTCCATGTGGTAATAGTTTTTGCTCTCATATATTCATATCTGTGACATTGAATTATTACAGGTATAAAGAAGAGACTGACCAAAGCTACTTTGAAGGCACTGGTTATGCCAGTGTCACATTGAAAGAACTAAATAGCCACACCCAAGTACGCTACGAGCAGACTATTGAGACAACTGCAGATGAAGGCATTGTGTTTTTTGCAGCAAATGGGGTAATTCGTGGAACGCTTCTGTCTGTTTTGTGGCCCAAAAACATTTTTAAAAACTTCGTTTACTCGAGAACATGTTAGATTTAGTAATAACTATAAGGAAATTTCTTAAAAGTGTTATTTTTGTCCATGTGGCGGATTAGTAGATTCTGCTTTTTGTTTAATGTCATATGGTTTAGTTTCAGGTAGTCCTGCGAGGAGCAGGGAGTTGGACTCAATGATCCTTATAGGTCCCTTCCAACTTCAGATATTTTATGATTGTATAATGGCTGCTGAATACTCTGTCAAGGCTGAGAACAAAATCATTCCAAGTAGCTCCTCCATTAGGCCATGCAGAAAATTCAGAACGGGGGGAAGGCAGGGAGGATGTAATTTGAACCAAACCAATTTTGGTTTTGAAATTCTCCAAAAATGGAAGTGCACTATTCCCAAATCTAGATATGGGTGGTAACAGAGTAAGAAAGAATTTAGAAAATGACGTGGTGACTTATACCTGTAAAGGCATCCAAAACAGCAGTGACGCTACTTATCTAATAATATTATAGGCATGTTCGCAATCACTGTGACATATTCTGGATAATTTCTGAATGCTGCAAAAAGTCAGTAAGCATCTTGAAATGACAAAAAGTCCTCTAGAGATTTGGAGAATACATCTGGAGCTCATACTAGATCTGTTTATAACAGTTTAAAATAATTCTGGTTGTTGTTATTATAGGTTTTAGTCTGCTTTGTGTTACCTTTTCCCCCAAAAGCTTTATTGAAACAACTAGATAGCTTCATTAAAATTATTCACATGACAGTGAAATACATATGAAATGTTGGCAGTTTAATTGTGTTGGTGTTTTGTTTTTTTTTTTACTGCAGGATCAGTTCATCAGTGTGCTCATTAAAGATGGTCATATAGTTTTTAGATACAAAGTTGGCTCTGAGCCTCCAAAAGAAATAGGAACCAATGCAACTGTAAATGATGGAACATATAAACAAGTATGTCATTCTAAACAATCAAGTGATCATTATCTGTAAAAATACACATTAGCTGAAACTAAACATCTTGCTGTAAAGTTCAGTTGTGAAGTTTTCCTTTTGTGTTGAGGGGATCAAGCTGTTGGGGATTAGTTTGCACATGTGAAAATTAATCTTTCTACTGTCATGCTTTCCTGTGAATAAATACAGTTTTAACAGAAAAACCACCAAAGAAAAAACCTCTTTGACAGAGCATTGCTTTATTTAGAGAGCTGTGTACATTGCAATTATTAACATTATTTTAATACTTAGATTAGTGTTTTTGCCATCTAAGGGTTTATTTCTTCAGGCCAGGCTGATCTTTACAGAGATTACATTTTTGTAGTCTTTTTGTTGTTACTTGTCTACTTAGCTTCAGTCTGGTTGTTTTGTAGCACTACTAGAGTGAAATCGTAAAGACATTGTTAAAACCTTTGATTGCCGTGTTGATTCATTCTCCCTTTTTGCCTTACTACATCTCCAACTAAATAATGTAGGTCGCAGGGCCTACTGGAGGGAGCCTCTATGCCGTACTGGGTCAAGTTACCTCCATCCAGCTGACTGACCTGGTCTTTGTATCAGGCCGCAGCTCCTGAATCTTCAACTGTAAATAGAAGGCAATATCTGAATGTTAGGTGAGGTGTATTTTTAGGGCAATCTTTCTGAGGAAAATAAAACCTCACCTTGTATTTGGATAGTAGAGCATTCTCCTTAGGCATTTGCTTTGGCTAAATGCCCAAATTTTGCAAAGTACCTTTGAACTACTGCAATTATTTTGGATTTAAGGCACCAGTAAACAAGAGGAGGGGAAAAAAAAAAAACATTGTGTCCTGCTCTGTGGGAGTACTTTTAATCTGCTAAATGATTTTTGTTTCTGCTACTTGAAGTCATTGTCATCATTCACCTGTTTCAGATTCATTTGGTGCTCGTCCGAAGTAAGAATACTGTTCATGTCAGCCCTAATATTAAAGCCAACATAAAGGTCTTCCGTTTCACTAAGTATTACCTAGGTGGAATTCCACCTTCTCTACGGGAACAGTGAGTAACTATGAAAACACTGTAATACACAGGCTTTGTATGGAAACTCCATCTAAACTCTTTCCTTAGGCAGTTTCTTTCACACTCTGTATCGGGTATCTTATGTGATATGAAAATAACTAGTGTAAAATACATGATCATAATCTGTGATTTTTGGCTAATGGTGGGATCTTTGTTGGACTGTATCCTGAAGATTGGGTTTGATCATCATGAAGTATGCATGTGCAGGAAAGATTGCTCTTGTCCTGTTTTTCTATTTCTTATATTGTTGGCATTTACCAGCTGCTATACTGGTGTGTGCTTTGAAATACCAGGCTACTGAACTCTTTGTCCTTCCACTCCCTGAAACTAGCTTTAATATATCCACACCTCCATTCCGGGGCTGCATGAAGAATGTGAAGAACCCTAACACTGCATCTGTTATTTTTGACGAGACTGTTGGTGTCAGCAAGAAATGTTCAGATGACTGGAAGGTAACTAACAAAGTTCCTTAAAAACTTCTGCTAAAGTTTGCAGAGTCTGGTTTATCTATAAATCCTGGACCATTATGTTTTACTCAGGTCAAAAATTATATTTGGTTAACATGTGATGGTAATAAAAGAACCTGGGCTTGGTATGAAGATATGAAAGAAAGGAGGCTCCATTCCTACTGTGATAGCTTGTTCCAGCACATAGTCCACCCTCTTAATTAATGCTGTGTACGATTAAGAATTCATATTTACCATGTAAACTTGGCTTCCGGTTGCTGTTATTGATTAGGCTAGAATACTTAAGTTACTTAATATGACTCAGGATCTTTCTTCTCACCAAGGTGCTTATGCTTGCTAATTAAATGACCTCTCAACCTTTTTTCTTGAAAGACCTAAGCAGACTCTACTTCCACTGAAGTCTCTCATTGTAAGGCTATTGCTCCACTCATCCGATTGTTTTATATATATTCTGTGCACCCTTGAGTTTTGCAACGTTCTGTTTAAAATGGGACAGCGTGATGTTTCAGTGTTGGCTTAACCAATGCTGCATGGAGAGATGAAAACTAGCCTTCTGCTTCTACTTACTGCTACTTACATGGTGCATGATCCCATTTGCCCTTTTTACTATGGCATTGCACTGAAAGTTCGTGCTCATTTGCTTTCCTTTTGTGGCATTTAAACTTCTCACAGAGCAACTTCTTTGCAGGCCATTTCCCTATGCAGAGAGTCTGACCTTCATTCTCTGTCTGTATCTGTATAACTTCTAATGTATTAAAATGTGTTGGGTTCAAAAAGGCCCAGGTATGTTCTGTCCTGTGACTCTCATGGTTTCAGTTACGTAGCTCATCTGCACAGCTCTGTACTTATGAACCATTCCTCCAGCTGCTCACTTTTGTGTCCCCCAATGTGAAAACTTTCAAAGCCATCATGTCAATGCAAATAGTAGCTAGAGACGAAGAGCTCATTATGCTCAGCAAGCCTCATCTCCCTTTAGAGTTTCTCAGATCATAGTTAATGCTGGTGGAACCAATTCAGTCGGTCTGTTCTGTATTGAAATAATTGTACTTGCAGTTTGCCTTGTGCTTGGTTTTGACTGGAGTTGGTCGCAATTATGTTGAGTAGGGCAGTTGTTGTCCCATGTTGCCATTTCTTCTGATTAAAAGGAAAATCACTGAAAGCATTATCTCTCTTTCAGCTCATCAGATCTGCAGCTTTCTCCAAGAAGGGAACACTGAGCCTGAGTTCAGCGGGTTTCCCATTTCCCAAGGATTTCCAAGTTGGCTTTGGCTTTCAGACCATGGCATCGACTGGAACACTCTTAAATTACAATCTATGGGTATGACACATGTTCAACTTAGAATATGTGATTGGTTTTATTTCTGGATCAGTCATGTCTGTTTGTGACTCTGTCAGTTTGGCATCAGTTTGTGTGATAAGTCTCATGTAGATTCCTGTATTTTAGGGCAAGAAATGGCTATTCTAATAATCTTTTGAGCATGGCATCCTGCATGTCATAGGCCAGAGAAACTCATCCTGGCAATTTCTTCACTCAACCATCAAGTAGTTCAACGAGTAACTGAGCTTTGAACTTGAGCCTTCTGCTCACGCACTGTAACACCACCACCACCCCAGTAAGATAACCATTGCCTAATACAGTTGGCTGGGAATTTTCTCAGGAAAAACTGGCATTCTGCCCATGCAGAAATGTTACCATGATCAAATATGCAGAGAAAAGGGGTTTATTTTGGCTATGTTCCCTCAGAAAGCAGGGAGATCAAAGCAGAACCCCATTCTCGCTGGCTGGAGGAGTTAAGAAGTGAGTGCACACCACGCACTTGGGAAGTAGAGAACTGAATCCTCTGCTTTTTGTAAAAATAATTTAAACAAGTATTTTAAATAACTGTTTGGTGTTCAGACTGCAGAGGTATTTTAAAACAGGTCCTATGCTAATCATGCAGAACTGGACCTAATATCTGGTACTACATGACTGAGAAATGCAGTTTTAGTGTAAGAAAATTTCTTTCCCGCAAGAGACCACTGAGAACTGTATTAATTGCAATATCAAGGAGAACTAAAGGCACTTACATTTACCTGATCATTTTGTGGGATTCTTTTATAGCCTAATATTCTTACCATCTTTCTGACACCTGGCTATGTAACTGCAAAGATGGGAGAGACAAAAATGGAAGTGAATACGACATATGAAGATGGGTCAATGCATTATGTGACAGTAATAAAAACAGGCAACACGTGAGTCCAGTTCTTTAACTGATTCTTTCATGTTGTGGTTGGAGAGAGAAGATTAAAATTTTGTGTGACTTTTTCTTTGGGTACACAGCTAAAAATAGCAAAGGATGCTGAAATAATGAGGCAAAAGGAGATTTTTGGTCTACGAATGTGCATGCCGATACCTGTGATGTTTCAGCTGTATATCATTATCCATGTCTTTTACAGATTGTGCGAATTTTGACTGCTTGTCAAGCTGGAGCTTTGGAGCTCTTCCCCTTCCCATAGTCTTTACATATGTCACTGTAACATAGGTGGTTAAAGGCCCAGGGAAGAAGCTAATTTTGTGTCTGTTTTTTCAATAATGATCTGTTACACAGATATCAGAAGAGACAATTTACTGAAAAGCTCCTAAATCATACTAATTTCTGTGGAACACATAAAATGACAGAAATGTTAGTTAAAGTGGAAAGTTTTGAATGATTGGCTATAAGGTTGGATAATTATAACTTAATATTATCTGTACTAGCTGTTGCTAACACGTCAAGTGCACCATTTTGACACAAAGGATGAAATCCTGTCCTATAGTTGCCAATGAGAGTTTTTTCATTAATTTCAATTGGACCAGGATTTCACTGTAGGACTGACGTACTAGCTTCAACTCTTGCTCAATATCTACTACCAAAAGGCAGAGCAGTTTCATAGCAGTCAATGAGCACATACTGAAAAAATCCCAGAAGTAAGCTAATGAAGCTCTAGCATAATTACAACGTAACAAGAAAACACATCTGTCAAATGGTTCTTTTATATATATATATATATATATTTCATTTAGGTTCATAACTGTTCATTTAGGTTTCATGCTTATTTTTATTCACTTTGTTTCAGAGTACGTCTGCTGGTTGATGATATGTCGAGATCAGTATCAATTGATGCTCCAAGAGAACGGGCATTAATGGAACCTATAAAATTTGGTGGAGATAATTTTGAAGGTTGCATCTCAAACATCTTTATAGAAAGGTATTTGGCCTAGAAAGATTTTAGTTTTGTGCATTTTGGCCTGTTTTCCTTCTTTAATCATATTACAATCACGTTTTGCTAAATTGCTCTTCTTCTACATGTGTGAAGCCTTCATGAATGCACAACTTTGCTGCCCCCAAATATTCTTTTGTTCAGGCAGATTATACATGGTATCAAGTTGTAAGTAAATCTGCTGTTCAGTTGTAACGGAATTTTAGTCTGAATCATACCTGTTTAGTAGTCTTTTAATCAAAGGATGAACTCAACGTAGTGAATTGGAAGTATCCCAACCAGCATCCAAAAAGATCTGCTATTGTATCATTATAGCTACACAGGGAGCCAGGTAATGAAACGAGCAAAGCTTACTGGCAGAACCGAAACAGTTATACAAAGGAATGAGAGCACATGTTTAAAAATCAAGTGTCTGATTTATGTTGTCTCTTTTTTCACATGTGTTTTTCTGGTTATTAGAGACATCTTACAGGCAAAGTTTAGGAGAGAAATTAGGCATAAATATGTTCTTTAAAGAAAAGTACTCCTTGAGTCACAAGTGCTGTCCCCGTGGGCTCTGTTTTAGCTAAGTTTTGATGAATATTTATACATGTGTAGAGTTTACAAAAAATAGTGTATTTTGATTTGATTATCATAGAATAACAGAATGGTTTGGGTTAGAAGGGACCTTTAAAAATCATCTAGCCCAACCCCCCTGCCACGGGCCGGGACATCTTTCACTACAGCAGGTTGCTCAAATTATATCTTCATTTAAAGCACTGCAAGACAATGAGGTAACTTGTATATTAATATCAGAAGCCAAATTCGGAAAATTGCAAAATAGATGGAGAATTAATATTGTATCTAGTCTGATCAACCAAATGGAGAACTGGACCAGAATTGAAGAAGTTCAGGTTCTGCTCCCAACTCTACCACTCTTCTAGAAAACCACGGGCAAGGAGCTCCGTTACTTTTTCTAGCTGTAAAGTGTTTTGTAATTTACTGATTAGAGATGCTGTGTACAACTTACGAAATGATAGCATTACTTAATATTATTCTTTATACACAGAAGAAATTGGTTTTGACAGTCTTTCTGATAATTTGGCTATAATACTAAAGCTACATATTAACTTGTGGTGGGCTTTGCCCCTTGACAAATCTCATTAAAACATCTTATTTTAGGAGAGAGTGAATTATTGAGTTAGCAGGACCTGGTGTTGCCATTTTTTCTTGATCTGCCACTGGTTATGCATAATTAACCAGCAAAGTTTTGTAGTCTGATCCAGAAATCTTATTCAATCAAGGCTGCTGTCATTTTTTCCCCTTTTTTTTCAATGGCAATATTTGTTTGTTTTTTTTTTAAATAGACAGCTTTTAGCAAAAAATACTTTGTTTAGAAGAGATGAGAACAAAGCATCAGAGTTTTTTCCATAGCCAAAAAGAAATGGGCAGAACTAGGACAAACAGGAATACTTTTTACAGCATTGAACCTACATTTTTCATCAAAAAAGGAAAACTAGTACTTTAACATCAGGTCACTGGGAAATCTATTTTGTACAGAACACAGTTTTACAATATGTTGTTGATTACGCTAAAGAAAAGGAATACTCTGTCACAGCACTAACGGCTTTCATCACTCTAGGGCAGGTCAGCTCCCTGAGGTTCAAAATCTTGTTAATTATACTGCAAAGACTGGTGTATCCCTCGGAGCTTGCCGCAAATACGAGAACCTTGAACCACTGCTGCTGAAAGAATTTAAAAATCCTCTCAGGTTTAAGATGCTCAAGGTATGCTTATTTTTACTGTCTTCTTTGGTCCATATTGATGCCAAAGCTTTGTCTGCACAGCCATGGTTTGTAGAACTGAGATTCAGATGTTACTATTTTCCTTCCATCTCACATCTGAAGCAAGCTCTTTCTGTGTTGAAGTTCCATGCTAAACCCATACCTGTCCAGAATGACAACAGCTTCTCTGTCATGTAGAGAAGGCCGTTGACTGCCTCAGAGGGGAACTCTTAAAAGCGTAGACTGAAATTTTTTTCATGTTCATGCTCAATAAATGTTTCAATTCTGTCTTACAGGTACAGAATGAAAAATACCTTGATTATTTGAAAGCCGCCAATGTGCAAAACCAGGAAAACCACACTTCACCAGCTCAGTTAAATGTCAGCAGTGAAGTGTATCTCCTTGGAAACACACCCAGCAGTTTCATATCTTACATGTTTTCTCCACCATCATCTACAGACAGGTATAACAAATGTTCTCTGTTCTCGTCCTAATAGAATTGTCAAAGCTGCTTGAATCTTTGGGTGCCAAGAGCTAGGATTTTCTTCTTGCTTATGTCTTGGGGCATAACAGAAGAGTGGTTCTAAAGTTTCAGGCATTTTTTGTCTTTGCTAACATTTACCCAAACTGAGTAGATTGACTTGGATGTGGTGGACAATTACAGTGCATATTGATGCCAAGTCCTAAGCCTGAATATGTCAACTTTCAGTCATATTCAGAAATACAGGCAATGTAGAACACTGTGATTCCACCCAAAAGCCATTCTGCATTTCACAAATGGAGTTTCACTGGCATTCTTCTGGAGAACAGAAAGAATACAACAACTAACAAAACAGACCTATATTTGAATATGTTCACTTTCCACTACAGGTTACATTTTTCTGTAGATGTACGGACTCGATCATCAAGAGGATTAATAGTTTTCATGGAGGAAAAGTCTGAGGATTCTTATATGGCTCTCCACATTTCAAAAGGACGTTTTGTCTTTTCAGTTGGCTCTGGAGGAAAACGAGTCAAAATCAAAACCAGTATTAAATACAATGATGGGCAATGGCACACTGTAAGTAGTATGGCACAGGAAACGTGGTGAAACCACAACTAGCATTCAGCAGGCACAGCCTATTGAATTTTTAAGTTATTAGAAATTCTATTTCGGTCATCTGAAGTTGGTTCCTATGCCTGAAAGGTCATGTGGTTGACAGGTCTCTGTTATGAGAGATCTTACAGAGACTGATGGTCCCAGCATGTTATTTTCAGTTTAAATATTTCAACAATATGGTGTTTAAGTTAAAAAAAATCTCCAGTGGCTTTCACTGGCCTTGGGGTTTTTCATTCTGTTATGTTTGCACCCTGCAAAGGTGGTCTTCAGCACAGATGGGAAGAATGTCCGCCTTGTTGTTGACGGTCTAAGGGCCCAGCATGGAAGATTAGCAACAAATTCTGCCATCAGCATTGAGCCACCAATCTACGTGGGAGGACTGCCATCACTGAAAAGACAGGTAAATAATTGACGCATCCACCCCCACACACTCGCCATGCTGCACTAATTACATGTGAAAGTGTTAATATGCAGGATTTCCATGTTGAAAAGGTTTGGGGGCTATTTCCAAGCACCAGGTGAGCACCATCTGTGACTGGTGTTTGCAGTTGTTCATTACAGATCTTTTTCCTCACCTGTTCACACAGCTCTCAGCTGGACCCATATTTTCAACGTGTGTTGCTGAGACACTGATGACAACCATGTACTGTTTTCATTTCTAGTCTTTAAAAAATAGAAAAGACCAAAGTCACATTTGTAATTCCAGGAATACCCTCTTCCTGCAGAATATTTACCTCAGTGGACTAAGCGATAATCTGTAGAGAAGCAAAGGAATCCTTCTCATTAAGGAATTATGAACGTAGAAGTGGATTTTAATCTGAAATATGTGTGGTTCCTATTACTTTAAAAATTGACAATTAATGATGCAGGGCATTTTATAAAATCAGATTTAAATAAACAGCCTTTTAGGAAGGGAAGGATGTACTTGAGATTTTACAACTCCTGTTGCATTGTCCTTTTGACACATCATTGGAAAGCATCTGTTCTGCAAGCAGGAATTATGTTAACTCAAAATCAACCGTTACTTTCCTGTTTTAAGCTCCTTTTTTTTAATTTTGAGATACCTTTTCACTGCATCAGAGATGGGGTTTAGGAGCCTTTAGTGCCAGTTGGCTTTCTACAGTCCAACAGTACAAAAGAACTGATGGGTATTCTCACTAAAAAAATTGCCATCATGCTTTAGTAGTCATGTTTTGAAATATGTTTTCAGAATATACCAATGAACAGTTTCAAGGGTTGCCTGAGGAATTTTAAGATGAATGGCAAAGTCATGAATGCACCTCAGCAAAAAAATGGCGTACTTCCATGTCTGGATGTTCCCAGGGACACGGGGATTTATTTCTTTAATGAAGGAGGATATATCACCGTTGGTAAGCTGTGTAGAGATTATGGTATATGGAATTGTGTCTTAAGTGTGTATGTGTAACGATTTTTTATTTTATTTTTTACGTGGTTTTCCAATTATCTCCTATGATCATTCCTCTACCCCCTGCTTAATTCTCCACAGGTAATTTGCTGATGGGCTTGGATTTTAGGATTGTATTTACCATTCGACCAAGGACTTCAACAGGTATACTCCTCCATGCTGGAAGCAAGCAAGACAACTACTTCACTATTTACATGGAAGGAGGAAAGGTAAGTACGGGCTGTGTTTCCATTTCAGCTGCATTGCCCTCATTCAGCAGGGGGAATTCTGAACTTGAACTCTGGACTTGTGTGTTACAACATTTGCCTATGGGTATAACATTAAACAACTTCCTCAAAGTTGTTTAAAACCATTGCCTGGAAAATTGAGCATTTAACCTGTCTCTTCCTCAGAGATGTTTAAAACCATCACATGGAAAATTGAGCATTTAACCTGTCTCTATGCCTATGTTAGGAGCTCCCATTGCGTGCACACTAGCTCGCAGGTGCTTTCTTCACAGTGGTCAGCAGCAGGGCACAGTCTTAATTTTCTCAGGCTTCTGAGCCTTTGCAAAAACCCACTGGGGTTTTGGCCAGAGGCTACAGAACACCATGGCTTATTCCCACTCCTACGTCAGTCATCATGTGGCTGTACTGATGCAGCTCCGTAACCCCATCCGTTACAGAACTTAAGCAGTCTTGCTTTGTGTTAGTATCTTCCCCTCTAATTGATGGGTGTGTCATGGTGGTGATTATTATCACTGTTGCTTTTTCATAATGTAGCAGCTTCAGAATGTGAGTCTTGGACTACAAAACTACTGTGGTTGCTGCTGGAGAGACATCAAATAGAAAGATGTCAGTGCTCCACAGAACCTGCTGTCTCATGGCACAGTTTAAACCAGCATGAGTCTACCTAACTTCAGAAAGCTCAGCTTTGCTTTCCTCTTCCCAGATTAGGGAAGCTGTTTTTATTATTTACCTTTTTGTCATCAGTTAGTTTCCCCCAGATCACAGATCTGGTTCAAGACGCAACTAGCACATGGAAGCAGGGGCATCAACAACTGGGGACTCCTTAGGGGCAAGATTGGCCACTTTTTTCATCAGTAACTTAGATTCATGCTGCCTGTCAGTGTGGACAGGATGCAACAGGAACGAATAAAAGGTCAATGGGACACCATCAATCGGCCTGATCGGAAGTGGACTCAGCATATCAGTTACCTGACCATTACCAAGTTTGTTGTAACCATCACACCAAAAGAGAGTTTGAAAGGAAGATGTTGAAAAAAAAAAAAAAGTACTCACAAGGAATGAGAAGCAAGACGTGAGAAAGCACAAGCAGGTGCTTATTCAAAATGTTGTCGTAGTCAGGCTGCAAGCTCCGTGAGTGAATTGCGAGTAGTCCAAAATTGTGTGAAAGGCCAAGAGACATATATTGCAGAGATTCTCTCAGGAGATGCCCAGCGTGTAGATGACTGCTTTGGAGAAGGGGAAGGGGACGAGAAAGGGGAAGGGAAAGGGGAAGGAGAAGGGAAGCCTAGTAGGAAAGACCTTGTCTCAGAGAGAATATGTCAAAAGAATTAACATAATTTTGAAAGATTGAGGGGGAGAGACAAAGGTATGTATTTATGCTTGTAAAATTTGTCAAATATCCTCTCCTGGGATTCTATTAGGGAAATTCACTTTCCTCTTGCAGAGGATAATTTCTGAAGTATGTATACAATGACTGTGACTCTTAAAACTGGGTGAAACCCAGCCGTCACAAGTTCAGTAAATTACTTTAAAAGTACTGTGTTTTTCTGTTGCTCTTTTCTTTGCCACAGTAACTTAAAAGATAACTTTTTTACAGGTCATTGCTGCTGGAAATAGTGGTGCTGGTGAATTCCAGACATCAGTCACACCTGAGCAACCTCTGTCTAATGGACAGTGGCATACTATTGCAGGTATGTTGTGTCATACCAGTTCTTCTGAAACTTGGAAAGGACGGTGCACACAGAGCACTGCAGCTCCTGATTCTTATTAATCATTTCACTTCTGTTTATTCTGGGAATACTCTTTAGAACAATATAAGTGTCTTGTGCTAATTCAAGGCTTTACATAAGATGGGTTTTTTGGCCTGTATTTAGCCCCAGAGTACATAGATGTGTCAATCTGACTTTGAATTAAAATAAAATCTATTCTTCCTACGAGTTACATTTCAAGACAGATGCTATTTAAAAATAGTGTCATAGTTGATTCTCTAATAGGGTTGAGAAAGAGTACTCATTTACCTGCTGCTTTGCAGTCTCTCAGAAGGATAACACGGTGCAGCTAGAGGTGGGCACACAGAGTAACTATACCACTGGACTTCCACCCTCTCCTCCTAGACGTATTCATCAGCCACTCTACTTCGGCAAAATTCCAGGTAATATTCTTGCTTCTTATTTTTTCATGTATCTACTGGCTTTTTTTCCTTTCCAAAACAAAGGTCCCGTTCATGCACGTAGTCCTATATCATCCCCCCTCTTTTGAAAGCCTTGCAGTACTTAATATGTTCTTTAAAATCAGTCTCATTTTATTAACTTCATCTTTCTACCTTGTTTTTTGTAGCAAATTTGGACACACTGTGGCTTCCAGTTAAAGACCCATTTTTTGGCTGTCTTCAGAATATTAATATCAATGACAAACATGTCTCCACCAGGAGAATTTCAGAGGTTCATGGTGTAGTGAGTTTGCACGGGTGCCCAGCGAAGTAACTTTGCTGTTACGGTATTTGTACACGCATCAGGTTGGGTCTGCTGAAGTACTGTGTGAATTCATGCAACGTGGGTTCCCGTTTTGCTGATCACCCTGTCACTGTCATCAGGCTGGTTATTCAGAACAGCTGGTGAGCAAATGCATCCTCTGGATGTGGACTGCACCAAAGCAAATTACAAGTATTTGCTTTGATAAAAACTCCCTTTTAAATGTTATTGATTTCCAAGGTAATCCATTGTGCATTTTGAAATATATGCAGAAAATATAACTGTATATACCCTACTGGGCCAAATTCTGCTCTCGCCTGCAACAGCATAGACTTGAGTAACTCCAGTGTCTTAATTTTGGAAATTTGCCTTAATGCTGGTCATCTTGAGAGCAAATTTGATCCATTAATATAAAGAATTTTATAAAAATATAAATCTCTTTGGACTGATGTTTATACAAAAATGTACATTAATGTTAAAAGTAATAATAATAATATAAATGGAGTTTGAAGCACTTTAAGGAGTGAAACTGTGGGACTTTGTTACAATGCTAGGAATTCTGGGGCCAAATAAATGCAGTATGTTCTTAAAACCATCCATTTTCCTGTTTGGTTCTTTTAACCTGGTGTTTCTTTTTTGTGCTTTTTACAGGCTGCTAAATCCTGCTTGCTTTATGCAAATATTTCTGTAGCTTTAAGAAGCTGATTTGCCTGAATAAGCAGGAGTCCACCATCTCTGCTTATTAGAGTTTGGTTATATAAAAACCTCAGAAAGAGAGTAATTTTTCTTGTAATCTTCAGAGCCAGAAAGTCTCCTCCATAGGCTTTTCTTTTTTCCCCCTGGTGAAATGAAGACAAGTTGTATCAGGAACAGCAGTTGCACCTGCTATAGTTACGTAGCATGAATTGCAGGACTAAAGCAGCAAAACTGTTTTATTTGACATTCAAATCTTTACTTTGTACCTGATCGCGACCCATGGTGGAGGGGGGGGGAGCCAGTTTGCTTTATTCTTCTGAATACAGGGCTGGACTTAATAGATTTGACATGGCTTCTTCTTCCACTATCATTCAGAAGCAGCATTTTGACAGTTACTTTTTTGTTTTTCAATTCCCTGATGCCAACCCTCTTTTGCAAAATTATAACATTTTCTAAGGCTGGTCCTAGGTGGGAGTAGACAGCAATGCAAATAAGACCTCCTTCCCACCTTCCACTACCTTCTTGCTCAAAGTGCAGCAGTGTGTCCTCAGTGTGTTTGGAACAAGGTGCTAGCTGGATTCACAGAAGAAGATGCCAGACCTATAGCCCTTATGGCTTTGGTCATTAATCCCTTATCAGATTTTTGCAGCTTTGCAGGTCCTTTGCAGCTTTGCAGGGTGGCAAAAGGGTCAGAAAGCTGTTCACACCAAATCCTATGTTGCTTTTTCTTTTATGGCAGCTCTGCTACAGGCAAATCTATGTCCACGCAGAGGATTCTTAGCTGTAGAGCTAGTTTTGGAGAGAATGGGATGCAGTGAAAGCGTGCCGGGGTTGAGGCCTCTGAGGGAGCAGAGGATTGGCACGTAATGGCAGAGCCCTCTCTCTGGAGATGCTCTGCAGAAACAGCTTCTCCTATATGGCTGCCTGGCAGGTGGGACAGAAACACCCTTCGGCCTGGAGGTGGTGGGGTTTGGAAATCATCTTCTCAGAGAGCAACAACTGAATCCTTTCTATGTGTAAAGCCCCCTGCCTTCAAAGTAGATTGTCAAATATTCAGGTGACCAAAACTGTGGAAATACTCAATTGATTTACTGGCCTTAGTTGGCACTGAAAATTTCCACAAGGAGAAAGGAAGAACAGTTAAACTTTATGAAGCGGTTCTCTAGTAACATTTCATATCTCATGCCCACCAGACTGCTCACTGAAGCAGATTTTCCCGAGTCACAAAAAAGCCTTTTCCTTCTTCCCTTCCCCGCCTCAGAAAAAGCAAACATGGCAAAGATTTTTGCATCACAACCTGGAGTCAGTCCTGGATTTCAGTTTCCTTCCATCTGATTTTATTTTATCACAAGTAGTTTTAATGCTGACTAGAAGAAATGAAAAATGTATAAAGACTTGAGTAAATGTAAGTTATAATCATTAGTAAGTATTAATTCCAGTACAATCCTAATGCATAACAAAAAAGTAGAAAAGTCTCTCTGCTTTTTAAGGTTCTTGGTTGTTGGGTTCCCCCCCCCCCCCTGGTTTCTTCCATTGTATTGCTTCCATAGAGTCAGGCTGTCACACATTGTTGGGACAATCAATAAAAGTCAACTAGAGTTTCAGGTTTTGTACTTTAATATAGATAAATCTATATCAGGCTGATAAACACTTAGTAAAAAGCTTTTCAATCCTGAAGAGCCAGTGGATAATCTTAACATGAGGAAAGAGGTTGTCCTGTTTAGATTAGTCTGATGAAGAATTCTTATTATTGAAGAAATCCACACGGACACTGAACTGTATTTCATGCATTGTCTGTTCTGTGCTTAGGATATTCTGAATTTTCTCCCATGGGAAACATCCTCTGGAAAACAAGAGCCTGAATTTTCAAGCATTTCAAGTCATGAATGGTAGACATTTCAACTGTAGAGAGTCTTTCTCTTCAGGTTCACCAGAGAAGATCTTTGTTAAAGTTAAAATAAACAATTCCCCCAGTACATTTTATAGCAGACCAGAAGTGACTAAATCTTGTAGTAAGATGAAATGTTATGTGAATAAATAGCAATCTGAGCCTTGGGTAAACACCATGTCATGGGTTTTTTTAATTGTTATAAATTGTATTTCCAAGGCTTTCATCATCCGATTGTTGCCATTTGACAGTAACCTCCATGGATTATTTACCTCCCTTGTCTACAGCATTTCAGGTGGCCCCCCGTATCTATCAATTTCTGTGTTAGAACAAAAGTAACTCCCATGGGACAGACTTTCCCTGTGATTTTTTATTCTCTAGTCATCTTTACTATTTGCTATTCAAGCCTTTAAGTAATATTAATATTTTCAATGGTAAAAAACTCTCAGCTCCAATCATCCATTCTAAGCCTCCATTATTACTCATTGCTTGTGTTCAAGGGTGCAAAGGTATTACAGCTTACATTTTGTTTCATTCACCTTAAAATGAGAAGTAATAACCAAAGAAATGCATATGTTGATGTCTGCTGGCAAGATTTTGCTATATGGTTTGTACCTCTTGAAATTCAAGCTTTGGAGGAAAGTTTTGAAAAGTTTAATGAGAAACAATCTAATATAGTGTTCAATACACTGAGAGTGCATGACTAAAAACCCATGCTCTTTAACAGTGTGTTTAGATTGCCATAATGGCTCATCTGAATCCCAAATCAATTACATAAGGAGAGCAGATTTCCTCTCCAGACTAAACCACATTGGTATTGCTAGCGCCAAATCTCTCCCTGTCCATATAGGTATCAAGGTCTAAGGGGTTCTCCTCCAGTTAATTTGGACTAGATTTAATAGGGTCGCGTTATCTGAGGTGGACAACACCAAGGTCTGCGAGTTCCATTTATTCTAACTACAAAACACAGCCAGAGTAATGGGAGCTGACAGACAGTTAGGAAGCTTAACACTGAGAACTGCAGGCAAATAAAATGAAATAGATCACAGGGCACTGCAGAAAGAAATATACATTCACTGTAGAAACAAAACATATATATACAAGGAAAACACTTTTCCTGTTCACTGCTTATAAACCATACCGTAACTTAAGTTTCTAAAAACAAAAGCTTTCAAGTAAAACTTCTTAACAGTCTTCCTGTATCTGAGCTTGAAGGTCTGCACTTTTGTTACTGTAAAGCTTTCATGTAAAATCCAGAGCTATCAGCAGCAAAATTAATTGGGTCAGTTAACTTTCTCCAGTTTTGTAACCACTTATTTGGAGTCACCTGTGAGCCATTTCATTTAATCCTTTCCTCTTGATAGTAGCTTTGCCTCTTCTGGAGTCCTCTGTGAATTATTTGGGGTTTTTTCTCCCCTCTGCTTCCTTTCTGCTGCTCATAAAATAGCTTGGGAAGTGCAGTCTTACTGAAAATGCTATAAAAAGCATTATGGCTTTGTAATGAACTCTTGCCATGCTTTTTGCCTCTTACCATTCTCTTTGTGGTTTCCTCATTTAAAAATTCTTCTGCATCTTTCTCCAATGATGTAAGGAAATTTAGGGCACAGTGGTCCAGTCTTCTGTAAATCTGTCTGTATTTTCTAACAATACATTAAATGGATGTCCCTGGCAAAAGAAACTACTTTACGTTAAAGGGGATAGTGCCATAATACAATGTTATAGCTTCACTGAAGGCATTAAGACTGCAAGGCATAAGCATAAACCTCCTTTTTGCAGCTGACCCAGACATCTCAAGACTGCAAGAGGCTGGTTGTTGCCAGAGCTGCAATGAAGCATCCTCTGAGCATCAAGAATTGCAAGCAAAATAGCCAATGAGCCTTTATGCTGTCTCTGTCAATTTTGGGGATCCTCTGTAGCAATGAAACCAAACTGTGACCTGTTGTTTATATCATACTGTGTCTCCTGGTTTGCAGTTGATAGCATTCAAAATATATAAAATTTTTTTAAACATGCTCCTATCATTACTTTGCACCTCAGCCAATTACTATGATTCCTACAGGTTGTTCCGAATGTGAAGCATATGTGAAGTGTTCCATGAGACGCAGTTTCTTTGTTAAGATGTCACCCGCTTGTTGATAAAGATTGAGCACTGCTGCATTATTGCACAGAATAAAAAGACAGATAGTTGGCATCATGATCTTTTGTCTCTGTTCAGTTATATTTAAACTGGGAACAGCAACAGATTTCTCTATTGTGCGGGAGCCTATGTCTAAGATTCCTGTCACAGGAGGACTATGCACTGGTAAGAATGAATAATTACATTCATAGGAATGTCAGTAATTTAGAAATTAATATGGAAGAAGACTGTTAAGAATTTCAATCCAGAAAGAACTGCTCAGTTCTGTTTTTTGAAGCCTGAAGGCGTAACAAAGAAAATAATTTTAAAGGATACGGCTGTTGCAGACACAGTTTTAATTAACAATGCGTTAATAACATAACGAGCCAAAATCTATCAGCATGAGATATTACTTAATAGAGGATTTATATTGTTAGGTAACAGCACCTGCCATAAATCGTAATTCCAGATCCTTCTGATTACTTTCTGATCAGAATTACTGTTTGGATGCTACAAACCTAGAGAGTCAGTAACACACCCGGATACCAATTCCTCTGGCTAAGGCAAGGGCTTCAACTAATAAAATCTACTTGACAACAAGGTCTCAAATCAGTAATAAAGTTCTAACTTTCCCTTTGCTGTACTCAGTTAAATCAAAGGTACCGACATACCCCTGGGGACAGTAACCTAAGTAGTAAAGAAGCTAAAGGCGCTCTGGGCAATTCTCCAAGAAAACACATAGGCATGATCCAAAGTTCAGTGGCTTAGTGGAAAGATCCTACCACTTCACAGGATTTTGGCTCACACACCTTATTAAAACATGCAGAAAATCTTACATACAGTTTATAAGAAATGTATTCTAAGATATTGCCAAGGTTTATAGAGAATTGTTACTGCAGATTAAATCTATTACGTAATACAGGGCAGGACACAGTCTTCAGAAAACTTCAGATAACCCTTTTTATGCAAATATACATAAATGGAAACTTTACAGAAACACAAAGGTCATTTGCATCAGCAACAGGGGTGGAAGCAAGGAGACCACGCAGATAAACCGTTCTGCCTGATAAGTGTCAGTGGTGAAGGCAGCGCTGGGGGTTGGTCTCAGACCACCACCTGTGAGCCAGCCAGCCTGAACACCCGAAGAGCCCACCCGGGCTCAGCCCTTTCCCATGCTGCTCGAAATCAGAAGTAAATGCAGTCATCCCACTCTGCCTTTATCAGGCTTAAAAAAAAGAAAACCCTTCTGGGAATTTCATTATCCCTGCATGCAGAAAAGTAGGACCAAATTTTGAACTGATAAGTTGCATTTAGTCAGCTTCTTGTAAGTTGGTATTGCCATGTTAAAGGAAGGAAATGTTCCCACTGCTGAGCCACTTAAGAGGACATGTGATCACTGAATCTATGTGTATTGCATTTATCACAAAAGATAAAACGAATCAACATGACATACATACTCAGAACGAATTTAATTCAAAACAGACACCACAAAACCACTAATGATCATCGTTGTTATTTAATTAAAATGGAATGAACAGGTTAAATCTTCCAAAGAGATGCTGAATGCCATCAAACAGAATAAAGGCCAGGTGCATGATCAGTATAAATCAACATAGCTCTATTGTTCCTGGATTTGGGCTGATAGGAGATACGGATCTAGTCTTGCTTATGTAGCCTCTTGTTTTTAAATGTTGGGAATACAATGTATAGCTCTTATGAAAAGCACTTTGCTACAAAGAGTTAAAACAAAGAATGTTTCAATTAACTTTCTGTGAAAAAAATACTGGTTTTTTTTTAATCAGTACAAAAAAATTACTTAAAGAACAGATGTGAGCCTAGAGGATGAATAGAAAGAAAAAGAATTTATAGTTGAAGAAGGAAAAGTATGTAAGGAAAAGTAAGCCTTAAGACTGCTCCGAGAGGATTTACCCCTACCAAGGGAAATGTCTACAGGAGAGAAGCTAGTTAGAAACTGTGATGACTGTTAGCTTGACTGAACAATTTCAGTCTACGTGGTGGTGTCAAGGAGCCCAGCCACTGCTCCCTTCCAACCCCAGACTCAGTGCCTGCACGGCATCCCAGGTGCCTCTGCCTGCTGTGGGGCAGGGTGCCGGCCTGCACCCCTTCCCCAGTATTGCCCTGGGAGGGGAGCTGGGGGGAACAGCTTTTCTCAGGCTTCACCTCCCCTCTGACCAGATGCTTAGCCTATGAACTCACAAATCTCTCTCTGTGTTGGGGGGTTCAGAAAAATGGTAGGCCAGGCCTAGCATATGACAGGAAGGAAAATAGCACAAAGCTGCCACTCCTGCCCCCTTTTATTTTGCTCTCTGACCCTTTCCTTTTGTTTGTGGTACTTGGTATAATGGAAGGGAACATCTGGACTTTAGTGACAGCAAACCAAATTTGCATGCATATAGCAGATAATTAAGCACGTGTCTCTTTGCAGCTGCAAACAGCCATTAGTCATAAGATAGCTTTCCACACCCCTTCCTGCCTATTCTTCTGTTCCCCTCAGAGGGCCCTCTCACGCATGCATCTCCAAGAGGCACTGAGCGCTGGCCTTCTCTTTATTTGTGAAGACAGTTGTACAGCTGAGCTTAAACCCTTCAAGATAACTTTGACGAGGATGAACTTCCTCTGATATATCAACTTCTGGTAGAAACTGCTTTCTGCATAAGACACATGACCCAAATCCAAACACCAGTGTCTGCATCCCAGCTTAGCTGGGGCTATAAGCAGGTTTTGTTCCTAGTTCCTCCTCTCAGATCTGAGGAAACTGAGCTCTGGAGAGTCGTTTCTGACTGCTGATATTTTCTATGGCTGACCCTTGCCTCTCTGCAGTTGCCCAAGGCAAATACCGGCTTCTCTACTCCCTGCAGCTATAAAGAAGTTCATGTTTGCCCTACAGTTTCCACCCCAGGCCTATGAAGGGCATATTATAAAATCTTATCATGTTAAGTAAATACATATATCCTATGCCTGTCTTTCAGTTGTAGAGGGTCCCCTGGCAATGAAGCCACAGGTAGCATTTTGTCACCTAGGATAGGTGTCCTCATTTCTCCTGTAAGAGAGTCAAGTTTTCTAGATAGGAAAAACAGAAGTTACTCAGGGCTGCAACAAGACACACAGTTTAGAGTCGTTTACAAAGCACAACAAATTTCTAGTTTGGTGAAAACCAAAGATTGTGTTGTATATTCCTAAATTTCAGCCTCTGGCATCGTATCTTTTAATTTATCTGTATGCTAAAACGGAGCGTAGTAATAGGGCAGGCTTCAGCAAGGGCAGGTGCAAGTTGGAGAAGAAAGGGCTGGAGTGTGATCAAAGGGACCACCATGCCTCAAGCAGGGATTAGATTCAATGGAATGGCTTCATAATCTGGACAACAGTGATTATTCCATGTCGCCTTTGCATTTGCTCATCGTATAACCGAGCTGCCTGATGAAGGCTTTTGTTGAGGTAAGTCTCTCATACCTACATCATGATCTCTGCCGGAGCATTCCTGTGCATGTTTGAAATAACGTTCTTGGGTATAATTTGCAACGTTTCTGTTGGAGTTACTTGTGTTTGTTAATAGTATGTAGGCATTCCCAGCTATAACAAATTCTCACAAATTGCAGATAGCATTTGCATCAAGTAGTCGTTTGAAAACATAAATGCAGCTTTCAGAAACTTATTAAGGCCCAGAGACCTGTTTGAAATGGAAGTTTGCTTTTTGTATAGGTAAAATGAAGTCTGCTGTGTTTCAGTGGGGAATACTAATGTTTTTTGTGAATGTCTGTAACAGCAATGCACAGCGCGACCCTGGCTGGCACCAACAAGCACTGTAACACTGTCACATGCATCTGCATTTCAGGCATAGTTGTGCTTACGGGAGCACATTCCAACACCAAATCCAGACAAAAATGTTAAGGCTTTTACTATTAGGGCAGGTGAACTCATTTTTCATTTGGGACCCACATATGCGGACCTACTTGATTTTAAGCAAATAGCATGGCTAGGCAGACTTGTGTACACATGAAACTGGCCAGCAGCACTGGTACTTGGTACATGACACCTACCTGACTTCAGTAAGACCCATGTGGAATAGCATGGTTACTCATCTCACAATTTCAGTTGTATAAAAACTGGGTATCTACTCTAGGCTCTCCTTCTACAGTCAATGGAGAGGGGTTAGTTATCCCCAAACAAAAACACATCCACACACCATCTTAAACATATGCCATCAGAGGACATGGCAGCAGCCAACCTAGCTCTGGCCTCCGAGCAAGAAATCTACTGAACTAATTCCCAGAAGATGGATGCAGTGCTTGATTACACTTTAGTCCTCAGGAATAATTAGACCACTTTACAACCTAGCTATAGAAATACCATTGTGCAGTGCTGTCAGCAGGCCTCAGTGAAGAAAGGAACAAGCCATGGGGAATTATCTCCTGCTTCCAATTACAAGGAAAAATCGTCATTATAAATGCTTTTGTCACTCATCCTTTTCAGTACTGAGTTACCCAAACATAGTGTGGTTAGCTCCTGGCATCTCCATATTACCATCATGATGAGTCACAGCATTATAAGACAGTGCTCGGATCTGTGGCACTAGATTTGCCAGCATTTCTTCGCCTTCTTATTTTTCAGTGTTTTGGTGCTACCACTGGAAGAAATCTCTGTTGAACTCATTGCTTTTGTGATGAGCCAGACACATTTGTGGGCTCATATGTTTCTTCTTAGTTTCTACCTTATACCAAAGAAACTAACATATATGAACTATTTTTTCTGTGCTTTGTATGATTTGAAGCTTGAGAACCTGAGAAGAAAATGTAGGCTGAACCCCAAGTGAGAGGCATATCAAATAAAGAGATGTGAGATAGAATGTGTATTTACATGTGCTTGTACAACCCCTCTAAAAATAGGTAAGTGCAAGAGCTATTAAAATGAAAGGAATGGAAGGAAAAAGAGAGGAACGCTTGCTGGATGAATTGCAGTAGAAAAAAGCATTTGAGAAAAATGCTAATGGAATGAAAAATAGGAAAGTGCACTGAGAAAATAAAAGATTATTTCTGCTTGTGCTATGTCTGGGAGAGGAACTCTGAAAAAAAGGCTAGTAAAAGCATAGCTTTTCTCACGGTATTATCCTGGTTATTGCTGTGTGTAACTCATAATGGCTAAAATTACGCAACTCAAGTTAAGATGCTTGCCTGGTATATCGCTCTTAGCCTCACAAAATGCTGTTAGTAGAACAATAAATAGTGAGTCAGTACAGAATAAGTCACCCAATATGTGGTTTCAAAAGGCACTGTGCTGTTTAAGGGCAGGAGTGATTGCAGAATCCAAATACACTTTAAAAAAGAGGAGGGTTATTAAATTTGTTATTCTGCTGTTACTTTAATAAAAATCTTGTTGCACATTAAGTCACTCCTGTGGTTACCATTACATGCACACAGAACCTTGACTTTGCCATTTCTCTTCATCTGCAATGCAGCGTTTCACTTGCAGAGCAAACGCTGCCACTTCCCACAGTGGGAACTGATTCTGGTAGTCACTGCTTGGAGGAATCTTTAATTCTCAAGAGTGTTTCCCAGTTCACATACCTTGATTAACAGATGCCCAAATAGGAACATTTTATAAACCAATTCGGACAGAGTACATATTCCAAATAAATGGCCTAAATTTCCAGAAGTAAGTGGAAGAATGAGAAAACCTAGTGGTAAGCAAAAAGAGACATCACTTCTTATTTTAGAGAATAGGAACCTCAGTCAACTGCATGCTGCTTATTTCATTAAGTAACAGGAGATAACACATACCTTCCTGGTTTTGCTTAATTTCATTATGGAACTGTCAACTCAAAATCTAGTTGGTCAAGCATCAGCTTCCAGTCTCTTAAATTCTCTTTTAAATTAAATGTCGGATATAGAAAATAATCTCACCAAATGACAAATGTATATTTTTATGTCTACTTTATAGTTTTACACATCAAAATGTGAAGAATCTTGCATTCATATAAACTGACAGTCCATTCACATAAACTAATGTTTATAACTATAGAAAAACAAATTAAGGCAAAGAAGAATAGAATGAAGATTATTTAAGCACATGGCTCTATTTAGCTGTTGCCTCTAGATAATGCTGTAACCTGAGTATATAGAAATATACATACTGCCTGAATACACACTTAATAGAAGATGATCCCTTCACTATAGGTTTATACAAATAGACACGATGACTTTTCTCGCAAATTAAATGATTCTCTAAATTCAATGGTACAACTAGTTATCTTCTTGAGTGAGCAGCAAAAGCGTTCAGACCAAGGCACAAGTTTCACAGATGAAAAGCTAGTATCCAGAAATAAAAACTTTGATATCTGGGGTAGCATCTGTCTCTCAATATGTTTTCTAGGCTTCTTTCTGCCTTATGATATATGCTGCAGATCATGCTGCTTCTTTTAAAAGCCAGTTGCCGTGTCTATGTGTGCAAGCCTCAGAGAAGAGTTTTGTAAAGAACAGAGCACTATGTTCCAGAAGACATGATTAAACTCCCAAAACATAAGGAACTGAAATAATCAGAGACGAAGATATCAGTAGCTAACACAGCGTATATGCAAGGGAAGAAGCTCACCATCTTTGTAGGCATATACGTTGCTGATAGAGCTGCTCAAATGAACATATTCTGTGTGGTCTATTCCAGTTACAGAAAGTCAAGATGCTTTAGTTTGAGGCAATCATAGACTAGCGAATGCCTTGATGTAGCATAGTCACCAATGTTAACGCACAAAATTATCATGCATTACCACCCCATCAATAGGTATGAGAACCAATGCATGGAGAATTTAAGTGGCTTGCTGAAAAGACACAGGTGAGGCAAGGTTTCCTCATATGTGAGTGACATATGACTATCAGGTGGCGATGGTTTCTTAGACCTTGAAGTGGTACGCCCACCTACAAGCCTACAGCAACAAGCAAATGTGAAAACAGGACAAAACTGACATCTGCACAAGAATCCACTGTTTGCAGTTTTACTAATACTGGGAAAGGGAGATTCACAGCTCTGCCATGGCTGCTTCATAACCTCTGTCTGCCTCTCAAGCTGAGCTCTTGGCTGCCTTTGGTACCCAGCCATAAGCCCACTGCGTCTTTCTTTCATGCCTTCCTTTCTGTTTATCGCAACTACTGGTCACCGCAGTGGTGAATATCTTTCAAAGAGAAGAGTGTAAAGCTGGGTCACACAGCCTTGCCCAGTCTCCTCTAGATGATTACCTGGACAATCTGTCTACATAAACTTGTGTCTTGTGTCACAAAAAACTGTCGTCAATGGGGTCTACTGAGTTTTTTGTGCCTAGAATTTTTAACAAAATATTCCCTGCTCTCAGGCTAGGAAAAAGAAGGGGGGCAAGAAGTGCAGATTTCAAAACTGAAAAACAAACATGACATCTAACATGGCCAAAATAAAACCTCTGTAGCCCAATAGAGGCCGTTCTATTTTTGTAGTGAAGGACTGAGGAATAAGCTAGTGAAAAATGTTAAGATGCTAAATATAAAACATATATAATGCCAAAAGTCCCAAGTGGAAGTAGAAAAGTACGAATGTTGCTGACAAGTAATCTTTAAATAATCTCATTTCAAATCACATTATGCATCAAGCTGCTTGACACCTGTGAGAAAATATTTACTGCTAAACTAGTAAAAGGAAAATAAGCCTTAGCAAGATATTATGTTTATTACGTTCCAAACATTTCAAAATACGTCCTACAAGGATTTTTGATTATTTTAAATTACAAGGACTGGTGGGGAGCACTAACACAAAGGGTGTTTCTTACGGCTGATGTGTTTGCCATAGATTATCTATGGCCTTGCTGACTACTCATTTTTCATCATAAGCTTGAAAGTACAAAGGTATATCCTCAGTCACTGGGCAAATAATTTGTTGGTGAATGCTATACATATAGTTAGATACATGTACATGTATATAGAGGAATATATAGAGAAAAATCTGGTCTGTGAAATGACTTCATGCACAATTGAAAAATGCAGGAAAACTGGAGGAATCCTCCAAAGCAGATCAGCAAAAATGATTAGAGTATTAGAATTTATGGCCTGCTTGCAAAAGGTCAAAGTGAATAGGTTCTTATTTGTTCTAAAAAGTGAAAGACGAACAGGGCCCGAGTCAAGATCCCCTAATGTAGAAACAAGAGTATTGCGTGAGACAAATAATGTTTATATTTTCCAGTTTGGGCAAGACAGCCTACCTCACTCTCCATACACAAAACCATTAAGTTCACCTGTTTTAATTTGCTATTACCCCCCTGCTTCTGCAACAAAGATGCAATCAATTGTTTTCATTGGTCACTGGAGCAAGAAGAAGAAGGAAAATTAATTTGCAGACTCTCTGTACTGAAAAGATTTTAAGGACATTTAGACAAAGATTTGTCTTTTATGATCTAGATGAATTTGTTCTGACTCCCCAGAAAGCACTGGGCTAGAACTGGTGGATTTCTGGCAATCAATCTGGGCTTTACATTTCATGCTCTCTGGCAATAGAGAGCAGGTATTTTTACAATCAAAGGTAGATCTGAACTCCGTAGGAAGTCATTCCTCTGAAAGTAAAACATTTTAAATTGGCTCTTCAAAATTCAAGTAGGATGATTATTTTGTGTGGAAGTTTTTCCAATTAATTTTCATAAAACAGGCCAGCATGTGGCTGCCGCCTGAACAGAGCAGCTGTTAGTATTTAATACTTGTGTATTCCTTTGTTTTCTGCGGAACTGTGTGCATATGTTTGGCCATTAGCACATTCTGGGGAAAAAAACCCACACTAAAAAGCTCTGTCATTTAGCATCCTTTATATAGCAAAAATTATACACCTTCATATGCTTCAGTAAAAATAACTCTGTGTGACTGCACATGAATTTATCCCATTATATGACTGATTACATATTGGGTCCAGAGCAACAATAAGTGTGGATAAAAATAAACATTATAAAATATAATTAAAATATGAAAAAAACATATGAAATAGCTCTTACTTGCTCTGTCTCATCTTTCACTTTCCTTTTTGGCTTTCCTAGAACTTTACCTGCTCTGACCCGGCCATCTCTGTGATTTCTCTGTGCAGAAATGCCACAGCGCAGCCCTTGTTACAAACTAGATGAGAGCAGCCAGGAATGACTGCTCAAGGGACCAGGATCAAGAGATCAGTCACCTTCCATCTGATAGCTCTCCATACATGAAAGGCTTCCTTTGAAAAATAGGCAGGGAAAACAGAAAGCTTGTGAGAGGAAGGAGTAGCTGATTCTGGAGTAAAGTTCACTGCAACAAACGGAGGTTATTCTTCTAATTGTTATTACTGTAACGCTCTTTAACCAGAGGAAAGGGTCAAAAGACTCATTTCAGTGTCCTTGGAATACTTCAAAGAGGCTGATTGAGCCTGGTTATTTTTTTTTACCAGGATATGTATGCATACTCCTTGTCTATTGACAGGACAAATCATTTCAACAGTCATTTCATGTGTGTGTCCTTAGGCAGGGTTTAGCCCTTAAAACAACAATGCATATTAATAGGAAAATGTGGAGAGCCAGCTCTGAAGATTAGCTTCGCTTTGTAGTATTGCTTAGTTGCTGCACTGTATGGAAAATGCATGATGATAACAGATGTAGAGCTCACCACTCATAAATATTTAAGTGATAAGACACAAAAGGCAGGCACCTTCATTGCTGCAAAACTCAGAGGTAGAGTCCGAAGCACAAAGCCCAAGAACAAGTGCCTTCAGCTACTTAAAAAGTACATTTCCTTAGAAATGTACTTGTGAACTTAATAATTCTTTTCTTACCAAATACAATATATTCAAAAAGGGAAGATACTCACATTTATGTATTCACTAGCCATTTATTGGCAGTCACCAACACACATAAGACCCCTCTGACAGCTGGTGTGGAAAAGATGGCTATACCCTGGATTCTGACACCCCTTCATAACCAACAGTGGGACCACACCTGATATTTAACTAGAATAGCAAATCCTCAAAAGGAATTCAAAATTACAGAAGCGGATTCTGCAGGTTTGTGCCTGAGATTGAAAAAGTGTGGGAGATGTCTTCATGATTTTAACTAGTATTTTCAACACTTTATATACATACACAGTCACACTTTCTGAAACACAGAGGAAAAAAGTTAATTCCATTCTGAAGGATTTTACTTCTCTCTACTTAAACGTGCAGTGACTCTAACTTAATTGCTGATGATCAAATATTCTAAGTCCACTGCTGAAATTTCATCTCCATCTTAAAAAGTAAATTGTACCAGGCTTCTTGAGGTGTTCCAGGACAGAGGCAGAGTTTTGGAACAAGACAGGTAAAAAGAAACCCAGCAAAATCAGATTTAGGGCACTCTGAGACAGAAGCAAGAGGTTAGATTGCCTCATCCAGACACAGTGGAGAAGGGCCCTGGGACAAGTGGGACCTAATTTACAGAGTATGAAAATGATATTAAAGAAAATATGAATATAGGTCTGTTCTTGTTTTTAACTCTTTTCTCTCTGATGCCTTCGATAAATCAATACGCTTTTCTGTAATAATTTATTCCCTGCTACTTCAACTTTTGCTGTTCTCTGTAGGTCATGGAGTTTATAGTAGGGCTAAATTCCAATTAGACTTACAGAGGAAAAACACCAATGAAAACCAATTTTTGACTCAGGGACCAGTATGTGAAGACGATTACTTGCAGGACTTCTCCCTGTCAGAAGCACAAAGACAGGGCAGAAACTTAGGAAGCTCGTCAAAGGGAAGAGCAATTGAATCTTCTTATGGATCCTCTGAGAACTCAGCATAGAGAAGGCTAACTCCTACCTCCAAGTACTATTTCTGAGGAGCAGCGAAGAGCCAAGTCCTTTGTGAAACACCTACTCCGTTTCTCCAAAGCTAGACTCCTATTTCCCAGCCCCTGTGTTTGAATACTAGTGTAGCAGGGCTGTGTGCTCTCTGCAAGTTTTTGGCCCCATGCACAAGGAGCTAGAATTCTTTGAGATCTTCTTTCTAGCACCCAGTTGCTCCAGACCTTGCTGAGGGCTGGCACTGATAATCTGTTTTCTGTAACAAATGCTTTTATAACTCTCCGGTAGCTAGCTATTCATTTTGAAGCTCAAGATGTGAATAGCTAAATCAACTCTCTGGAAACACAGCTATAAATCTGTGGAAAAAATTGGCAGAATGAAACTGCATTTCAACTGCTCAAGTAGAGAAGTAACACATTTAAACACCAGTAATGAAGCAGTATGACATCTGCAGTTTGACTTCAACAGCTGAGCAGCAGCAGTTTTATAGTGCCTATGTTGTTGTGAACTGCACTGGAACCGCATTTTCCTGCAGAACTGGATCTGAAATCAGCGGGGCTGTAAGTCTCCCTGCCTGCCCTGTAACGGCAGATGAGGTCTTGTGATGGGTTACAGTTAGTTTGATTCACATGAAGGATGTGGTACCTCTGATTCAGCCTGCTAAAAATGGCCAGGGGAGTGAGGAAACTACAGTGAACAGAGCTACATGGATGACTTGTACTTGCTAATCAAAGCTTGTATTTACTTCCCAGCCTACCAGCCCTCTAATGTCTTTCTTGCTTGTGGTTTTTTTTTTTTTTTTTAATTCCTGGTAGCATACTATCATCAGCACGATAGGCACTCATCAGCCAACAATTTCAGCAGAGGGGCCAGTCGGTGGCCAGCTTTCCCCTTGCTTCACAGCTCACTGCAGTGCAGTATTGAATAACCCATGCTACTGTGGCCTATGTTACCTCTCTCTTATGAAAACAGATTGAGGTGACTGGTTTGTAATTACTCAAGGACAATGAAATTCCTGATGGTGAGCAAGAATTGTACTTTTAATAAATTACCTGGCCTAAAATTTCCAAGACCTTTACTCTGGTTTCCTAGAAGTTGTTAGCTAGCTCAAGAGAGCCTGTACCTTTGCTCTTCCCTTTGACAAGCTTGCACACACCTGGAACAGAGACCAAAGGTGGTGAAACTGCAACCTGCAACTTCTTTTTAGCAAGGCTACTTGAATTTGTGGAGACCAAATTTCACAAATAACCTGCAAACACATGGGAGAACACGTCATTCCCCGTTCATGCTGTCCTGACTTCCTACAAGCCCTTGAGGATTTCTAGGCTGTGTAGATGATGCTGTTTTGGAGATGTGCATTGTAACAGAAGGCATGTTCTCTTTAAACACCCCTCTGCGTATCCAGCTCTGCTCAGTTAAGACAGAGGGGTGGGAATTGGCCAAAGGGCCCAACTCACACCTGACAGGTTTCAGAAGCCTCCTGGCATTAGACAATCCTTGCCTTTCATAAAGTGTTTTCTCCAGAGGTGTTTGGTACAGAGTATTTCCCAAGGTGGTGGTAGTGATTCCCATAAGACACATACAGCAATATTGCTAATTGATTCACAGGAAGACAGATGTTTTTCTTGACAGGGAAGAGGTGTTGCTACTAAAAGTAGAGCGTGGTCCCATGCTTTTTTATGCTAGCAAGATAGGGCGAGGGGGGAAGTCTGATCCTTAAATGTTCGCAAGAGCAGCTGTAGCACCGTCCTAGCCGAGAGGAAGCAAGACCAGGTTGTAGGCAATAGCCTTTGTCTCCACCCAAATTTAAGTGCAGCAAAGAAAACCTCTTCTTGCAAAGGAGGGTGAAAACAACTTCGGTGTATTTTCAGTACCCTGTACGTGACCATTTTGGGTTGGAATGGATACATTTATGCAGGTGTACTTTCTCATCCATCCTGTGCTTGGAAACACCTGTCAGACTACCCTGTATCTGAACCAAACTTTCAAAACACTGATATTTGCTGTCAGCTTCATGGGCAAGTTCACATTGCTGCTGATGGAGGTCGGTGCCAAGAGTTAGGGAGTAAATTTCTAGAAACCCTACAGTTCCCACACTTGCACTGGGGAAATTGCAAAGTCACCATTGTACAAATGAGAAATTTCAGTCTCTATGCTAGTGACCTCGGCCACTGACTAAAATTACTTAAAAAAAAATAAAAAAATCACTTCCCTGAAAAGGGAAAGCTGCATTATCAGAGGAGGACTTCATTACTTCACATACAAGGCCCGGCTGCGGCCCCAGCTCCCGCTAGAAAACCCCGCTGGGTTTCGGGAGAGGCCTCAGGGCTGCGGGCTGCCCGCCTGGCGGGAGGGGGGCTGCCCGGCACCCAGCCGGCCGCGCTGCGCCCACCGGCGCGGCGAGGGGAGGCGCGGGGAAGCCACGCCGAGGGAAGAAAACCGAAGCGGGACAAAACAAGCAAGCTCCGCACACAAATTCCCTCCAAGCCGGGCATCAGCGCGCGCCTGCCTGCCTGCCTCTCGCCGAGCCTTCCCCGGCGCCAGAGGGACGGCGTCCCCAGGCAGAGGACGAAGAAAGGCACCTTAGGGCTGCGGGGGGAAGTAAACCCGGCGCCGCCACCGCCGGAGCCGCCCCGCGGCCGTTACACCCCCGGCCCCTCAGCCGGCGGCCGCGCCGCCCGCCCCCGCGCATGCGCGGCCCCCTCGGCGCCTGCGCGCTGGGGAGCGAGGCGGGCGCCGCTGCTTTTGGAGGGCTTGCGGGCGCGAGGCGGCTGCCGCGTCGCCGCAGCGCGGGCGGGCGGAGCACGGCCCGGCGGCGGGCACCGCGTTCGCGCCTCCGCCGGCACCGGGCGCCCCCGACTCCTCCCTCGGGGCACGCCGAGGAGGCACCGAGCCGGCCGGGAAGGGGCGGCGGGCGGGTACATAGGTAGGTAGGTAGGGGAGAGGAGAGCAGAGCAAAGCAAAGCAGAGCAGAGCCGAGCCGGCTGGGTCCCGCTGCCTCCTCATCGTCATGGCCGGCTCGGAGCAGCCGCCGCCACGGCGGGAGGACGGGGACGCGCCGCTGCCCATCGAGGACGCGGAGCTGGCGCTGGCCGGCATCAACATGCTGCTGAACAACGGCTTCCGCGAGTCCGACCAGCTCTTCAAGAAATACAGGTAGCCCCGGCCGCCCCTCCGCCGGCCGCTCCCCGGGCGGCCCCCTCCGCCCACCGGCGCCGGCCCGGCCTCCCCGCACCTGTCCCCGTCACCCACCTGCGCGGCCGCGCCGGCCCCGCTCTCCCCTCCGGCGGCCTCCCCAGGGTGGCGGCGCCTTCCCCTCCGGCCCGGCGGGCGGGCGGCGGGGCCGTGAGGCGCGCCGGGCCCCGCGCCCTGGGCAGGGGGGCTCGGCGCGGGCAGCCTCGCCCCGCCCGGCTCCCGGAGCGGGGAGGGCTGGCGCCCCCGGTTGCCGCCTCAGCCGGCGCTGTCGTGAGGGGGAGGGGGGGGCACGCGCGATTCGCCCTCGTGGCCGGGGGGCGCGAGGGTGCGGATCCGCTCCGCGGGGCCCCCGCGGGGCTGCAGGGCGGCGCGGCGGCGGGGTGCTGCTGGGGAAGGCGGCTGGTGCCCGCCGCCCCGGGGAAGGGGTGGGGAAGGGCTGGGCAGGGCCGGCCGGTCCCTCGGTAAGTGCTGGCGGCGGTGAGCGGGTAAGCACACACGTGCGGCTGAAGACGTTTCCTGGGGGTTTTCGCTCCGGCGCTCGTATGCGGTCTGATGCTGGTTTCACCCGGCAAAAACGGCTACCGACAAAAGGTCCTTGAATGTTGCTGTGATTATCTTCTGGCTGCGAAGATTATCTTCGTAATCCCTACCTACATCGTGTCTAGCTTTGTTAAGTGGTCATCCGGTGGGAATGGCATTAACACAACTGTGTAAGTCAGTCTTAAAGAAGAGCCGATACCTGTCCTTTTTGTCTGAGGGCTAATGCATTCCGTGCAAGCTTGAGCTGCTGTAGTTCCGCATACCTTCTAAATAATTAATATCGACTGTACTGCTGTTGTCTGTATGATTAAAAAAGACTTTGATTGACTTAAAATAGCATTTCATAGCGATGGTGTACTTATGTACTTAAATCTTATTTACAAAAAGGATGTTTGGAGGTAGAGTGGGGGAGTGAGACAAATTAAGAAAACTCCCCGTAATAGTAACGGAATAATAACTTCACTGTGTACCTGCCACAGTCTAATATTAAACATGTCATGCTGTCTCTAGTATGTACTGCTGTGTTACATATGCAGTACTGTTGTGTAGAATTAATTGAAATATTGCAGGTGACAGGTAAGGCCCCGATTCTGCGTTCCTCACATGCATAACATGCAGCTCGCATTCATATGAAGTTGCGCTATATGAGTTACTTATTTCTTGAGTCCGTTGGAGTCATCAGTTGTTCTAGGTATCTAGGGAACCTGTTGGTTTTGGTTGTTTGTTTAGAGTTGCGTGTGGTTTTTTTTTTAAGATGCCAGATAAGGAACACTTGATGAGGTTTCCTCCCCTCCGTTTTTTGTTGTGTTGTGCCATTGCTTTCTGTCAGTAGTGTGAATCTGGAAGTAGTCTAGGAATTCTAAATATGTGATGCTTCTTATATTGTATAGTAATGCTAGGGAGTAAAATTGTTAAGATTCCTGTTTTCAAAATGCAGTTTAATCCTCCTTTGAAAGGGTGAGTAATGATATCTTTTGCAAATTGCTCTCCTGATTATCTAGAAGGTTTATTACTAAGGATTTCTTAAATGCAGAAACTGATCTGTCTTTTTTCCAGGTGCGGGCTTTTCTTTGTTTGATTTTTATCAAGAGGTGACTTTAAGTTCAGTGTACTGTTTGATCTTGGATTTGTAAACACTACCTGCAAGGAGTAAACAGGAATTCCTTCATTAGATTAAGTGGTTTTATGATTCATAAATTGAAAATTGCTGCCTTAGTTTCTAAATGACTGTGAAAAATCTCCAGCCCTGTCTACCTCATCCCAAAATTCGTATCAGGGTTCCTCTTGCTGTGAACTAGTAGACCTTTATTAAATTGTATTAGAGGTAGGAGAGAAGATACAGCAAAGTATGCTCAACTTCCTATAAATTTGGATTTTGAAGACACGTGCAGTAAGGTTGACTTTTTTCCCCCCAATGGTTTTTGGTTCTATACTTGTCTTGGATGCGTTCTTCCTACACGGACTTAGGTAGTGCCATTATACGTTTCTTTGCGTACAGCCTTAAATGAGTATATTTTTGTTGATGTATGCTTGAAATTATGAAGTAGAGCCCATCCTAAATGGGACTGGTAAGCAGAAGGAGCAGCTTTTGGAAGCTCTCCATAATGTAATATGGATGCTTGTAATTTGCAGCACTAGAGCTGAAAGATGTCTGATGAAATGCAGCTTTTTGAACTTGATGCGAGTGTGTGTTGTCTGTATTTCGAGTGACCTTTCTTATAGAAAGTGTTAGTTCTAGACTACTGCCTATGCAGGTAGTTCAGCTCTTTTTCAAAAGCTTAACAGTTATCAGATGAATCCTAGAAGTAAGGAGAGGAATGGAATTTTTTTTTCTTATGGAAACCGTTTAAGAACCTACAAGAATATTTGGAAACTCAATAGTTCAGCAAAACTTCAGTTTCATTAAGCACATCATTTAAACTAGTTTCTTAGAAACTACTGGTTTTTGCCTCTGCTTGTTGTTGCTTATTATTCCTTTAATTTTTTCTTCATTTGTCACCTGAAGAATCTTGTGAAATATTAATTCAAATCAATGCTGCTGTCTTTATGGGACAGTAGACAACCTTAATGAGCCTAAGGACAGCTGTCATTCCAAAGCAGGCTGGATCTGTTTCTTTCTTTGCTATTCTGCATTTTTGCAGCTTCCAGAAAGCTGGCTGATGAGCCCAAAATCAGTTATATTTGAAAACTGGTCATAATGCAGTCCTTGAGGAAAGCAGCGTTGAAATGGCAGCTGTGCTTCATATGTATAACTGTAACAGTAAAGTCTTGCCTTTGAAGAGTGACTTTGAAGTCATTGGCTATAGAACCATTGTTTCTGTGTTGGGCGTGGGAGCGTAATAGTTTGTCTTTTGGTGTTTAGAGCTCATATATATCTATTTAGAATCCGAAGAAGTCAGATGAATGTGTCTGTTGTGTGTCGGATACAACATGTCATTGGAACTGCGTTGAATATCACTGTGAAGCAGTTAATGATTTGTGAGGTGTAGTATGTGACTTGTTTTGTTTTAAATTATACTTGAGGGAAGATACCAGGGTTTAAAAAATCATCTGCAAGTAGCATTGACATCTGCATATGCTTTTTGTGATTTTTTTTTTTTAAGAAGTCTAGATCTTCCACCTGCTAGTGATGACAACCTTCTGAACCTCAATCAAATACCAATGGATATGGTATTTTCATAGATCTACAACAGACAGCACCACCGTTTTTAATGCTTGTAGCTGTGTCAGGTCACCACAGTGCTAACTCATATTTGAAACTGTCAGGTATCAATCTTTCTGTTCAGCTTGAACAATGCGGACGCCATCCCAGTTCTCATCGCTCTAAACTTTTGAGTACCTGTGAAAGCTGCAAGAGATGTGGAGGTTAACCAAGGACATAGGCATTGGAGATGGAGCCCACGATCAGCCTGTGGGATGGTATCATTTTGGTGAACCACCCTGACACTATCAAGAAAGCTGGAATTGGAGTGTTCTTTTTCCCCTTATAGCTTTATGGATTGCTAAACGTTTAAGAAAAAAAGAAACTGTCAAAAGACCTTTGTTTTTGCTGATTCTTCACTTTTTAAGAACATTTGCAATTCAAAAATGATTTTAAAACTTCCTCCAGCTAAGAGGAGAGAAGACAGTGTCAAATATAAGCAGGAGCTTTTTTGCTGAATGTTGACTCACAACATAAAGCATAAGATCAGGGATATTATCTTAAAAGAAATCCAGCAGTCTTCTGTCTCCTACCAGGGAAACATTTGACTCTTTGTGTGAATGGCTCTTACTTCTGAGAAGACTTGGTAAAGTTTTCAACTTTCATATGAATGAAAAGAGAAATGGTATAAGATGGCTAAGTAAAATGTATGTAATAAGGTCATCTCCAAGGAAGAAAATGAAGATGTTGAAGAGGAAACGTGATTCTAAGACAGGATATGTAAAGATTTAAAAAATGGGGTCAGTGTAGGAAAACATGCTGTACAACCTGCTAGGGTAAAGCAGAACATGAAGAAGAATGGAAAGTTGGAGCAAATGGGAAAGTGAGAAAAAAGTTTGGTACGCTTACTTTAAAAACCTGAAATTTTTGAAGTTATGACATCTTACAGTATACGTATTAACAGACATACAAACTTCGGTAATGGACCAGAAATTCCATTGTGGGTAGGTGTTTGAACCTAATATTACCAATTTAAAATGGTGTCTGTGGCTCAAAATATTTTTGACCCAAATACAAGTTGAGACAAGGTGACGTTAAGCCAGCATTGATCAGCAGGTAGATTATGGCCCATGTATAGGCAGTGTGACTGCTGTTGAAATTCTTGTTTATGGAGCTCAGCAAAGGAACCTTAAGAACAAAAAATTAGGTGATTTAGTAGAGGTTTTGGTAGCTTCTCTAAAGATAAGGACAGCAGGGTGGGAACCGGCATAAGTCAGTTGGGGGAAGGATGATGGCATCTTGACTGGCAGCGTCAGAATCAGTCATAGGTGCCCTGGTAGCAACCCTCTGTGCTTTTGTTTATTGCATTCTGTTAGATGGATGTATAGAAAGGAGGGTTATATACAAGGGAAGTGATTTTTAGCAGCAATATTCTAAATGTGTAATAAAGATGTATCTCAGTGAGGTCAGATTTCATTGCTAAAGGCTAGGCAGAGCACATTATAGTAATAGTGATGCACGTAAAAGCAGCATCAGTTTTCCAGTTATGTGGGTAGGTTAGAAAAATTTTAGGTCTTCTACAGTTTAAATCTTCAAGACCTGGGTACATAGAGATGGTGACATTGAATGTGACATTTAGTTTTGTGGACTTCTTTTGGCGACACTTGTCTCTGTCATGAAGTGGTAAAAAGGGCAGAGGGAGGTTGAGGATCCATTTGGCATACGGAGCAAAATCTGATGGCTAGAAATCCATGGGAAGATGACGGAAAGCTAAACAAAAATCTGAGTTTATAACTTGGAAGTTAGAAGTCAGATTTGGTGGAGGTTGCAGAAGCGGTGTGATAGTAAGCAGATCTTATTTTAAAACTGAAGAAATTAACTTTGTGAAAGACACAGATATTGTAAAGACTTTTCGCTCTTGCTAGTGCACCCATTCTTTGATCTACTATTTCTAATAAATTGTTTCAGGCTATTGTAATGGGATCGATATATTTTTGTGTTAATATACTTCAGGAGCTCAGAGATACTAAGAAGTTATATGATGTCAGTTAATCTGCTGTAATTTGTCCTGGAAAGTAATTTCAGTCAGGTTAGTTGAACCTACAGTGAAAAAGATTTTGCAAAAGTCCATCATTCTTATGGATTAAGAGTGTGCAATTGTACAGTTAGTGCAAATCAGTTGATATGTTATACCTAGCTTGTCTCTCAGCTTTGTAACTACTTTTCAAAGTAAAGGTGCAATTTAAAATGCTTCTCATAATTCCCAGTGTTTTGATGTTCTTGTGCATCTAAACTTAACAGCCTGAAGTTAGAGCAAAACACTCCCCTGTTAATTTGTGTAAGGACAAAACAAATCAGCTAAAAACTTGATGGGACAGAGCTACAGAATTAGTCTTTTTATACTTCTCTTTTGATTGTGTATTTCTAGAGAAAACAGAAGTGTATGCCAAGAGCTCGTTTAACAATTAAAACAAAATTGGGCTGATTATGAAACATAAACTAAACCTAGATCTGACATTTGCAGTTCTCAATGCGTGTCTTAATGCTGTAATGCTTTCACGACACATTGCCTTAGCTTTTCGTATACCAATATTGGATGAGATGTGTACTTGTATAAAGATCTGTCTTATGTTTGTAGTCTCACAAATAATTTTTAGAATGTGTTCTGGAATAATCTGTGACCAAAGGATTTGTATGTTTTTGCAGTACATTCCTTACCTTTTATATAGGTTATATGTATTTCTGCTTGTTTTAAAATACTCAGTAGCTGCTTCTATATATATCTGTGAACTTACATGAATTCTTAATTTTTTATTATGCTTTACTCTCCCACTTTGGAGGAAAACAATTTGTTTTGTTTCAACGTGAGCACCACTATCAGTATGATGACTGGAATTCTTAGTGGGCTGTGGTTAAAGTAACAGTGCCTAGAAAAGTGGGGGGGAAACGTTGGCAGGCTAATTACATTACTTAAATTTAAACCTGAGCTAGGCTGTAGTACCTTTAGAAGCTGATATATTTGGAAGTGAAATACTACCATGGAAATGGATGCAGAAAAAAGAAAATACCGATAAATAATTGACTTTTCTTGTGATATGCTTCAGTTCTGGTGTATTTTTTAGTGGTAAAATTGGGCTGTATTATCTCAGCCTTATTAAACCGAGGCTTAAAACTCCTGAATGCTATCATCATGTGTGAAAATGGGCCATGGCAAACACCTTCTTCTGAAAGTGAATTAACATCTTAAAGATATGCCGTGAAATGAGGTGAATTAGTCAGGGTTTATTGGGGGAAGCAATGTCTCGTATAACACCAGTTTATATACCTGGAAAAAAGGTCTGCTTCAGTGCTCTTAAGCTTATGACTTAAGTTTAGTTATACATACCAACTTTATTGATATGTACAACCATTTACTGTGGTATCTTGTAGAAATGGTGTTAACAGGACACTTTTTTTATAATAAAGATCTCTTCTGAGTCCTAGTTTGATAGGTGAGGTGCAAGCAGTATTTTACAAAACATGTCTGGAGACTGGATTTTTTCTTCATCTTTGAGCTAATTAAAAGTCTTGAGATTTTTCTTTCCTTAATGGAGGTTATTGCTTCAAAGTGGCGAGGACAACTTGGGTAGTGCAGTGTCCCAGTGTTCATTTGTATTCAGTTCCGTAACTCCTTGTCAACATCAATATGGCCATTGGTTTGCTATTAGTATTTTCTCAAGTGTTGCCTCATTTGTTTGTATCTTAACAACTTTTTGGAATCTGTCAAAAGATGTAAAATTATGTCTGATACTGAAGGTCACTTACAAGGAGTTTGAGCCAAGGGTTATTTTCATGGAATTGTGCTTTTCTTAGAAACTTACTGTCATCATTAGTCATGCCTTAGTGTTTACTGGGACAGTACTGTGCCATTGCAAACCTTTTTCCTAGCTCTCAAGGAAAAGATAACCCTAAACTGTTGAAGAATTTATCGGTCAACATGATATTCACAAAGATTGAGCACTAAATGTGGTTGTTGTTGTTTAAAATGGAGTTTAAACGCTGAAATTACCTTAGCAAACGCTGCAACTATAGTCTCTACCCAATGACTATGTAGCAAGCGTTCCTTATTTTGTTTAGTGATGACACAAACTGTGTGAGGAGCGCCTGCAGTCAAGTTTTCATGTTTTCATTGCCAAACATCATGGTCTCAACAGAAGCATCTCCCAGACAGTATAATATTATGCATCATGTTTTCTTGCTTCAGGCTCATTATGGGCTACAGCCCATATGTGCTGTAATGACAATGCTTTTTATAGATTGAGTGACTGAAAATTAAAAAGGACTAATCTGCAACATTTTACCTCTTGTATTACAGCTAGTGATAATTTCAGATTAGAGTGATATGGCTCTCAAATTTTTTTTGTTGTATCATTTTTAATCATAGTGGAAGAATTGTAAACGGTGAGCTGTGAGTGTCAAAGTTCAAGTGGGAAGCAGTTTTGAAAGATGAATATTTCGGGAAAAACTTGTCAGTTTACTTGGACAAATATATGTTAAAATACTTTGACAAATTTTCATTGCTTGCAGTAAGTGCTTTGATATCTTTTGTAATCTTGGAAGAACAGTTGGCTCTCAACTGTAACTAGCTGCCTCATTTTTTAACATAGTATTAAAATTTACCAAAAAAGAAATATAAAGGCTTTAAATATGTACATTTAAATGTTGATACCTTCACACATATATATGTGCACCTTAAGAACAGGTTCTTAAAGTCCAGAAGAGAAGAGAAAACCAAATTTTACAAAATGTTTGAATAGTATGCCCAAATTAGCGTATATATTGAGCTGCTGAAACAGCATATATATGCTATTTGATTCTCAGCTATGTTCCTGTTTATTCACATTTAGTGGTTTCACTGCCAAACATGGCCATTATTCAAGTTGCTCTGTTTGAAAATGTATTTCCATAAAATATGGTACAGGGAATCACTTTGCCTCTAAAGCTGTTGTATTTTTTTTTTTTTTAATTAAGCTTCAGTAACTATTTCTACAACTGGGGGATCTTTTTTATAAATTCATAGAAAATGAAAAGTAGTCTAGAACTTGAAATGTTTTCATGTGCAACACTTTTACTATTTATTCTATAATTCCACAATATTTAATTTGCATTTATGTTTTGCTGATAAAACTCCTGTCTTTCTTGCCAAGTCCTAAGGAATGCCTGGATGCTACTTTCTTCTGAGAGCCAAGTGCATATGTTGCTAAGCTTATTTGATTTGCTTACGCACATTTTGGAGGGGAAAAAAACCATCTCAAAATCTTGATTATGTTGTGCAAAGTTTTAGTAAGAGTGTAATAGTTATCAATTTTACGAGTAGACTTTTTGCAGGCGTTCAGATGCTCAAATTTTAGTTATTCCATTAAAATAATTTCTTTGGATCCATTCCTGGTAGTGAAGTAAAATTTCCAGTGTGGAGGGAAACTTAATATTCAAGAAACGTGTTCTAAGACTCTTACTGAACAGTGCAAGCCTAATGAACTATTTCTTGTATCATGCATTTTTATTTTTCTGGTTATATTTAAAGACTGTTGTGGTTGACTTCTTTTAATTCACTCTAATAAACAGTCTTACTCCGATAATTTTCTGTTCTGAATGGACTTCAGTATGAAAGATAGATTATCTGGAGATGCCTACCTGCTTGCATCCCCAGAACTTCTTTCTCTCTGTGCATATGTAGATAGAAGAAGGTTCAAAAATGAAACATTTGATTTATGTTTGTGCTTCCTTGAAAGTATGATGTAAGTGCAACTTTGTACATAAGCATATAAATGTAAACATTTCTTGTTCTGATCTATTCTGCAGTTTTAGATCCATTGGGTGTTGATAATGCAGTAAGTGTGACCTTGAAACGTATGGTGGAGGTTGTGCGCTGTGGAATATAAGACTGGCTGCTGAATGGGTCCCACATACCTCATGGGTTGAAAAGTGGATGGTGAGAGAGCCGTGTGCCCTCTGCAGCAAGAGTTCATGCCGAAAGTGCTAGCAGCAGCAAGTATAACTTGTGTAGCTCATTGCTGCTGCTCTGTGTAACACACCTATTGGTAGGGAATGGTCCAGGTGCTGAATAGCAGAGGCATTTACTGACAGCTGTTCTTGTTGGCCTGCCAACAAAGGGGAAAATACCTAACCTATTTCTTTTTTTAAAAAATGTGGCAAGTTATGTTTATCTTGCATTTATATGTATATCAAGAATTGAGCAATGTATATAAAAAGGGAAGGTTTTTCAGATCTAACTTGCTTTGTTTGTCTTCCCTGTCTTTCTTCTTGTTCATGTCCTTTTAGATATTTATGCTAAATCAAAAAGTGAGAAGGGAGGGGGATGTTGATGACTACCTTTAAAAAAAATCTCTTGTATTATAATACGGCTTTACATTGGAAATTAGTGTTTTAATAAACAACATACTATTTTCTCCATGTTTTTCAAGTGCTTGACCTATTTTAAAACTCTACTTTAATCTGATGCTTGCCAAATTAAGTTGGAAACAGCCTAAGTACTATACTGTAGTAATATATGTCCCTGTAGCATAAATGTTACCTTTCCTTAAATCCTGGAAGTCAGTGTTTGTATATAATTTTTTTTTCTTCTGAGTGCTGTATGTATTTTATCCTTACTCCAGTAGTGATATTTATACATGGATATATAACCTGGCAGCCCACCGCTGAACCGTGTGGATCAGTGGTACCACTGCGATCCTGAAATTATTTTTTTTTTTAAATGCCTTCTGTGTGACATTACTGGAGTCTCATGGTTTGTTGTGACTACAGTAGTCCTGAAGCTTGAAACCTGTCCCGTATATTACCAAGATTTTGGCCGCCTATGTTTTTTGATCTAGCAGTTGATTTCACCCTTTTGGAATATCCCTGCAAACAGAATAGGTGAAACATTTTAAAACTATTCCACATGGTGTAGTAAGATATGTATTCTGGGCTTGAAACAAAGCAGTTATAAAACCATAAGCCTTGTCAGAACTTTGTTTTTCCAGCAACTTAGTTATGTGGCATATGCATTTTTTTAAATCTGGATAGATTAACTTAAATTCACAGGAGCAGGGAGAAGTGGGAATCTTTTAATAGGACCAGTTAACATTTGTCTGCTAGGTCAAAATTGTAGTGATGGATCATAGAGAAGACTAAAATTAGCAGATTTTTAATTTTCTGTAGCTCTTAAATTTTTTTTGATCTGCACTGAATGTATTTTGATGACAGTGGTTTATCTTAAAAAATACCTACAGCTTAATGCTTGAAAAAAAATTTTTAAAGATACATTTGAGTCTTCGTAAAAATGATGCCGCTTTTGTCTTCCCGTGTTGTCGTGGTTTAACCCCAGCCAGCAACTAAGCACCGCCCAGCCGCTCGCTCACTCCCCCCCGGTGGGATGGGGGAGAGAATCGGAAGAGTAAAAGTGAGAAAACTCACGGGTTGAGATAAAGACAGTTTAATGGGTAAAGCAAAAGCCATGTGCACAAGCAAAGCAAGGAATTCATTCACTACTTCCCATGGGCAGGCAGGTGTTCAGCCATCCTCAGGAAAGCAGGGCTCCATCACGTGTAACGGTTACTTGGAAAGACAAACGCCATCACGCCCAATGTCCCCCCCTTCCTCCTTCTTCCCCCAGCTTATATACTGAGCATGACGTCATATGGTATGGAATAGCCCTTTGGCCAGGCTGGGTCAGCTGTCCTAGCTATGCTCCCTCCCAGCTTCTTAGGCACCTGGCAGAGCATGGGAAGCTGAAAAGTCCTTGACTGGTGTAAACTCTGCTCAGCAAGAACCAAAACATCAGTGTGTTATCAACATTATTCTCATCCTAAATCCAAAACACAGCGCTCTACCAGCTACTAAGAAGAAAACTAACTCTATCCCAGCTGAAACCAGGACACATGTCCATTGTATCTTGCAGTATGATACAACGTTCGTAACTTAATACGAAAACCCAAGATTTATTTACAGATGTATAAATTAAAATCAAGAAATGCAGTATTGATCTTTACAATAGGAAATATGTGCAAATATAGTAACTACATTTTGTTTTCTTTACAGAAACCATAGCCCATTAATGAGTTTTGGAGCCAGTTTTGTCAGTTTTTTGGTGAGTAGATGGGAGCAGAGAGTACACATCTCTTCTCTTGTGGTTAATGTTTGTATGTGCGTACATGCGTTCATACCAGTGGATACTCTTAATTTGCTTCTTTTTATGAGACTTAATTTTTTTCAAAGTTTTAGATTAAATGTAGCTAGAAAATAAGTCATTATGTTATCTAAAACTTGTTTACTGATGTGGTTTAAATAGAAAGTAAAGGTTCTGTGATTCAGCTGCTTAAATGTATGAAATATTTATGTGTTCCATTAAAAGAACCATAATAAAACCCTCTCTTAAGTGAGCAGTAGAGGTATTATTAAAATAATACTCATAAATGCCATTTTCCTGATAGCTTTTGCTATTGAAAATTTCTTTATCCATACTGCCAGATGAAAGTTGTTAATTCAATCCATTCACATGGCTTTCTTTTTGAATATATGAGAACTGAGTATATTGACTGACTAAAGAGTTGTAATGAGCAAGTTAGGTGTGTTAAATGCTTTTCTTCTTTTTTAATGTATTAAAAATTAGAATATCTTATATAAAAACTGAGCAGGTGTATTAGAAAATGTTTGGATCTTGTTTTTTAGGCTGTCCTTATTCTGACTGCTGCTTAATCTTAGATTGCACCAGAAATTATCTAGGGTTATACTCTTTTTAAAGACAGAATTTATTATAATATGCCAGAAATAGATAAGTTGTAGGTGAAATTAATTTGAATTCTCTCTAGTGTCTGTAGACTATGCAGTATGGAAAAATATATTGTTTAGGAAACCTCCTGGGGCATATGCTTGCTTTTAAGTCAGTGGAGAGGAGAAAGGAAAGAGGGAGAATCTCTCAGGCTTGCTTGTTTGAATTGATGCGCTGAACCAATGTAACATCACAGTGCAGCATCAGTGGATCTTGAAAATACCTTGCTTAGCTACTGTTCTAAACATAGCAGCAACACGTTGTGTGCCTGTGTCATTCAGAGCTTTCATTTAATAAAGCATCAAGAAAAGAAGTTACTTGTGCTGAAATTCTTTCTAAATTGGTTCAGCAGTAGTTGGAGCTGGATGCATATTTTTTTTTTTTTCTTCCTAGGAATTGTGGTTATTTTGAAAAATATAATAGCTCTTACTTGTTACTGACTTGGGAGGCCTGTTATTTATGTGGATGAATTCTATAAAAGCAGTATCTGCACAGATGAAATCATGCTTTACATAATAATAATTGAAAATTAATTTATATGAATTTTTCTTCTGCTTAATGTAATGTGACAGCGCATTCAGTTTGACTGCGTATGAAGCTTTGTTAAGACAAGGGGTTAGGACACGGTATGTTCTGATTTGTCTTGAAATTTTGGTAAAGCACACTCAAATCTCTAGTCTGGTGTTTCTCTGTAGAAGTATGTGTACTGATGTGTGTGTGTATTAATAAGTTTGGGTTTTTTAAGTAAGTTTTATTGTCAAGTTTTAATAAACTTACTATCCTATAGCTTCTGTAGAAATAAAAATATTTGATTTTTATCATTCAAATCTGTTTGTTTTTTGGTAGAATGCTATGATGACATTTGAAGAAGAGAAAATGCAGCTGGCATGTGATGACTTAAAGGCTACAGAGAAACTTTGTGAAAGTGAAGAAGCTGGAGTTATAGAAACAATCAAGAATAAAATTAAAAAGAACGTAAGAACATTATTTGTAAAATGTGTAATTGTGTCTGTCCTCTTTGTATTTTGAATAGATGATTTTTGATATATGAAGAGCAGTTGAGATTAATAATAAATTTAGAAATTAAGTCAAATATTTTGCTTGGATTTCCTAAGTCAGGTAGTTCCTCTTCTAAAGCAGCAGGTTATCTTGATGTTAGTAATTATTTTCTTAACACCTTTTCTTAACCTCAAATTAGTGACCTGCTAAAGTTATTTCAGGAAGCTTGTGGCCTGTCTAAATCAGGCTAACTTTAATTCATACATGCTCTAGTAATGTTCAAAAGTTGTGATGTTGAGGCTACATAGTGCTGTGTGCCAGGCGTATTCCTAGGGAATTTTTCTTCCTTTTTTAGATTTTTCATTCTAAATAATGAAGAAAGAATAAAGCCTGCAGATTGAGAACTAGTTAAAGCAGTAGTGTAGAAATGTCCAGTGAGTGGCTTTCCTAGTGTGACATAGCAGATCTATAACAGAGAAAGAAGCCGCCGTTTCTCTTCAATACTTAGTTTACTTGATAAAAAGTATTCAACCTGACATACTTAACTCTCTGCTCTTAAGAGGCACTGTATTTTCCCTGCCACTTGTCATATACCCCTTTCTGTGTTCTTTCTATCTACCATCTTTTAGTCGTGTCTGATGCATTTAGTAATAATTAAATGAAATTTAAATCTGTTCTGAGTATTCATAGAATCTTAAGAAAAATAGCAGATAGCAAATATGTAAGGTTCCCTGTTTATTATGTAGGAGCTTGCTTGATGAGCTAGCAAAGAACTTGTAGCATAGTTTTACACTTCAAAATGCTGTGTTAATTTAGTAGCAATACTACCACTTGCAGTTAATTTTGGATTTTTTAGTTTGTCAGGTTTAAACTGTGTTCTGTAATTCTGTATTATCTTTGTTAACATTTTTCTGTGCTCTGTGTTTGTATATTCCAAACAGGTTGATGGACGGAAATCCACTCTATCCATGATAGATCGTCTACAAAGACAAATAATTGTAGCAGACTGTCAAGTCTACTTGGCTGTGCTCTCATTTGTAAAACAAGAGTTATCAGGTGTGCTGTGGCTTTAAAGTTTAGATATATTTTTTGCATGATATCTTTTTAATAAAGTTTGGTCATAAAGTGGCAAGATGACTTATCAGTCAAGATGATTGTTTTGTAAGAAAGAGTGGAGTTCCATTTGAAACATTCCAAGATTGGTACACTTGCAGAGATATTGTTCTACATTTGTGTAGGTAGTGGTATCATAAAATAAGATGAGTTGGATTGCTACAGATTACAGCTTTCTGCTTTTTTCATACCAATAATCATATTCAATTGATTCTCCTTAGATAGGTTGGAATCCTTTGCATGTTGCCGTAGGCATTTGAGGAGGTGGTACGAAGATAAGTAGCATCTGGGTGATTCGTGTGGCCTGCAAGATAAAAGAGGCTATAAGTCCAGGACACTGGGAAAATCCTGATGTCCTATATGCAGTATGTTCATGACAACTCAGGGAGATGACAAACTAACAGTGAAAGTAATTTTAAATGAAGTGTGTTGAAGATGGAACTGCTGAATCAATTCTTATTCTCTGGTCAACAAAGTGCGTCCTTGCATGCCAAAGAGGTTAATCCTGTCGTGTTGAATACAAACCTCCTAGTCTTGGCTGTAAAGCTGTTTCTAATGTTCTATTGCATTTCTGGATCTCTTTCATAATCTTAAAACATGCCTTCATCCTTGGGTTTATAGAAAATGTGGTCAAGGTCATATACGAAGTGAGTGCATTCCCAGGTTCTTACCAAATCAATGAAGACCAAGAGATGGCAGTCAGACCAGAATGTCAGTGAAAACCCTGCTGATCAGCTGAACGGAATCAGGGAAATAACATTCAGATTATTTAAAATAACACTAAGATCTCTAGTCAAGGACATAATGCTTTCTGTGATGTGCAGGCTTGGTTTCTTCCAAGCCATGGCATCAAGAATGTGTTTGGTTCTAGCTAGCAGAAATTCAGGGGGTATTTCTGCCTGCTGTGTGTGTAGCGCTGCAAAAAGGTTTTCTTACTATTTTTGATGCAGTTCTGGGTTTTTGTTTGTGGGTTTTTTTTCTCCCCCTCTTGAAGCTTTTTTCTTATTTCAGTATATATTCTGCAGCTGCATAACTGGGTTGGAGGCTGTAATTGAGGGTGGTGTCTGTTCCTTTTCTCTCCTGTCTGAGGCTCAGAACTGAAGCGGGTAGCAGAGTGCTGCAGAAAATGCAGTATATTTGGGTTACTCTACTGAATAAAAAACATAACCTGAAATCTAGCTAAAGTTCTGACTGGTTAAATGCCACCTCAGCGACTGCTGGTTACTGCTGTTGCTGAATTGTTGAATCCATTATTTCAGTTTTTTGAGTATATTATCTTTCTAATTATGTATAAACATCTTCTGTTTTTATCATGTTTCTGTACAGAAGTAGCAACCAGATTATTGAAATGACTGTCATTTTAAAAAAATGCATTCTTCAGAGGCAAATAAATATTTCTCATCAGTGGATGGGTGAAAAATTTCTTGTCTCTTCCCAGAACAGTTTGACAAGAAGCATATGATGACATGCAAGCTGCTTTCTCATATGCCTAACACATTTTAGATTTTCCTTTCCACCCTCGTGGATGTATTAGAAATAGTTTCATCATAAAGTTAGTAACACAGCAACTTACATTAGCTTCCCACAGCAATATTGAACTACCTTTTCTTGATATTTACCACTGCTGTCATGGGTCTGACTACTTTCAGAAGTTCATACTGGGAAATTAGCTCAATGACTGGGCTTGATTTATTTTTTTGTTTAAAAAGTCAGAAATTCATTATTTTCATTTGTTAGATTGTTTTAGTATAGCAAATCTGTTAGGGCTGTGCTGTGTTAGTGAACTGTTCATGACAGCACACTAATGGAAGTAAAGCCTAAAACTATACTTTTTTCCACGTCATATCCTTTCCATTTGATGCATGCATGAGAACACAGTAGTTAGCTATTAGAAGAAACACTATCTGTAGGACAAGTAAAATGTGGGATTTTCCTTATTATTTGTCTGCCACATTGCTATGCGTAGTTGTATGAGCATTCATCTTGTGGTGAACTGCATAACCTTAAAAATACTCTGTGCAGCCAAAAAGTGACCTAATTGCTTAAAATTGAAGTAATGTTAGTCTTGTAATGCAGCTGAATCATGGCAGGGTTTACATTTTTTGTTATAACACTTTAATACGGAACTCAAGATAGAGAATTAATTTTTTTAATGCTTTAAGTTCATGTTGACAGAACCCTTCTGTCACAACTGAGAATACAAATTTTGCCGTTTTTCTCAGTGTGATTTCTTGAGAATATCAAACTAGCTTCATCCCCTCTTCATACAAGAAGAATCCAGGAAGAGGTAGTCTAGTCTGTGATGGTACTTTTTCTAGAAATGATTTTTTTTGTAATTAGAAGGATTTTTGTCAAAGATGTCAAAGGCTTATAAAAAGTGGTTTGGTATTAATAGCGTTTTCCTTTTCTTTGGCACACCCCACCTGTTACAATCTAATTCTGGCACCAGTTATAACACTGATCTCTGCAAATTTGGTGGTATCTGTTTAGAACACTGCTGCTATAACCATGCTTGTATTTTCTCTCATTTTTAGTTAACTCCTTTGTCACTGCAGTTCCTAATTCCCAGGGCTCTATCACAGACAAAATGCTGGTGTCTGCTTTTACAATTAATGTGTACAAGTATATTCTGTTTGTTTTTCTGTTTACCAGTTATCATTGTCCGAGGATGTGCTATAACCAAGATGAATGCTGTGTAAATAGGCAAATTGGACATCTTCATCTTTTGGTGTCGTGCCTTTCTTTACCTTCCTGTAAAGAGGGTAATGAGACTGAGAATTCTCTCATTCTCAACTGAGAATGCTCAAGACTAGTTTTTTAGGGAAATTTAGGTATCCAGCTTGCATTTGAAATTGAGAGTGTTAGGCAATTTAAAAATGTTTTAAAACCATAAAATTTATGCATTTTTTTTTTTCTATGATTTTAATTTTCTTAATTATATGGCACTGTGTTCCTATGAGGGGCAGGGAAATGATGGTGTTGAAAATCTTATCTAACAGAAAGGAAGGGATTTTTCTTAGTAGTTTCCCATCAACTGTCTTTTAATATCATGTAATCTCTTCGAGTCTTGATTCTCTCTGCTTGCCAGGCAGCCATTTCATCTCCTCTCTATAGTGGAGCAGAATCCAGCATTAAGTTCTTTGAATTCTCTATTTCTTTCTGACAGTTGTATTGCTACATAGCTGAAGGGAAGTCCCTTTGTATTGCATGCTATCTTAAAGTCTTTGGTTGAAAAGCACTTAAGTTTGTAGTGCCCAGTATGAAAGACCTCTTCAGATGACAGTAGCGATTACAAAATTCTTCATACAATATGTTAATGCAAATAGAGAGAGCATCCTAGGGTTTGTGAAATAGCATTTATTACTTACTATGTTACGCTTCCGAAATATGTCCTTGAAATATTTTTTTTTTCCTTGATTTTTAGCATACATAAAAGGTGGGTGGATACTCCGAAAAGCCTGGAAAATTTACAATAAGTGCTATACGGACATTAATACACTTCAGGAAATATATCAGAAGAAAACAACTCAGGAATCCATGACTTCTGATGCTGCAAATGATAATCATATTGCTGCAGAAGGTGTAACGGAGGATTCGCTAAACAGACTGAAAGGTGCTGTTAGCTTTGGATATGGACTTTTTCATCTTTGCATATCCATGGTGCCCCCAAACCTGCTCAAAATCATCAACCTGCTGGGTTTTCCTGGAGACCGCCTACAGGGGCTTTCTTCACTGATGTATGCAAGTGAAAGTAAGGACATGAAGGCCCCTTTAGCTACGTGAGTAGCTATATTGAAATGCTTTGGTAGATAACTTAGTAGTGAAAGTAAGTAAATTGAAAAAAGTAAAAACCAAAAAGTCATGTTGCTTTAAAGGAAACAACAGCAGGTAAAATAAACCTGTAGTTTGTTGTTTAACATGCCATAGTTTAGTAAATTCATCACTAGTGTATGAGATCTCTCTGCTGTTAGTTATTTACATGCATTTGGGGTTTGTGTCAGTATTTTGCTGTATTCTTCAGTACCTGCTATTCTAATGTCTAGTAATTTATATGCCAGCAGAGTAAATAAAAGCACCCCCTGAAGGCTGAGTAAATTTACCCGAGTTATATTCTCCACTATGGAGAGCGTACTATTTTGTATGAGTCATTAATCTCACTTAGCTATTTATCCTTACTATTAGCCAAAGATTTTTTTCCAGTTTATTTTTAATTTTAGCATCTGAATAAAATGTGATGTTCCTTTACAGTCTTTTTAGAGGAGTATTTTTTGTGTGCTCTTTTTCCCAAGCCTTCATACTGCATTCAGGCCTTTTTATCAGGTGAAGGTTAGCCAGACCTAATCTAAACTGCCTTCATAAATGGGTTTATTGTTCCATTATCTCTAATGCTTTTATTACTGGACCTACTGCAGGTACCATCAGATGTCACTTTTGAAACATTGACAGCAGAGCTAAAGTCTCTTCTGCTTGAGGAGAAGAATTGGATTTCTGATTCATTAAGAAAGCTTAAGATTAAACGTTCCTGTTGATTTGTTCTTCCTCCTTTCTGGGGAAGAAAAACAGTATTTTTGGGAGCGTTTCCTCCTTCAGATGGTCTTGGAAATCTTTGTGCTCTGCCCTTGTTTCCAGGAGTGATGTAGGTCACGTAGAAGTCTGCCTTTCTGAACACCAGATGTACTTCTGTTTGACATTGACTTCAAGTGTGTCTGCTGATGTGTGTTTAGTCTTGTTGTTGGTTTTGTTTGTGTGGGTTCCCCCCCGCCTCTAATGAACAGTTAGTTTTCAAAGTTTTCCTGTCGGTTTTTCTTTTTTAAAATCTAGGGAGTTCTAAAGGCTCAGCTGCTTTGATGATATGAGCTTGATGGTTACTTTACCTTCGGGTAATGTGCACTGAATTGTATGTTCAGGTGCAGTTTAGGAGTACATTGAAGTATGGCAATAGTATTGTGTTTGTTTTAAAGCCAGGTTGTATAAGAAAAGATTCATATATTTCTTTGTCTTTCAGAATAATTTAAAAATTTGCCTGTGTAGAATGTTATCCTTAAATTTCTGTTTGAGCTGTAATCATTTTTACCCTTATGTTTCTTTTAGATTAGCTCTGTTGTGGTACCACACAGTTGTTCGTCCCTTTTTTGCCCTTGATGGCAGCGATAACAAGGCAGGATTGAAAGAGGCAAAAGAAATTCTTGTAAAAAAAGAATCTGCTTATCCAAATTCTTCTCTGTTCATGTTCTTCAAGGGAAGGATACAGCGATTAGAGGTATTGCATGTTTTCTTTCTTTTGACTGATTCTCCTCCCCACCCTTTTTTATGTTTTTTCTGATGTGAATGAACTGTGCAAGCTTCAGCAAATTGTGAATAAAGATATAGATACATGGAAAGATAAATAAGAAGAAAGGATTAGCTCCTTCCTAGTTTCAAGTTCACATGCCAAACCTGCTCTTCCACTACTCTGTATCTGAATTAATGGCACTTTCAAATTCTTTTTCAGCTTGATGCATTTGTAGCTCTATGCTGAAAGGAAGTGCTTCTGGTCACTCATGAGTTTCTTGTGGTATAAATAGCTATTTCAGTTTTGCTTGTCAAGCTAAAATCTGAGTATTATCTGCTGAGTACATAGCATTTATCTTCCCCTTTTCATTTTATGCCTTGTTCATATGCAGCTAATTCTGTGCAATAGTGTCCCTCAAATAACTGCTTTTGCTTTTAAGAGGTCAAACCAAGATGTTTTCTGTTGCTCTGTTCTGTTTGAGCTCTGACCCAAGCAGAAATTTATTCACTGGAAATGTGTTTGTGAATGCTGTTGCAGAGTGTTATTCAAACACTGTAACAGCCTCGTGGTTTTTGGCCGAGTTATTCTTTAAGAATCTGTGATAATACAAGATGGTGGTGAGTACCTTAAACTACTCAACTCTTAGCTGCTGCTTTTATCAGACCAGAATAGTTCCAGAGCAAGTACATCAGCAAGAAAACCCAACACAAAAGCACAAACCCAGAAACCCTTCATCTCAACATCATAATTACAAGAGCTAATCCAGATCTTAATATTGGTGGTCATTCTTTGCTAGGGTTTGCAGCTGACTCTCTCAAATACAGCTTAATATTTTGAGGGAGGTAGCAACAGTAACAGAACAGAGGGGTGGGCTTCAGTAGCCTATCGGATTTTGCAGGTGTATTCTTGTGTGGGATTTGGGTGGTGTTTTTGTTTTTTTGTTTTTTTTTTTTTTGCTGTCTTTCTGAAAGCAACAGTGCATTTGGGCAATTACACTGTCACAGGCAAACTGTGAGTCTTTGGGAAGTATTGCTGTTTTCTGAGTGGGAAAGATTTTAATGGTCTTTGTTCAATTATATGCATATTCTATTCTTATGGTAAAAATCAAATTTGTTAGGAATAGCCACACAATGAATGCAAGTGCAGTTAAAAATGTAAATATGTTGATTGCAGAGTATGACTTGGTATTTGGAACTCTTTTCTTCTCCCCCCCCCCCCCCCCCCGTTTAGTATAATGAGGAATAAAATTCAACTGATTCTTCTGACTTTCAGGGTAAGCTAGGGCAAAATTGTAAACACAAGTTGTCAAGAAACTGGGTATATGTTTCTGTGTCTGAATACAGAGGATAGGTTTGGGATGAGTGTCAGTTTTGTGTAGTCAGTCCCTTTCTGCAGTACCCTTATGTTTCAAAGCAGAGTTCTTTACATGTAATCTTATGTATTTGTGCATTAAATGATGCAGTATATAGATGCCAAAGTTTAGCTCTAAGTGAAAGAGTTTGTGCCGAAGACAGTATGGCCATGTTAACGAAGTTAGTTAGCTTAGGCAGGCACAATGCTGTGTGTTGCGCTGTGTAGCCATACCCTTAGTCAGCAGAAAGCTTACTGGTTGCTAATAGGAATTAAAATGTCCCTTTGCTGTTCATGTATTTGTTTGCATAAGAGCTTTTCCATTCAGCAGCCTCCTCCCCTGACCCCAACCCTGTCATTGCTGTGTTCTAAGTGGTACTGTATCACTGAGGCTTTGCTGTGTATAAATATTTTGGTGAAATGTCTCAAGCTCTTCTGTAGACTCTGTTAGGAATTTACAAGCTTAATTTCCTCAAATGCTGTTGACATAATAGCGAAGGCAAATATGTGACTGGTGGCAATGGCACAGGGAGCTGCGCTGGATTTCTGCACAATGCACTTGTGGTTACACGTGTCTCAAATCCAGGCGTTGGTCTTACAACATCCATTGTACATTCTGAACCAGAAGTGCACATAAACTCTTAGATTACAAATTAATATGCTGAGTTGTAATTTCTGCCTCATCTCCAAGGCGGGTAAGGAGAGCTCCTGCAAAACCTGAGAAGTGCTTATGTGGCCTTCCTTGAAATTGTTAATACGCAGGTGTTCTTGTTCCACCAGGCATGGGAATATTATTTTCAGATGGTTTACTGAAATTGGGAAGTCTGTGCTTTAACCTATATGCACTTAAAAGTATACCTTGAGCCAAAGCTTATCTATTTTATAGTCTTTAGCATCTATCATCTTTTAACAGTTCTGTGAGAAAATTTATTGTACATAGATGAAAGGCAGCTTAAATGTTATACAGAAGAGCTTGTGTGTTCTGGAAGTAGAGATCAGTAATGGTCATTGTAGGCTTTGTATTAGAGCCTACTAGCACTCGGTCCATCGGATTATTTTATAGCCTTTGATCCTGCATATGTTTTGTGTAACTTTCAGCTGATGGTATATTCAGCTTCCGTTAGCAAGTCTGCATACACCTATATACCTGTATGTGTGTGTTCTTTTCTTTTCTATGGAGAAAAGAAACAGTAAGGAGCATAGTTCAGCCATGGACACCTGAAGGCAGGGAAACTGTTCAAAAGGCAGAAGCAGTAATGCAAGATGGGACAGTGAGACACAAATCTGACAAAGGAGAAAATTGCCAAGGCAGGCAGTCAAGGAGAAAGGAAGATTTTGCAGTGACAGTGCTATGAAAGACAAATGAAGAGCATGTGACTGTGTAATGCTTTGTGCGCCAAAAAGCATGCACAAATATTAGTCAATAAAAGCCTTAACGCTTTTCGGTTTTCTAAGAAGTAGCCTTACAGGTACTATAAACTTGGACCAAATTATCTTTCAACTTTTTTCTCAGATTCATATTTTTGAGAAATCAAGTCTGAAAGCGTTTGGAGACTATTGAAATGAATAAGTTAAGGGGAAGGAGAGGAGGAGGATATCAGAAAGCTGGAATGAAAGTGCACCAGAAAGTTAAAGGTTGCACTGGTAGGCTCATCAAATGTCTCTCTTCTCCCCCCCGCCCCCCCCCCCCCCCCAAGAGTAGGTTAAGAGACTGCATATTAAAAATAGCATTTTTCCTGACTTTTACATAATTCACTTAGGCTGTTTTTATGGACATAACTATTGCTGTGCTTGACTTGTGATTCTATGGTATGTATTCCAGCCTCACAGGTATTTTTTTGTGAATGTCTGACTATTTCTGTCTTTGAAATACTTTCCACTAAAGCTCATAGCGATGTTTCATGTAAGCTTAAGCTGCTAAAAACAAGTGGGAATAATGTTTTATACTTGTGCCTAACGGGTACTTAATGTAATTGGTATAATAGCTGCTGAAACCCACTAGTCTGAAATCCAGAGTTTCCAGCTGTACCCTTGGGCCTTTCTTATTACTGTGAAAATAAAAATATTGCCATCCATTTGCTAAATGTGTATTGTCTAATATTATACTTAGATTAATAAATACCACTTTACTTTTGAAAATGTGACTTAGACTATTCAAGTGTGGCATTGTGGCCAGTACTGAAAGATGGGAATGGTGGTAGCGTGGGAGAGGGCAGGGTAAAAGATAGTGTTCCGAGTCTTACGTATTTCTGCTTTTTAGCTTGCAGTTTTGCTTCCTCTTTTTCCCTAATCAGCAACACTTTTTAAAAATGTCTATCTGCTTTTTTTAAATAGTACAAATCACCCCACTCAGAAATAGTTAAATAGATTGATAGTTTCAGGTGGAGAGTGGTAAGGATATAAAGCAAAAATAAAGCATTTGACAGACCCTTTGCAGACATCTGGGTATCAGTGGTATAGTTCTTATTTAGGGGTGGGAGGGTGTGGCACAGAACAGTAGACTGAGGGCAAGAGTAATAACAAGCATTGAAAAGTCTTCAATGAATTTTCTGGAATAAAGTCACAATGATATCTTAAGAAATTTTCAGAGCTTGTGTAATGTCAAGGCTTATTTTCAGGAATTGTGCTGGCCTTTCTAGTTACTTTTTCTAGGCTATAAAATACAGAATCCTAATTTTACTCTATTTTGATTTTGTGGCAATTCTAGGGAAAAATGGGGGGGAGGGGGCAGTGTTAAGGAATAGAAAATACAGGCTTTGAAATTTCCGTATGGTGTCTTCCAGTGTAAATTGTCCCTTTTAGATACTGTTTGCTGGTTTCCCTTTAATTATGAGTATGACTTCTTAAAAGCTTTACAAATTCATAGTGCTGATCAAGAACAGAGAGGTCCTGGGAGAGGGAAAGTGTCCTGAGATTTCAGAACTCTGTGGGGAAATGTGTGTCGGCTCAGGAAGCTGCCTTGGCTCGGTAAGCTCTGTAGATGCTTAGCTGGTCAGTTGGGGTGGTTCTGGGTTTAATCTGAAGTCAAGAAATGTAAGATTATGGTTCCCACATTAGCTTTAATAATCCTCTTCATGGTTACGTAGTTCTGTATATTACACATTTTATGGATTAATCTTTTTTGTCTTTGTATTATGTCCAAGAGAGGCATGACTGACGCCTGTTGAAGGAATTACAAGTGTGTGTATGTATATATTTCTGAATCTCAAGAACATCAATTTCAAGTGTCAGCCATGATGTTATACTTGCAGACTCTTAGGACTTTATAATTCTTTCTGTTTATTCTCTGAAACAGTAAACAGATAGTAATGAATTTATTTTAATAATTAACACTAAGAGTAGAAATTCATATTTCAGCATGTTGTCACAATCCCTGGAGATGATTGAAACTTTAATTATTACAGAATGCCTCTGAGACATACTTGCTGAGCTTGATGCTTAAGGAAAACTTAGGCAGATGTCAAAACACTTGAGAGATCTAGGCAGTTAAAGAAATGGATTCTAGGAGATTGAATATTCAACTAACTGGACTTGTATATTACTAAATGGTCAGTATTTCATGTGCTGCCCCAGGCTGGTGTATGGCATTGCAGACAGTGATGCAATTGCCATTAGTCGTTGTGTGGAATAACATGCCATACAAATAAGTGATTTCTGTTTTCAGGTTTTGTAGGTTTTTAGAAGGCAAAGTATCTTCACAGAAGACTAAATATTTAGATTTATTTCTTTTTTTTTTTTTTTTTTTTTTGCGTTTTCCGCAGAAGCATTCAAAACGTAGGTTTACTGAGCTTCTAAACTTCTTAGCACAAAGATAAAGTTTTAAGCTGACATTGGTTTATTTTATTTTTTCTGTAAGACTGGGCTCATAACACTTATTTTCCGGGTAGTCGTGTTGGGGTGATGCAGCATCAGTGGAGTAATGTATAATGGAGAGAATGTGCTGCTACAAAAGTAAACAAGGTGTATGTTGCTCAGGCTCCCTGGTAGCTTTGAGGGCAAATATAACTTGCCTGTCTTTCTGTGTAGTATATTCTTCTGTTGTGCCAACAAGCATCTTAGTCTAATCACCGTTTTATTTTATAAGTGTACAGTGTTTGTACTGGCACAGCTGTGGATCCCTTTGCTGGCAGTTGTGCTGTCTTGATGCAATAGATATGATTTACGGTTAAATTGTTCCTTAGGAACTAAAATAGTTTTCCCTGATGAGACAAAGAAGAAAATCTAATAAAATCACTTCAGAGCTGTGTGTGTGTGCGTGTGGCCTTAAGATACAATGCTGCAGATTTATGCAGGAATTTTTGAATTCAGTTATGTTTGTGTAGATGACAGGTTTGCTTTTTCAAGGGTTTCTTTTGCTTACTTGCTTAGCCAGCAGAGTGGCTTAAAAATTCTTCTGTTGTATAAATTATTATAATTGTATGTGAGAATAAATATAGGAACACTGTTAAAGTGGGTATAGGCCATATTGGGATATATAGTGTGTCTGTGTATAAAACTAATTAAATGTTAATTTGCATCCCCCCACCTTTATGATGATTGTTATGGAGAAGTCCCATCCTAGACTGGGAAAACTAGAAATTAAGGTAGTCAAAAGAGCTGTCATTCTAATTTTTACACAACTGTCAGCCTCTTTTTGCTAAGCTGTTGGTAACTAATGATTTTATCAAAATGTTTTTTTTGTCTCATTTGCCTCCTTATCTTCTTACATGTCATGCAGCATTTATGAACTCTCTATTAACTGCTGCTTAAAGTGGTTACTGAGGGATGTGGAAAAGGGTGAAATAGTTAAAAATAAGTAAAATTAAACATTAAAGGTACCCTTATTGTGCAGAAAGCTAAACTTTATTGGCAAATGCTAAAAATATATAAAAGGTGGAATGACTAATAGGAGTAGAAATGACATTACTCAAAAGCTTACTGCACAAAACCAATGAATTTCGGACTTAGTAGCAAATAGAAGGAATACAGCCACTGATTTTTAAGGTTGAGGGTTGATCTGAACTGGCTGTAAGTTATTGGTGGTTGTTATTATATTATTAAACTCCTCTACTGTCCCCCCCCCGCTTCTTTTTTAACTCTGTAGTGTTGTACATCTCTCTTTCTGTATGACTTTTAGAGTGCAAGTTCCTTACCGTACGTTTTAATTTTTACCATTGCACATGGTGGAACCAATTGTTAGTACTTTGCAAGCAAACAGTTTGCATTCTTGTCTAAAGTCTCATTTAAATATAAATTCGAGTTGCTTTGTATTAGTGATTCTTACTTCCCTTGTCTCTTATAATTTAGCTTTTGTATTATGTTTCATATCATGAATATGAATTATATGGAAAAATCTGTTTATTGTTGTAAATAAAGGTTTTGTCATAATTTGCCCATACTTCTATGCAAGAGTGATCAGGTCGAGAGAGCTGGGAGGAGGGAAGCTGGCCAAAGGAATTGCGATGTGGAGCTGGTATATTGAATTAATATTAGCCCTCCTCCTTCAAACCGTTAGCTCTATGGCGGGTTTTAGCTCATTTAAAATAATCTATAGAGTCTGAAACGAATTTTGAGGTTTTCCTCTCAGTGAGATGTTGTGCCTCTTTCATCTAATCAAATCAGAGGCTGCAATCTGTAAGACACTTCAATTTTTTTTTAATCATATAGTTATTTTTAAATATCTATTAACAGAAATCTGAATGTTTTCTTAATCAAATTATCCAAGAAATTTTAAATTTCAGACATCTGAAGTTTTTTTTTTTTTCTTCTTTCACTTTTGTTAGTGTCAAATCAATAGTGCCTTGACCTCATTTCATACCGCTTTGGAACTTGCAACAGACCAAAGGGAGATTCAACATGTCTGCTTATATGAAATAGGTAAGTTGGATATGTTTATACTATGAAAAGCTCACTTTCAAGTTTAGACTAGCAACTTCAATAAACTGGATTATTTTTATTAGGATTTTTAAAAAGTTTTTTTAGAATACTGGCCTTTGTCTTGTACGGATTATGGTAATAATCCTATCTTCTTGCCTGGGCAAGTAGAATTCAACAATTTTTTATAACTTTAAAGTTTTCTGCAAATACAAGGTGATGCAAAATGGGAGAGTAGACTATAGAATCACAGGCAAACTGTTCACCTACCGAATGTTATATAAAATGAGAAATTAATTCATCTGATTTGTCTGTGGACTCACCATTTCTGTGCCAAAAGCTAATTCGTCTAGTGAAGCTTCACAGTTTGCAGGACCTATATTTCATGTTCATTTCCTTCTGTCAATAGCAATATATGCTGTATGTTCTTAATTTGCATACAAGTCTTTAAAGTGGAGAAGATAATGTTGCTTTGAATGTGTCTTGTTAAGGGATCTTGTCACAGTGGGGAAGAATAAGAGAGCAAGTAGTAGCTTTGTAGGTAGCATCATCCTACAAAATGTAGTATTCAAATTAAAAAAAAAAAGCTTTTGCTGTCTGTATATATTTGTTGTTGCTCTGCGGTGGATTCATTGCTTTGTATGGAATCTTATAATTCAATGTTTCCCAGTAAATTTAAACCAGGCTTTAAATGTATGTCATTGATTTGTTTTGTTTTTAACTTTTCCAGTTAGTGTTGTAATTGTTAAACTAGCTCCAGCTCTCATAACAGACTGTGTGTTTCAGTAATGTTGACATGAAATTTGCATTACTGTGCTTTCTCTGAAGTTAAATTAGTCTTGCGTTTAGGTTGGTGCAGCATGATAGAGATGAATTTCAAAGATGCATTTGAATCCTTTGAAAGGCTTAAAAATGAATCCAGGTGGTCCCAGTGCTACTATGCTTATTTAACAGCAGGTGAGTATATTCAATGTGTTGGATAAGTGATATATCAGTGATGTGATAAGGTTTTGGCACTGTTTTGTTTTGGGAAACTTACTAGTGCACATAGTGCCTTACACACTGCCTGCTGCTTATGCAGCTTTATGCCAGACCTGACTTGTGTAATTTTGTTTGTTTATATAATGTACACTTGAATGCATGCACATGTACATGCATGTGTGTATGTTCTCTTTCTCTCTCCCCCTCCCCGCTTCTAGATGTAGATGCAGTTATGATTGTCAGTGTAGTGACAGGTCATATAACAGTGTATTGCAAAGATTTAATAAATAAATCCTGAGAGGTTGGGTGGTATTAGTTCCTTTAATGAGTACGAAAAAGAAGTACTGACTTGTTAATGATCACAGAGAGTACCTGGGAGAGTTGGGATTTGCATGTTTGTCAAAATTCCTTTCTGGAAGTGAGTGTGTGTTTTCCTGTGACCATATGATATCTAATCTTAATTTTTCCTGTTTCATATCCCAGTAGCGTTAACATATTTCTGTTTCTGTGTTTTTACAGTGTGTCAAGGAGCCACTGGTGATGTCAGTGGTGCTCAGAATGTGTTTAAGGACGTTCAGAAGCTTTTCAAAAGAAAAAACAATCAGATTGAACAATTTTCAGTGAAAAAGGTTTGGTTTAGCATAGGCTGACTTGTTTCAGTACAATAATTACACTTGGTAATTTTGTTGGATTCTTTACCAGTATTTATTTTTGAAGGATGTATCTGTTTTCTGTTGTGTTGCTTCTCTAGAATTAGTAGGAAGGATTCTGGTGGAAGAACAATACTGTCATGTATTTTAAGGACCTAGCAAAGGAAATGTGAATTAGCTATTCACTTTACAACTAAAGTAATTATTAAAGATAAAGATACATTGTAGTATAGTTGTTTTAGTAATTTTCCTTCTAGCATTGCTTTTCTTACTCCCTTTTATCCTGTCATGTTTGTCAAAACCTTAGTTCTTTTTGAAAGCTAGGAGTTGTCTAGGAAATATCTCCCAACTGATGATCTTGCAGATGTTAACCGTTTCAGCATCCAGTCAGTGTGTACTTGGGATTGTGAAATACAGTAAAACAAATCAGGCTGCATACAAGGAAGCTTTAATTTTGATCAATATGTAAGCCCTTAAATTAATTGAAAGATTTTGCTTTTTAGTCTTAAAGTCTTTAAGCTAAGTTACCACTGACTTTATTTTCATAAAATTCTTGGATGCTTTCATGAAACAGTTAGAATTACTGTTTGTGATATATTGTTTGTGAATATTATGTTCCCTGTAAAAAGACAGATGAGAGATCTCCCCTCTTTCTCCCTGCTTTGCAGGCAGATAGATTTAGAAAACAAATGCCGACCAAAGAGCTCTGCGTCCTGGCATCCATTGAAGTATTGTACTTATGGAAAGCCCTTCCAAACTGTTCCCTCTCAAACTTACAGCATATGAGCCAAGGTATAATATAGTTCCTTGATTTATTTATTTACTTTTTTAAAGGAGGTGTATAGTTTTCTTCTGTTGTGTGGAGTAGCTGATTGTTGTAGCATGAAAATTTAAACCTGTGTGCATGTGTCACAGCAAAGCAGTTTGAGTAACAAAAGAATAATGACCCATTAAGATTCAGCCTAATGCTTCATTTTTACTGTTTTGAGAGGTTTTTGGGGAGAAGTTTAACTGCCTGCTGCATATAGTTGTTTTTTAATCAGTTACGTTTGCCCATTGTTTAAAATGAAACAATAGTGTGATAGTTATTGTTCAAAGTCACTAAGCAAAATTTAACTCATTTAAACCTAGCTACACAGTAAAAAAATAAAACTACCAATTCATTTCTGCAGGTCAGTTTTCTTCTAAGGGGAAATATGTAGCTTGTGAGGTCATATATGACATAAGGGTTCTGTTTATCTTGGCTGCTGGTGCCATCTTAGTGGTGAAAGGAGCATTTTATGGTTGCCTCTTTCCTAGTCTCTACATGTCTTAGGATGTCTGTCACATGAAGCTTATGGTAGCAGTGTTTATCATGAAGTTTCCAGTACTCCTCCCTCCATCCAGTGATCAGTCTTGTTTGCATTCTGCAGTTTCAAGTTATTACCTGCTCATTTAGAAAATAAAACAAAAAATATCTGCCACGGAGATACTTCCTTTTTTCTGTAATTGTGAAATTTTGGGGATTGTACATTATTTTTATGTTAAGCTGGAAAACTACCAGTCTCTAAGTTGAGAGTCAGGACTAGTTGTGGGGTTTTGTTCTGTTTTTAATTTAAGATAATTTGTCTGTTTAAATTGCGTGATGGCAGTGAGTTACATTCAGATCCCTAGGTTTCTAGTCCCAAAGATAATGGTGAGCGCTTTAAAATTAGATTTACTTGCGTAAAAATAAATTTCAGGATTTTTTTATCTGTCATTTTCCTTCAGAACAACCAGCTTTAGAGGGTGTAAAGTGTATGTACTTCTCTCCCGCACACTCAGAAGCAATGTAGATCTTCCTTGTGTAAGCTTCTAGGCAGCGGTTCACATTTTAATGTGAAATAGCAGTATACATTAAAATTCAGAGGTACGCTTCTTGTCAGTATGACACCGACAGATGTGTCCGCATCAGCGATCCCTGGTTGAAGACGTTCTGCGCAATGAGAGTGCTATTGCTGCGCCTTATGTGTATCTCAAGAACGATGAGATGATAGGGGATTTTTTTTTTTTTTATTTGCTTCCTCTTCTCTTGAACAATTGGAATGCAGTTTGCTGGGGTGAGTTTCCAGGCTTTTCCTCAGGGCTAGAAGTTGACTGAAGTGAAATAATTTGTATCCCCATGTATCTCTAAGTAAAATGCTAAGTAACTTGAGACTTGAAATACAAGCGGGAGTTGACAGCCTTGTGTAGTCTGTAATGTCCAAATAATTCATGCAGCTAGCTCTTAGTTGTTCATAGGTGGCTTATTTGGGTTGTGGATTAACTGTGTTGTGAATGCAGAGCTAGTTAGGATCTGGCAGCGTTTATGAGATGAAGCAGAATGTGAAGTTAAAGGAACTCCACTGCTCCAGGCACAGCAGTTCAGCTCCTTCTAAAGGGATGAAAAGCCCTGCAGGCCTCCCTGTACCCCGGCCTTGCTGGAGGTGACGGTGCAGACAAGTGCAAAAGGCTCCTTGTGGAACTAGCCTTGATTTAACTGAACTGGCACTAATAAGCTTGATCAAAATGGAGCCTGATTCATCTAGGGACAGTTACATGCATCGTGATTCAGTTCTTTCTGGAAACGGAGCACTACTCAGCTGAGGCACAGTCTGTCCCTGGACTGTGGACCAGCTAGGGTCTGGCAAATAAGCCTTATCCTCTCATCAGCGTTGAGAACTGTGATGCCAAAATACCCTAGTCTGGGTTTTTAAGTCCAGTACAGATTTTTGTGCGTCTGTCACTTGGCTTCAGTTCAGAACAAATCGGCTTTGTCTGAACTGCTTGCCCTGTGCTCCTTGTAACTTGGACTGTGTATTTTTGTTCAATATCTGGGACAACGCCGTTTCCCATAACACCAGAAAGAGGTGATTGTTTCTTAACTTTACCTTTTAGTGGATATTTCAAAGACCAGTACAGAAATGGATTCGTCTCTTCTTGTGAGAACAACACACCAACTGTCTTTGACTTCAGCCCATTCATTCCTGTTAGGAATTGTTCTCATGAGTGACAGATTGCTTGATGAGGTCGATACAAAATGGGTGTATTTAAAAGAAACCAAATTACTTTGATTTATATTAATGTTACTAGTATCTCCTTTTTCTGGTTAAATTTAATCATAAGACTAAAAGTCACCGTAGACCACAATTCTTGTCTAAGGAAGGATTTCAATCCATCTTGTTTGTTTACTGGAATCTTTTCATTAAGCTTGTCAGGATGTTGATGATTCATCGGCTGTTGGTTTGAGGAATTTGCTTCTTGGTGCCATACACAAATGCTTAGGAAATTCTGAAGATGCTGTTCAGGTAAGTTGTTAAAGGATAATTTACACCATTAATCCTATTTTATGAGCTATTCTGTTAAACAGTAAATATTGTTGAGTAAGAGTGTTAAGCCATTAGTTGTCAGTGCTGTTTTGTGAATTCCAACAGAGTATGTCAGGTTCTTTTCAAATCTTCTGTTTAGCATGTTTTCATTATATTCTGTGTTGTAAAAGTAATTGGCTATGTTGAATGAATGTAGTAGCTAAAGTGGTTTGTAGGAGCAAGAGTTAAGGAAGAGTTAGGAAGCTGGGAAGAAGTTCTTGGCTCTGCTAAATTTACTTTGTCCAACAAAGAAAATTCAACTTTTTCAAAGAAATAACTTTGAGATTGACCTTTCAAAATCATGGGTTTGCTGCTTCTCCTCCAGACCTATTAGACACTGAGAGGTTTGATTATTAGCACATACCAAAGAATAATTTTGCCACTGCTCCAGGCTTTGATCTGTAGGCATGATTTTTTTTTTTCCTCCCCAAAACAGAATGCAATTCACATAAGCAACAAGGGAGCTGATGCTAGCTTTAAATCTTTTTTCTTTTTTTTTCCTGCTTCTCTCAGCATATCTTAATCTGAGTACTTCATCTCTGATGTTGAAGTTCCTTGTTAGATCTAGAATTTTTTTCAATATGAAGTTGGAAAACTGTTGAAACAGTCAATATATTACTTGGTAAAAATCCAGACAAATAGTTTTGACTTGATACAGTAGTGTCAGTGAAAAAGTCTGGGTCCTTGCTTAGGGAATCTCTACTATTGGAAATTTTTAATGTATTCTCATTTTAGCGTTGGGCTAATTTCTAGTGCTTAAAGTTGACTGGTACTTCTGGATTTTTTTTTTAAGTATCAAACCATCAATTTTAATGTATTACTGCAATCTTTTTTTTTTCTTTAATTTCTATAGTTCTTTCAGCGAGCTGCTAAAGATGAAGTGTGCCGCCAAAACAACTTATACGTCCAGCCATATGCTTGCTATGAACTTGGCTGTCTTCTGTTAGACAATCCAGAGGTAATAGCATAACCTGTTTTTAAACTCGTAAAATGAGTGTGTGGAGTCAACACACCACTATACAAACAATGAAACAAAGTTTATAGGTGATACTGTATGTTAAGTTTTAAAAATTTGTTTTTATACATACCATAAAGAAACTTACTACTTTGGTTTTTTGCAAACCAAGAAATGCAATGCATTTTAGATAACATCGTTGTAATTTTTTAATATCAAGAGCTGTAAGGACATTCTGAGGAGCTTAGTTATCTGTTGATAACACTGCAATGACTTGTTTTGTTGTTACTGGGTTTTATTTTTACATAAAAACAGAGTCTGAGACTCTCTGGGATTCTACAGGGCAGCTGTTACGTTCCTGACCATTAGTGGTGTCTTTCTCTAGCAGTAAAATGAACATGTCTGCAAACCTGCAGCAAGCAGTAAAACAAGAATTTTGCTGAGTGTAGCACCACATTGTTTTGATTATTATTTAGTACTTTACCCCCAAAAGCACCACAAAGACTTCACTTTTCACCTCTCTGATCGTGCTGTGATGCCCGTTTTTTCATGTGTGCCTTACAGAAACAGTGTATATATAAATACTGGGGTATAGAAATACTTCCATCACCCCTCAAGACGCAAAGACCTCTCTCCGCCTTTGCTTGTCTTGGCGTTCCTGCTGCTGGTGGCAGCAGAGGCCTGGCAAGAACGCCTTGGGCAGGCAGGGATTTGTTGTCTGCAGGTGGCATTTAGTGTGGTGAGTGCCTAGGATCCTTTTCTTACGTATTTAATTTCCTGTTGGATGCTGTTCAAGTTCAAAGATTACCTGTAGTTATACTCTCCAAATATAATTTGGTGCCTTCCTAAAATAGCTCCATGTTTTTTGGGATCAAACTTCTATTTGGAACAATATGGTACTTGTCAAAAGTCTTTTTACTTTGGGATTATTTATCCCCACTCTTAGGACAGATATCTTCCTAATCTTGCACATCAGTGCATCTTGGAAGCCTCGCTGGACTGAGGGCACGCATACCATCATATTACTTCATTGCAGGGAATGTATAAGTAAAGTGATTTCAGTCATTTGAATTTTGTTAAAGCTGGGTGTGTTGGCATTTTGGCTTTCACCCTGAGTAGTGAGGTTTTTGTTGTTCAGGATGAAGAGGAAAATGATCCAAATGGCTTGGTTGATGATATGTTTGATTGTTCAGGTCTTTGCCCATGCCCTGCCTCCTAGGGAGCCCAGGGAATCTTTAACTAGGGCAACTTCTGCACCACGCTTGGTGCTGTTTCCCCTCCTCAAACCTGTAACACCGCTACTTGGAGTTTATGCTGCTTTATGTAGTCCTGCCTGAATCAGATTGCAAGTCAGGGGAAGCAGTTACAGGGAAATTACTCGAATGCCCACATCATTGTATGTAGTGTATAAAGTGATTAGGCTGATAGTATCTCATATTCTTAAGATTCTGTTTTCAGTTGGTTTTAATCTTGTCGGATTTAACCATCTAAGCTGAACCTTGCCCTTAAAGAGGGAAGGAAAGGGAAATCTTTCAGTAGAAAATATTATCATGACAAAAATAGTTCTTTTTCGAAAACCTGCTGCCTTATGACATAGAACCAGGCCTTGAGGCCTGGTAGGGAGGTCCGAGTCCAGTAATGTTCCTAATGTTCCTACTGCCTTTTTTCTATGTTCATATTTAAATTTGATCATGGCAAGTGTCTCTAAAAAAAAAAAAAAAAAAAAAAGTGCGGTGGGTAGTGAAGTTATCTGAAGATTTTGAGAATGTGGGAGCACTCCTTCCTTTCTCCCTGCTTTACATGTAGTATGTGCACACAGTAACCGAACGTGCTTTGTGTTGGGTGTTTGAGGACTCCTCAAGCCTCAGCTTGTTGCTGTACTGAGAAGCTATGGTAGTGCTTAGTATGTGAAGAACGTGCAGCAAACTCCCTCTCGTGGCACTCGGACAATTAGGACGTAAATGATGCTTGACTTGAATAAAGCGGCACGGGGTGGGGAAAAGCAAGAGCTAGAATTAGAGGCAAGTGGATGCTGTTTATAGAAAATTCCATTTACTAGCTGAGGTGTCATGCAAGAGCTCTATAATGATGAAGAAAGAGAAGGGAATAGGATTTTATAAATCACATTTACCTGAGAGGCTGAGTGTATTAAAGACCTCAGCAACAGATATAGATATGAAAATGCATGTTAGTATAAAAAGCATGCTGTTATTAAATTTGCTTTACTTTAAAATTACTCATAATTACGTGTTTGATTTATCATGTCATCTGAATCATCTTGGTTATTTTAAACTTAGTTCTAATCAAGTTCTTTAAGATTTTAATATGGTTACATCAAGAAGTCTACAGATTTTTTTGTAGGTGATTTAGACACTGAATGTAATTTAACCAATATAAATACATATATTCATATATTTGAATAAGAAAACTGATTTTTTCTGTCTACTTACCAGGCAGTTGATTATTTATTTGTAAGGCTTAAAATAAAAATGTATGATAAGAAATAAAACATGAGCTTTTCAGTAGTAAATATTAATGTGCAAATACATATATTTTTCCTTAAGAGTTTGAAATCAAGATTTTTGAAACAACTTTTAATGCTTACAATCCTTTAACTTGTTTTGTAAATAAATGGCTTAAACTTTGGTTAAGAAACAAAAATTACTCTATTGATCAGTTAGTCATTTACCTGTAGTCTCATTTGTTTCCGTGCGCACTGTTGTCGCTCACCATCATCAGTAGCAACTTGCATTTAAAGCTGTGATTTCTCCTTTTCTGTAGAAGACTAGAAATATGTAATATGGCATTTCTTGGGTGCCTTGCTTGTATTTCTAGTTTCCTAATTTGAGAGGGTTTTGTCTGCTTGGTACCTTGTTTTCAAGATAAAGATGCTATTCTGGACTGACCAGGCCATATACTTACGATACTTTCTGTAATGTTTGCAATGCACTTCTAATGCAATGTTTGTCTTTTTGTAGACTGTGCCAAGAGGCAAAACCTTACTTCTCCAAGCCAAGGTAAAAACTAAGACACTTTCAAATTTATATATCTGAGATGAAGGCATTTGAGAGGTTGTATTTTGAGGGGTTTGGGGTGGGGTGGGCGGATGTTAAAGTGTCAGTGTCCTGTACCTACAATCTCTATAATCATGTAGACATACATTAATGTATATGATACACATTTATGTGTGTTACGTAGATATGTATTTCTAGGTCACTCATAGCACAGAGCCCACATTAGTGACCTGTCCTGGAGCATTAGAACCTTGCCAAGTTTTTCAACTAAGATTTGGCTACAGAAAGCTTGAAAATGACAACTCTCCACATATCTGTTCCAACTGGTTCCTGCCTTGGGCATGTTGGGATATTCTAGAGCTTTTGGACTTGCAGAAATTCCTAGGTGCTGTTCCAACTACATGAGATCCAAACAGCATGTTGGAAATGGAAACCTTCTGCTCTCTTCACCAACTTGAAATTTCTGTAATAATTCTGTTATTTTGGGTAATGCAGGGGTATTGCAACATACAGTCTCTTCAGTTCACCTCTTCGGTCTGTTTTGTAACATGACTTCTTAAGCGTTAGTAGTAAAATTATCTTAATATCGTAAAGAAAAGGAGGCTAATAGTGATGTGCTTTTTTTTTTTTTATTCTTCTCTCTTCTCCCCCTGCCCCAGGAGGAGTTCACTGGCTATGACTTTGAGAACAGATTGCACGTCCGCATACATGCAGCCTTAGCCTCTCTAAGGGAAGTAGTTCCACAGTGACGGACAGGAGGTCTTGTCATCCTTTCCCACAGTTTCTGCACTTTAAGATGAAGCAGAAGAAAAAGCTGTTGGGAAGACCAGCTTTTCTTCTGAAAACCGCTTGTGCCAGAGACACTTTCCTAGTATGGTCAGAGTTGGTATGGCTTAGTAAAACATTACAATTTTAACTAAAAATAAATCAACCAGGAAGAAGGTTAAGTGACCTTGCGTTTTTAACTCTTCAGTTTTTATTTTCTTTAAACCAAGCTGAACACAATTATGTGTAACTCTGTGGGTGAGCCTCAATAAGCACACACGATTTACTTCAACAGTATTGGCAGGTGTGATATTTACCTTTTAAAAAATAATTGGAGTAAATATTGAAGTTGGGAATGGTCAGAACACTTTTTTTTTTTTTTCTTCAAGCATTAGCCGATGCACAGGAGGAGGAAAACTGTTCAGCCACAAAAAGCAGATCTTACTAAATTTTAGTGGCTTATGTCAGTGACTTGATGATGATTAATGTGTGAATTTTAAACCTCACATCTCTTTCCAGTCTTCATTCTTTCCCTCCCAACCCAGCTCATAATTGTGATATAAATTATGTCAATATTTAGGATCTCTGCTTCTGGTACATTCCAGCCAAATACTTACTTTGTTTGACATGCAATTACAGTGTGGGCAGTTCTTATTTCTGCTCTTGATATTCTGAATATTATGTTAAAATACATAAGCCAGTTACAGTAATTTTACATATTTTTCATTCAAGCTGCTGAAGCTTTATAGCAGTGACTTTTAAAGGTATTAAAAAAAACCCCAACCAAACCAAACACAAAACCAAAAATCTGGTTTGGTAGTTGTACCAATACTATGATATCCTAAGTCTCTATATGGTATTCCAAACCTGTGGTGTTAAGATATTGAAATACCTCAGAGAGCTTAAAACTTTTATCATGACCATATAACTTTTAATACTTGGCCATTTGTGTGCTCATCTGTAGCTTTTTTACTTTTGTCTGTAATATATAGTATCTCTTTATGTTTTATATTCAGTTAATATTATATTCTAGGAAGGTAAATATTTTTTTTAAAGAAGCTTATGAATGGAAATCTGACCAGAAAGTTAGTTGAATTATGTTACTTTGCAAAGCTAAGAAAACTGGATATTCTTGGAAATAGTTATCCAAAAGCCTTATCTTTACTTTGGTCAGGTTGCCTTAAACAGTTCCTTAGCTTAAACAATTTTTTTTTTCCTCCTACCTTTTTGTGGAATATGTTGCCAAAGTTTTAGACCTTGCCCACACGTAACCTTCATTGATTTGCTTTTGAGGTTGCATCTAAAGCAAGACTGATATGGAGGAAAAGAGTAATACCCTATTTGGTAGGCCAAATTAAACGGTTGAGACACTTTTATTTCTCTCTAAAAATACACAGTTCCTGCTATGAAAGGCATTCCTAGAGCAGTTAAATACTTCTGTTGCAGTTCCTGAAGGAGAGGAGAGACTCTTAAAAAAGCAGTTTTATTTTTCTATGATCTAGGTGTTTTACAGATAGTACACTGTTTTTTTTATTCAACTTTGACAGTTAACATTGAGTCACAAATGAGTGTTCAACCTTATTTGGTCAATCCAAATAAGTATTGACTAGAAAACAATATATTGTATATATAGTGACTACTTAGAATTCAAATAACGATTTTGAGAAATGGGCTTTAATGTACTTGAAAGATTTTGTCCTATCTGACTTGCAGTGTTTTGCAATGAGAGAGACAGTCCATTCTGGGTAAATAGCTAGAAACGGTACAGTTACTGGCAAAATTCCTTTTAAATACACTGCTTAAATATAACATGAGACTAGGCTGTTCAGGACACAAAGCACCTGCATGCGATTTGTGTTGGGATATCTAGGGTCTACATACTTGAAGGTGGCAAGCAAATTGTAGTAAATTTACTAAAAGGCCTGTTGTTCTCACCAGGCCAGGAGTGGGTATGGAAAGACACTATATATTCATATAACAGTTTAACTCTGTGCAAATTGCAGCTTTTCTGTGGATTTAGCGAGTCATCACTGAAATAGAACTATCTGTTTCTGTATTAATTATTTTTTTTTCCTCCCCTTGTAGGAGAATCTCCTACATTGTAAATGTCAAAATTATTTTTTATGTTAGATTGTGCCTGTGATGAGAAAAATTTCAACTGTATTTTGTGTAAACTGATAAGTTTTTATACTTTGGAACTCGGAGGCATGGTCTAATAGCAATAACGGAATATGCATCTTGCTAGTTAATATGTTAAGACTATCTTTACTGGGTCAGGTATTTTTGTTGATGTTGATGCAGTTTTTATCTCAATATGACTCATTTCAAATAAATAACTAGACTTTTTAGATGTCACAAAGTGGCATATTTATTGTGATGTACTGTAAATGTTGTTAATTTACAGAACTTGCACTTTTATATTTCTGAGTAAAATTAAAGGAAACATGGACATGAGTTTTGTTCCCTTGCTCCTCGAATTTGTCTTTTAATTGGTGGCCTCCTGAACAAGATGCTATCTAGTATTGGGAAAACTTCTGGGATGTCAAGTGACTCTGTAACCAAGTTTTCTAGTCAGCGATTACCTCAGCCTTTGCTCTTCCAGTATAATTACAGTCTCCTGGTTTAGAAAGTGAGTTACATGTGTCATGTCGAGATCAACTGTAGAGTGAACAAGGTTTAAGATGCGTTTTTAAGACATCAAATTTACTTGTTCGTCATTAAAGACACAGAACCACACACAATTGTATTTGTTGTATTCCTGCATCTTTGAAAAAATGTTTCTAATTTACTCTAAAGCAAGCACTTTAATTTCTTCTTTCTCTGACTTCGAATGCTTGTTTCATATTCTAGTTATGCTTTATTCTTAAATAAAATTCCCCAAATGTTGTATTGAGTTGCTTTTCAGTTTACAACCACCTGATTGTCTTTACTCGTGTTTAAAAATTGCTCTGTAGCTGTTTGAAGTTTGAGCAGGAGCAAGTGCTAGGTTGGTGTCGGGCTGGCTGTATGTGGTGTTGCAAGGGTGCTGACTGAACCAGTGAGTGGAGTGAAAGCAGGTTAGCCTATAAACAACACCGAGATTCCCTTTCCAGTCATCACGGCAAAATACTAACAGCGGTAGCAATCACTATCATGAAAAATTGTGCAATCACAAACAAGTATTATTAAAGTTAACGTTAAGAAGTAAATTTATTCTTAATCTGTCTTTGAAGGCAGTTGGGCAGCGCAGTGGCATCCGACCAGCACTCCTGTCCTTGGCCCAGCAGAGGCTCTGCAGGCAGCCGAGAGCATGCATGGTAGACTCCACTGGACTTTAGGAGTAAGAAGTACAGGTATATTGCCTCTGGTCCTTCATCCTGAAGGAACTGTACGACAAATTATTTTATATAAATTAGGAGTTTAGGAAAAAAGGCAGGACAGGGAATCGTTTCTCTGCTAATTACAGTTTGAGTAGATGCTTATACAATATTGTGTTGCATTGTCATGTTTTGAGGTGAGCTAGAAAATACTGCTTCAAAAACTACTTCTGTCGGGGAAAACTTGACTTACAGAAGATGGAAATACACAGGTAAGTTCCAGTTCTGGTTCATTTTCACCAAAGAACAATTAAAATATGGTATATGGTATTCTATGCAGAGATTCAGAAGGCATGGGAGCCTGTTGTTTTTACACTGAATTATCCACATCTATATACAATACTCTTAATTTACGCCAAAGCAAATTCTTGTATGAAATTAGCTGGTGTACAGGGTGCACTGGAAAAAAGATTGAGCTGTTTTACAAAAGGCTTAGCCTTGTCACAATGTTGCAAATCTGTGTTCTCCCTGAACTTTGTTCAATTGATTGGTTACAAGATTGTGCCATTGTTGTTAGATGGCAAAAAGGGATTTCCCCACCCCCAACACCTGTGTACTCAAGGTTGTTTCCCTTGATGGAATTAAAGTTAAATATGGTACTGCTTAGTATCCCTTCCATCTTTGTCGGATTTTTTTGTTGCTGGCATTGCATACATCCTCCAGAGTGCTTGCAGAAGGGACCGTGTGCCAGCAAGTGAGGCGCAGAAGGTCAGGGTGATGAACTGCTGCAGAACAGCACCTGAAAGGATCCAGTCCCTCTGCTCTTCTAAACCTAGAGGTCTCTAGCCTTGGTGTCCAGGCACTGCATCTCCTGTTTTCTTCTGCTGTATCAGATGCTGTGTTCTTTGCCATGTCTGGGTGTTGGCATTCTAATGTTCAGGTCACCTCTTGCTGTTCTTTTGCATGAGCAAAATATAAATGAGACAGAAAAGAAAGTCAACTTGAGGAAGGCTTTCTAGAGTTAAATACTGAACTGTTTCTATTTTTCCCCGTGTTTTTTTTAACGCAAGTTCACACTCCAACACTGGACCCAGCATAGGTTACCAGGGTAGGTGCATATTACAGTTATGTATTGCCTTCCTGCTTCTGCTCAGAACCTTGCTTAATTACCCAAGATTTTCATGACCTATTTAGCCACTGTGTTTTAACCAGTGTGTTTTAGCCATGGGGAGTTCATGTCAGTTGCCTTACCCCTGGTTTTTCATTGCTGCTTTTTCAAAACCGCTGTTTATCTGTTGATGTGACTGCTTCCAAGATGGTGTTGCAGTATTCAATTTGATCAAGTAATCTGTTGAGCTCAGCAGGACTGGCTGGTCCTCAGTGGTTTTCCATCATTTTTTGGCAAGCTGTGCTTACCAATCGGAGATGCCCAGAAAGGCTCCCAGGTGAAGAGGATATAAAAGGAAAAAAAGTTTGAGTTGAATATTGAAGAGGGGAAGGGAGGGAGGGAGAGAGAGATTGTCAGACTTTGCTGAGCAAAACCATTTACGTAACAAACTTTCACGAAAATCAGTGTTTACTGCATAGAAGAAAGATAATGGTATTCCTGGGACATATACTTCTCCCCACTTGTAGCAAAGGCCCCAACAAAGGGGAAGACAGAGAGGCTCAGAGATGCGCATAAGGACACCTTAAATGAAAATGGTACTGTGTACCTTTGGTAGGAAAAGCGAGAAGATGGAGATTTTTGTATATGAATGAACCTCCCACTTAGAATTCTACTGAAGTCTCTGGCAGGTAGAAACACAAAGGTGGTGCTTTCAAAAAATGCAAGTCCTCTTCTCCTGTCTATTTAGCTGAAGCTTTGAAAGAGATTGCAAGTGAAAAAGACAAAATAAAACCAAACACACCCCACGTGCCCCCCAACCAGTGTGATTTATTAACCTGTTGTGGACTATCTAAGGAAGAGTTATTGAATGAGCTGATCCTTTTTTGGCAGAAAAATAAGGTTGATCTGGGACTTTGATTTCCGGAATTTCTGTCCAGTCTCTAAGACTTTAACATTGTCTGGAAGCTGTTCCTTCTGCAGACGGGGCAAAGGATGGTAGGACAAGGTGATTACCTTCAGCTGGGCAAACTGCTGTTGGGATCAAGTCCATCCAAATTCATGACAAGCTCTCCAGTTTGGGGCCAAAGGGCAACAGGTTTTAGTAGAGTAGCTGGTACGCTTTGTATGACTGATTTACTCTAGGTGGTTTCCAAAAACGGCATTCAAGTTCCACAGTGAATTAGTTTCTGGACATATTTTTTTCCTATATTCTCTTCCTAAGTTTCAGCCAGATGCGCTTTTATGTTAGCGGTTGAAGCCTTTTTAAATATTTAAGGAGGTTTATGCTTCTCTTCGGTTACCTCTGATAATAAATTTTTCTGTGGTTTCACATCTGTATTTAAACATCTTTGAAGCTTTTGCTGTGCAGAGCTTTGCAGACCTAGAATTTTGAAAGTTTTCAAAAGAAGCAAATTTACAAGTTACCTGCTGATCTGTATTCATTGAGGATGGTTTCAAAGTAACCACGACTGCCTTTGCACACAGGTATGTTTAATGCCTTTATGAAGTCCTGTTGCTTCTCTATGTTCTCTATACAGAAATCTAGATTTCAGATCACTATCCTGACTTCAGAAATGATACATTTTCTAGTCCCCATATATATTCTTGAAGTACGTCTTATTCTTTCTGTAGGAAAGCTATTGTTGCTCATTTCGTAAGTCATAGCATATTCATATTTAATTTTTTTAATAGCATGGTCTGTATTGTCACTCTCCAGGACTGATGAGCTATTGTGAGAAGTTTCTTAATGAGAAATTGCTTTCTAAGGGTTCTCTTATGGAAGAAGCATTTTGTGTTGAGTTTTACTGTTAACGTACTTTCCAGTGAACTAACTTGAAAGTGATAATATTCTGTTAATTTGGAATGAACTATTATGAATATTATGTTACTTAGCATATTAAAAGAAGCTATTGTAGATAGTGTGAATACTTTAGCAGCAATGACGCTCAAGCCTTAAATCTTCAGTGCTGTTGGGATTCCCCTTGGGTTTTTGTAGATGCAAACATTGAGGAATGCAAGAGCAGGTAGGTAGATGATGGTCCAACTGTGATGAGGACTGATCTGTAGCATTGTTGGTGGATAAAAGTTTTTGTCCCGCAGCAGACTCCTGATCATGGCTTCCCCCGCGATCTTCCTCCTGCCTTCGTGATCCTCAGAAACCCAGTTAGTGGTAACTGTGAAAACAGGGCACTGTACAGTTACTTTTTTTGTGCTTCTTTTATTGGAACAGAGAATGATCTTGTGTGTATCCACTGAAAATGTGTACTGGGAAGCAAATGCTATCCCTGGGGCTGTTGAGATTTGTTTCAAGTTTTGCCCTTGTGATCGTAAGGTTCTGCGGTATGAACAGAGCCGTATTAAGGAATAATCTGGTTCCTCTTTGGGTGTAGCCGCCATGGCTGAAGTGGTTGCAGTCTCCAGGTGTTTGCTCTGAGCTCCTGCCAGAGGTCACCACAGAACATCGCTTCTCAGGTGCTGTATTTTGCAGTCTGTTGCGTCGGTTTAAATCCCTTGAGTGTTGTATCTCGCCTGTCTTAAAAGGCCAGGCTGTGAACCAGGGGATGGGTCTGTGCACCCAACTGCTGTACGGCAGCTGGCAGAGGGGTGGGAGGGATGCGGCTGCAGCCTTTCTGCTTCCCGCAGGTTGCAGAGTTGGATCGTGTGAAGTTGTCATAACCTGAGACTGAGCACAAAGTTACGCTCTTGCTGCGCCGGGAAGAAATGTCTCTGGTTCGGCTGCCTGTTGCTGGTAAGGAAAAATAATGTTTTGGCAAAGGCAAAACAATTTCTCAGAGGGGTTCTGCCCGTGCTGGGGGTTCAGCTGGTTGCGGGCTTGAAGGCAAGTCAGCAGCAGAAAGCAGGAATGCGTTTTACAGTAGCGTGGGAAGGGAGAAAAGGCAGCGGCTCACAGGGCGTGAGCGCCGTGGGCGCTCGCTTCCCCCACGCCATGCAGCGGGCAGCACCCAGAGCTCCTCGGCATCGCCCTTGCAGCCCCTGTCCTGAGCAGCAGCAGCCACGACGCTGTACTTCAGTCTTAAAATATATTATTAAAAGGGCTATAAATAGTTGTGCTCAAGCGGTCGCATCTATTAAATGCCACCGGTTCTTGTGCGACAATGAGAATCGAGGTGTTTAGGGCAGGAGGGAGGCCCTTGCCGATGAGCTGCAGCGTCGCCCGCCTGCGGAGTGCTCCGGCTGCCCGACTAAATTTTAATCATCTATTTTGCCTCCCACTCCTTTTTTGTTTTGTTGGTTTTTTTTTTTTTTAATCCTTTTTGACCAACAAACAGTAATGCCGCAGAGCTGGAGCACAGCTGCAGACGGCTGCGAACCTCAGCATCGCCGCGCTGACGACGCGCGGGCACTGTGACATCACGCCCTCCTGGCTGGGTGTAGCGGCCTTCGTCAGGGGGCGCCGGTGGGAGGCCGGGACCAGGAGAGGGCAAGTGCCGGAGGGTATGGAGGAGAGGGGTGGAAGAAGCGTCCTGTAAACTCTTGGCTTGAACACGAATGGCTCCTGTGGCGCCGCGCGGGGGGCGTTGGTGGGTTTTATCTTTAAAAAGGGGAATTGATGGCATGGGTTTGAATTCACAGTGTTGTTCCCCAGTTGGCTGGCCCCCCTGACCGTGCCTTCTGCCTAAAGGTGCGGAGGGGGAGTGAAGGATTTGGTCACTGCAAATGGTAAATACCCTCTTTGAGTTAAAGGAGCGTTTGGGAAGGGGTGGAGGAGGAGGGTTAGTGATGGCATGGCAAGGGGTAAGGAGCTGCGGTCCCACTGTTGGTGTCGGACACTTCCCACTGGGGTGGGGTAGACGCTCAGCTGAGGGGTTCTGTTTGTACAGATGCGAAACGGTAAGCCAACTTGAGTGGGCGAAGATGCAGTCTTCAAAGGTCAGGCTGGTTATTCCACACGGCCTCAAGAGCCTGCTTGAGGGGGTGAGCCGGGCTGTCATGGAACACAACCCAGACGACATTGCTGAGTTTTTTGCGCTCTATTTCCAAGAGCTCGTCGCCTTTCGAAAAGGTTTGTTCCTACCAGTGCTTCATCCGAAGAGCTGAGCTATTTGAGAGTGCTGTCCTACTCCAGCTTAATCTCTGCTTCTGTTTTCAGGGAATCCAAACCTGGATATAACAGAACTGGTTGAAAACTTTGAGTTCGTTAGCGGTAAGATAGTTGCTGTTTGTTCTTTTAGGATATTTTGAGACAATGTTCCCACCCGAATGGATGCAAGTAGCTTTCACTTACGGGCTGCATCCAGTCCATATCTAGTCACGTGAAAGAGGCCCATAGGCTTTGAGCTGTTGAAGAGGCAGGCACCTTCAGAAAGCACTTGCTTCTGTTTAATGTGGGAAGAATTAGTCCCCTGGGCTGCTGTACTTTCTCCTTGAGCGTAGGCAAGGGCCTGGATGCTTTTGGTGATTTTAAGACATTGCAGTGTGATTTTTCACCCCCTAAGCAGGTAGTGACTTTACCCTTATCTGTTTTCTGCAAATAAATATGTATCTCTTTGCTTATAAAAAAAATGATTTAATTCTGTGGGATGCTGATTCCTTTGGGAAGTGCTGGGAGCTTTCATCTGCTCCCTGGGTTTGGCTGTAAGGGCTAGGATCCGTGGTGCCACATGAAGGTTGTGTGGGAGCAGTGATATGGGCGCGTTGCCCAGCCCACAGCCTGTTTGTATCTGCCCCACTGGTTTGGGTCTCCATCATCTGGTTACTGTGTCAGCAGCTTAAAATATTATTCAATTCAAAATATTATTCAATTCAAAATATTATTCAATTCAAAATATTATTCAATTCAAAATATTATTCAATTTATTCAAAAAGGCCACCTAAGCTCGGTTCCAAGTAACCCTGGAACTAATCAGCACTTGAGACAGCCTTGGTCTATAGATGGAGCACTATACACTGAGGTAATTACAGCAATGAGGAGAAGCCCCAGCTATGAAGAGAAAGTGCTACTATCTTATTCCTAGCTTAGGATCTCCTCTAAAAAAGCTACGCACTATTGATTTCAGCTCTTGAAGCAGTTTTCTTCTTGTAAAAATGCCTGGTGGATATTGCAGTGCGACTTGAAGTATCACCAAAGGCTGAATTTTGGTGCTTTTGCAAGTGTTGCATTAATGATGTCACACAGCAATTTTTGCATAATCATGGAACGACAGAATGGTTTGGGTTGGAAGGGCCCTTAAAGATCATCTAGTCCAAACCCCCCTGCAGTGAGCAGGGACATCTTTCAGCAGACCAGGTTGCTCAAAGCCCCATCCAACCTGACCTTGAACACTTCCAGGGATGGGGCAACCACAACGTCTGTGGCATTTCTGTTCCAGTGCCTCACCATCCTCACTGTAAAAAAAAAAAAAAAAAATTCCTGATAACTAATGTCAATCTACCCTCTTTCAATTTAAAACTGTTGGCCCTTGTCCTGTCAATGCAGGCCTTGGTAAAAAGTCTCTCTCAGTCTTTCTTATAAGCCCCCTTCAGGTACTAGAAGACTGCTATAAGGTGTCCCCACAGCCTTCTCTTCTCCAGGCTGAACCACCCCAGCTCTCTCCGCCTTTCTTCATAGCAGAGGTGCTCCAGCCCTCTGATCATTTTTGTGGCCCTGCTCTGGACCCGCTCCAACAGGTCCATGTCCTTCCTGTGCTGGGGACCCCAGAGCTGGACGCAGCACTCCAGGTGGGGCCTCACCAGAGCAGAGTAGAGGGGCAGAGTCCCCTCCCTCAGCCTGCTGGCCATGCTTCTTGTGATGCAGCCCAGGATACGGTTGGCCTTCTGGGCTGCGAGCGCACATCGCTGGCTCAAGTCCAGCTTTTCATCCACCTGTACCCCCAAGGCCGCCTTCTGCAGGGCTGCTCTCAATTCATTCCTCCTCCAGTCTGTACTGATACCGGGGATTGCCCTGACCCAGGTGCAGGACCTTGTACTTGGCCTTGTTGAACCTCATGAGGTTCGCATGGCTCCTTAAGCCTGTCGGTCCCTCTGGATGGCATCCCTTCCCTCTAGCATATCAACTGCACCACTCAGCTTGGTGTCGTCTGCAAACTTGCTGAGGGTGCACTCAGTCCAACTCTCTGTCATTGATGAAGATATTAAATAGAATTTGTCCCAGTACGCATCCTTGAGGGATACCACTTATTACTGGTTTCCACTTGGACATTGACCTGTTGACTGTAACTCTTTGGACATGGCATCCAGCCAGTTCCTTATCCATCAAATAGTCCATCCATCAAAGCCACCTCTCTCCAATTTAGTGGTGAGAATGTTGTGTGGTATCGTATCCAAGGCCTTAAAGAAGTCCAGGTAGGTGGCATCCGTAGCTCTTCCTGTGTCCACTGATGCTGTCACTCCATCGTCGAAGGCCACTGGATCAGTCAGGAACGATTTGCCCTTGGTGAAACCATGTTGGCTGTCTTTAATCACCTCCCTGTCTTCTGTATGTTTCGATGTATCTTCCAGGAGGATCGGTACCATGATCTTACCAGCCATGGAGGTGAGGCTGACTGGTTGGTAGTTCCCAGAGTCCTCCTTATTACCTTTTTTAAAAATGGGTACAATATTCCCTTTTCTCCAGTCACTGGGGACTTTGCCTGACTGCCATGACTTTTCAAATGTGATGGAGAGTGGCTGCATAACGCAGACGTGTTCTGTCTGAATGCCTGTCAGTGGTTTGCTTATGTGATTGTGAACTGACCCCTGCAGGTTCACCAAGCTCCAAAACAGGTCCCTCTTGCACCTTTTTCCTTACAGACCACGTAGTCTCTCTCTTTCTGTGTTGTCTATCCTCTACTATGTGGTCACATAACTGTGTTATGAGAGGGGATGATCAGAGAGGAATTCCTTAGCAAGGTTTCCTCTGGAGTCTCCAGGGTTTGGGACCATTTGTGCACCAGTAGGTAGCTAGCCAGTTTGTGTAGCTGCAAGGGAGCCTTTCTTCTCTGTGGCATTGCCTGAGACTGACATTGGATTATCAATGGGTCTGTGTTGGCTTGGGATGACCAACAGAATAATGTTTTTCGCAGAGGATTTAGCTCTGTTATCCTTTGAGTTATATTTCTCTCATAATTTCTGATCTCATCCAGTCATGACTCCGGAAAAGAGCTCGGCACTGAGCTGTGATGATGTGTTAAAGACTCGCCTTCTCTTCTGCTGCTGTGCTAGTTTTACATATTGGCCAACGCTTGCTAATCATGATAGAACCCAGACCTCTTGGTTTGTTGTGGGTTTTTTTTTGTTGGGTTTTCTTTTTTTTTTTTTGATGCTGAGGGTTTTATTAACCATGTGATGGAACACTGTTTTGGTCCCGTAAGTAAGTACTCTCTTATGTTCCTCCCTTGATAACTTATCTAGAAGCCATTTTTTACTCTATATCTAAAATGGGTTCCTGGCTTACCCTGTTCTTCATTTGGATACGTGTCATTTCAACGAATCAAGATTCTTGAGGAAGCTACACTGTCACCGTCTATGCATCTAAACTTGTATGGATCCAAAGAGTTCTGAGGTGTTGCAAAGAGCAGCCATGGTCTTCTAGCTGACTTATCTGATGTGCTTAATGTAAAAGGTTTCGTCTTTCAACCCGTAAGCGTAGCGATGTTTGTGGGCAGTAGATAAGAACGTAACCATCACTGCAGGATCATGAATGCAGTTAAGGCTTCCTAGATTCTGAAGTGGTGCCACTGCTTTCTGATTATTTTTTTTTTTCCCCCCTTATTGATAGGCAAGCAGCAATCCCTCCCTCCCCCCCGCCCCCCTTGAATTATTCCATCTCTGCAACCTGGGAAGCCTCATAAATGTGCTGTAGAACATCTAATTGAGTTGATGCTGAAATCACTCTTAGATTTATTTAAATGGCAACAGGTGCTCATGTAGTGCCATTACATGCTTTTTACCTTGCAGAAAATGGGAATGAGGGACTGGAAGAAAAGACATCAGAGTATGCACATACTTTGTTTTCCGGGGAGCCCAAGCAAATGGACAAATGTACCGACACAGAGGAAGACCAGCTCCTTGAAGAACCTGATATTCAATATAGCTCCAAAATAATTCAACACCCATCAATTGCCAGTTCCATTGAAGAAAACAAATTCCCCCGTGGATCTGATGGAGCTTCATCCCCTGAGGGACGTGAACTGGTGTACGTCCCTGCTGAGCCTGCACAGCTTGCTGCCCATGTGCTAGGTAACAGTGATTCTCTTTATTCTGTGAGGGATGTGGCAACCAGTGTGCAGACTCTTTATGAAGACTCTCAGACCTCAGAGAATGAATTTACACCAGTAGAAGGTGCTGCTGAAGATGCTTGTGTTGTGCCAGCAGCTGAGGCTTCTGTAGAGGCTCTTGGGTCACAACCAGGAGTCTGGAGTCAGTCCTCCATAGCTGGAGAACTAGGTCCCTCAGACAGCCAGGCTGGTGTCTCAACAAATGATGTAAATGGAGCTTCCTTGGTCGCCTTGTGGGGAGAACCATCACCTCTTTCACCACCACCATCACCTGCTCCTAAAGATCTATTGCAGGCTGTGCCTTCCTGCAACGAAGCTGAGGTTACCTCAACCGCTGAGGTTGTATCGCTGTGTTGGGATGATGAGCTGATTACGGATGCAGAGGTTCCCTCTTATATAGAACAGTTTCCACAGAAAATAATCATTCCCTTTCTAAACCAAACAGCTTATCTGGTAAAGGTGGAGCAGCCATTAAATTCAGGCCAGGGCTCAAGTGTTACAACCTTAGGTCCACCTGCTGATGATTTAGTGTGCCATCCTGAGAGAATGGAATCTACAGCACAAGTGGAAGCAGCTGAGCACATTTATGTCTTGTCAGGTAAGAAAGTTTGGGTCTTGGTGTCACCTTCCTGTTTCAGCTTCCAGCTCTACAGCTTCATCAGTGGTCATTAAATGGAAAAGCACCTATGTCGGTGCAACGCGGGGCAGAGATGACTTCTAAGAAACTATGGTACCAACACTGTCTGCTTGGCCCCAGTGCCTATGTGTTAGATCTCTCTGCCGTCTGTTCCAAGAGATGTGGCTAGCTCTGGGCGGGACTCCTGCACTCCTGCGGGCAAATACGCAGATAAGAGTGATGGGAAGGTGCCTGTTGATGCCAAATGGTCTTGCTCAAAACAAGCTGTATTTTCTGAAGCAGGCGTTAGAGACCTAAGATGTGATACATGTGCCCTGTGGCTGAAGAGAGGTGACCAGTTGGAGCCCTAGTTTTGATTCTCCTCCCCTGAAAGATCTCATATTCCAGCACTGACCTAGGGGGTTTTCCATTTAGAAGAAAAATGGTGGTGGTTGCCTGTGCTGTCTTGAGCTCAGTGCGTTTCGGCAGCTGGGCTGAGTGGGCTAAGCACTGGTCATCAGTTGACAAGCAGCAAGAGAGCTGGTGCTCATCTTTCTTGGTGAGGCCCTCACCAGCACCTCCTCTCTGTGGTGGCATTTGCCCAGCTCCTCCCTTGCCCAGCTGGAGAAACCCTCTGGCGTGGAGCTCCCCTGCCTCGAGTCTCCCTGGTAACGCAGAATCTGTCCAAGCCCTGTCCCAGGCCCCAGGAGAAGTAGTACGGCTGTGAGGTCTCAGCAAAGCATTTTGTAGCAGAGAGCTGAGCTTAGGCAGATTTGTAAATTAACATTGGCTCTTTAAAAAAAAAAAAAAACAACCAAAAAACAAACAAAAAACCCCAACAAAAAACAAAGAACCCCCAAACTTTTAGGGGAGTTTGACAAACTGCAGTTTCAGAAATACCCGGCAAATGCTTACCCAGAAGAGCCTCTGCTCTGACTGTAAATAGTTCTACTTCTTCTAGGCTGCAGGTGTTTGTCAGCAAACAGTTTGCTACCCCAGCTCTCTTCTCTAACATGCTTGCTTTCTCCAAGTGTAGGTATGTTTGTTTTAGACATAAGGATTTACAATATGACTGAAATTCACTGCTTCTGATACCAGCACTCTTATTTTTATCTTTGTAGCCATGGCATCAAGTGAAGCAGGGCAGCCACCACCACATTCTAATGTATGGACCCTCTATTGCCTAACTGACTTGAGACAAGGTCAAAAATCACCACCATCCCTTTCTCCTGCTGGAGCTGGTGTTCCTTATTCCCAGGCAACCCTCAATCTTTCCAGGGGGGAAGACCAACAATGTGGTCAGCTGTCACAAGTATCTGCTCCAATTTACGTGGTAGAAGAAGCAAGCAAGAGGAGAGAGGCTCCACCTTTCATTTTAGTGGGCTCTAATGTTCAGAACATACAGGACTGGAAACCTGTTCCTAGCCATGCTGTCTTTGCACAGCAAAGCGCAGGTGCTAGGAGGAGATTCACTGCAGTCCCAGTCCCAGTTGCCAGGCCAGCTGATGAGAAAACAGCTATGGCAAGCCCCAATTCTAAGTCTGCAGAGGAAACTACAGCTAAGCCATGCACACCTGATGTCTTCTCAGTTGCCATCCCTCTGGATGATGTGATGTCTGCAAAGAAAGGCTTGCCAGCTGGCGATAAGCACACAGGTATAAATGCTCTTGCAGAAAGCTATGGTGCTGTAGGACAGATTACCATGACATCAGGCCCCATGCCCAGAGCAGGGTCATGGAGAAGTAAGCTTGCTTCTTGCATGGGTCTTGCATAGGGAGATGTTAGTGTTTGGACTTTACTACTAAAAGCTTAATTTAACCCTTTTCAAAATAAGGTTTAAGACCAGTGGTTAAACTACTTCTCGTACATAACAGACTCAATGCCTTCCTCTGCTTGTTACACTTTGCAATTAGTAGCACTAGTCTTGCTCTAGTTTTAGTCTGAAGTAACCAAGTTTTTAATCTCACATTCATACACATCTTGAACCCTTAAAGTTCAGGCTGCAGGCATAGTGTAATATTCAGTGTGGTACAATACCCTCAACTTAGAGTGCATTCAGGTAGCAATTAATGTAGTTCTTGCTGCATACTTTCTACTGAGTTCATGTTGTTTTTTTAAACAGGTTGAGAAGAGAGACTGCTTGGACTTGAGGAAGAGTGGAGTTTACCTTGTACTAAATCAAATAAATTAATGCAAATGCTCCAAAAAAAGCCAGCAATTAGGAATACAGTTCTATGCATTTTATACTTTCCTAGCACAGCACAACACACCTAGCTGCACAGGCATTAAGACAGACTTCAAGAAATGCGGGCCCAAGTAGAGGCCTGAGTGCAGACATGAGGCTTCCAAGAGACAGTGCAGGTGTTTGGTTTCTGCATCTACAGGTTGCTGTGAGAACTGGGACCTCACATGACGGACTGCCAAAGAGGCGGCTCTCCCTTATCTATGCAAATATGTCACCGCATCACTACCTGGGTAATTCCAGTAGTGCACAGAATAAAAATAGAAAGGATCTCATTGCCTTATTCACCATTTCAGTACTCCACCCTCAAGGCTAGAGCTGCAGCTTCACTGCATATTCAAGGAGAAAGCTCCCAGCTCCCCAGACTGCTCCTGCTTAGGGGAAGAGAGGTCCCTGAAGCACATGGGAGCACGCTCTGCAACTTCACTGCAGCAGCTTTTGGAGTAGGCTTCCTCAGAAAGGGTCAGCACTGTCAGACACCACTCACTTTAGACTAGATGCAAGAAGTTTTGATGCCTTTATTTAGTAGCAATTAAGTTATTCAATTAACACTAACTTCCAGACAGCAGTTAAAATATTGTACAAAGAGCAGCCTGCCCTCTAGAAGCTCTGTACACAGTTCAATATAAACTTACACTCTAAGATTGAATGCACCCCACTGAAAAGGGGTAAAGCAGCTGTGCACAGGAGGCCTCACTGAGGTGCTGTACTACTTTTGAAATGCACAAGACTTCCTCTCAGGGAGTTTGCACAGTACAGACACAGGTCCTGTCCTCCCTGCCATGTTCCACCGGGTCCTGGACTGATTAGGTTCTTGCCTTTTTGCAGTGGTGCTGGGCACCAGAACTTCTAGTGCATGAAACAGATTCTTTTAAAACGTGTTACTAGTGTGCAGTTCAAATCAAATCCATAGATATTTAAATGGCTCTTAATTCCTTAAACCATAAGGTTGGTAGCAAAACAGGAGAGCAGAATTCAAAACACACTGCACAAAACATTGAATAAATACCTCTGAGTAACTTTACCAGCTTAAACGACTGCATTAATGCTCCAGAGATGGGAACACTGCCGGAATCTCTGACCAGACCTTAGGATTTAAGGGAGTTAACTTCAGTAAAAGAAAAGTCACTTTATGAAAAATTACATCTTTACAAAAGTGACACACCCTTCTTCATTTAAGAACAGAATATTGTAATTACTGTGTATGCTTTTAAACATTCCCATGTCAGAGTAAATAAAACCAGTTTTACTTGTGCCAATGTTATTTACGAAAGAGAGTATTCACAGAACAGCCAAAGGTGTTCTATTCCTCATACACCGCAACCTAATATAGGTGTATTCAGCAAACAGGGCAGCTCGAAATCACGGCGACTTTTACTTTGTCCACACAGGACCCACCATCAGCCAGAAAAATTATTCCCCTACCTACAGGACTCCAGATCGTGTGCCACCAGATTTACTGTGGAGATGCTTAATATTCTCTTTGATAATATGTCAGTTTTTTCAGGAGGTGAGTAAAACAAGGGAAAACATTAAAACAGATTAAGACTTCTTTGTATCAGTCACAGGCTCCTTATTGCATTTTAATAAATATCAGGCAAGTTAAAGTAGTTTCTGTCCCAGTAGTTGCCGGAATAAAGCCAGTCCTGCGTACCAGTATAGGGATTGGGGCCTTGGTGGAACCATCTGCAAGGAAACATACAGCACGTTAGTGAAGCTAGTAACACGCACTTTTACAGGAGTTCAGAACTGCTTTGCTGCATCGTCAGCAGTTTACTCTTCAAAGTAATTACTGTGATTGCAGGAGCCCTCTTGGTTTTAAAATCCTAAGTGAATTTAAAGTCATCTTCAGTGGCCCATTTGCCACACCACTTAAATGTCTCCTAGGTGAAATTACTGACACCAGTATTTTGTCACTTGAAGCAGTCAAGGCTATCACATAAAAAAAGGACAGATACAGTTTTACTTCAAAGCAGTTGTGAACAATGATTTTGGCATGCATAAGCAGTAACAGTTTTTGCAAGACATGTAAACACCACAAGCACGGCAGTCCTGAAAACAGAAAAACATTATTTTCCCGGGATCTAGATTTCCCCCTGTTTTTTAAAGCCTTGTTTTACAATGGATTTAACTCAGAACAAGTGTGCCAGCTACCCTCAGTGTAGATGAAGTATCACCCGCAGGCTGCAGGAGAAGTCCTGGCTTGTTACAACTTCACTGTACTGCGCTGTTTGTGAGCACCAGGGGGCTAATCTGAATGGCCAGAAAACTGATTCTGTCTGCATGAAGTTACTTGCAAGCTTTTGCGAAGATGATTGCTGCTAGGATCACTGAAGTTTAGCACCTTCTTTCTTTCCTTCCTTCTCCCCTCCTACCTAATCTGGAGGCACCGTGTATACACACGCACAGTTTACACGTGCACATAACCTTTTGGGGGGGGGGGGGGCTATCTATCTATCTGTAAAATAAGGTGCACTTCCAAGGCTGTGCTACTGGCAAGTATCCCCCGGTGGCGAGTACAACCCTGTCAAATCACCCTGGCACAGAAATTTGTCCTTCTTCCTCTCCCACACCCGTTTCTGGCAATCCTGCAGCCCGTTACGAACACTGCTTTCTGTTTGGGCCCAGTTACTCAATCTTCTGCCTCAAAAGCACACACTGCACAGTGCCAGACCTCCAGCATTTTAACTTCTGGTTGTATTTTGCCAAGCCGTGTTTATGGCGCAAGTCAGCTTGCTAGAAGCTGTTTCTGTGGTTAATGGGCTCCGTAGCTTCCTTTCACCTCCTCACTGGCCACAAAAGCCAGTTCTTCCTTTATATGCCTCACTGCAGCGAACACGCTCACTTAAGTAAATCATGCGTGTGCAAGGCAGCCCATTTTAACTCGGCTCTTCTCTTCTAGGGTACCATAAGGTTTCAGGACAGAAATTAAAGCACATTCGGACCAAAGATCTCTTTAAAAAGCAAAAAGGCCACCAGTATTGCAGTGCCATGTTACAAAGCAGGGCAGCCAACAGGCAAGTCTTGCTTGGCTCAAAAGATTTGAGATGCATATCGGAAGAAATGGCTTGTACCGTCTTCAGGGTGGTAAGCTGAACACTGTAATGGTTCTCCTGCTGTCCTGGTTAAGTGAACCGAAGTCAACAGAAGATAGAAGTCACTCAACCCTTGTACTGCACATGGTTCACTACTGCATCGCCCCCACGCAGGATGCACCAGCTATTCCGAAGTAACCGGTGTGTGCACACGCACATGCGTCTAGTTCACCTCCTAGTTCACAGGTAATAGCAGCTCATTCCAGAGCAGGAAGAGTTTGCCGAGAGGCAGGCCTATAAGCACAGTCACGTCACCTCTCACACTAAGGAATTCTACCACCCAATACCTCACTAGTGCGTCTTCAACACTTGTACAGGTCAGGACAGCGTGCCCCTCCTCCAGCGACCACCTACCTCAATAGGAAGGGGAAAGGTGATGGGAAGAACTAAATTTGAGACATAGGAGACCCAAAGCAATCAGGTAATCTAGCCAGGTAAGCGATGGGGGAAGGAGGGGACTGATTTTCATCAAAAGCAACTCACCACCCACTGCTGTGTTGCAGAACTGAACTAGTCTTTTACTCAAGACTTAAGACTACTGGTCAGTCTCTAAAACATGAAGTGTTCAACATGCATCACTTCTTCAGAAACACCAAGGCCCCACTTCTGAAGTGGATTCAAAATAATTTTTAAAAAAATCATTAGGCACTGTGGAGAGTTGTCTTACAAGGGAGGAACTCTTACTAGACAAAATAAGAAGCCTGCTGTACTGTGGCAAGGAAATTGCAGCAGTTTACATCAGAGTTTATATTACACTGCTGATTAAGACCTACAGTTGACCTTCTGGGAATAGGCAGGAGAGTTTCCCTTCACAGTATGCATTTTTTTTTTTTTCCCCCCAAAGCACAACTCTTCCTCCACACTTTACATTCATCCTATGGAGGCAGTCACACTTGGCATTCCTACTGAAGAGATCAGACACTAGGAATTTTCTGCCAAAGCTTTAGACACATCCTGGAAAACAGAGAGTGCTTAAAGGACATCCCGGGCAAGTGCTGAGCTGGTCGACACCACCTGTGCAACAGCAACTGAGGAACCTTGTGAATGGTGTCTGCACTAATTATACACCCCAAAAACCATCGCTCTGAGTTGCCCCCTGGGAATTCCCCAATTTCCAATACCAACCTCAGGTGCTTTGAGCTATACCTTAAGCTACTTCAAGCACCTGGAAGAACACAGTATCACTATCCCTTGCTTTGAAAACACTTGGTGAGAGCTAGAACCACTCTGAATTGAGGAAAGAGGGAGGCGGAAGGCTGTCCAGCACTTAACAAGTTTACTTGGAAGCATTACAAAGATGTTATTTCCCACCAGTCTCAGGGCAAACAAACCCAAACACTTCAGGAGAGCAGGCACAGGAAAAAGACAAAGGCAGACATGTCCAAACCTGGGACTCTGGGCTGATGGGTGACTTCATTTGAAAAAAAGAAAACAGTGATTTATAGTTACAAACGGACATTTTAAAGATACTTAATCCACAGTGTCTGGGTGTATTAACAGCTAGTTAATAGGGAACAGATGAAGCTTGCTTACTTATAGAGAGTTTAGACCTATAATTTTTTTTCTGTCAAGAGACTGCCAATTTATTACCATACTTTTAAGTAGACCTTCTCTGGTCAAACTAGATTCATTTGGTCATATTTTCAGTTTCTACTTAGCTTGTGCATAAGAGGTCCCAACTGACCTCTCTCATAGTGAAAAACCAAACCAAACCAAACCAAACCAACAACAACAACAAAACCCAAACATCCTGGCAGATCCCTTGTAAGCTGATTTTTCCCTTAGCTCTTCTAACTTTTGCAGTTAGTAACCCTCACAGAAAGGAGACAATGACTTGGATTTCTGCATGATAAAGTCACTTCACCAACTCTGAGAGTAACTGTATGCAGTGGGAATACAGTATTGCCAGCAGACAGCAATTGATCTGAGAAGTCACGGGCAATAAGCTATCAAGTTCACGAGAGGACGCATTTCCTCCTCTTTGGCCAAGCATGCAAATTTGAGGCAATTATAAATTAATCAGCAACAACAGTCCCTACAAGCAGCTATCAGTGGCAACATCTTTTTCGTGTCAGAACCAAGAGGTGCTCAGAAAAGACAACACAGTTTGTATTTGAATACGGGTGTGCATGCAGTGAGAGGGAAGGAACCGAGACCAAGCCTGACGCTTCTCTCTGGAAGCACTACAGCCTGCAGGGACCAAGTCTGCAAATACAACAGTGGCACTGCCAAACTTGATGATGTCAGCTCTTCATGCTGACACAACACGTCACATCACTGGCGTGGACTGGCAGTTAACCTGAATGTTCAAAACCTTTATGTAACTACACACACACACACAGAGGCAAACACACTAACCTTGTCTTCCAGTCTTCCTCTGACTTTGAACGATTTTTGCGGGCAGTCCTTTGTTTTTCTTCTAGCCTCTTCTTTTCTTCGCTAGCTAGATCTTGAAGAAATAAAAATACAGAAGATGTTGAAGCATAATATAAGACAGGCACACTACTCCATCTGACCCAGCAAATAAATAAGGGAAGTAGCAAAAGTTGTCCATTTAAAAAGCCTCCTACATAACACAGAAGAGCTTCTGGTTTAGTGTATGAGCAAAGCCAGGCCAGCTGTGGCACAAGATCAGCCAATGGAATTCCAGTCTTTAAGACTGATAAATACATGTTTATCCATGGCCTGAGGACCCTGAAAATGTGTTTACGTGACAGCAAATGTGAGCTAGGAGAGGTGGCATACCTAGAATTTATTTCAGTAGGGAAACTGATTAATATATGCTGGATTTATTTCAGAAGTCTGGCCACCTGCTTCTTTCTTGCTAAGGTTTTGGGTAAGTTGTTGCTAGTGACTCATTCCTGATCAACAAGGGTTTGGAATATTCATTTCCAAACCACAAAGAACTGTCTCTCTGCAGCATCCCTTCATTTTTTTTTTGTTAATGCACTAAGGTAGCATGGGTCATGGTCCTAAACAAGCAGAACAGTTGCTTCTATTTGGCAGAAAGGATGTCAGAGGGGCTGTGGAGTAAGTCAGACTAAGAAGCAGATTAGGTGAAGGGCGATCTCTTTCACATCTGAATCCTCAAAAATCATTTCATAAACAACTTAGAAAGAAGTAGTTGAGAGAATAATTTTTGGAGGACTATCAGCCATTCCCAGTTACCCTGCCAGCTACTAACACTGCGTATTACCAGTCTATCTGCTAGACAAATCTTATGCTGATAGTACAGTTAAGGAATACGGTCTGTTGCTAACAGCATGCTTATTTGCACTTCAAGTTTAGATGGAAAAATTACTGGGGATGCTCTGAACCAAGTATGACCATCCTGCTGGCCACACAAGAATCATACAGGCAGGAGGGGTTGTGGGAATTCACTGATCCGCTTTTTTAAAAAGCCTCAAAGAAGTGGTTATCAGCTTCTGAGAAAAAAACCCACACAAGTACAACTGCACTGTATTATGCCTGTGTCGCTGTTTTTCATACCTAGATCTCAGACTATTTATCAGAAGTAGCCACTTCTGATATGACAAATAGTCATTGCCCTATTACATAGGTTAATCTGAATCAGAGGTTTCATGACTTACCTCAATCACTTAGCAGTCCAGAGAAAGCAAGAGCCCCCATGCTTTTAGTCTACAAAGCTGGCCATCCTGCTTTAATATGCAAAATGCCACAGAAAAAGGAGCAAAAGAGGGCCAGGGGAAGGCTGTTCCACATCATATCAAAGTCTTTAACACTAAGTCACACGTCAGAAGACTAAAAGACACTTTTCACTCTATGGCATCTACAGTAATAATCTCTACGCAGTTTCTAAAAAGCACACTGTTTCTACTCACTGAAAGTCTCATAAAGTATTTCTAATTCACTATTCTAAGACAGCAGAAGTGTTGTATCCAGTGAAGAATAATTTTGCATCAAATATATTTTTTGGCATTGCGGTTTCGCTTAAATAGTTTAGACTGCATTTCTCAGAATTGGCGTATCAAAATACTCCTTTTGCATCAGGCTGATGGAAACAGAAAACTGAAAAGTTCACAAGTACTTCCTTTCGATGCTCAGAGGTTGTCTGCTTAGAATAGTTTCCAATTATAGGGCTTGACTATGGAGCACAGCAGAGGGCCTAAAGCTAAATAAAAAGGATAGCATCATGCAGTTTAAGATTCGTGCTTATATGGAAGAACATAAGCAAGTAGGTGGTGTGGTGGATTCCTGGCCAGCAACTAAGCACCTACAAGCCACTTGTCCTCTCCCATCCACCCCAGCGGGTTAAGGGAGAGAACTGAAAAGCAAAAGCAAAAAAACCTCATGGGTCGAGGTAAAGACAGTTTAATAAGTGAAGGGAAAGAAAAAAGGGAGGAAAAAGCGATGCAAAAGCAATCACTTACTACCTTCCACCAGCAGAACTGTATCCAACCGGTCTCCATACAACAGCTACTTCCCCCCGACACACACAATTTATTGCTGAGCATGATATTATATGGTATGGAATATCTCTTTGGTCAGTTTGGGTCAGCTGTGCCAGCTGTGTACCCTCTCAGCCTCTTGCCGACCCCAGAAACAGAGAAGGCCTTAACACTGTGCAGATGTCATTCAGCAATAGCTAAACACTGATGTGTTATCAACACTGTTTTGGTCACCAGTCTAACACACAGCATCATATATGGGTTGCTATGAAGAACATTAACTCCATCCCAACCAGCCCCAGTACAGGTGGGTGACATACCTTTCATTAGAAGCATACCACAACCTCCAGAAGGCTGTTTTAAAGAGTTACTGTTTTGCAGCATGGAGGAATGTATCTTTATGGGTAGCTACAGTTCATCTAACTACTTGAATGTGGAATTTATTTTCCAGTCCCTCGGTTTTAACAAAAAATAAAAACACCTTTGCCAATAACAGAAGTTACCTATTTCTCCATTTTCCATGGCTCTGATATCTGGTCTTAGCCGGCAGTCAGTTTTGGGAATGACACTCTCCATATCTTTGTCCAACTCATTCAAAGCCATAGCAAAGCTAGTAAAATTATACATCTGAAATTCAGAGACAAAGATAAAAGGTGACTTTACGATGTCTCTACCTGGCTAGACTTAATACACACAAAAGCTGCTATCTAAAAACAAACACCCAAGTGCTTTTTTATTATTTAATCACTCAAGATAGGAATACTCAAGATACCAGCAAAACTGCACTGTCAGGCAGTGTAGGTGATCCTTGGTGTTTCTGTTTAAGCAGGCCAGCATCCAATTACTCAGTGCACTATTTCTCTCTTATCTTCTTTTTCCAGTCCTACTGGTATTTTCCCTATCTCTGTAGCGAGATTTCCCCCTTGATTAACCCACTGAGGGCACCTTTTCTTGTTCCAATTCTTTGTCTTTCCAGCTGCACACATACCCTTGTATCCCACCCACTGGCTCTCCAGCTCCACAGCCCTTCACTCACCAACTCATGCTACGCAGGCTTTGCAAGCATCTCCTAGGAAGTGTCTGCCCTCTAATAAAGCCCTTCAGAAGAGATTTCTCACAAGGTAGGTGCCTCAGTGGGAGGAGCAGGGTGGAGAGAAGAGGTAGGGAAAGCCCCCATACTGCTAGCTATATGAAGCGTCCCATTTTCCAGAGAAATTCTGCTAATTCTACAGTCATGCCTGTGGCAGTTATCCCTCCAACCCTACGTTATAGCGTTACAATTGTAGTGGGAAAGTTTGTTGCAATAAACAGGCAAATCCAGACTTGTTAATGAAAAAGACAACAAATGGATTTGCTTTGTGATGAACATGCAGAATAACAGGATAGCACCCACTTTCAAAAAGCAGAAGCATAGCTGACCTGTGCTGAATTTGGAGGTCTTGGAGTTATCTTCCATAGCAAAATACTTCCAGGAATAACATAGACACTCTCAGAATCTGGCAACGGCATCTCATCTGGTTCCTCAGTATTGCCCACCTGAAGGCAGCACACAAAGAAAAGAGGAGGAGTTCTTTGGAGTCATAAACCATTTACACCCATTCATTCCATCACTGGAACTTACATAAAATTATTTCCTTGACTAAAAGTAAATAATTTCAGCAACAAAAAGACTTTTCTAGATGCTTGTCAAGAAGGATAATGGCATTAACATACCATACATACTCCCAATTCCCTCCCAATGGAAGACTACCCACAGTTTCTTGCATCAACATCTTCATAGATATAATCTGGATGTTCAAGCGTTAAGAAATGTCAATTTTTCCACCACAGATATGTCCCGTTTCCTCAAACACAAGCGTTTCCATGCCTGATATTTAACTCCATTACTGCTTCATTAAAGTTGAAGAACAGAAGTCACATTCCTCATCCTTCCACATCAAAGAAACGCCAGCACATAATGCAAATGCTGTCTTCAGTTTGTGCACAACAGAAAGCCCTATGCTACTGCTCTTTGCTCAGAGGAACCTTCCTTTCCATTGACCGCCACACTACTAAAATGGCAAACTGCAAATGTTAAAACAAATATCCTAGATTAGCTACTTCTTCTGGGAAGGGTATCCTATGAAGGCTGACCTACACAGCCTGAGGCAGCTGCAGCCACAGCACTGTGAAATGGTTTTCCCAGAAAGACTCCACCCAGGGTTACTAGGGCAGCAGAGAATAACTGGTGGTCACAGCGTATACGTGACCTGAACTAGTTCTAAACCATCACCCTTTTTACACACAGCTTTAAAGCAAGCTGGGGTCCAACGCTGCTGACATTAATTCCGCCGCACAAGCGTATGTTACAATACTGAACTAAAGCCAGCTAGACAATGAATACGGCTCTCCCAAGAAAACTTGGTGTCACTATCACAGCTAAAAACAGCAGCACATTTCAGAGACCACTGAAGAGTAAACCACAGGGAAGTGGTTGAGTCTCCATCTCTGGAGGTATTTAAAAGAAGGGCAGACGTGGTGCTTGAGGACATGGTTTAGTGGTGGACTTGGCAGTGATCAGTTAACAGTTGGACTCGATGATCTTAAGGGTCTTTTCCAACCTTAACGATTCTATGATTCTAAAGCTGAACTTAAAGGCAACTAATACTTTAAATACTTTGGCTACATGCCAACAGCTTTAATCCTGCTGCTAATAAGCTTTGCTCTCTGATAGCTGTGTCAGATAATACAGACTGATGTTTTAGTGCAAAAAAAAAAAAAAATCCAGTACCCAAACTGGACTCAGTTGTCCTCTGAGATGATTCACGTGTTAAGCCTCCAAGAAAATTAGGAAGTATCAAGGATTCTGTTTCACTGTGGAGCACTTGGGTACAGTGTTTTTAATAACGAACAGGTTGCAAAGTAACCAGAACAACATGCAGACCAGGTTCAGCCCCTCAGCTATTAGGAAGATAAACAGGGCTTTTAGCTGACTACATCTGAACTGTGCTGGCAACCTGCCATTCTGTCCTTTAAAGGACACTGATCAATCTTTCAGAAATCAGGAATTTGAAGCAGAACAGATCAGAAAGATATCCTTGTATTAAAACAAGACACTTCAATACCAGACTGCCAAACTCCAAACCAACTTTTACAGAAAGGCTACAATACACACCACAATTTGTGCCTTGTTGGATACATAATCTTAAAAATGTCATAAGAATTACAAAGAACTAGGTAAAAACTGGATTTTCATGTGCTCTTGCCACAATGATCCATATATTATGCTCAGCAGTAATCAACCTCCCAGTATATTGCTAGGAGGGCAGTAACAGACTTTGCCAAATCAAGACCTCTGGTGTCTGTAAACGAGGCACGTGTGAGGGCAGTTGCTGTTGCCTTACATTATGCTCTTCCATATATTTGCACTAAAAACTCTGCACGAAATGCAGTAGACCCAGGTCTACTATAACTCTTCTGATGTTGGTAAAATCTCACCTTTGCATACATGAAGGCTTGTCTGGCCCTCTGCAAAATTATTTTTCCTTGAGTTTTATCCCTATAAAAATCAAAGGGCATCAGGGGAAAATCTGGGGCAATTTGCAAAAGGACTTGCATCCAAGTAGTTCCCCTAAAGGGAGACAGAAGTGATTCTTCATTAGTAGCAATGCAGCATGAAGGAATAACTGGAAAACAACTAAATAAACCTGAAAATGTAAATTAGGAGGAGTTTGAAACACCATGTGCTTTCATGCCTGAATGAATCCTTCACTACCATGAAGGGACAAACCACATCCAGACTTGGCTCACCTAGATGCTAAAAAATCATAAACAAAATCAACTCCTCAAACACAAGGGGGCAGTGGGAATACATATTTAACAAAGTCTGCCTGATTCATAGTGTGCATTACAAAGCTTTCAGTTTTCTACACAGAAATAGTTCTATTAAATGAGTAGAGAAAGCATGCTTTTCTAGAGTCAGAGGAACATTCCAGCTTGAGCTTTATGCAATAGGATGCTGCTTTTTGAAGTGCAAAGCAAGGATCATCTTAAGCATTGTTGGAAGATGCAAAGTGGTAGCTGAACAAAGGCACAGGGTATGTTTTTCTTTGTTCCTTCTCCCTAGAGCTCACAGGGTCAGACTCGAAGAGAAGCAATAATCCCCAGTGCTTTAGCACTCTCCTGATGACAAGCACTGGAGCAATCTCAGATACAGCAACAATCTGAACCTGCACAGGAACAACTGCTTTCAGAGTTCTCTGTCTCTTTTTTCTTAAGTATAAAAACTACCCACACCCAAACCAACAAAAAAAATCTGGCATCAGTCACCAAAGGGTAACAATCCCTGTTTTAAGCTACTATGTGAGTGGTTGTTCTTCATCAAGCTGTATATTGTCACCATAAGCATATGTATGTTCACCTTAAACAACGAGCATACTGCTGACCAGAAATCTGGAAGAATTAAGAATGAGGTTTTTTTCCCAGAAGAAAAAAAATGCAATTGTGGAGGGGGAAAAAAAAAAAAAAAAAAGCAAGCATTTCTATGGTTGTGAAAATTTAATAAAAAGCAATACAAAAATTCCTTGTAAAAGCTGGAAAATATGACCCTCTATTAAGATGAGAAACTAGTCTATCCTGCCTCTAGGAGTCCAAATCCTCCTATTAGAATATAAATGTTATCATACACGATCAGAACCATGGTCTAACTAATGGATATCTATTTCCTCCATGTGACTTGGGAGGAAGAGGCAGGTAATGAACCAGTCACTACTTAGATCACTCCAAGTTTTGGGAAGTTTGAATACAAATCCTTGAGAGAGAAAGCATTTTATCCCTTAACGCTGGTACTCATCCAATCCATTTTGTATCTTACTAGGAAAGTGAGAATAAGTTAAAAGAAGTCTTAATGCTCTTAAATGCTACTAAAATATTTAGCTGTCTTATCATGCTTTTGAGATACCACGTCTTTACGTGATTAGTACCTGTTTACCGCTTTTCTTCTCTTCTGCATTCTTCTTGTCATTTTTTTTGTAAGCTTCGAACGTAGCTGGGTCAACACTGTACAAACACTCAGTCCACTTCCCATACAGCGCACAAAGTTTCTTTTTGCTGTTAAAAAAAAGACTAAATTTACAAAGGAGCTTAAAGAGATTTATTACATCATTTCAGACAAAAATATTTGAAAGAAGAACTTTTGAGAGCAACTCTTAAAGCTCCATTATTGGTGCTGCACAATTCATAACCTTGCTGTTGCAGGTTCATGCCCTTCACAGACTATGTTAAAGGCATTCAGTTCTACAGCTCCCGTCAGAAACAGAGGGCAGCCATTTGTTTCCTCTCGGGAATGAAGCTGTTACCTTTTGTCCTGAATGTAGCCTTCAACTTTGTGCAACTCCTTCCCAAAGAGGCCGCAGGGCTTGAAGCTTAGTACACACTTCTCACCAGTTCTAAAGGCAGAACAAGAGGGCACTAATTACTTCCAAATACTTTTCCTCTTCAAACTTGCAGCAAGTGAAAGGATTCACACTCTTAACTTACTTATGGTTAGTTATTTCCACATTTCCATACTGCTCAATCCAAAGTTTGCCCACAATAATGTTATGCACACAGCACGTAGGATTTGTCCACGTGTAGGCTTCATTGTGTCTAAGGGAGGGGAATGAAAATTAAAATACGTTATCTTTGTACTGGATGCCACTCCTGCAACAAGCCATCATCTATAAATCGCACCAAGTCTTGAAATGGACACAGCAATAAGTCAGGAAACTCAAGAAGTTTATTAACGTATTGCTACTGATTTTATCAATTCCTTGAAACAACCACTTCAGTGCAGTCACTGTTATCACTGAAGGTCATGAGGAAAGCCGACAGGACTCAAGCGTGCTAGTCTTAGTAGGACTGACACCCAGTTGTCTGCAGAACATACAAACACAAGCCCCAACTACTGCTACTATTAGTATGCCGTATATTAGGAGAAACGATAGCAGTTCCTTTCATCTTCTCATCCGCTCCTCCCCACAAAGCGATCTGCCACCAAATATTAGGATGTGGGTGTTAGACATGTTCGTTCCTAAGCCATGAAACACTAATGCACACTCATCATCACGGATGTGGCCACTGTGCCTATGCAATTATTACTTATCAACTTACTCAAGAAGCTCCAAAGTCATTGTGCCTTTTGGTTCTGCTTCCACGCTCTTGCCCCAGAATTTGAGTTTAGGATAAATTGACCCATGAAACACAAAATCATTATTTAAACCTTCAGCATAGAAAGCACTGATTGGTGGATGATGGCTAACTTGCTCTGAGAGAAGTCTAAATCCAAGATCATCCCTGCAAAATAAAGATAACCAAAAGCATGTATCTACATATCAAGTGCAGTGAAGTTGCAGTTTTTTTTCCCCGGGGTGAAACAGATAGTTGAACCCATGCATAGTTGCTGTACTCAGTGCAAGAGTCAGTTAAAACCCTAGGATAAAACAAAAAGATAGACCAACTAATACACAGAACATCCTCATTCTAAATAACTGAGGACATAACGTAAAAAGGTAACAAGAACTACCACATCTGATCAGCCAATATATTTACTTTTGATAGTGACCTCTTTCTTAAACTTTTGCATAAACAATAGGCCAAAACCTCACCTGAGAGAAAAATCTGCCATAAGTGCAGCTGCACACTAGGAGGCTAACATTGCCTATTTGTATTCTGGACACTTACATAATGAATATTACAATTCTAACACCTCCCTTATGTACCATGCATCTTTTCTTTCAGAAGGTTTCAGCAAAAAAAGTCATTTTTGCAAATAAAACTTGCTGTTAAACCTGGCAAATTGCATTTTCCTGCTCTGAGTTGAAAAGTTAAGTAGTTTCCCTTCACTGGGAGGTGCATTGCTGAACACCAACACGCATTGCAAGAGCCTCCAGCAGCTGCTAGGAGAATGGGTGGAATCTTACAAGCCGAAGAGCAGTCTGCAAGCCACCTGATGAGTCTAATGAAACATCAGTTACACAGAATACCACTCTCCACTCTTCAGTGCATTTTCTGTTCATTACCTGATCAATTCATATGTCTCTCCAAGCAATGGGTTGAACGGCTTCCCTGTACGTTCCCACTGTGAGGCTACAGCAGACACAGCAAATGCAGCAACACACTATTCAAAAGAGTAAAAGTACACAGCTGATCTCCTAGATTCTAGTCTTTATCAAGTATCAACAGCAGCCATGGTATTACAGAATGATTCTTCTGAAATAGCTTAGCAAAGTTCTGTTTGCAAGGCAGAGGAATAAACAGTTTTCATCAAAAGGCTAAAAAAGCAAGCCTTAGGAAAAGCAAAACATTCTCCTAAATAAGCAAAACTGGTTAATGAATAAGAGAATCCAACACGCAGCAAGTTACAGGAGTTCCTCCTATAACGAGACTATCTGTGAAGAAAAAAACCCCAACGCATTCATCAAGAGCTAACACGAATTACCACACCCGAAGTACCTGCATTCGCTCAGTTGTGCTGGAAAGTGAGCTGGCTTTGTGGATGAGGTATGTGTGCTCCATATATTCTGTAAGTCGCTGTAGAAAGCTCAGTGGCTCATTGAATATAACGGGCATTGTGATCTTCGACAACTCCTGAGGCACAAATGAAATTTGTGTTAGAAACCAAATGATTAGATACACTGACCTGCAGTAACCCGAGTGTAATTGGCTTATCACAAAAATAAATGATGCACTTAGTGCTAATGCAATGTGCTTGACCTGGCTCCACTAATGCTGAAAGGAAACAACCCTGTACATCCCTTATGAGCTTGATAAGCCTATCTGTGTTGACGTTAAGGCTACTAAGGCTACTTTTAAAACAAAAGAAAACCAAACATCAAACAAACAAACTTCCTATCAACAAATGCATTAAAAAGGTGAGATGAAACAATGGAATGAAGTATTAAGAACCCTTTTAAAGATTAAGTTATTTATTACTCTTAAAATAGATATAGGCCATCTAATTACTTAAACATATTATCTTTTTCGGAGGCAGGTGGGGGGAAGAAGGATGAGAAAGGACAGGGAGACATGGCGGCACAGGAGTAAAAACAGAGGTTCTGTATTCTGAAGAAAAAAGGAGTTTTTGTAAGAAGCATAAAAATTTAAAAAAAGTCCTACAGTTTTGATGCTGTTTCTCTTTCCCATTTTAAAAAGCATGCCCTCTGAATGCATAACATAGCAATGTTTTAAATTGCCTGTAGCAGCAATTTAAAAGCATATAGTATGACCACTGGCAATGTCCTCAGTAAACAGCACTGTTCTTAACCCTAATAGCAGCAGCTGGAACTAACAGCTTTGGCAGACACATTGGTACAATCCACTCCAAGTTCTGCTCTCCCCTGCCCCCCAAACTGCAACTTCTGTACAGCAATTTCTGCAAAGCAGAATTAAGACCTTTATGGATTTTTTTCCTGCACACACCTTATGCAAGACAGGGTTTCAATCTGCTTCGTATGTTAAGGTTATAACACTTTTCTGCTGAAGCCACTGTGAGAAGCCTCGGATGCTGCACAACAAGTCAGGAGACTTGGAGCTGCTGCTAAGAGGCATTCCCCAGCATTTCCACATCTCATTGCTTGGTGCTGTTTCTAACTACAGCAAGGGAAGGAGGAGAAAACAACAGCGACTAAACACACACATACCCTTAGGCTGACAGAGGTTTATCAGCAGTAAGTACTTCCAGCCTATTGCAGGATCTAAGGGAGAGAAGAACTCTTCTCAATTCACCCTTAGCTGGAAGCAGATTATGTGCCAGCCAGCCAACCTCTGAGCTGGCCACTATCTGGCCACTAACACCATGGGCGGGGGGAAGACTGAGATACTAAGGGGAAAGGAAAAGAGCAAAATTAAAGTAGTTGGTTTTTTTGGTTTGGTTTGGTTTTTTCACAGTCGAAGTAAAAGGTTTTTGCTTCCACAAGGTACTTTAAGGGTTAAAATCAAGAGAAAATGCTTTTACTGAAGGAATATTGCTCTGACCAAGTCTTACCTTCTCAAGCTGTAAAAGCAAATAAAGCATAAGCAGCAAATTAAAAGAAAAAAAAAAAACCAACCCTCTCCCCAACAAGTTTTCATTTGGGCCTCAAATGAAACAATCACTTCACATCTTGTGTCATAGCTTTCCGATTACCTACCATTCCAATGCATTTTCTTAAGATACTCCAGATACTGAAGTCATTTCTGGAAAACATCGGAGATGGCAAGCTTGTTCTGTGGAAAGGAACAGGGAAGAAAGCAAAAGCAAGAAAAGTTTTCCATTACTAACCATGACTAGAGAAACCCGAATACTCTTTTTTGAAAGTAACGGTTTTCCAATTTTTAAATTAAAAACCAAGGGGGAACGACAGTGCTACTTTGAAGCACTTAAACTGTTTCACCTGCACAGAAACCTGAATTTCTCCAAAAACCAGAACCATTCCCTTCATTTTGCATAAGAGCAGTGGAAGAGAATTTCTACATCAGTTATCAGAACAATGTTTTCACAATGGCACCGTTAAGATATTTAGTTGTGTCTTTGTGAGAAGAAGCAAGTTCTTTCTGAGTAGGTATACAGGTACGTTCACTATGCCTGAAGAGATCTGAGGGTTAAAGTGGGTTGTTTTGTTTTGTTTTGTTTTTTTTTTGCTAGTCACCTGTATACTGACAATGAAGGGCCATGACATTTATTGCCTATATCAAAATCAGCCCTCAGGAACAACAGAAAAAGCAGCATAATTAAAGAACAGAAAACACAGCAGCCTGTTCTACATATCCTGAAGCAAGCCTTAAACATATTTTCAAGACCAACATTTAGGCTGTGTAATATAGCCTGTATTTCTCAGCTTTACGAGAAATCAGGCACAGATTTTGTTCAGTTTTCTTGACCAGCTCAACTATTAATCCAATTTACCTATACAAAGGTATAAATATATGACAAAGCCCTTTGTCCACAATAATACTAAAACTCATGTTTGGATCATGAAGCTATTACCAATGAGAAAAATTCTCAATAGAAAAGCATTACCTACAGCTCACTCAAACTGCATGAACTATTTGAGTTTCAAAGCTTAGTTAACTCTGTCTAAATGATCGTGTTGCCCTCCTAACCAAGAAGGTCTTGTCTCCCCTCAAAGTAGCTAAAGCAATATCTTTTTCAGAGAGTGTGAACAGGCTGTAGCTGCCTCCTCCACCCCACTTTTCTGATAAACAGAAACATCTCCAAAAGAAAAAAAAGCAAACAAACAACCAACTCTCTTCAGGCTAAGTTGTTAGTTTCAGTAGCTCTACTTGCTGTGTTACCTCCCATACTTATCTGATACTGAAACACCTTTACCAAGGGTGATGTTATTTCAGAAAGAACAAAACCAAAAAATGGTCCTTAAAATACAAAAAGCCGCATCCAATCAAAAACTTAGTCATATGTCTGAACTCCTCACGGTACCAAACTATGTTTTCTTAGCAAGCAGCTAACAGCCTAACACTGACTTGTTTTACTCAGCTCCCATGCAGGGGATGAGTGGGTAGGAGGATTTAATTGACCAACATGATATCACTCATTCCCTATTCTGATTTTCTACTGATACAAAAATATTTCATGAAACAGCTCATTTTGAATAACATTAAGTATAAAATACTTCCGTGGATGCTTTGATACAAATGTCCAGGAGAGGACAGTGTCCACCAAGTATTCAGTCTTACCTTCATTTGTAGTGTTTACCTATTTTTTCTACGTATTCTTTAATGAAGGCAGTTAGCAGAACAGGTATTTGTGTTTAAGTAAGCCCTTCTGCATATAAAACACACTCATGTGCCTCTGGTTTGCTGAAGTATACACAGGGATTGCTTTCCTTACATATTAAAACTTACATTTTCATTAAAGTTAACCTCCATTCAATTTGCTTAATTACTTGAAAGTTGGCATTCAGTTTCAGCCATTCATCCACACTTCTGACATATATCAGCCAACCCTGATATGGGATTCAGTTCTTTTCTCCACATAACACACACATACTGAAGAAACAAAGTAGTCTTAAGCCACCAAGAAAGATCCTGGGGACAAGTAAGGACATGTGGAAAAACGACAGGCAGCCAAGACATGAGGCCTACTAACCTTGACACACTCCCTGTGATTAAGGGAAAGGGTTGTGAATGCAAAAATTTCCTTCCAGATGTCAATTTTAGAAACAACTCAGGAAGTTAATTTTAGCTTTAACTGACAAAAACATCTGCTAGAATTCCTGTGCAGCAGAACAGATAAGATGCATTTAAGATCACTCACTTAAACAAAACCACTTGTTTGAAGCATTATCTATAGTAGATCAGCTACTACAGGAATCTTGTGGGGAAGAAGGTACATGGTGTGAAAAAGGGGTGTTTAGCTTGCTCTTCATGTAAACCTGATCAAATAACCTCCTGGCTCCCAAAAAGCCAAATACAAACACATTTGCATTCTGAAAGGCCCCCCACGGGAGGACCAAAGGGAAAGCTGACTACAAAAACTCAGCAATAAGAGGGAAATAGCAGTGATAAATGCATGTTAGATGTTGACAGGTATTACAGAACATTTTTGTGCAAGAATTGGGGGTGGGTGGAGTTGGTTGGTTGTTTCCTCTTTTTTTTTTTTTTTAAAAAAAGTTTGGCTCAGATTAAATATTTCCCTCTTAAAAAGAAGTGATTTGTATGCTTCCAGATTTAATGTATTGTTTTCCTATCTCTAAAATCCTCTTCCAAAAAGTTTTCAAAACTTTAAGTCCACTCTCGAATCAACCTAAACCACAAGAAGTCACGCCGCCTACATTCTTTCAAATGCTCTATGAACAATCAGTAGGATGCAAACTACATTTAAAAAAGCAGAACAAGACAGCAGATTATAAGTGGCACTTGCTTCACCTATCTATATATGTACATCTCAACACTTTTAATTCCTTGGAACCAACAGATTTATTCCTACATCTCCAAAACCAAAACACCCCCACACCCCCCATCAAAAACCGACCTCCACCTCCCTGTACAAAACCCTCACCACTCAAATAAGAGAGGCAGATTAGAACTCAGGTTTTCTACACGAAGGTAGGAAAGAGTCTTATTTATACTGACTGCTAAACAGTGCTAGGTACTCTCAACTCAAATGCAGCTGCAGATCCTCCATTCATCTGAGAAACTACAGGAAGGTATCAAGATTTTATGCAAAAGAAATTAATCTCATCTATTCTTTAAGTGACTTGTTTCCATGTGGTTAACACAAACAGAAGTTAAACAAAAAAGTTATAGCAAACCCAAGGGTTTAAGGTTGGAATTAAGTGCTGTCAAAATATTCTGACCCCCTCACTTTGCACAGCATCAAGAAGTTAAGGTTTCTACTCTGAAAAGTACGCAGGTGGCATCACAGGCAACACGTATTTGACCACGTGCCCTCTAACGAGTGCCAAAACCAAGAGAGGCACAAACTGGAGCCAGCAGCTCCAGGCAGGTAACAGTTCTGAAGTCAGAACTGCATTCAGACACGGCACACAGGTCCTGTACCAGGCCAAACATCACTGCCAAGAGCCTCAGAAACGAGGCTAGAAACACCACAAAACTCCCATCCCCTGGGAAAGTTCTCTTGGAGGTAAGATTTAAATTGTCTAAGCTCTGGGGAGAAACAGTTTGCATCAATACATTTGTGAAGAAATCCCAATGCATCACCAAGGTGCCAGGTAAAAAAGCTTGACATTACAGCTCAACCTATATGTGCTCTATAGCCATTCAGTCACATAAAATATGACCATACATTCTTATCTATACGCAAAACATGCTTCCCCCTTTCTTTAGCAGTAAATTATTAGCCAGCCAATTCGTGCACTCATTTTATTCCAACAACCTGTACTCTCTTCACTACTAAAAGACAGGCAACGAGAAACAACTTATGCAGGGGTACTTGTGTATTACTCTCCATTCCCCCTTATAAAAACAGCAGATCTTAAATGCTCCTCCAGTCACCTGCTCCCCACAGTTCTGACAACATAGTGCAGCACTACAGAAACCTGCCAAGTTATTTCTTTTTTATAGTAAACAGAAGATCAATTCCTGTTAAAACTCTTCATGTCAACATGCATCATCATTTTCATGTTGATCATGAATTGCCTCATTTCTCCTCGTTGTTTCCAAGGCAATGAATGTTCACCTTCACCTAGTGCTTCTCCCCCACCCCTGAACTTCCTGCTCTAATTAGGAAAGGCACTTAGCCAAGGCCATAAACACCACCCTTGCTAACAGCACAAGAGCGCAGAGTGACACGCTTAGTCAGCTGCTTTATGTTACCTTCCCAAACCACCCCGTTACTCCACCCAAGCCCTCATTTGCCTTAGTCTTTGCCTAGTATGGGAGGGATATACATGCAGAGGTTGAACCTTGAAACATCACCTCTCTGACGTTGCCACATACTTCAGCAGTCACTGCAATTTAACTCTTTAAGTTACCAAGTAATTAAAGCATATCTTGCTTGCGTCTGTAAAATTAAATATGAATTTCCTGTTTTTACAGAAATCTGGTGTCCCCATCATCATTCCCCACACTCAAAACACTTCCAGAGTAGCCTTTCTGAAACACACTGAAGTCTGGCTTGATCAGTAGCACAAACATTATATTGCCCCTTCACTGAAACTGGAGAATAGTGGTGTCTATTACATCTCACTAACTCCAGACCTATTGTCCTCCTTTATTGGAAAGGAAACAAACAAAAATGGATCATTTGACAACACAAAATAAGCACATAAAACATAGATGAGACTTTTAGAATAAGACTCCCTTTGTTCACATTTGAGTTTCTGATGCCAGGCTAGCAATATTTTTCATTCATTCCTGATACCAATAGAAGGATCAAATGACTGGAAATTAAAGAGGCAATAGGAGGCATAGGTCATTAAAGATACATGAAGGAATTAAAATCCACATAGATTTCAGTAAGATCTATTAAAAAACAAGCATGTCCATTTTTACATAGCACATTTTATTTTATTTTTACTTATTCAGATTTGATCACCAAAAAGCAAGATGCAAAGGAGCACACTAGACTTGGAAAAATATTCTTTATAAAATCATAGCACAATCAAGAACTTGTCAATCATCCCTAACAAAGTTTTAAAAGTTTTCACAGCTTTTCAGAGATTCCTGTGGTCTTTTACTCGCCATTAATGCATATTATAATACATGAAGACCAGGCAACATCCTACCTGTGTTTTTTGATTCCGTTAGACAGCGACTCCCCACTGCCACAAACCTTCTCTTCAGACATGCTTGAAGTTATTGTATCTTTCGAATCCATGCTGTCCTCTAATGAGTAGGCTGCTGTTGTTTCAAACCCACTTAATGATTTTTCAGATTCTGAATCTGCAAAAGAGCAGATGCATGTTAATGAACCTACAGCCTGTGCTAGACTTCAGTCACTAACAGATCTTCCCTCTTTGTACAAAACTGAAACCTAAGTAGGCTACTGTGTCCTGATCACAGTATCCATTTGGTAAGTAACTAGTACTGCCACGGACCGCTGCAGCTCTCTACCTAGGTACAGACTGAAGAGATTGCGAGATAAGCATGAACACAGTCGATTAAAAATTCTCTATCAAACAGAGCCAAAATCTGACATTTTTATGAAACTGAAGCTACTATGACTTGCTTAGGACAAGTGACAGTGTCATGTAGACGCCGGTATCTTACCTACCTAAATACCAGCTACCTCAACATTCAAGTATTGACTCCTCCTATATAAGACTTCCGTTTGGTCTAAACTCTTATGCACTCTGTGCTGTTCAGCAACCTTCACTTCCCAACTCACTGAACAAGTATCAAAGAGAAGGAGGTATCGTACGCCGTGGATTACATTAGCCACGTAAATCCTAGCAAAGTCTAAATGATAAGTTCACCAATCAATAAGATAAACTTTGTACTCTGGAAGGTAGGTTAATAGTACAATCCACACCACACCTACAACTAAAACCAACATCAATAACACCACCTTATTTCCAACTAGTGTTTTGGTCAGGTAGTGCTTGACCAGTTCTGGAGAAGAGACAGTCCTGCCCCAAATCACAAAGTAAAAATTTCCTGGCAAAAGGCTGTGTTTTTGTTTCATGGGTTTTTTTCAAACTTGACAAGATTGCCAAAAGATTATCCAATTGCAAGTTCCAAGAAGCAATGGAACCACTCAAGACAAGTAAAGATGCACCAATTTCTATCCCATTTGGGAAATCCTTTAGCAGAAACCAGGTACAACCCTGAATGGTAAACAGCTTAATGCAAGCCTCACCGCTTTGGAAAAAAGTGAACCCAAACTGTAGTAGACACCATTCCTGCTATGTACTTTTTTCAGCATATGCTACTGCTCTTGGCTGCAAATACCCAGAGAAATAATTGCAAGATTAGTCATTCTCTCACACACTGATTCTAATTCAAAACTAGTAATCAAAACCTGCTGAAGTAGTAGTCTATCCAAAAGAATATCTCAGTCACAGCTGTCCATTGCCAGGTGCTTTCTTGTTTTCTCTTAAAAGATGATGCCAGTAGCTTCTCCAGAACACATAAATTATTTGTTGCTTTAGTGAAGGTGACAGTGACAAGAGGATTTTCTACTACATCCAGGTTACAGAAGGGTCAAGAACAGGACAAAATCCTGACGAATGGATGGGCTGTGCCACAAGGTCTCCATCCTCTCTAGAGAGAGTGAGATCTAGAAGCATAAAGGAGATCTTTGCTTTCATTAAAAACATCTATCCCTATCCTCATCAAGACAGTACTGAAATTAAGCTAGTTGCTAGGGAATGAAAAGAACTGCCAGCTGGTGCTGAGGATATGTTAAAAAAGTGGACTGGCACTCCAGAGAATCTTCTCACAAGCTTCCCCAAATTTGTCGGTCTAGTTCTGTGCCAAATTATGATATAACATATCAAAGCATCAGTTTGGTGGGTACTGTATATAACAAGTAGGATAAGAAGAAGCATTTTTACTTGTGGACAAGTCTGTTACATAAAATACAGATTTCTCCAGAGACCCTAAGTCCAGGTAGCCAGGAAAACACTGTTGCATATCCAAATATTACAGAGGAAGAGACACTCTAGCAGTGTACCACTGCTTGGTGGTATATCAACTTGGGCCTCAGCATCCTGACCACATGACAAGCTATAAATCCCTTCAAAGTAAGTATTCCACCTCTCTATTGAAAGAGCTGCTCAACTGTGCCAACAGTTATCGTGACAAAAAAAGCATGAAGCAAACCCTGTAACATAAAGCAAAGAGTCCGCCTCCTGTAAGGCTCCTTTCTTCTTCTGTACCATCTGGGACTGCCTTGTTTTCAGGCAAGTGCCACAACACACAATTTCCTCAATTTGAGTTACTGCAACAGACCTAGGACTCCAGAGGTGGAAAGGGAAGAACAGGTAAGCTTCCCCAGAACTGCTGGCCCCTGTCTGATATGCTTCTCAGTATAACAAGGATTTTTAAGCACCACGCATGATCAGTTCTCCTAATGCTGGCCGTACAGTGCTGAGAGACAATTATGCTGGACTGAGCTCAGCACCTGCAAACCTCTCCAGAGCTGCAGACACCGACCAGCCAGCCTTCTCCAGGGCACACGCTTTGCTTAACACAACCAGATCATGCTATACAATAAAGAAGAGTAGAAGAATGAAACCAGACACTGTTACAAGAAATTGGTCTCTAAAGACATCTCTCCCATTTTCCTGAGAAATGGCTCTCATTGAGAAAGTATGTCTACAACACTTCCTGCCATCAGATATCAATCTCCAATCCCTAAACCTCAGCTACCTCCTTTGACCAAACGAGCTTAACAAGCCTTGAGAGTTTGTTTAGGTGTCAGAGTGAACAAGCCTAGTATCGTATTGCGAGCACAGATCAACAGGCAACTCAAACTGAGCTTTTCCCTGTGTACTTGCAGCTAACTCTTTTCTGAATTAAGATTTGCATACTCCCCCGTCACTGCAAAAAAAGATTTATATTCACAAGTTGCTACAGAGCAGCTGTCAAACAGATGACTAGGAGAAAATGAGATTTTTTTTCTCTATTGAACTTAACGGGGTGTGGGCTGAGGAGCGGGGAGAAGGAATAAGAGTCCCTGTTCAGAAGCCAAAATTTTTAAGTGATCTTTGAGACAAGACCAGGCTGACTAGGAAGCACACTAGCTCATGAAACCTGAAGTGTCAGGGTAACAGTAAAAACACCAGCTACATTTTGCAAGAGTGGGAGAGCACGGGAAAACAGCAGAAGCAATGACAGAAACTTAACTCAAGGGAAGTTCATCTCCTATTGCAACAACTGGTAAGTCTTCAGTTCCAGATAGAAAAGTTTGGCCAATGTATTTGATTAACAAATACACCTGAGAAAGGTAGTGTTTAACTATTGGCAAGGCTGGGTTTTAATTCTGACCAGGTGTTTCCCATCCCTCTCTGAGATGCCTGAATTAATTCTTTTAACTATATTCAAGGCAAGAAGTTCACAGGCAGCAGTGTTCTTGCAGAGGCTGTGGAGTATTTTTGGTACGCGTTCAAAAAAAGCCACTTGACAAACTACCCTAAACATGGAAGGAAGGGCAATGAGTTTAGAATCATAGAATGCTTTGGGATGGAAGGAACCTTTAAAGGTCACCTAGTCCATCCCCCCCTGCAATAGGCAGGGACATCTACAACCAGATCAGGTTGCTCAGAGCCCCATCCAGCCTGGCCTTGAATGTTTCCAGGGATGGGGCATCTACCACCTCCTCTGGGCAACCCGTTCCAGTGTTTCACTACCCTCATTGTGAAAAATTTTTTCCTTGTGTTCAGTCTAAATCTACCCTCCTTTAGTTTAAAACTATTACCCCTGGTCCTGTCGCAGCAGGCCTTGCTAAAAAGACTATCCCCATCTTTCTTGTAGGCCCCCTTTAAGTACTGAAAGGCTGCAATCAGGTGTCCCTGCAGCCTTCTCTTCTCCAGGCTGAACAACCCCAGCTCTCTCCGCCTTTCTTCATAGCAGAGGTGCTCCAGCCCTCTGATCATTTTTGTGGCCCTGCTCTGGACCCGCTCCAACAGGTCCATGTCCTTCCTGTGCTGGGGACCCCAGAGCTGGACGCAGCACTCCAGGTGGGGCCTCACCGGAGCAGAGTAGAGGGGCAGAGTCCCCTCCCTCAGCCTGCTGGCCATGCTTCTTGTGATGCAGCCCAGGATACGGTTGGCCTTCTGGGCTGCAAGAGCACATTGCTGGCTCATGTCCAGCTTTTCATCTATCAGTACCCTCAAGGCCTTCTCCTCAGGGCTGTTCTCAATCTCTTCAACCCCCAGCCTATATTGATACCGGGGATTGCCCCAACCCAGGTGCAGGACCTTGCACTTGGCCTTGTTGAACCTCATGAGGTTCACACGGGCCCACTTCTCGAGCTTGTCCAAGTCCCTCTGGATGGCATCCCATCCCTCAGGCGTGTGAACTGCACTGGTCAGCTTTGTGTCATCTGCAAACTTGCTGAGGGTGCACTCGATCCCACTGTCTATGTCACTGATGAAGAAGTTTCTATGCTTTTTGTACAATTTTTACTTTTAAGTGAGCTGATAACTGGAGACAAACTAGGAAGCGAGCAAAAGCAACAGAACTAGTCTACTACTTCTTGTACCACTTAGGAGAATTATTTATAAACACAGCACCCATTAGTGGTACATAACAGTTGAAGCTGTACTATGACACATTAGCTTTAGTACAATCTAAATATTCCTGTAGCTAAATAACCGCTTTTTTAGTAATTTAGTAAGATTGCATCTATGTAAAACCATCAATACCTGCCTCAACACACACAAAAGCTGTGTTTGTAGAAAAACCCCATCTCTCAAATAAAACCTGTTAAAGAGAAAAATCAGGACAGTTCTAAGCTCTTCCCAAACGGGGTGTGCAATTTGCTTAATCAGGGAATCTTATCTGCAAGGCAAAAACCAAGTGCCTTCACCCTTTAATTCTTGACCTACTTAGCCATTTTTCAGCATTGTGGATGGACTCTGCATTTGTATTCTGTTTTCATATGCTTCCTGAGGTCTGCATACTTAATCAAAACTAATAACTTCTCCAGGTCTCTAGGAGATGTCATTGGTCTTACCAATTTTGCTACTTGTTTAGAGCTTCTTCCCCAATTTCACCTCCCTCTGCCTCACCCTGCTTTAAACACAGAAGAAGAGTTTGACACATGTTAAGCATTCAATCCTGAAACCGAGAGCTCCAGCACTCCATGTACTCTTGAGTTTAATTACACATTTCCACCACTCCCATGATGAGAGGATCAGTGCACCGGGAAGCAGTTATCTGGCCTACTGCTATCAGAGTTCAGATGAATAACACCCTTAACTCTGCTGTTCTTAACGCTGGATACCACGCTTTGGTAACACAAATAACTCCCATTTCCTGCAGGTTTTTCCTTTTACATTCAGTGTCTACTGCTCTCCCATTGCAGGGATCTAGGAGTTACCGCAGCAGTCAGAAAGCATTGATAACGGCATATCACTTAAAAATAAAAAGAGGAGAGACTTCAAACAAGCAAGCTACTACTTCAGTAAGCAATCTTACCACATTACAAACATTTTCCTCACCCCAGTTTTGGAAAAGAAAGCGGATATTTCTGTAATTGTGCCCACAATTTCTACAAACAGAACTACACAACAGAGACTTATCAGTGACCAATTTAGTCTATGCCAACATTAGCAGGTAGCATGGCTCAGTTGGAGCAGATTTGCAAGCCAAACAGATGGTGCTGAGGACTTGACGCTTGAACTAGATACATTTCTGGTGGTGTTCTCTCCAGATGAGCTCTACTCTCCTACCACGGACTGAGTGTCCAATAGCAACCGGACTGCATCTTCTGATTTAGCTTCATTCAGGAGTCTGCTTCATACAATCAGATTGCTCTACAATGCGAATCAGAGCATGGTAAATGGGGACAAGTAGCTGCTGCTGTGAACGTATCCTTTCTAATACACCTCTTGTTCATAAACTTGTTTGAAAAGTCTTGCATTGCTCTGAATTGTCACAGCTAGTGATACTTTTGTTGACAGCAAACAAGCAGAAGTGTCTAATATGCAGACCGCATTCTTTTAAAAAAACAAAAAAAAACAGCAGTGGCTTCTTCTTTCAACCTGTCAAGTCAAAGCTAACATCTTCAGCTCAAAGTGCAAGCCTAGTTATGCAATACTCTCACTTCTAAACTCACTCCTACGGCGGAGATTGAAAAATTCAGAGAACTGTAAGTAGAAAGAGATGGCATCCTAATAGAAAAAAATACTCTCGAAGTAGTGGCACTTTTCCACTGACAGACATTATAACTTGACACATCACCCTGTTAAAATACATTGGTGTTTGCGCACTCTCCTATATGGCCTAGTAAGATAATTCATGAATATGCCTTCTATCTAAAATCAATATCATTTGACTTCATAAAATACTATCAGACTGCAAATCAGGTTTAGCAAAAGCTTTGAAGACGAAGTTCTAGTAGTTTAGATTTCTGGAGATATAAATTTTTAGCTTCTGACAATTAGGCCTAGTCATTGCTCTCTGTTATGAAAATATTTATGATCATATCCCTTGTCTCATTAGCCCAAGAAAGACGACCCACATTCCCAAACTCTGAGCCAGTGTCATATAGCCTCGACTCCTCTGCTCTCACTGTATTCTTGTCATATAGAGACAATAAGCCTTCTAGTTGAGATTCCACAGACACGGCAGAAAAGCAAGAGGGTTAGAAAGTATTACCAGGATCCCAGTGATTAGCGAAAAAAACCCACCCCAAACCACACCCACAAAAAACTAATTCCTTTTGTGTTTACGGTGAAAGCCATAACATGCATCTAGCAGCCAGGAAAACGTGTCACATTTCCCTTTCTCTAGCCGCCCCCCCCCCCCCCAAAAAAAATCAGAGTGCCCTTCCCCCAAACATGTGCCTTCAGAGACAGAGAGAACCGTAATCACTGCAAAGCACTGATGTGAACAACGTAGAGCAGAGAATCTAACACAAGTCTGATGAAGTTGACAGACAGTCAAGAAAGTGAGTCTGTCCTGAAAAATTATTTAAATTGCAATCAAGATGAATTATGTCAAATAACTTCTCCTGAAGGAGAGAGAATTGATATATATAGTTTTGATATGTGTGTATATATATGCGTGCGCGTGTGTATATATATATGCGCTCAACAAGTTTCACAGTTATACACATCCACTCAACGTGATTTGTTTCCAGCTTCAAGCGACAAAACCACCACCTCTTCCAGCTAGAGAGGAGACTTCAGACACTTTCATTCAAGAAGATTTAGAGACTGGGTCAGTTATGAGATGTATAGGCCTAACAGCTCTTTAAAGCTGAGCATTCTCTCATATACACAAAGCAAGCCCGGCTGGAGAGACTACATTCCAGCAGCACCAGATAAACAACTATTCTCTGCCTTGTTGCAATAAGCAAAAGAGCCTGAGGCCTTTCAGTGGAATCGTTCTTTTGGTTCTGGTTGAAGAACCTACTTCTAGTGTTCCTCAATCTCTTCTCTTCCTTGAAGGCTTGATAAATTTGTTACTGTGCCAAGCAGCAAAGTCTGCTGTTGATTTGCTGTTTTCCTCTGCTAGTGCTATACTTCAGCATAGACTCCACTTTGCCTGTTTTTATTCTCTGCAGAACACCTATCAAAGAGTCTGGGAACAGTGCTTTTCTCATCTGTCAGAAGCATCATGCAGTTCAGCTCGCAGAAAAAGTAACCCCATACTTGCTCGTGAAGTACGCCATCACAACCTAATTATCTGCTGCCGTTAGACTATGTTCACCCTCAAGCTCTTCCAGATCCTTCATAGTTGTAGACGGCTGTGCGCTGCAGGATCACCCAGCTAGAGCTATTACTGAGCTGCGCTACGTACAGCCTCTCTATACAAATGCACGTTGTAATCATCTTACGCAGTTCAGAGTTTTCCGAAATCACTATTTCATGTGCATGTTCTGCACATGAAAATATGAAAGATACTAAACTGAAGACCACACAGGGAAAGAAAAGATATTTCAGAAATGCATGCAGGATTTTGATTCATCCTTTTCTCCCACCTGTGAAACTTAAGGTATACAAAAGTGAAACAGAACAAGCCTTTCTTAACCTCATTATCCCACAAAAATAGGGATTTTTATGGACCGACCTTAACAACAAAACAAAAGAAAAAACATACACCACCATAGAGAAAGCAAGTCAGAAGGCCACCAGATACAGTTACATCTCCTAAAATAGGAGCCTTAAGTTTTGCTATTTAAAAAAAGGGCGTGGACACCCAAGCAATCAGACCTTTCATGACTGCCCTGTGGTTTTGTAACTTTTTGTCATGCTAAGGTGAAATAATACAATTCTACAGGTGAACTCAGGCAAATTTTGAGAGGCCTGCTCATAAAGCACATGAAGCATTCTCCTAAAATTAGTTCCACGTTAGAAAGGCAGAGATTCCACTTAAAGCAAGTCTGTTCCCACCCCTGCACCCCCGCCAACACATTCACCACACACGTGCTGGCTACACACTCACATTCTGGACATCATGACTTACCTGAAACAGCATCATAGAACTGCTCTTCACTGATGATGCTGAGAGGCGGAGATCCCTTAACCAGAGACTGCTCTAGTTCATGGTGTTCGGTAGCCAGCGTCTCTAATGCTTCTGACAAGATCTTGTTTTTCTCCTGCTCATGCTCCAGTTTCAAATTCCTCACCTATAAGTAGATACATGTATGAATAAAATCTCATCTCTCCAAAGAATGTGTAGCTGGAAGCTACTCAGAAAATAGACTCTAATAAATAAATAACTGGCAAACAGCTGGAACTGAAAACGTGGATTAATGAGAATATTACGGTATTTTTGTGATGACAATAAGATTGTTACTCAGCATTTTCAGCAGTTGAGAAATCTGAAAAATAACATGTGACAGTACAAATCACAATTTCACAAGTGAATTCAAGCCACTGAGGGGAAATATTTACAGCTCTACTCAGATGACCTTAACTATGGAGTTAGTGATCAGTTTCTACACGCACCAAGCTCCTTGTACTAGTCTGCTCTAATTTGGGCCAAGCAGCATCATCTAAATTGAATTACAGAGCAAATGTGAATGCCAGCTACAAATAACGGCAATTGAACTATGAGCTGAAAACATTTAACCCTGAGGATTACAGGAGGAGGTTAAAAAAGATTCCTCTCCTAACTGATTCAACGTCGATATAAACAGCCCTCCCTCCTCACTCCCAAAACAGTTTACAGAGGAGCCAGAAGCTGACAAAAAAAGCAGCCCAGCCACCAGATGGTGGACCTTTTTTTTTAAGCCCACATATGCAATCGGCTCCAGAGAGGATGATGTTATCCATGTTTTGAGTCCAGGACTAGTAACGGGAGAGCAACACGTCCTTCCTATTTCCTCCTTGGTTTTTTTTGCTGGTGCTTTCCCGCCTCCTCTTTCTGCCAGGGGAGGGGAAGAGGGCTGTAGCTGAAGGCTCAGGACAGGGCCTCTTCTCCCAGCCCAGCAAGGCTTTAATGTGCTACTTCTCCTTCACTCCCTAAACCATTGACTCTCTCTCTTTCTCTTCCTTTCTCTCTTCCAGTCCCTTTTAAAAGCATCCCCAACCCCTGCCTCGTCCTCTAGTTTACTCTCAAAGGTCAGTTTACAACGCTAATTCCCCCTCCACTAAGAACATGCAAGGACATGACAATCTCTTGGAACAGTTACAGGGACAACTTACACACTTTCCTAAGCAACTTACACATATACCAACATTACCTCTTTGAATCTAATTTAAGAACTGTTTGTATGTCCTATCTGGTTACATTTTACATTAAAGCTTTCCTTTGGAGGCTTCAGCCCCCTCCGTTACAACCACCACCGAGATGGTGGATTCAGAGCCGGGCATAAATGAGGGGGTGCAAATTTAGAGGCTAGAAAGGAGATATTAAAGCAGATTTGCCACTTCCAGAGAAGAGTTTCTATGTTGGCAGCAGCATATCCTCTGGAGAAAGATTTATGGAAGAAATTTTCACCCCCTCAGTTGTGCCAAATATTAAAACAGTTGGTTTTCCTGCCAGGCTCTGAGTGTAAAGGGGCAATCCAATTAAATGATAAGTAAAAGAGTATAAAATTGGGTTGCTAATTGAAAGCAATAAAACCGGTAAGTCACTTACTGTCTAATAGTTTTACCCTGAACAAAATGAAAAAAGTCTGGACTAGCTACTGCCACTTTCATTTAAAGTTCACTCTGACAGTACCAACGAAGCCAATTACTGCAGTGTTTCACACCAATCAGACATGCCACTGCGAAAGATCTGTTATTAAGCAGTTTCTGCAGGGGTTACATTTTGTATGCTATCAAATAGTTCAGGAACTGCCCATTTAGAGAAACAGCATCAGCATTTCACTCTCCTGAGAGAGGGAGGGTGGAGGACTGAAAATAAAATGCTACTTTTCATTCTTATTAAACAGCAAAGTGAAACCAGTTATTAAAATGGTATTTGCATTTTTTTTTTTGCAGAATTACATGCCTTTATGCTCTAATGTTTAGTTTTGACAAATGATTTGAGTGATTTAAATCTTTGCCTAAAACTTAAGTTTCAATGTTATTTAACAGCAAATTGAAAGAAAATCAAAATATATCTAACAAAACCCAGATAAACCTTTTTTTGCACCCTCTAAAAGCACGGTAGTGTGACTAAACAAGCAACAACAGATACAGGCTTAAGACACCATGCCTCCCCAAAAAAGTCTTTTATTGAGTTTAAGGTTCCTCTGCTCTATCATAATGTAGGGCTATTCAGAATTGCAGAAGGTATACTAGAAATTCCCTTTCTGAAAATAAATAGCCAGTTTTACAGTAAAGTTTACTTTTCTGTGTACTTCCAGGCTTCCTAGCTGCCAAACACTTACTAGTACAGCAATTACACACTAGTAATAGGTAACAAAAAAAAAAAGGTTTTACTATCATTATTTGACTGATTTCACCTGTAGAAAAGCAATGCTTGCAGAGACAGAGCTAGTACAACCTTCATGCACTCTACTTAAAAATACAGGTATCACTGGAGAAATAACCTTGTTTGAAATAAGCATACTGGGTTTTTTTATTATTTAAACACAAAGCAGCTTTAAGTGATACCATGATTTTGTCACCTTGTCTTTTATTATTGACAAGATAAATCTCCTTTAACCCTTCTTGCAGTAATTTGGCTGTAAGGCAGGATGTTTTGGTTTTTTTTTTTCCAGAGCCACACACTCCATTCTTCCAAGCTTAGCAAGAAATACGCAGGCAGACTGGCACTATTTTCAAAGCATAAGTTTATTGAACAATGTAACTGACCGAGTGATAGGTTTTCCCAAAATGTAAGTAGAAGATTGCTGTTATGCATAATTTTGCCATACTCTATTTTTCATTCACAAGACTTGGCCAATGATGAAGTTCTGAGGTGAATTATTCCATCTTCCTGACTACACCACCACCATTTTTGGAGATGACACTTCAGCTTTATCCGTTTTCCCCAAGTTTTTTCTTCCCCATCCTGTCTTTCTTTAGTGTCCCAACACATAAACAACTGCAAGATTACAGAAGGAATTGCCAGACCAGTCTTAAAAATGCTTATTAACATAAAATCTTTAGAATCTATGTATAAAGCAGGAAGATGAGCATAAAATGACGAAGAAAACACCCACTTTCAGATGCATATGCATTTCAGTCTATTAAACTGGATGCGGATAGACCAACATTTTTCAATGGAATATCATCTGATTTTGTGAAGTTGCATTAGCTTACTGCACCATTTTACACAGTGACGCAAATATTTATATAAGGTAGTAAATACCACACCAAAATGATGCAGGGATCAGTGTATACACAGCTCTGGAAATCCAGTCTGAGCACACCCAGGAAAATATCGGAAGAGACATTTTATTCACAGGCACAGCTTGCGATACAGCCGTGGTTTCTGTACCTTTAGTAGTGGTGCCTAAGCTGAGAAAGAGACAGATGGCAATTCACATCGTACTGGGTTCAGCTCCTCATCCTCCAGCTATGGAACTGCTGTCATCTTTTTGATCCCTGTCACCGGTCCCCGCAATGCCAGTGCCACCATCAGTGTTATAAGCTTTCCACTGAGCTTCACAGAGCGCTCTAGCGAGCCCAGCATGAGGCCAGCTGAGTTCCCAAAGTTCACCTGGTCAGGCTTCCTACCCTACCCTTGTCAGGAGCTATTCTGCACTAGGGTAATTACCATCATCAATAAAGTTGGGCTTGTGCTTGCACTGTTACACAATTACAGTTAAGATCAGTCTTGTTTTCATCTCTAAAGAGAGTATTATTACAGAGAAACTTCAGATTTATAATTGCTGATGGAAACTATCTAGCTTTGTCTCACAGAAGTAAACAATCACTCAATCCGTACAGCTACAGACACAGCTATAACCTGATGCACTGACACAGAACCACCAAGACTCCAGTATCTAGGTCAGTGCAACAATTTTTTTTTAAAAAAAAACTTCTCCAGCTGAAGAGGTTTGATATCCAAGTTCTGGTAACTGGTTTCACTTCTGGTTTCACTGAATGGGAATGTGCTTCCAACCGCTTCCCATAAATATTTGAGTCCTTCAGGCAGTAAACACCGACTTGTGAGTTTAAATAGTAGAATTGAGTTATTTTAGCAGTCAGACCTCTATTTTATTTTATTAAAACGAAAGCAGCAAGCTATTTGCAGACACTTCTATTGTCTTTCCATGCTATTAGAAATCCTGCTACGCACAAGAGCATCGTTTAAAAGTTAACTCCTTCAGTGCATATTACTAGCAGAAAGTTCATGTGCTTATTCCAAAATATCAAAAAGCTTATCTGTGTGTAACAACACCAGTCCCATTCCTTTCTGTACCTTCAGCTTCCATGAGGTAGGTGGGAGACTAGTAGCATGCACCAAACCGCTAATTTTTTTTTTTTTTTTAAAGCCTGAAGACTTGAACTATATTGGTGCAGCCTGTAACGAAGGCTTCTCTGTCATCCTGAAGACATCTCAGTACAATACACAAAATACTTGCTTTGTTCGGTGCTGGATGCTTTTAATTTAAATTAATGCCCGACAACAGTGGCACTTTTGTGGGGCAGGAAAGGGTCACACCACTGTATGCCCAGCTAATAAATGATCATCTCAGCAATGTGCTATTGCAGCTGCAAGTAAATCCTAGAAACAGCACATAGCAAGCAAAACACAGAACAAATACAGACACCTCAACAATATGTAGGGCTACCTGCCTTTAACATTAGAACAGTAAATTAAAAGACAGCATACCTTAGCTCTAGGTTCTCCTGGACTGAGAGAGAGAAAAGACAGACTTCACAACATTGCGGTGTGATTTAGTTGAATTTTACTTTCAAAACACTCAACTTCAGTGTTAGAAATAAGAATGCCCAAAATATGCAGACTCTCGAGTTGTGTAGGAAGAACTACCTCTTTCACATAGCAACCACCAGGGGATCTGAAGCCAGACTCTGCCGGAGCGTCAGTACGCCGTGTACCAATTCTGCTCTGCAGCAAGCTGAGTGCAGGAAAGCAGCCTATGACACTGCCTCGCCAATGCCTCTGACTACTCAGAAGTGGGGTTTTGGTTTTCAAAATGAATGGCTTTGTCCAACTGCCACAGAAATTCTATCCTCCCAAAAACGTCACCACATATGGGACATTTGCCACAAGGCACAGACACAAGGTGCAAGTTTTCAGTAGCAAGCTAACGGCTAGTCTAACACCTGGCTGGAAACTAACGTGTAACCAAGGAATTAGAAAAACGCTGCTATAGTAGAACTGACAGTTTTCTGTGGACATCTCCTGACATTAAGAAATGTAATCCTGCTTTCCATAATGAAGTAAATGCCAGTCAAACCTGCCTTTTGTTTCACACTACATCTGTTTACATGAAACTGTTAGTTTCCAGGGTCAGCTACTCCAAAACAGGACATAGTATCCTGAAAAGACAGAACCTACAAAGCTGTGTTGTAACACATTACGCTATGGAAAACTACTCACAGGAATCACTGGGAATCCCAAGTGAGGATTCTTTCCCTTCTTCTGTGATCTTCATACCAAATGAAAACCCCTACCAAAAAATGTGAGGCTAACAGTGCAAATCACAACCTCAATGCAGGCAGTTTGATATGTACACTGTTTGTCTATTCTAACAGACAAGCTCACATAACTGCAATTTTGCTGTTAGTACAATGCAGTCCCTATTGCTAGCGCCTCCTTGCACAAGCCTGTTCTTTGTGATGACCAGTTTAAACTAGTGCTGAGGAAATCTGTTATTCTTTTACATTTAATGTAGAATGAGAACTACATAGTTTCGAGAAGAGTCAGGTCTGCCTCCATGCCTTGAACAAAAAGTGCCTTTTCATTTCATCATGGAAGAAGTGTAAAGACTGAGTATCTTCCCTAAGGCGTATCTGTTTAGAAATGGAACAGTTCTATATATTTTGTTACTAACTTTGAAGCATGCTACTGCAGCACTAATTCTACAAGATATGCTTCTATGAAAAAGTGCTTTTAGATTTTCTGCTACCTAGAGTAGGACTAAGTTGTTGCTTAAGCTACTACTGAAATGAAAACTGAAACCAGTTCCTCTCACATGGAGTGCTCATAGTTTTAACCACATTTGAGCTTCAACAGAGGAAGTTTTCCAGAAAGAAAATTTTAAAAAAGGTTTCATTTTTACCTCTACTCATGGGACTTAACTCCCACTAAGCACACATTAGTATATAATATGAATATGTATAATCCTGCTTTTCTCCTACCCCTCTCCCCCTCCACCCCCCAAAAAACAGGAACAGTTTTAGTTGCAGTATATTTCTTTGCAAGCACAACTCAGGTATTTAAGAAAGGAACAAGTGCTTTATGAATACTCCTATGACACACCATAAAACTTGCAAGTGTGACATTGAAGCAAAACCAAAGTGTTCCCAAATAGATGCAATCAGTTTCATGAACACATCACTAGATTCCTAAAGCCCTAAAGCATGTAAATATTTTATACAAAACTTTCAGAATTCTTATCTGTCTACACATAGGCCTTTCCACACAGAGTCCCCCTGCTGACTCACCACTCCTCATCACCATCAACCACAAGGAACTTGTGACAAACATCTGCTATCTTAACATACCTTAAGGCCTTGTATCATAACTCTTAATTTGCTGGCATAAACTAGCTCTTGTAAACTTCATCATAGCCTTGGCTCACCCCAGGGTACAGAGGACTGATCCAAAAAAAGTCATGCTTTACTTCAACCATTGTTTATTGCTTAGGTTTTCTCTCTCTCTGTGCTACAAGCTTATCATTTACCCAGCTTCAGAGATCTATCAGATCTCTAGTTAAAAATAGAATAGTTAGATAGCACTTGCCAGTGACTTGAACTACTGCTAGTGCAACTACTGAAATGCAAAACAAGGTGTGATCAGTTAATCAAGGAGGTAAGCTGAGCTCACTGATGATTGATAGGTAAAAAGTTACTTACTGTATCACAAGACAGCATCGGTCTTCATCTCAGAAGTCTGGCCAGCTGACTCTACAGCTACAGCATCAGAGTACCTCATCTAACTAAGATCATAAAATTCAAACGAGAAAAACTCAGAAGGCTAAGGTAACATTTTGCTTTCTTTCAGACCCTTATACGGGAAACATCACCAATAAAGTTCGTTTTTGTACAAGGGCTGAAAGACCCCCATACACACAAGCAAATCCCATACATACCAATTTGAAGTCCTGGTAATCTATTCACTTACATCCCAACTCTAAAGTCTATAGAAGAAACCAAAGACTTCGTAAATCAAGTCATAAGACTCTGCCTCAATCACTCCCCAGATGAACACAAGGATTCATTGTTAGTCAACTACAAACGTTTACCTCAAAAGTTCAAGAGGAGGAGTTTAGCAGGGATGATTTTGAAAGGCTACGTTTCATTCTTCTGAGTACAGAGTTATAATATTTCCCTATATTTGATTTATTAAAATAATAATATTCTGCTAATGAAGGAAAGGACCAAACATGATCATAAAACTTAGAAAGAGACAGTGGAGCCACAGCTAGAAGCAAGAGCCAAGCTGTTGTCCACACAGAAGAAACTCAGACTTCAGCAGGATCATGTCAACACAGACAGACATCAAGACAGTAAGAAAACTTTTATTCAAGAGAAGAGCTGGAGATGCTGAGAGCAGTCAGCATCCTTCTTCCAACACACAAGTCTATTATAAAAATTCATAATTCAAGACTGCCTGGATGAACAGTTTCTGAACTATCTACATGCTAGGGACAAAGACTGTTTGCCTCCCACCTTTCCCTACTAAGACATTGACACTTCCTCCTCAACGTGGAGCTCGCTGCTTTCCTTCCCCTCTCCTGTTTCCACATTTGGCTATGTCAAAGTTTGTTTATTCAGAGGCTGATGAAGCACCGCAGTTTTAACCAGCGGAGAATGTCGCAGTTCTGAGCCAAGAACCTGTCTAGGAATGCAAGAACAAATTGCAAAGACTGCATTTCTGATTGCAGATTAGAAGGGTGGTTTTGGCTTAAAAGCTTGGGTTCAAGCTTTTCTGTCAGAGAAACTGCTTTCTTCAAAGTGATTCTGCACTGGTCAAGACTTAACAGAGCTTTTTCTGGTTTGTTTCTAAAGTGAGACTTAATGGCAATTCCAAGTCTTCCTCTCAAAAGTATTTGTTTTTTACATTTTACTTAGACGACTTGACTGTAAACTGATAAATCTCATGAAGTCTACTTAGGTTTGAGAGCTGCAGAAGTTGCCTGTTACCAGCGTGCATTCTGTCCCTACTCGTGTTCCAGTATTATTATAATGATTAGTCAAATATCAGGAGTTCAGACAAAAACCCTCCCGATTTTGTCATTTTCTGTTAAGTATTGTTTCTATTGTGAATAAAGCTGAAATTAAGTATGGCTGCTATTCACATTTGCCAATAGCTTATGCCAAAACAAGCTGGGACTGAATGACATCAGCAGTGACGTACATGTTTGGGAACCTCGTTTCAAGTTGCAGAGCTACAAGATTACCAGAAAAAAACCACACCCCAAAGATACTTTGCTGCTCTAGTGAGATTAAGCATCTCTTTCCTCAGAGGCACATGCCACAAGTAACCTTACCCAAACTAATGGTCTCATTCAAGCTGATATACCGATGCCGACAGGACTAGAACAGTATATTGCTGCATGTCTGCAGATCTGGTAGGGACTTTTTTTGCATCTTTTCCCTTTCAGAGACTCTGGACATCTTTGAAGCTTGCTAGTCTCACAAACAGCGAGACCAGACTTTAAGATGTAAGGGTTCTTAAGAACTCACACAGGAAACATTTCCTTTTTATTCTTAAGGACTGTTTTGAAAATAGATCTTAAGGCAGTTTTGATCTAGCTACTTCCCTTAAGTATTTTTCAGTATACACCACTGATTACTTTGATCAACCCCTTTGTGTCACCTCCCCCCCACTTCTTCCCAGTTGGATCACAGTGATGCACGTATTGATGTTTTCTCTTTTGAAGCAACTGTCATGTTTTTGCTATGTTTTTGTTGGCTCTTACTGGGTTACTAGTGCTGCTACACAACTGGACGCGTTGTTGACTCAGAGCAAAACCAGCATCCTATTAAAAAATTAACACTTCTGAAGCTGGTTGTCTGTTCTACAAGCTCCGCATCGGGAATCCTGTTAATTATTTATGAAGAATAACTGACAGTTTTTTTAAAAAAGCAATTCCAAAACAAACATGCATGTTGTACAGTTGTTCTGCATTTACGAGAAACTCAGACATCTTATTTGCTAGTTTTTTATTTCATTTTGGATGCTAACCAAACTAGTTAAAAATGAAAAAAAGTTTAAGTCCTACATAGGCCAGAGGTCGAACGTGAGTTTCACAACACAGTGCTGGAGTTCTGATCTCCAAATGAAATCCACCTTGGAAAGCATTCTCATTTGCTATAGCCCAGAACAGGCTCTTCTCAACTTCCCAATATTAAAGAATCAGACTTCATAGACAGACACAAATGCAGAAATCCCACTTCTATGTCAGATTTTAGAAGGACTCACAGCATGAAGAAGGCTGTCTCTTCTTAGGGAGGATTTTCCTCTGAGACACTGTTTTGCCCTAAGCAGGCAACAGCCAGCAGACCTCAGCTAGGCCCTGGGTAGGCTGCTAAGACACTTCCTGAAATTAGAGTATGTTGTACAGAAGTTCGTCCTGCAGTTAGGGCAGACATAATTAGGCTGTGGGCTACAGAAATTCAAAGTGAAAGTCCACAACCTTAGATCAAATTAGCAAAAAGATATTTGCATATTGAGAGTGAAATCTGAAATACTGCCTCCCACTTCTTATTTTTGTTCGAAATAATTGCTAGAGTCTAAAACTACAATTATCCCAAAATAGGATACCTACTGATACATTACAAGGAGACACTACAGAACACCACCATTGCCATGCAGAACAGCTAGATAATCCAGATATTCTCCCTGAGTGGAACAGATCTCTCCTTATGAATGACCTCAAACACTTTTGCCTTTATCTGGTGGGGGGCTTTTTGTTGTTGATGTTGGTTTTGTTTGTTTTTTACTTTGTTGCAAGAATTCAGTGTGTTACTCATTGCTACTCAGGTCCTTTTTGTGCAAAAAGTAACTAATGATGAATTGAGTAAATAAAACAAGCCTGCTTCTCCCTGAGACACATACTTAACACTGTACCGAAACTATTTACTGATAAATCTTCTGTTTATTGCTCCCCAATATGCAATCTAGTAGCATCTACAGCTCAGAGGAAGAAGCAGCCACAGCTTAAACTTCTAGTAAGCACTTCTACAAACCTTTCCAATAAAAAACGCTGGTTGCTAGAATAAAACTAGAAGGTAGATCTGATGAAAGTCTAAGTCCAAAGGAACACCAAGAGTTCTGCCCACCGTTTTTTAGATTCAATAAATTGTATGTGGGAGCAAAGACAACAGTAAACACTGACCATATGTTACCAGCTGATCTGTGACACATGGTTCCCTGAAATTGTCTAAAACTACTGTACTGGACTGCCTCTTAAGTACTGTGTGGATGTCTGAGGGCTGTTCAGGCTAGAAGAGAAGGCTCAGGGCAGATCTCATCTATGTGAATACTTGAAGGGAGGGTGCAAAAAAGACGGAGCCAGGCTCTTCTCAGTGGTGCCCATTGACAGGACAAGAGGTAATGGGCACAAGCTGAAACACAGGAGATTCCTTCTAAACACTTTTTTACTGTGAGAGTGACTGAGCACTGGAACAAATTGCCCAGAGACGTTGTGGAGTCTCCATTCTTGGTGGTACTCAAAAGCCATCTGGACATGGTTCTGAGCAACCTGCTCTAACCCTGCCTGAGCAGGGGGGGTGGACCAGATGACCTCCAGAGGTCCCTTCCAACCTCAACCATTCTGTTATTCTGTGAGATGAGAGTTTAGCCCTTAGCCTGAAACGTGGCCTCAGAGCTGGAGGAGATACAGGTCAGACAAAACTAGGTTTCTGCTATCCATAGGCACAGATGCAACTGTCTAGGGTTTCAAACTATCTTAAAGGCTCAGCCAGCTCATTTTCACCTCAATTTGATTTGTCTGACCTTGCAGCAAGGTATTGCACTGGAACAACAGACAATCCAATTTGCATGCATAGCACAGAATACTTCCACAATTAATAGTCTTGGTGGCATTTCCAGAAAGGTATGAACTACTGACTTATATGGATTACCACATTACCTAGAGTTGCCATTATCTTGACAACTTAAGATTATTCCCCACCACAATGATAAAATCCTTGTGTATGACTCTGACCCATTAGTTCATGTCTATCAGTTCCTGCGGATGCTTTTCTGCTACAGTAGACCTGCACAAGGCCTAGAGGCTGATACTCTGGCCAATTAAACTGAATGTTTCCAGACAAGGCAAGAGTAGTTTTGTTCTCCCTGCCCTTTCTCGCACCATAGCTCTTGACTCAAAAAAAGGGACCTGCAATACTGACACTATTAAATTTCAAGATTAATAGAAAGTTGTATTTCTATTCAGAGATCAAACAACGTATTTAAACGAGCTTATGTTGTGGAAGCACTGTAGCTTTGGCAGCACAAAACCCTCTGAAGCAGATAAAGTTTATAGTCTGCTTCTGTGACTAAACTGTTCTAAGCTAAGAAGTACCCCTACATTATGATGTACGCTGCACACTGCCTTCAAATAGGCATGCTGTAAAGCCATTCTCAAAGTCTCCTAGTGTATCTATGGATCCAAGAGTTATTGCATTGATGTCCAAGTTTTAACATTAATAATGTAGCAGTGACAAGCATAAGAGGAGGGAAAACATTCCTATTCAAAAAACACTGACTGAGTCCATGCTTACCTTACAAGCAGCTTCACATGAAGCTATGCAAGCAAAGTAAGCACATCACAGGTGTCACTCCCAAGTGCATTCTATAAAGACGAGATACTCAGATGAGGACTATCCTTACATCAAAGCTGGACACCCTCTTATACTGGGCTCTTCAGGATATTCACAACAAGTGGATACTTTATTTGTAAGAGGCCCTCTATCTTACCACTCCTTAGCAGCAACATTCATAGAGTAGAATCATAGAATCATTTAGGTTGGAAAGGACCCTTAAGATCATCAAGTCCAACCGTTAACCTAGCACTGCCAAGTCTACCACTAAACCATGTCCCTAAGCACCACATCTACCCTTCTTCTAAATACCTCCGGGGACAGGGACTCAACCACTTCCCCGGGCAGCCTGTTCCAATGCCTGACTACCCTTTCAGTGAAGAAATTTTTCCTAATATCCAATCTAAACCTCCCCTGGTGCAACCTGAAGGCCATTTCCTCTCGTCCAGTTGCTTGTTACTTGGGAGCAGAGACCAACCCCCACCTCGCTACAACCTCTTTACTATAAACGGAGCATCCTTTGCTTTGTGTGTGCTTATCAGCTACCCTTATAGGATAGCATAGGCCTCCATTTCCCATTTGTACATAACACTGAACACATTTATTTTTAAAGTATATTATTAATGCATTTAAAAGGGGGTGATGTTGAGAACAATACAAGCACTCTGGAGAAAGAGGTTGCTAACATTCCTTGAGGACCAGGCCTTGTATGTACCTTCAAGGAAAATTGTAATACCAGTGATTTATTTCCAGTACATAAACTTTCTAAACACAAGCCATTTACCAATTCTAGTGATAACCTCAGTGACTCAGCACTCAACATTATAAAAATGCATTTCTTCACTGGACAGCACAGCAAGCAGAGATAACATACTTCTGAATATTAATATTAAAACTAAAAAAGCTTTTGAAGTCACTGGCAGTCTGGGAGAGAGAGAGAGGCCAACAAGTACACATTCGGTTCATGGGATTAAAAATCAGACAAGAGGTCAAGTTCCACAATGGCTTACCTCTATTATAAAAATGGTATCAGTTCTGAGGAGTCATTGAATAAAAAAAAGTGAAAAAAGCAGTTTTGGTTGAAAATCCATTATTATGGCCAGGTGAAGTAAAAAACAAAACAAAACAAAACAAAACCCCAAAACCCCAACAACAACAAAAAAACAAAAACGACAACACACCCTTCCCCCCACACTAGTACTGTCTAATGGGAGATCATCCGTTGTATTCTGCATAGTTAGAAGACCCCTATATTTCATGGAACCAGAAGCGACGAAAATACACCAACTAAAAACACAGCAAAGAATAGCAGAAAATTAAGTTTAGACTGGGTCATCCTCCTTTATTCAAGGAAAGGCTACACAATTGCACATGGACAGCCTACTAGGCCACGAGGCAAGAAATCCGAAATCACTGATGTTTAAGGAGGTCAAATAAAACATACCAAAAATCCCACCATATGGCAAACTTAAGATGATTTGACAACAGTTAAGTGACACAAAGCCTTAAGTTACTTAAGCTACTCAGGTACAATGTCTTTAAAACAACCTCACACAAACCATATGAGTAATAAAAAGTTAAACATTGTATCTCCCTCAAAAGCATGTGTTCATAACCAGTACTGGACAGGCTACATGAAATTCGTTTTTCATATGTGTAGAAATAATTTTTTTATTATTATTATTCTAAGAAACTAGCTTTTATCAGCTTTACCAGGAAAAAGGCATTATAAAAAACCTAACTTTCAAGAAAGAAAGGTCAAGAAGGAGAATACATCTCCAAAGAATTAGTAAACATGTGTGATCACAGTCACCCAGTTCAGCATTCTGATGTTTTATGCAGCTGAGAGACAAAACCAGACCACTCAGCCAGACTGCCGCTGCAGTCAAGTATCTCACACTTGCATGCAAAATCCCAGCAAACATAAAGTTAACAAGTATGGTGCTATGCACAGATGTTTAGCCTTAAATCCTGTTTTTTGCTGCTTCATTTTTTTCCTGAAATGTTACCAGTGCTTAGCTGACAATACACTGGCTGTCTGGGAGGTAGCAAGTTTTAGAACTCTGCTGTTCATCCATTCTTCCAAAACACACCAGATACACATTAAGCCAGAACACTGAAAACAAGCTGATCAGCTTTACATGCTATTATGAAATCACAATGACACAAGAAGGATAAAAGTGTGCACCCTTCTCACTCCAGTTTGTCTTCCAAGCATGACAGAGGAAAACAAACAATATTCTCATAGCAGTGAGTGGCAATAACACAAAGAAAATTTCCATGTTACGTATTTCTTTTTTGTTCCTCTCTATCAGCTTACACAGAGACAAGAGCACCATTTTTCAAATACATTCACAGAAAACAGAACTGCTAATTCCTATTTTAGAAGCTTATTATATCAAATACTATTCCATTAAACTTAATGGCTGCTTGATCTTTCCTCCCTGCAGCCTCAGCTAAGCCCCTTTTCTCCATGTTTTTGCATTAAAAAATAAAGTCCCCAAACAAGCCATAGACAAGACCTCAGAAGTAAACCTCAAGAGTGGGAGCTGCAGAAACCCAGTGAGAAGGGGTTTCATTTCAAACTAATATGTTTTTACACTGTGTTTCCCCAGAGGCCCATGAATGGATTCCAAGTTAGTTTACACAAGGCTGCTTAACAACTGCCAAGAAAAAAAAAAAAACAAAACCACAACCAAAACTACAAGCCAAGCTTTGAAAAAGCATTAATCCACTCTGGGAAGCGCAAGAACAGGTTAGCAGTGTGCTTTGAGTTGGGCAATGCAGAACCAGGTGGAGAATGACTTCAGACAAGTTGTGTGACCAGCTTTCGCACAGGCTTGTAGAGCTACAAGTCAGCAAGAGTTTCCCTGTCACTAGAAATTAGTATGCCACTTTGCCAGCAGATTGTATTCAAACAGATCACCAGCTACACGGAAAAAGGTTAACTTTTGAAGTGCACACTCTTAAGGGGAGCGGGGGCGGGGGGGGGGGAAAAAGGTTGGGACCCTTTTGTATTACAAAGACCAGAAGCATTCATCTTTCACCCTATAGTAACATCCAGGCATCCTTCTGTCAGCCAGGACCATCTGCCACCCAGAAGCCTTTCGTATATATGGCACTCAACCAAGTATCTTATCAACTGCTTCAGAATGTAAGCATTCTGTCAACACACATAATACCCTTTTATAAAAGAAAAGTAGTAATATTTACTTATCTTTTCCCTGAATGGAGTCCCAGTATTTGCTGTTTTAACAAGCTTCCGTCTGGGCTGCTGCTTAGCTTCTCTGCCCACTCTGGTGACCTATTCAGTCTTGGCTGCTCTAGGAAAGTCTCTGAAAAAATGTTCTTTAACTCCCCTATCTCCTAGATACTTTGGACTCACTAAACTGCTTTACATAATACTGATATGGACGTTGTCTTCACAGACCTGTAGTTAGCTTTCTATCTGCAAAGCTGCAGTACAGTGGCAGAAAGAAAGTGCTTCCAGAGGAAGAACACTATGCTATCCGCAAACATTTCACTATCGAGTTCCTCTGATTGAATATCTCATCTTTAGAGCTTTAGCACAGGTGAAAGACATACACATGTACAGCACCCAAAAACTAGTACAGCAAGAATCGTCAAGGCATGACTGGAACTGCTGATGTTCTAGCAGGAGAAACAACCTGCCAAATGACTTTCCTGTCGGTAGCTGTGTTCTCTCATATACCATGCCTATACATCTTCCACAACATGTTATATCCTGTGCTCCTCTGTGTAAGGGAAAAATATCAGTCTTTACCTGGGCACCTGTTTGAGCATAGAGAACCTTCCAATTAACTTGTTGCTTTCAAACAAGATTCAAGCTGCACTAGGAATTTCTAGTACATTTCTACTCATTTGGAGGAGAGGGGAAGAAATAGGGTTGAGTCAGTTAGAGATTCATACAGCCAATAAAGGCTTTCTTGATGCAGACACGCTTTGAGTCTCTCAACACCAGATACCTCTCGTTGTGCCCAGTGCAATCATCAACTGCCTGAAAACTGCTCTCCTCCTTTCCCCAAGTTTACAAGCAGAACAGTGTTTCAGTTGTTTGGGACATTGCCTACAGGCCTTGACACACTGAGGTCCTGCCTTGATTTCCACTACTTTCAGCAAGAGCTGCAGAACAGAAGGGGCAACAGAATTGCTCTGTTGTGCTCCACTGATTGAAAGGAAGCAAAAAAACCCAAAACCTCCAGAGCTGTCACCTGTTTCTAAGCAGAAGGAGAAAAGAGAAGAGAAACATTGGCACTGGTTTCATGACTTGAGGGGCTAAGGACTCTATGGTTCTAGGTCTAGCACAACAGCCAGCCAAGACATGATCCCCTTCCCAGCCCTAACTCAGAAATCATAAAATGAACCTCTTTCTTAGCTTCCCTGATTTTATTGGAGTCCCTCACCGCCTCTTCACTTCTCCCTCCCCCACACCAAAGGCTCCCAATACCCGACAGATTAATGTAGCTGACTATATTGCCAGGTGGCAGAAAAGGACTGCTGATGGGCTCCAGGACTTTTCTGGTCAGGTTTGCTCAGGTTGCCCATATCAATAGCTCTCCCTTGACTGCAGAGTGTCATCACTGCTCCCCCCACCTCCACCCCCACAAGGAAATAGATAATAAAAAGTCTCATTAAGGAGTCACCTGGACACAGCTTACAGGCACCTTCTTCATTCACAATTCACTAATTCACAGTAAGGTAGTACGTCTAAGTGATAACAGTCATGCTCATACATGTCTCCCAGACCACAAACCAGACACATATTAAAGACAACTATTTGTATCCGAAAAAGCATGCATGCATTCATTCACAGGAACACACACAGACACATCTAACCCTTGGACATTCAATTATGTTTCCAAGAAATATGAAATGACCTAAGGCAGTACACTGAACTTCTAGAGATTAATATTTGCTAGTTGAACTGCGTGCACATTTTTTATTTACAGTACGTCGGTTATACATACAAGAGATAGCATGTTACGCCATGGTAAAGATAACTAAATCCAAGGACTATGTCCCACAGTATTTTGACCTTAAAGTTTCTGTAGAAATGACAAGCTTAATCTGTTATGACAAATTCTACCTAGCTGAATATACAACTCGTTTAAACCAAGAAATGAAAAAACCTTTTCTGAATCCCTTATCTCATCAGCTAAGGTTTTTCATCAGCTTGTAAACAAATCTCCTTTCAAAAAAAAAAACAAACCAAAAATCCCCCCAAAAACCTAGAAAGAATCACAACACCTACAAACAAAGGAAGAAGATCAAAGCCACAAACAGACTACAAATGAACTCAGCTTACAACTGCCATTTGTTCTAAACTCATGCAATACGAGCTCTTAATTTACTGTTAAATATAACCTTTGATGGTAAAAGTAAAACTCAGGAGAGTCAAGATACTCATTAGCACACTTTATCTAGCACTGGCTAATGAAGAAGCAAGCTAAAACAAAACAAAACACAAAAAAACCCACCAAAACTGGTTTCTTTGAAGAATACCTTTCCTATCAGTTTAATACAGCTTCAGTGCATGCAGCTCAAGTATTAGAGATAAATTTTAAACTCACCCAGAAAATCTAGCAGAGATAATAGTGTGCAAAGAACCTTAAGTTACACTTCTCCTACAACTATATAAAAATACCTTAGAATATAAAAATACTAGAACCAAACTGCTTTTGAAATGCAGGTTCTGATAGCTGCTAGAAATAGCACAAGGGAAGTCTGCTTTGAAACAATACTTACTAACCTTGTGCCAAAGTCACTGCAGAAAACGTTTCAAGTTGCACTTGCTCTGACACAAACGCCTCAATAAATACTCAGATTAAAACCACCAAATTATCTTCGGGTTTCCCTCACACGTTTTAATTGTTCGGCAAAAAGTATCCGTGCTCATCTCTACCTTCTCCGCTTGACACTGAAGGGTTCATCCCAATGTCAAGAAGCGGGGGGGGGAACAAAAACCCAACCCATCACGCACACTACGTACCGCGGAACCGATTTGGGGAAGGCAGCCGCTCCGAGACCTCGCCCGGCGAGGAAGCCGCCCCGGGGTGCAGCGGTTGCAGCGGCGGCGCCGGCGGCAGCAAGAGCGGCAGCAAGAGCGGCAGCAAGAGCGGCAGCACCTGCCGGGCCGGGCCGGGCCGGGCGGCGGGCGGCCCCCGCACCTTGCAGCGCGCCGCGGACTGGGGCGGATGCCCCGGCGCAGCGCGGCGCCGGGCAGAGCAGAGCAGGGCAGGGCAGGGCAGAGCACAGCGGGGCGGGGGGGCGGGGGAGCGGCGCCCCCCCCCCCCGCCCCTCCCTAGCGCAGCCCGCGCCCCGCCCGGGCCGGCGGCTCCCGGAGAGGGGGCGGAGGAAATCGGCTCGAAACAGCGGGGCGGCAGCCGGCGCCCGGCCCGGCTAAAAATGGCCTGGCAGGCCGAGCGCTCCCGCCCCTGCCCCGCCGCCGGGGCAGGCGCTCCCGCCCGCCGCTGACGGGCCGCGGCTCCCCGGCGGGCGCGGGGCGGCCCCGCCGGAGCCGCAGGGTACGCGGTTCCCAGAGCCCGCCGGGGCCGCCCCGCACGGAGCCCCGCCGCAGTGGGTTATTTTTGGAAGCTCCCCCCGCTCCCCTCTATGGCGTCACCGCAACTCCCGCCGTGCGGAGCGGTGAGGTCACGCCTTCGCCGGGAGGCACGGTGCTGCGGGGCTCCCCTCCTGCCGCAGCCGGCAGGGCAGCGGCCCCCAGCACCCCTCCCGAGGCAGCGGCACGGCGCCCGCCCGCCGGGCGAGGAACCCGGCCGCGCTCTTCCGCAGCCGCTCGGAAGCGCCGCAGCCGCCGCCGCCAGCGCGGACGCCGAGCCCGGCACGGCGGCACCGGGGGCGGCGGGGGGGGAAGGAGAGGCAGCGGAGAGATGGAGCATTTGGCTATCACACGCTGATGCACCATTTCTAGCGCGAGTGGAAGTCAGTTGAACCTTTCCTTTTTTTTTTTTTTTTTTTTTTTGGTGCTCTAATAGCCGTTTCATTTGCATATTGCACAATTACGCTAAAATGTACACAGCACAGAGATGGGCAATACCACACAAAAAGTCTTCTCTAAAAGACAAAAAGTGCGTTCGCTGTGGTTATCCTTTCTTAAGTTAGCAGCCTCTCCTCGACAGCCAAGCAGCAGCTTCTGGTATGCTGACAATTTAAGTTAGAGGGGAAAAGAATTCTCCTTAAAGAGGCAAGATAAAAAGGCACTGAGCTTGAGAACACGCTGGTTCTAGAAAGAACCAGACTTCATGGGACATGCACCATATGGATGAAAGGTATTGTGGAGCAAGTAATTCCTCTCTACTCAGAGGAAATCCTACCAGGGAGTCCCCGTAAGAGAAGGTGCAATCAGACAGTCCCGCTGACCACGAAGAGAGGCCTGGAGACAACAGGACAGGCAGGAAAAGAAGCTTTTAAACACCAGTTGTAGAGTTATCCTCCCGGAAGGTCGTTCAGCAGTTTTAACAGCAGCCAATCGCTGCCAGGGCAGAGCAGTCACGGCAGTTGTTCCCAAACATTTACAACAGCCTTAACTTCATTGTTGAGATCATGATCAGAAGAGAAACAAACACTAAAAAAGATCTTTTTCTGGAGTATTTTAGACAAGTGTTTTTACATTAGAGTTTGATATTTGAGTTATGCTTTACTATTCAGTATACTTGGAAGGAATATTAAAGCATTTAATTGGGGTCCCATCACTTGCTAATGCAGAACCCAATATATTGCTTTTGCAATGCCAACAGAACTACCGTCTAGAAATCAACACAGAATAGCAAAGAATGGGGCCCTGTCTTATAAAAGACAACAAAACCGAATGCTGCAGCTTTAAGAACGGTAATGCTCAAGGAACAGAACTTCTTGGAAAGGTTCAAGTCTTCGGAAGAGATTGCTGCTGAAATTTCCCTTATGAGCTTATGGCATCTTTAAAAGCTTGCGTTATATTCTGGAATTGCTATAGCTTGAAGTTTAAAAATACCCAGACACAAAACCCTCCAGGATCACATCTTCTCCCTGTCATGACCAACTGATTTCGCTAGCTATGGTGGAAATTCAAGTTCACACCTCAGCCTGTCCCTCTGTGCTTCTGTGCTTCCAGATTAAAATAAGGCCTCTGTAACACCTACGGAGACTGTTCAAGTTCACGTAAGGTGACATTACAGTTTCACCATATGTTTTGCCATACTCCACTCTGGAAAGCTATTTCAGTCTAGCTTGAAGCAAGATGCCAACACAATTAAGGAATACTAACTAACACTGTACACCCACTGTTGTAACAATTTCCCCCTCACCCACAAATGGAACTGGCAACTTTAATATTAGATTTTCTTAAAGAAAAAACTCAATGTAAAAAAGCAATGCTTGTTCCACTCTGCTAGAGCTTGACTCAAGTAAGTCTAGAAGACTTGTGACTGGAGACAAAAAGGCTTGGAAAGGAATGGAAAAAAAAATAATCTTAAACCAAACATAGACAATGGAGCCAGTGTTTGCAGCTCACTATTAAATAACTGGAAGACTAACAGCACCAACACAAACCTCATTTTGAAACACAGCTTACTGGTGACAACAAGAGCCCAACTGAGGGATTACTGTTACCACAATACAGGACGACAAATTTATTCCATGGTACTAGGGTACCTTCCAGAGGGGAGAAAAATAGCAGGTCTCCTACCCCAGGAATTAATGAGTTCGACATATATTCCCAAATAGAAGCATTTGCATTCTGTTTAACACCATACAAGATATTTGTCACTAAGAAAGCCAGAAGTTCAATAGATAGCATTCGCACACCCACTAAGCACATGGTCTGAAAAACAAATTCAGAAGCAATACTGTTCAACACTTCAGTTAGCCAGTACAAAAAAAAAAAAAAAAGAGAGGAATTTTCTCAATATTTTAACCTTTAAATCAGCAAAGAACTGCTTTATTGAATTCAAGCATTCAGTCTGAATATTACAAGCAGTAGTTTGTAAGCAAAACCTGGGTCTCTTCCGAACACTCAAACACCAAGATATCCTTTTGTAGAGGAACTTGGCTGCTCTTTCTCTAGAAGCATGAGTTTTCATCAGACATTCAGCATGCAAAAGGACAGTTTACCAACAATATGAAGTTCTATGGGTGTATTTATTTTTGTAACAGGTAAGCAGGGAACTAGCAAAATATACTAAGCTATTCAGATCCTTTATAGACCCACACAGCACAATACATACCCCTTCTTGCTTTGTGAATAGGTTGAGGCAGTCAGCCAGGGCCTCACATGTTTCCTGGGATACTTCAGAGACCACATCAACTTTTTGCAGGAGGGGAGAAGATATTCCTGAAAGCACAAAAGATTAGTAGCATTATGGCGACATTGTAAACTACAGGATTCTTTTAATTATTTTTTCATATAAGTAATACAGGCATACCATTCATATTCTACGGGAAGGCTGGTGCACTGTAAGATCTGTGTGAGAAAAGGGGAAGCAAAAGTAGCACTGAAGGAACATAAGTCCTTTCTTTTGCATCCTTTCCCTAGTACTGGAATAAATGGCACATGAATGGACTGAGTTTCTCTTTCGGCATGGCTAAGAAAGCAGAGGTAGTAAGCTATTGCAGCAAGACAGTGGAAAAGTGACTAGCAACGCTCTCCTTTTAACCGCTTTCTAGTTTTAAAAGCCTCAGAGTTGCCAGGTGACAGAATTCAAATACAAAGGACACTGCGCAAGTTTAATGTAAGTTAAAGTGAGAAATGTAGCTTTTTTTGCCTTCTACCATGGTATTATACAGAAGAGAAAAAGCTTACTACAGGGCAGCTGGAGATTTAGGTTTGAAAAATAGGTGAGGAGTTACAAGGACACTGATCAATAAAAGGGGAAGGAGATCTTATTTTCATGGACTCATCTTCTGGATAAGTAGTACAGCTTGCAGAGCAATACCACCTCACATCCTGACTTCTGTGACCATTTACAGAGGGGGCTACATGTCTAGAACCAGCAGAAAACCATGATAACCCAGTCAGCTAGTAGAAATTATTTAATATCTGAGTTCATCTTTGAAGTTTTGTGATGTGCAGCAGCTCCTCAGAAGTCAAGCAAGCCATTCTCTCAGGAAGCATACTCGTTGCAATTAAAGTAAGTGTTCATTTAGCGGCCATGGACTCCAGGATCATTTGACACCATTTAGTAACACAGGTGCTTCAAGCTGATGTCACACCAATAAAGATTAAGAGGTCTGGCAGTGACAGTTCTTGAATTTATTTTGCAACTTATACTGCTTGTGCAGGACAAGATACAGTACATATCCACACACTAATTATTGTCTTCGGTACCAAAGCTCACTCCTGACTGGAATTAGGAGTCTCTACTTACAGCAGCTATCAAGAACAGCTAGCACCTCTAGAAGGAAGGGCAGCACACGGACTGCAGGAGCAGGAGACATCTTTATTTGTAATAAACAATATGCATAAATCTCAAAGATACCTGGATTTAGAATAGCATGTTGAGATGGTTAGGGAGAGAATTCTAAATATCAGCTCCCAAGATAGCCATTTTTATATTATGCAAAAGCTTTTAGGAGAAGTTCCACGCAGAAGGACTTTTAACTCAGAAATTTGCATTCTTCTGGAGCCAGAGGACTTGAATACATTAAAGATACCACATCAACCCTATGTGAGAACTGGAAGAGCTGCAGCAGTTTTCTCTGTTGAGACCTACAGAGGTTACACATGAACCTGGGAAGAGTTCACTGACCTATCAAGTTACAAACATTCATTGGGAGGAAAATAGGAACTTATTACTGCTATTGGCCAAGACTAGCAGTTTCTAGGAAAGAGATAGTATCTGTTTTTGCTTTACTATGGGTTTTGGTTACTCAAGTTGTGTATCAAAAAAAAAGTTCGTTTCCTCACTGGTTCTTCAGGTCAGCAATATGAGGTCAGAGAAACTGTCCCTACATCTACCAAAGGTAGACATATCCACCTCATACTAATTTTCAAGCTGCTTTTTGTGAAGGATTCAGTTTTATTATATTATTAATTACAAAAGCTTCCCAATAAAACACTCATATGTATTATGAAACCTTACTTTTCTCTGTGAAATAAAAATTCAGTAAAAATTCAGTTAGTGCAAGATAGGTTAACATCACACAGTAACTTACCCCAGTAGCTTATGGAGAAAAAGCTGTATTTTAGACTCCTTTTGGGAAGGCACAGGGATGGAAGAGGAAGAACTTTTCTCCTCCCAAAAGTATTCTATTACAGACTACGGATTTGTACAGATAAACAACTTGTTCTCTAGTTTGAGCTTCATAAATTTTAGTCACAACATGTAACTAGGACTCGGGTTCAAAGGAGCAACAGTTCTTACAGACCTCTTTTGTGTGTTTAATACGCAAGCAACTTCTGTACATGTTTAAGGCATTAAATGAAACAAGCTCTAATCTCTAACAGCTTGATGCTTGTGCTTTTTTTTGGCAATTATGCTGCAAAAAATCCAGGTACATGTTAAATTAAGAGTTATTTAAAATGAAGCCCAAGTAGTTCAAATCTGGCATAAAACTCATGGCAGAAGTCTGTGGAATATATCCCATCACACCATGCCTCCAGTTCCCTGTATAGTTTTGTGATTTCACTTCACATCCTGTTTATCATGCCTCAGCTTTCATTGTGTGTCTACTCACTACAAGGTAAGTTCTTTGAGAGGAATGCTAGAGTAAGACAGCTAGCTCTTTGCACCTGTCAGTGGACACTTATGCTCTGCAATAAGCTACCAACTACAGTTTTTTTAGAACCTTGAAAGTGAACTGCTATGTTATATTCCTGTGACACTACTCAGTAAGCACTATATCTAAAGGCAGTTTCACTACATTTACACCCACTAATAAAATTTCTTTCAGTCAACGTACTTGTTAGTTGTTCCCCCAAAGCTGAAATCTTAGTTCTTAAAAATTATTATAATGTTACTTTATTTGAATCTTTTTCAATGAGGAAAACAGTCCTGTATTTTTAAGCTCCTGAAAATTTAATTTCAGTGAAATTAAAGCATGTGCTGCTTAAAAGAAAAAATTAGTTGCCTGGTAACAAACTGCATTTCAGAAGAATAAGTTTTACCTTTTGTAGCATCCAAAGATTTAACCATTGCAAGAAAGTCTGAAATCTCTTTACTGAGTCTTTGTTGGCATGCTTGCGCTTTCTGAAAGACAGCAAGGACAGCTAGTTCACAAGTGCCTCATTCTAAGGAAACCGTATGCTTATTCTCTTAACTATACTGAAATTTTTAAATTTGAAGAACATTAAATCTTACAAAGATTCCCAGTGACAGAGACTGATACATTAAAACTGAAAGAAATTACTTGAAATACCTTCAAAGACACAAAAGCAAACAAAAGATTTATGCACATTATATTGCTGACAGGCTTTTGTTTAAATTAGCATAGCAAACCAAAACCCAAAGCTATGTTGTATGTACCACTTTTGCATTTTCCCCCCTTTTTTATTAAAAAATTTGAAAACCCAGGAAAAGCCATTGCTTGTTCTTTGACAAACCTAAGGCCAAAATAAGCAAATGCATAGGTTAATTGATGTATGGCAAGTACAGTGACATGTAGGAACCCAGCCATCATATTCCAAGCCTGCATTTGAACTTGAAGACAGTTATCTATTAGATAATACCATCTTCTGTAGGCTGCTGGGAGCTGCCAGCAACAGTTATCCTCCCATCTCTGTTTTGCCATGAGCTACTTTGAGTTCTTGTACCAAAAGGTATGGTACAAGCCATTTGGAGTTCAGTCACATGAAGATTTTTGTGTTGCAGTGTCAACTTTGCCTTAAAGTAAAAGGGGTTTAGAAGTATATGTATGGCTAAAAGCAAGAATCACAGGCTGAATGCTAGAATTATCAAGGAAGACTCATTTGCATTGCAGGTCTGAACAATCACGATACAACGCATCTAATGTGACCTGAGGTGTTAAAGGATCGTTTCTATGCATTTTCGTTGCCTATTTTATAGGGGTAGAGCTCGCTGAAGGTTAGCTTTGTTATCCTCCAGTCCTGGTGTCACCAAGTACAGTACACACGGCTCCCTCTCCTGGCTGAACCCAAGCAACTTTCTACCTTGCAGTAGTGCTGGTAAAACTGAAAAACACAACCCTGTAACTATGATAAACATGCCATTTTATGCATACAGTCTGAACAGCAATACATGACAGTAAGCAGTGCAAATACAAGCAGTATTTATGCATCCATGGAAAGAAAGAATCATTACTTTTAGCCAAAAGTACACTAAAGTATTTCAATACAAAACTACTAATCTGCAACTGCATAGATGCATAAGCCAAGTAAGTATTCAGCACATACTTTCAGAGTATCCTGTAGGTCTGTAACAGATACCGTATCATCTTCCTCATCATCACTACTCAACTGTTCCTGTGTGCAATAATGAGTGCTATATGCAGAGTGGTCTTCTATTGCTTCCAGCCAACTCTGAATGGAAAAAAAAAAAATCCAGAGTTAATACACTTCTCAACGGTCATCCCCAGAAGGCAACAGCATACATGCAAAAGAACAAATTAAAATTTTCTATTGATGTGAATAAGATACGCATTAGTAAAATGAGACACCTTAATGAGCAGAAAATAGATTGTTAAAATTGTAAAATGTATTCAAGATACTCGCTGGTTAGAGTGCTATCTAGGACTTGACCAATCAAAGTTTAAGCACAAATGCCACTCACCCCTCACTCTATCCAAGATCACATAAAAAAAGTCACATCAATTAAGAAAAGACTAGGGAATGTATTTTGCATCTTTGGGTTTCTGTTCAGACAGTAAGGTCTCTGTGACAATGTCTGCCTTCTTATGCATGACAAACTCTGTACAAAACCTCAAGCACTATCATAATTAAGAGGTAGATTCTTTTCCTGTTCATAGAATCACAGAGTGGCTGAGGTTGGAAGGGATCTCTGGGGGTTCTCCAGTCCAACCCCCTCTGCTCAAGCAGGGCCACCTAGCACTGGTTGCCCAGGACCATGTCCAGATGGCTTTTGATTATCTCCGAGGATGGAGACTGCACAACGTCTCTAGGCACCGTGTGCCAGTGCTCGGTTACCCTCACAATTCTTACGTTCAGAGGGAACTTCCCATGTTTCAGTTTGCGCCCACTGCCTCTGGTCCTGTCATCAGGCACCACTGGAAAGACCCTGGCTTTGTCCTCTTTGCACTCTCCCTTCAGGTATTTACGTACATTGACAAGATCCCCCTGAGCCTTCTCCTCTCCAGGCTGAGCAGTCCCAGCTCTCTCAGCCTTTCCTACTATTAAGAGATGCTGTGGTCCCTTTAATCACCTTAGTCGCCCTTTGTTGTGCTCTCTTCAGTATGTCTAACGTCTCTCTCATACTGGGGAGCCCAGAACTGGACACAGTACTCCAGTTGCCTCCACCCCTACTTCATCTCTAGTTAGTACACCTGTAGAAGTACAATAGTAACTACACTACAAATAGCGCCAAAAAAAAAAAGTTATTTTCTTGTTTCAGATCCACCTTTTAAGAAAATATAATTTATTAGGTCATCTTGGAGAATGGCTAAGAGTAGAATGTACCATTAAACATTCTTTCATTCGGGATAATGAACTATGAAAGAAAGTGCAACAGAAGGAAGTTGCAATAAAAATTTACCACATGGAGAAGTAAAAAAAAAAAAAAAAAAAAGAGGAAGTTAGACTACAGGGCATAATACATGCACAGAGCTGAAAACAAGGTGGCACTAATTTTAAAGAAGAAAATGGCTATCTGTCCATTTTTGCTATTTAGTCTATAGTCGTGCCAAAAGATTTAATATATGCACTTATGGTACCAACTCCTGATAATCAAAATACTGAACCCACTACTAATGCATCCATAGCAAGCAGAATGCAAACTATTCATTACAGAAGTTATTACATTTTACAGCCTTTGATAAAGAGTCATTATTACCTCTCTTGTTTGAGAAGGAAGGCTATTTTTAGGAATCTTGAAACGATGAACTGTGTCATCAAAACATCTGACAGAAAAGAAGCAACTGTCTGTAGATTTTACCTAAAGCAACATGGAGAAAAGACAAAATTAGTATAATGAACCAGTAAGAACAGAAAAAACTGTTAAGAGTAAGCAAGGTAGAGAATTACTTTTAACTCAGAAGTTTTTGCCTCAGTTTTGCATCAAAACGACTACAGTTTACAAAAAGCTTGGTCAGAAGAGTTTTGCAAACTGTGCTCTCTTGCACTGTACATCATGAATGAGAATATAGAAGTTCTTTATGTCAAAATTTTGTATTTGCATATATTTGCACCAATTGATTCAGACAGAACCTCAACAACAGTGCAAGACCACCAATATTAAGGAATTTGTAGATATAGAAAAGCATATTCATATAGTACTGTAGTTTAACAGAACTTGTGGCTCCAATCTATAGAACTAGGACAGGTTGGTTATAGCAGAAAGAAGTACTGAAATGATCCTAAATGCATTCTCCTTAAACGCTTCGTCTTCCTGTGTATTATACACGACACCTGGCTTGTCTTTCCTTTGTCCTCTGTTCACCCCTTCCAATTAAGGAAGTTTTCCAAAAGTCACCTTCAGAATTGGTTCATCTCAGTTGGAGAACTGAAGTTACGCAATCAGTCATGAGTAGCCAGTGACAGCTACAGGAGGAACTAGAGCTTTGCTATTCTGTATCACATGCTCCAAACAGTTGTTTTGCACTACCGAAGAGGCATGCTTTTTAGGAAACCTGGTGTTTAAGTCTTCATGACTTCGGAAAGAAGTGAAAGAGCTTTATGGCCACCTTACATATGAGAATACTTCGCAAGAAACACTGGTTCTTGTCAAGCAACAGCACAAGCTTTTTCCCTTTTTTATAAAGAAGGCATGCTTACCAACCTAGGTGAAGTTTTCATTGTCTAAGTATGGAACACCAGCACATAAAAAACCCAGTAGTTACAAGTCACTTCCTACCGTGCAGACAGCTTGTGTTAGATGCTTGCATCCCTGACGATGATCATTATTTACCGCATCAGCTCTTTGAAAGAAAGAGAGATTTAATAAATTGAAGATGAGAATTATTTAAATTGCTTATTAGAAATTTAAACACAGAACTTACTGTCTCCGATACCAAGAAAGGACTCCATGTTCTAGAACTATCCAGTAGAGTTTCCAACCAAAAAATCGTGAGCTCTAAAAAAATTAAAACCAAAGCAAAACAAAAAAGGCCAAGTACGGTTAACAGCTGAAGAGTTACTGTTCCCAGTAAGTTTGATAGCTTGAAGGCTATTATGTAAAACTGGCAGTCGTTAGAAAAACATTTTAGGTTTTACATATTTAGGTGATCACAGCAACCTGAGAATACTTTACAATTACGGTGCTATTTTCATTTTTGGAAATACTTAAAGACAAAAGTTTTGTTGAGCCTGCTATTCAGTAAGAACTGAAATATTAAAATGCTGCATTTTTTAACATTACAGGGGTTGTTGATCACCACATAATTCTACTTTATAAAATCAAATTAGAAACAAAACACACTAAGATATCCAACTACAACATTTTACCTTTCACAAGCTTTAGTACATAGTTCTGGTCTAAAAACAGTTCCTTCTATTACAATTGTGAGTGAATACATAGGAAAATTTACACTGAAGAAAACTTCAAAGAGTCTTCAAAGATTTCACTAAGGAACATAAAAATTAAGCATTCATGTAGAAGATGTAGAAAACTTGTTTTTTTAACAAGGGAAAAAAGAAGATTCACTTGAGTATCAGAGCAAAACAAGTGTTTGACTGACATCTTCCCTCTAAGTTTTTAAATTTCCAGAAGAAGGTGAACTTGTGGTAAAATATTAGTTATAGATTATTAGAGAGCAAGACATCTATTCAGGAAAGAAAAAAAAAAAGAAAAAAAAATCTAACCAAAAACATTTTGCTCACCACACAGACAAGGCACAAAACCTTACCACAGTGAAGCTTTGCCACAAAAATTATCAAGAAAAGAAGAGAAAGACTGAGAGACTATTTTAGGGACTGAGGTTAAGATCACAGTGCCATGAATCTAGTAACCTCTCCACTCAGCCAGCCCATTTATAATTTATCCAATATACTAGATTAAAATCAAGTCATTGAACAAACGTATTACTGAAAACCTCCCTCATTCATCAACTCACTTAAGTACAGAAAATCACATACTTTGAGATCTTATAAGCTATTTTAGAATAGGAAATAAGACATACCTTCCATAGGAGACCTTCGTATCGTCTCAGGGGTTTGTTCATAACCTGCACAGAAATTAAAGCTTATACAGGAATAGCTTCAACTAGACAGCCTTGGCAAGTGGCATTTTAAACGGGTACAAAAGTTCCTACCTTTCCAGTTTTACCTGCCAGTATCAGTTTCATTTCTGCACCTTGGGCTAGATCAAGGGGTGTCTGATCTGTTTGGTAACCAAGATGAGGCATGAGAATTTGATGCATATAAACCTAGACATACTTAACTTAAAAATAATCACTCTGACACTGTGTTTACCCATCCAAGTTTGGTCCCACAAGCATCCAAGTTTACCTGGAATTGGGGAGTGTAAGCTCGAGGGCAGAAGACCAAAAAAGGCTCTGAACTTTAGTGCACTGAACTGCCCTTCAGAGTTCTACTGGCCACAGAGGCGGCTTTTGCCCTTACTTAAGTTTGGTTTTGCACTTCAACTACATAAAACAGTTCAGAACATTCACAAATATCAAGATAGAGGCATCTTTAATTAGATGACAAGTACAGAGTCTGCATAACATCTGCCTAAAATTTTCCTGGATTTGCTTCCATGAGAAGGCTTCTTCTGAAAAGTCATTTTGTCTGGGCCACACCTTCAATCTTACCACTTTCTTTGTTACTTGTGTTCAGTGTTTAGCATCAAGAAAACAAAAGCCAGGCATGTTTCATGGTTAAGACCGACAGCAGGTAAATTTTTCTAGAAATGGGTAAGTTCGGAAAATAAAAGCATATATGATAAGTATTTTGCTACAGTTCTTAAGTCTCTTGCAATTTAGTCAGTGTTGGTCTTCCTTTTTTAGTGATACATATCTTGGAAAGCAGCATAAGATTTTCCCTGAACACTGAATAGTAAGTAACATAGCTTATAGCAGCTGTTAAATTTCTGTCTCTTCTTAACACTTTACGTACTTTCATTTGGTACTCACCATTTTTGTTTCTTATTTTAGGATCTGCTCCATTTTTCAGAAGTTTCAATGCACAGTGCTTATGGGCACGGTATGCTGCACAATGCAACGGTGTGTTCCCCATCTGATCTGTACAGTTGATATCAGGTGGTTTGGGCTTGTTCAACTGGAAAAAACAAAGTTTTGCTTACTTATCAGTTTTCCTCCCTCTCCAGATGCCACATTCATTCTTTTGAAAGTTAGCTGTTCCTAACTAGGGTGCTTCAGTGTAGATCTGGCAACAAAGAGGGACATGTAGCAAGTGTTATGCCCCCCTTCCAGAGAAGGGCAAGGACTACAACAGTGAAGCAAGATGTTCAGCTAGAGTAAGGAACTTCTCAGGTTTTGACTCCTTGCCTCGACGCCTTTTAAGCCACATGCCTGTGCTTTTAGCAGCTCACACCTTGTTACAAGGCAGTATTCTGAAGAAAGTTTCATGCATAGACTCATTGAGATAAAAGCTCCCCGGTTATTTCAGTAAGTGTACAATAAATTTTTGAGAACTCACATGAAGAACACACTGGTTTTGCCTCAAACAGACTAAAAAGCCTGGGTTAAGATTCAGATACTGAAGGTCTAGGTTTTAGTAGCAAAACACACTGTGATCTACTGAGAATCCTGACAGAAGAGAAGCATAAAAGCCACCATTACCATTTGACTTCAAGAACCTTCAATAAAAGGAGCAGTTATAAAGTTAAAGCACATGCAGGAAAAAGAGAAAGAATGGTCTGAAGTCAAATTAGAAGGTTTAGAGAAACTGCAGCATTAAATTATCTCTTCCAGACAATTGTGTTAGAATACACAGTACAGTCTTTTTTGATAAAAATAATCAAGATAAAGGAGAACTAACAATAAAAGGTTATCATTCAAGTAAGGGGCACTGTTCCAAAAGAAGGGCAGTAGAGAACAAATTCTCCTGTGTTAAGTCTCACAATAAAAGCAGACTTAAGCAACTAAAGAAGTTTCATAAGCATAGTCTGCTAATTAAAAAAGATACAGTAGGAGCAGAAAGGCCTGAACATCAATAGCCAAAGCTTAAGGAATTCTCAAGATAAAGGACAGTTCAGAAGAGCTACACAAATTCGCCACAGAGGTATTAACCTAAAAGCAGGAAAGTCAAGGAGGTTTACACTACAGAACTGTAAGTGGAGAAAGTGCTTTGGACTTCCTCAAGAGTCAGCAGGAGTTTTAAAATTGTAATTCAATGGCCAGAGGTCCAAGTACTCACCGAAGGACTCCAGGAAAAACCTGTTACAACTTGACTTAAAAACTGCCTCAGGGTCAAAAAAAGTGATAAGTACTTTGAAAAGTTTTAGAGGTCAACATACAGCTGTCATCACATATACAGAGCTCAATGATACTAAGTATAAAAAACATCACTTAAAATTGAAAAATGTTTATAGGAAGAGTTACATGTGCATGCATGGTTACATGCCACATGACAGAAAGCACCAAGTTCTTTAATGACAGATTTCTATGAGCATTCACCTTTTTCTATATTTTCCTGCATCAGTTTAAGGCTTAGTCAGCATGCATGCAACATCAAATGCAACAAGTGTTAGGAATTACCAGAATCAAGAACAGATCACTTATGCCAGTGTATTAATTACAATTAATACAATCATGCACTATTCTTCCACATCTTAAGTACTGTGTACAGCTCTGGTTCTCTCTCCATTTCGAAGAGGATAATACAAAAAGTACAAATTAAAATTACAAGGATAAGCAAAGATTTAAAAGCAGTTTCCATGCAAGAAGGACTTAGAAAGACAAGGGTTCTTCAGACTAGAAGAGATAAATTTAGAGGAGGGAAAGACAACAGAATTTTGAATAGGTGTTCACTCTGGCTTCTAGGCAGAAAAGGAAAGAATGTCGAATTTCTCAACATACAAATCTCGTTTGTGTATTTTCTATTAGAAGTGAGTAGAAGCATTCAGCCTGCTTTGATGTCTTAAAAGGTATTACCTAAAGGTGCTACCCAGGTAGAATAACGTTCCCCAGTGCACATCTTACTTCCAAGGAAACTCTTCAGTCTCTCAAAAGCTTGAGTTCAACCACTGAGACTTGTCTTCAAAAATCCAACTGGATATGGTCCTGGGCAACCTGCTCTAGTTGACTCTGCACTGCAAACAGGGATTGGACTAGATCATCACCAGAGGTGCCCTCCAGTCTCAATTCTTCTGTGATTTGCTTCTCCTATAGCCTTACCATGGTATTATTCAGCTTGAATTACTACGAGAGTGTGTGCGCACACACAGTTTTCAAGTCCTGCTCAGGATGAAATTGTGTTGTGCAGATGACTGTCCATTAAAAACTAAGATATAAAACAAGCCATACTGTGGTGAAAACCTAAGCACCCACAACATTAAGGTATCCACAAAAACATAACAAGCTTACGTCAGTAGATCTAGAACCATTACGCTGCTATTTACAGCTAACTGAAGACTATTTAGAAACATGAAAGAAGCTGAAAACCAGTGTTTTGCAGCCTCCAACAAGGAGGCTGGAAAACCCTTGAGGGTTCAGCACCTTACCAACGTAACACAGTGCACAGCACTAACATTCTGAAGTCACAGCACTTTGAAATGCAAGGCCTAATGTCACATACAGTTACATTAGCACTATGACTTGAACCACCTGACACAGAAGTGTTACAAGCACTTGAATTCTTACCAAGGCAGTCAGCTTCCCCGTTTCCCCCTCTCTTGCTGCTCCTAAGAGTTCTTCTTCCAGTTTCCTTTCTTGTGTCCTTTCCACTGCTATTAAAAAAAAAAACAAACAAAACCCAACCCCAGTTTAAGGTCAGTCTCACTAAAGCAGCAAGTACATACAAAGTACAGCATTCAAGAAACTATATCAAAACAAGCCTAGAGAAACAAGAGTTTCCAGTGTTATTTACTTGGGACAGGTATAAATGGAATATTTATTCAGAAAAGTCTGTGTCAGAGCAAAAATATGTTCAAAAACATGTAACATTTGACAAGATATGTGAGTGTGCATACACATGTGCACATATATATATGTTACTATTAATTTTTAAACACTTTAAAACCCAACTTCACTCCCTAGTAAAAGCGAAAGCTGGAGAACTACGTGACACCCCCATCAGATCTTCCCTGTGTTCTTTTCAGTTTCTCTTCTACTTTTCCTACCATGCTACAGAAATTTTATTCTTCTCTAACAATCCAGCAGATGAGCAGCAGAAAGGACTGTTATCTGTGCACTTGCAGGTAGAATTAGAAGAGAGATCACTTTTCACATATACAATCTGTGGTATCGGACATGGAACTTCAGCAGTATTTAGGGGTATCACACAGTAACACCAGGAAGCAACACAGTTCTTGAACTCTCCAAAACTATAAGCAGTGAGCCTACGTAAGTATTTGGACACCATCTCCCTCAATTTCAACACTTGTGAGGCAATGGAGGAAACAAGGGGAACGGCTTTTACTTTTTTTTTCCTTTTGACATAACCTCTAAGACTGCAATAGCAAGTCCTAAACTTGGTCCAAAACTAGGTCACCCTTGCAAACTGTTCAGAATTTTGCTCTTTAATGATTTTGTTGACACAAAGTCACTTACTGTTCTTGACTTGAGTTCTTCCTCTTCCAGTGAGCTAAGGCTTTGACTGCCACGTACCATTCAGAGTTGTAGCAAGGATTACCCCAACAGGATTGAAATAGTTACTTGAATAATGCTATTGGCATTCATGATACTTAACTATCCAAGTCACTTGCAGACATACTGTGAAAAAACCCCAGTTGTCAGTACTGCAGACAGGAACCAAAAACTAACTTTTTTCTTTCTAATGACCAATTTAAAAAGAAAATTCAATTGAGCTTCTGTAACTTGCAAGAGAAAAATCAGCTTTTAGAATGTACAAGTGTTGGAAAAAAAAAACAAACCACACTATGACCTATTAAAGTTACCTTCCAACATATTCCTTATGTCTTTATCATGAGTAACTTCTTTTGCAGTCTCTCCGCTCCCATTAACAATAGAAGTATCAGCATTACACTGCAAGAGTAACATCACCACCTCCTGGAAAACAATTTGAAAAACACTGCTTATCTGTCTCTGTTATGGCAAGGCCACAATCGGTCTTTTCAGCTATTGACATCCTGTAAGACGAGCTGTATAACGGCTTCTCACCACTGCTGACTTATGAAAACAGGAAGGGATGTTTTAGAGAGATTGAAGAGTGGGACTAACTGCAACCTTCTTTCTCACGTCAGTCAGGCTGAAGGAACTAACAGGAGATTAGTTACGGCTGAACAGACCCACTCCAATTTAAAAGCTGGTGTACCTGGTGCAAATGCTGAATTTGGCAGATAAAAATAGTACGATTGGCTCTTTTGATAAGAAACTAAGTAGTCACTCCTTCAGAAGGGCCAAGAGGTTATCTATAGAGGCAGTACTAGTTTGGGAATGATGGTGGCGTGTGGGGAACAATCAACCAATCTCACATTACAGGCCTATAAAAAGCTCTTTAGTTCTAGTTTTCTATGAAGAAACGATACTTCAAGACACCAAATGACCACTGTGTCCTAATTTATAGTTTTTTCCCCCTTCAGAAGCCACAAGCCACTAAGATTAAAACAATATGGTTTCTCCCTATGTAAACATGCAGTTAGTTAGGAGGAACAATCCCTACTCCTTTTACTGTGTCAAACACACCAGGCACAAACACAAATTAACCTGTTGTACTTTAGCAGTAGATGGGAGATCTTTACACTGGTTTCCACATGGTAATTAGCACCTGCAGCTAGAGGTAGTGCTATGCTTTAGCATTTTCTGACACACAGCAGAAGCAGAACAGAAGGAACATCAGTTAGTTACACAACTGATGCACAGTGCTACAGTGGAAGACAACTACTTTTTTTTTTCTGTCTGCCAGCAAAATCTTTGTCAATAAAAAGCTAAAAAAAAAAATGACAAAGTATACCAAGGAAAACCATGGACCAGTCTTCTCCTGCCTTCAAGAAAAGATATCTGTACTATGTTTTCATTTTGGACAGTTACACCAGCTAGGCAATATGCCTAGTTCTTTTGAATGCACTGTACCAAAACAGATAACTCCTTTTTAGACAGTGTAAAAACATCATTTTGAAGTGATCTTTTTGCTATTATTTCCTTAATAATTCTATGATTGAGGCTTTAAAAAAAGGGAACATACTTTACCTTACGTCCTGTGAAAGCTGCACGATGAAGTGGAGTGTCCCCCATGTCATTCAGCACATTCACATCTGCACCAGCCTAAAGAGCAAGACCAAAAGACATCTCAATGCCCTTCCAACTACATAGCTATTGCCTTCGACCAGGGGAAGGGGGAGGACAGGACACTAATGTAGGCCTTGTGGCAAATCAGATCAGAACTGTAACACAGCCATCCTGGAAATTAAGATAAAACACATATGTAAGATTCATAACCAGCATTCTATAAACCACTTTAAAAAAGGAAAAGTCTCCTGTGTTTTTTCCAGGCATCTCTCTCACTTTTGAGAAGAAGGTATATAGAAAATAAGTTTAACACAGGGGGTGGAGGTGCTGTTGGTGGGGTTTTTTTTTGTTTTTTTGTTTGGGTTTTTTTTTGGGGGGGGGAACAACACAAAAACCAAAACAACTTATTGAAAGAACTGCAATGGTACTGGATAACGTGTACACATATTATTACAGACATACACACAGTAGCACCAGCCTCTTGGTGCTCCTGATTTAACAAGTGGAGTTCTCTCTAGGCACCTATTGCTGCTCTTCCACTTGAAGTGAAACTTCCATGTCAGCATTAAGATGGTACCATCTGAAACTTAACCTTTCTCCTCCCTTTTCTCTTATACAATCTTTGTCTTGAATCTTCCTTCCTCCTGTCACACACTTTCTCTAGCCCATACCTTTTCTCTGAAAGGAAGACTGCTTGCACTGGCATTGTTCCAGGAAACCAAGAAAGCCTACCCTTCCTTCCTTTAAGCATTTCTTCTACAGCACTTTACCTAGCCTCTCAAAAAGTCAGAAAGAGGGCAGGATATATATAACTTTATCACATATGTTTAGATCACATAATTTAGCCAGATCACTGCTGCCTGCCTAAAGTTAACTGATGAACCTGACTCTAGTTCCAGAGCTCTGTTTCTGACCATACCTCATTCACTTGCTCTTTCAGCACAAAATCTAGGCACAAGTACACAGAGACACCTGTATGTGCCTAGCTTTCAGAGGTGCACAGCCTCCTTTATTATGCCCCTCATTCTTTAAATAATACCCTTTCAAGAGCCTTATCAGCAAAGAAGAAAACACAAAGTTACACATACTCTTTCAACTCTGGAAGTGTTGATAAACGCATTAAGTGACAAAACTTTACCTTTTGCTTTAAGTAGCCCTCTTGGATTGAGAACAGCATTATCTACTGAGCAGGTGTGTAGGCTAGAGAAGGACTTCTCAAAGAAATCTCAACTTTGTTTCCTGCTTTCGTCACGATTATGGCTGGTAGCCTTTATTCCAAATGAAATTCAAGTTTAGGTTAGCTACCTTTGGATTTGAGGCTGTTTAGTGTGTTCCTGCCATCTACAGCAAAACCTCTCAAACAGGAATAGAGTATAATACAGTTAAGGTTGGTTGAAGCTACCCTGAGAGCCGAGGGTTTAAAAAAAAAAAAAAAACAACCAAAAAAACCCCAAAAAACTCAGACAAACAATGGCAAATGCAGTGCAGATCTGGCTATGAAGATACAAATAGGTCAGCTTTGACCACAGAGGTTTATAATTTCTAAGTTCATCACACAGTTCATTATTTCAAAGATATTAGAAAGAAATAACGAGTCAAACTAAGTTAGCCTGTGCCTGGAAAGAAACACATAAAAGTTACTTTGCACAGAATTCTGAACATACTTCTGTGCACAACATCCGATTAGATAACACAGACGTTTTTGCATTTGTAACACTTTAGCCTTCCCTGCAACTCAGTAAGCAAAATCGCCTAAGTTACATACTTTAGGTACTACAGTAAGCTAGATCAGGCCCTTGAAACATTTGCATTACTAGTATCAGATGTTGGCTTACTATATGCAGATATCCACTGAGCCTGAAAAGGGCTGAAGCTTTCACAAGTGCATACCTATATACTACACGTCATTAATTCCTAAATTCAGATGGTTACATAGATAAAAACACACACACTTCATGAGAAAGTTAGCTAAGTACTGATAGCTGTAAAAAGTGTTCAGAGTAACAGCTGTATACTATGGTATAGACTTCCAGTGTCACCATTTTGGATCCTTGTAAACTGGGCTGATCTTAATATCACAACTATTGCATTCTTAGTTTTAATAATCAGCTTAGTTATCTCTACGTTACATGCAGATAAACTGTAGGAGTGGCTCCACTTCTCTACAAAGCTGCCTTTCTTCTATCACAAAAACCTGAATAAATACTGCTTCTAGCAAAACAGAATTTTCTGCCTTATATACAGGGGCAAATAGAAATATACCTTCAGCAAATCCTCTACCACAACAGCATGTCCGAAGTAGCACGCAAGGTGAAGAGGTGTCCAACCCATATTAGATTTACTTCTGCCTAAAAGACAAAACAGGTAAATTAAGTTTTGGTCACATGGTACAAAAAAGATCTTGTCACGTGCTTGGAGGTTGGCATGGATGATCATCCTTCACAGGAACAGAGGAGCAAGGAGGCTGGAAGTATCAATACTATTCATGTCATCTGAATTACTAAATCAGGATGCAGTCTAAGAACATTAGATTCAAACCTACAAAATCTTTCTGAAAGGAAAAAGTCATGTGGTCTGATGGAGAATACAACTTTTGTTTTCATGTAATACTTTGTTCTTCAACAGTAGCAAGAAGCTTCAGTTACTTTCAGTCACTATGAAAATAGCACATGCAAGTACCCATTTCTCTCGTTTATCAAAACCCAGTTTGCTTTATCTGATTTTATATCCTGCACACAAATGAGAGGTAGGACAACTCACCTTTCCAAACTGATGATTCAAACCAAAACAGGTGGGATGGCCTAATGTTAGGGTTTTTTGTTGTCTTGTACTTGTACTCAATTTTAATAAAGATAGCCTTACTAAGTATCAGGATTTGAAATCTTTGTACCCTGCAGAACTCATGTACCATCTACAGCTGCAAGCCTCTGCAGGAATGATAAGCGTAAGTAGGAAGCAGGCACAGAAGTGACCATGCAAAGGAAACTATCATTTATGCTTTAAAGAGCATTTAAAGCATGTCCTGGAGGACTGGCTGTATGAATGAAATTGAAGAACTATTCTACAATCACTTCTTCAAAAGCAAGACATTACAAGTATTAGAGATTACTAATTTAACAACTCATGTTAGTTTCCAGTTGCAACACTCGACTGTACTAAGCAAAGCTGATCTGTGCTTTGTTTTTACTAAGGAACAGACCACAGCATTCCAAGTGCCATCTAAAAGCTATCATTCTGTATTTGGAAGCAAAATGAAAATGAAGCATTAGAAATTGTTTTGAAGTTACTGCCACCATTAAGTTTTCCCTTTTTATGTATCCTCAAGCATTGAAGTCTGGAACATGCATAACATTAAGTTTGCCCTGAGGGGACAAGCCACTAGCACAAGGGAAGAGAGAACTGCTGGTCTTGCAAGTTCATCATTCTTTCTGATCTCATATTACAAATTAACATTAGGATGTGACTCACAGCAAAAATATTTTCCCATTTCTTATAATTGTTTCCAGCCAACATTTTTGCCCTCTGTTGGCTATTTACTTTGTTATTTGGTTCTCTCTCTTCTCAACTCCTGCTGTTGTTCCAACCACAGATTTAGTATCTTCCCCCCATCCCAGTCTGGCCTACAAGAGAACTCCTGCCCTATGTGACTGATGGGCTGAAAGTACCACAGAAGATAAATACTGTGTGGACGACTAATTCTGGGGCTACATATCCTGGACAACGTACTAAGTGGACATCATTCATCCCTCAGTCTAGTAGAGAAGAAGGTTCTTTCAAAGAACACGAAAGAGGTCCAAGTTGCACTGAATTCATACAGTTAGCCCAAGACAGTCATTAGTTACAGCACTGACAAGACAGTGCTGCTGTTAAGAAATTTGGTCATGAAAAAAAAAAATAAGGAACCTGGCCAGATTTGTAGTTCTTACTGAATTAAGTGCCAGAGGCCCTTCTTCTGCATCCACTCTGAATGTTTGCATTTCTGATGTTAGCTGACCAGTTACTTCTCAAGCTCTCGAGGTGTTTGTTACTTCTCTCCAAGTGACCACAAGTGTTTGCACTTTTTTTTTTATTAGTATTTTAAACCAGGACATCATTACACTGAAGAGAATACAAGGACAGGAAAGCAGAATAAACAGAATAGCCCTCCCACCCAGTCCTTTGCTTTGATGCCAGTTAGTCTCATTGTTAGCATTTGTTTAGAGAATGGAGACAAACTAGGCAGTCATCTCCTGGCTGTAGTCTGCCAGGCTACTGTGCAGTCACTCAAATGTATATTTTGGCATAACACACTGTTGACCATTGACCTTATTTTACAGTTTTCTTACTTTGCAAAGTCCTAGATATTCTATTTCCTTGTATTTAAGGACAATAAGCTAACATAGCCTTAGAAAATATGATAGTTTTGGATGAAACCCAGGTTTAGTACTGTTTTAATGCGGATACCTTCTTCTGAAACCAGTGAACTGAGAAAACTGGAAATGGAAGTTCACATCATTTGGCTGGATTCTCACCAAGCAAGTCCTGCTTATCTCCAAGTATTGACTGGCTAAAATCTAGTCACAACAGAAAAAAGTAGGAGAAGCCTGGATTTACTTTCTCTTCCTTCATTTTGGCTGAAATCGGGATGTTCAAGATCACTCTTGTCAGACTTCACACTTGTAAATCTAGAGCACAGCCTCAGATATAAACTCACCCTTTGAAAGACAAGACAGGTTTTACAAGATGTTGAAGGTAGGCTTTGACACCCAGGCGCATTAATGTGTCTGACTTATGTCTCCTAAGGCATGCTCTGGGGAAAGTTTATACTACCTCCAGTACAGTCTCCCACCTGCTCCAAAAGTACTTTATTCCAAGCCAAGTGTCATTGCCACATCAGGTGCAAATCCTGAAGGAACTGCTGCAGCATTGAAGACATTCCCCATACCCTGACTTTCTAGGGATATCTGATTATCCAGAAGGTAATGACAGAAGGACAAAAGGCTGTAGGGAAGAGAAGGAAGATTATGGGTTGCAAAAAGTCAGTTACAGTCTACAGCCTGTATTTTAGTTAATCATCATGTGGTTGTGCAATTACTATCCGGTAGTACCTAACAGATCAGGATTTGTAGCAAGACATAGTGGTTTTGCTAGTGAGGAGGCAGAATGGCAGGAGTAGCTATACTGCCGAGGCTGGCTGGCCTGAATTTGTCTTAGACTATTTCCAATGGGGTACTCTACAGGTGCAAAGCGATTGAAACAATCAGTCTCTGAAGAGTGACTGTGAAAGAACAGAGATTTAACTCTGAAGTTTCACACAACCAGAACAGTTCCCCCAGGGAACACTTTAGTTACATTTCTGTGTCCTCTAACATTCAGAAGAACCAGAATGTAGAGAACAGAAATTTCACTGTGTATAGATTCCATATTCAGAATTATTTTGTTTAACCTAAACTATCACCAGCACGTTCCCTCTAGTTTCTTAGACCTCCCATTAGCAAGCATGTATTAGCTGGCTGGCCATGTGTTGGTAAATTGGAAGATTGACAGCTAAGCATCATCTATCTTTCCCTTCATTAGCTGAATCTCTTCTACCTAGCTGCAAACTTCACAATACTAACACTTGACTTTGAGCAGGAATGCTGACAAAAGACCAGTCTGCTTGATATAATACAGGACTGCAGATTATGCCATTTCATTATGCTTTCTTGACTTCAGATTATGTTTGAGAACACACCTGAGAAGCTCTGAAATCTCTTTTAAGCACAAGAGACTCCAGCAACTTATTTATGGATACTGCTGCATGAATCTTAAGGTATTTTTATTCCAGCTGTTTAGGCACTACACACAATGTCATGAATATTTGCAAAGGACATACTTGTGAGGGTGGAAGACTCTAGATCCATCGAGCTCTGTCTAGTTTCCCCCTTTAAATTATGAACTAGCTCCCTGAAGATGAAGTATCAATGATTTGGGGTTTACAACTTGTTTTTCAGAGGTGAGCACATTAACTATCGAGAAAACACAGACATGACTGAGTAGTCAAACAAAAGGTTGACTAAACTGATGATTAAGAACTAGAGTTGGGAAAGGGATAGAGCTTGTTCAGATAACAGGCTTTCCTGCTCTTTAGGGCAAGGTGTTCCCTCTGTCATGGCTGAGAGGAAGCATAGTTGCTCTCTCCCCTCTCCCTTTGCAGCACTATCTTCTCAGTGATGCTTAACAGTTAAATGCTGAACAAAGAAATACCAGCCCATGCAGAAAGAGTGGGATACGCATGCACTTTTTTGAAGCAACCAGAAACACAGTCATGTAAATAAAGAGAAATAGAAAGTTACTAAATGAATAAAGAAATAGGGCAGTCTGTGACTGCTAACAAGGTTGCAAATCCAGCCCCAGTTTGGAGTTTTAATGCTCAGCAAGTTGCTTAGCCATAACTATGTTAGCTATGCATCTGCAAAACTTTAATGTTGGCCAAAGACACAGACACACAGATGACTGGCAGTTTTACTTTCTTTTCCCAAGTAACCTAGTATACTGCTAGTAGTAAGAAGTACACATTTGTTCCAACCATTCCGGCAAGTGGCAAGAGATGTAGATGCTCCTACTACATGATAATGAAACATAGGCCTTTAAAAAAAAAAAAAAAAAAAATCACACCTGGCAGAGCACAATTAAACTACCGAATCTTCTCTGCTGCCTTGCTGGAGACTCTTTACCTCCTTGAACCATTCCCTGGCACCATGGTCTGTTTTGTTTAATATTATAAAGCTCCAAAGTTGGCATAAGCATGAACACAGGCAGAAAGAGGTACTGATTCTTTGTCTTGACATTTCTAGCTTCTGTGAATTACTCTGAGGTTTTCTGTACATTACATTTATCTGTAGTCTGCTTTTATGATCTCTCCCCTACACAAGTATGGCCTAAGAATCACAGGGTAAAAGCAGTTGTATAAGTGGTTTTTATTACTCTGTTGAGAGCTCCAAAGAAAGCAAAGTTATACTATCAGTATGTTTCACTACCTGTGGCTTTAACAGTGAGGTGACAAACATTTGAGGAAGGCTACTAACCTTTACAGTTGATATCAAAGCTTATTTCTCCTTTGTTCATGGTATTCAACAGCTGTTTAACTTCTTCAGCATTTCCATTTCTAGCATCATGGAGAAGCTGCTGTTCTGCTTCAGTACTCATCTCTAATAAAGACATGAAAGAACCGATTTTGCAATCTCTTATGCTGCTATAAGTTATGGCTTAATATTATGTCACTTTTCTCCCTTATTTAATATTAACATTGGTATGAGAAACACAATTATTTCTTATGTGGAACACATTTAATGGGCAAGCTGTTTTCAAGGGTCCCCCACCCAGACATGCCACTAAGAGGCATTAAAATTCTTCATACAAACAAAGCAGTTAAATAACAAAATATCTGTGTTTTCTTGCTTCTCAGTTTTCTAGGTTCTAAGTGTGGCTTGAGAGTTGGAACTGTATGCCACAAAGGAGGCAAGCTTTGCTACAAGCATAACCAGTAAGCATTTACTTTTTCCTCATAAGGTTTTCACCTTTACCCCTTAAGGTTTCCAGAGGCAAATAAAAAAACAAACAAACAAACAAGACATATGCCTTTTAGCCCAAGTATTTCTTCAGAATTAACTGAGGCTTATTTTGACTGCCAACCCTGGGGAACAGAATACACCTTCACATGGAGGTCCTCAGATATCCATCAGTGACTTGTACGATCAGCTCTTGAACTCAGATACCTGAGCCCCCTCCAACCTTGATATGAAGGGGAATCAGATACTCAACAACTTTGTAGATTTGACCTTATCTTTAAGCACAATAGTACAATATAAAGACGTTAACATGCGACTGTAAAGCATAACTAGCTAATTCTCATCTTACCATTGCTTTTGAACTACAAAAAAGGTGCATTTACATCTTTCAAAGAATGAAGAAAGCAAAACCTGTTATCATGGTTATTTTTACAGCTCTCTGAGACCTTTGGGCACGTGATACTGCTACTTACCAGGTCTCTCACTGAATACAGTTATTAAGTAATGTCTTGACCAATCTTTTCACACTGACAGAATCACAATCTGAAGCTCTTTTGCCTTTTATTTTTTAAATGCCATTACATCAACTAGGCCCAAACGCAGCACAGCTCAGCACAGGCAAAACCCAACTTTAATGTCCCATTTAAATACACTGTTTTTAAGAGGTGTCAAGAAGCGATTTTAAAAGCAGACTCAAAAGACTGTGCTGTAATACACAACTTATTGCTGCTAAAAACAACAGTAAGAGAAGAGGTTGCCCAAATTTAGTGTCTTCAGTTCAGCAACTTCACCTGACACACTAGGTTTACCAGATCCTGCAGAATCTAGATTTCTAAGTCAGTTAATGACTGCAAAGAACACTACTGGCCTCACATAGTTAGCTTTCCTATACTAGCAGAGGTTTTGGTTGGTCTGACAAACTGTTTACACTCTGCTGTATTGGACAGGCAGCTTGATTGCACCACACACACTCACAGCTAAAATAGATGCAGGGAGCTCTTTGACTAATGTAAGATGAGAAGTCACTCAGCAAGAAAAGAGACAGTGAGAACACTGGGTAAGCAATAATAAGCCTGTAAGTGACAGATCTTGTAATATTCAAGACTGAGACAGAAGCCTAGAACAGGACAGACTGCCAAAGCACTAACAATACAGAGAAGAGAGTTTTCCCTACCTTTTGCTCAACGAGCAAAGGGAAACAGGGAATCCATTTTCAAAGAATTTGACAGAGAGACTAAGCAAGCCCTTTCTAGCATGTTTCAGAAGAACAGACTGGATCAGTCACCTGCAGTCTACCACAGACACAGGATACAAATGCTTTCTCCAGCAGTGGTTAGACAACACTCTTGTTTGTGCCTGCTTTTCAGTTCTACTAGAAAAAAAAAAAAAAAAAAAAAAAACAGTACTAGTCCTTCTAGTAACCCTTCAAGCCCTGAAGCTACCTTCTCCTTTAAACAGGAGTCTATCCACTTCTCTGAGGCAACACAGCAGAGTTTGTTGTTACTGGGGCAGGTATAATTTTCCTCAGTGACTCAGTTCTAACAGCATCTAGAGAAAGATCAAAATCAAATATGTTAATGTATAATCAGTCTGTAATACTTTCTCTGAAGCCGAGTGATACTGTTTCAGGGGGACACAGAATGCAGCACTGAGAATCGTACAGACAAAAGCTAAAAGGATAGTTAGAGCTCATTTTGCTGGCCTACCCATCAGGGATGGGGGGGGGGGCGGGAATCAGCAAAGCTCATCTTTCATTTTCACCCCCTCCCACACAATATTTCTTTACCGATCTCTCAAATGCCTCAGATGAGAGAAACACACTCCTGTCATTACCTCCTGTATCATTTGTCAACATCCCACATACACAGCAGGTATGAAGAGCAATGCACTTTCAACACATTAAGAACTTGTGGTTTCCATTTGATATTGATGAGAAGGAAGAAAAGACTGCTTGGGAAGGGAACCAAGAAGCTGATCCAAATGCACAACTCTTGTATGCAGCAAGGCCAGTTACATACATGAGCAGAATCTTAAACAGCTTAAGATACACAGAAAGCTGAATCACTGTGAAATTACTTGCATGATTTTTCTCCTCCCAAATAGACACTAGGTTAAAATGACGGATTCGTTTGTACTCTTACAGCAAATATTAGCAGTAGAGTGACATGCATAGTAACATGGCTAAGAAAGGTCTGTCTGCTTCACTGCTTTAGTTCCCAAAGACTTCGCTGTTTAGGCCAAGCCTCCAATCTCAAATACACTTTGTAAGCTTAAAGCATGCAATGATGCAGAAGAATGACTGTCTGGCTATTAGTCATAGTTAGAAGGATCATTCGCATGAAAATGTTCCTACAATTGGGGCTGGAAAGTGAATCTGTGTGCAGTTACTCATCAGACAAGTGATACAGAACCTAAAGTTTTAGCTAACAAGCTAAATGAAGTGCCTAAATGAAGCTGGCAGCAAAGGTGGTCTTAACAGAACTTAGCATAATCTTGAAAATGCTGTTTCAAGCAACAGGATTTGCTCTATAATGGAGATGAGCGACCACCAACAAAAGTTTGAGTGGCAAGTTTAGAGTACGGAAAGAAATCAATACACGGGCACTCAGATGCTATGCGCTTACAGCTGTAGGTCGTCCACCTGCATTCCCCTGCAGGCAGGAGTTTATTTGGTCACATGACCCACCGCCAAGAGAACTCCCCAATCCTCACCCACCAGTTTTGGTGTGCCGAGCCAGACCAGCAGCACTGAGGGAGAAACCTAACAGCTTAATTTGGATTTATTAGCCATAAGATACTACTAACAGGTTAATCTATATGAAACATGCTGCCTATATGCAAAGCTACGAGCCACTTAAGAGAGTGGACATCTGTTCAGTCAGTGGTGTTGCCAGTATTACCTTATTCCGTTAAGCAGCTGATATAGGTTAAACTGCCTTCCACAGCTCATCTTTATGCCTTGTGCTACTGAACGGCTTGTATGGTAGTCTCTACAGTCACTGGCGTACCATGAGAAAACAACACAAGAACAATATTTAGTGCCTCCTATACAGCCGAGATGTGACTGCAAGGCACTTTGGTTGAACTCATTAGGACTACCGGAGCAGTACTTGACTGCTAATTGAATCTTATCCTTTAAGGAGGTATAAAGAATAGCATTAAGATGTCCTGCTTTTATCTTTGTCTATGAGACCTATGCCAGAGTGATCTTCTCACGCTATTACAGCGTCTGTCTTCACGCAGGGTTTGTTTCCAACACAGAGTAGAGAGCCCAGGTTACCATTCTGCCTGCACACCTGCTTAAGGGAGTTTTGCAGAATACTTAACCATGAAAGGCCACTTAACTACTTATATACAGACTACCAACTTTACCCAAATGCTAGGAGAGAGTCCAAGCAAAAAAAAAGCTGCTTTTCTCACAAAGCGGTCTACAAAGACCTAAAGCGCCATCCCTGACCACAGGGCAGCACTATTGATAAGACCCACTTGCTTTTGCTTTGATTTCTTTGATTTTTGCTTTTGATTTCTTCTCCTGCTGAGACCTCCTGGCACGTACACAGCCCAGAACAGCGACAATACACACTAACCAGAACATGGCTGGTTTTCACTCTGCTGCAGCTTGACAAGCAGCTAAAGCAGTACTGGCACTGCCCAATTTAATGTTAAGGCTGAGTCAGCAGCTACTGGTTGCATAGGAATTTTTCTATTCCTGACAAAGAGTAAGGTTGGTAAAAATCACAGCACTGGCTAGTATTTCAAGAGATCTCCCTCTAGCAATGAAAACTAGATTCCTGTAGGAAAGGATGATACCTGCTTAGGAGGACTTCTTACATGTCCCAGCAAGCACACATTATGAAGTGATGCTTGTAAAGAAGGAGGACAAAATGCACCAAACCGCACAAACAGACGGAACCTGTCTACAAACCCACACAACACACTGCACTGACAGGAGCTGCTCCAGGAAGAAAGAGCTGCAGTACTAGAAGCACGGCTGACGTTATCTAAAAGGAGTCATTTTAATCATCAGGTAAAGGGTTCTAGAAGTTGAACACGCTTCTATGACAGTCTCATGGCACTTCATGTGAAAGCACCTATCTAACATAAAGTTACTGTCTGCTCAGTAGCAATTAACACGGATGCAATAACACAATATCTGTTCAATACCCTTGCCAAGGCAATAGCTTTTTAAACTAATCCTCATTCTTAGGCATCGCCTGGCTGTTTTCTGCACATGGTTTAGTTCTGTTACGTCAAAGGCTTTCTTTCAGCCCAGGAGCTCTGAATAAGCTTACCAACCACAGCTAGTGCGAGATCTCACCGGATCAGCAGGCGAGCACAGTCCCAAGCAAGCAAGAACTTCAGCAGGACCGCTGGAGATCTCTACGCGCGTCTGAAACGGAGCAGTTCCCTTCAGCACCGGTAACTAAACGCTTTTTAAGGCGACAGGCTCAGGCGTCGCAGCAACTGCACTTCTTGCCTATGGGAAAGGTGCGGTCAGACCACCGCACCCCGGCCGCCCGCCCGCAGCTTCGCCGCGGCGACGGGGCAGTTGCAGGGAGGAGGAGGAGGAGGAGGAGGGACGGGGACGGGGGACACCCGCGCACGGCAGCGGGCGCTCACGCCGCTTCCTGCGGGCCAGACCGCCCCCCGCCCGCCCACCGAGGCTGCCTCTCCTTCGGCTCCCCAGCCCGTGGGCCGCCTCCCCGCAGGGCGGGCGGCTTTGCCAGGTCACGCTGTGGGACGCTCTGAGGGGGGCAGAAGTGGCGGCACCCCCATCCCACCCCCAAACGGTCGCAGGAGAGAGGCGGCGCCTGAGGCGGCCAGCGGCCCCGGGTCCTCCGGGGCGGGCGGCCCGGCGGGGATACGCAGCCCCTCCCGCAGCGCCGGCCCTGCAGGCCTCCCCGGCCCGGTCCGGCAGCCCCGCCGCGGCCCCCGCAGCCGGCTCTGGCTGAACTTGGCGCCCCCTCCCCGCCCCGGGAGCAGCCCGGGAAGAAGGGACGACAAGGGACATCATTACGGCAGCGACCGAGCGTCTCCTCCCGTTCCCGCGTCCCCTCCCCCCCGGCGCACCTCGGAAGAAAATACGCCCGGGGCGGGCGGGCTGACCCGCCTCCGCCAGCCTCACCTCACCTCACCGCCCCGCGCAGCTGCCGCCGCCGCCGCTCCCCCCCCCCCCCCCCCGTGCGATACGCACCGGTCCTGCACGTGACCGGCGGCAGCGGCGCCTGGGCAGCGCGGGCCGCTCCCCCCCCCCACCGCCGCCGCCGCCGCCGCCGCCGCCGCCGCCCGGCGGGGCCGAGCTCCGCCCCCCTCGCCACGGCCCCGCCCTCCCGGCCCGGCCCACGGGGCTGTGGGCGCCCGCCTCGGCCCCCCCCGCAGGACCGCGTCGGCGGGTGGGGGGAGGCGGCGGGGTCCTTCTGCACGCGTGGGGCCGGACCCGGGGGTCCCGGTCTCGCCGCCGCGGCCCCGCGCCCGCCCGTTTTCTGAGAGAAAGAGCGCAGAGCGGGCGCGGCCGGCGGCGGCCGCCCTTCCCGGGGAGGGACCGGGACGCCCCTGCGACCCCGGGGCTGCCGGACGGACGCTGCCCGGCTCTCGCCGGGGCTTGCTCGGCTGCTGGGTGGGCGGCTCGGGGCCCCTCTGCCCCGAGAGCAGCGCAGCCCGCGCCCTCTGCCGAGGGGGGCTGCGGGAGGGGAGCGGGACAGGCGACGGGAACGCGAAGAGGCTGACGGGCGTTCACGGGGGTGGAGAGGGCTCGGGCAAAACGGCCTGAGGAGGGGAGTGTCGGAGTACGCGGACGGTGTATCGCCAGAGGGGAAAAGGGGTGTCCTCGGAAATGGCTTCAGTCTCACGTACGAGTACGGAGCAAGTAAGAGGAGATGGTGAATACCCGCACTGCTCCTAAGAACAGCGTGCCCCAAAGCAACCTAAGAGTCCTGGTACTCCTGGGGATGGGGTACTCCTTCGGTTCAAGGCCCTTTGGGCCACCACTCCTTCCCATCTGTTTGTCCTGCCTCTATTTCTTCTCCAAGCCAATAGCCGGCACCTTGTTTTTCTGCCTTTAGCACCTGAGAGGGGCTTTGCGTTTTGAAAGCTCCCACAGTGCCTTTGAAATCCTGCAGGAATTTATTAAGGAAGTAGGGAAGCTCTGAGGTGTTGAGGCATGACTGAGTCTGTGTCACATGCGGAAGGAGGGCTGAAAAGGCAGGGCAGGAGCCACAGGTGCCATGAGAAACTATCTCAAAAGATTAGGATTAAACTTCTGTTCCAAAAGTGGGCAAGTCTAAACCTGAGCAATTCTTGTGAAACTCTTGAGACATAAATAATGAGGCATGCTTCATTTTTCTGTATTGTCTATAGCTACATGTATTTTTAATGTTTTAAGAATGAAGTACCAAAAGAAGAAAAGGAATAGTTCCACACCTGCAGAGATAACACAAATTTCCCGTGTTGGGACTTCTCCTGCTTTTCATTACTTTAAATTAGTTTATCTTAGTTAAGAGACCCGCTTCCAGGGATGCTTCAGCAGTGAGTATATGACATCTGAGAGGCTTCAGTGAAGGATCACGTTGACTTGCTTTCCTTAGGAGCAGGTCTTCAAGTTGCCATCCTTACTTCAGAGCAGTAGCTGTTTCATGCCCACATTCCCATCTTTTCTTATGCTCTCAGCCACTGCTGTCAGTCTGTCTAAGCTTCTTTCCCATTTCTTTCTCTTGCTTCTGGCTTTGAGGCATCTTTCACAATGCCATAACTGCACCAAGCAACCTCACAATAAAATCAAGCATCCCTCCCTTTTCCTATTTTGTCCTGTATTTTACATACACAAATACAATACATAAATATTTATATTATTTCCTCATATTTATTATAATTTTTGTAATAAAATGAAAGTGTAAGCATCCCCCTACTCTATAACTCATTGCAACGCAGCACTGAGTTCATAGCACAGAGCTTTCCCCTTCAGCCAGTTAATTATATTGTAGCTCCCTGTTCTGCACCAGGGAGTAGGGGCAGTGAATTGAGAGGGACAGTGCAGCGTTTTTTTCTGAATCTCAGTAAGAAAGGCCTGACAACAAATGGCTTAATAAAATTCCTGTTTTAAACAGACAGAATAGAGTAATACAGCTAGCGAGTAAACCTTTGTGGCCCTTTAGGTGCTGTGGACCCCACGTTCCTGCAGCATTGGACTGGATGTCCCGGATGGAGTTCTCCCACGGCACGCTGCACAGATGCCAGCTGTGGAGGGAAGCTCCTCCTTTGGTCATTCGAGCTATTTTCATTTTCTTACAGGAAAACAGCTATTCGTAAAGGATGTTCACATGACAACTTCTTGCTGCACTTCTAGATAAAGGCAAGGCCACGCAGGTGCTGTAATCGCCTGCAGCGAGCGGGAGCTGCCCGCAGGCTTCTCTGTGACAAGGAGCTGGTGGAGTCCCCTGCAGCCAAGGGATTTGTACGCCGCACCAGCGGCCTGAAGGCAGCACAGGACAGACCTGCGCCTGCTCAGGTTCACTGTGCTGTGGATCACTGACTCCTGGATGTACAGCGGTCTCCTGGTCAGGATCGCTACGCTCCCGCTGCTTCCAGCATCTTCAAGGAGTGTCTATTTTTCACCAATGGTTTGCATCCTTGCACATCCCAGAGTAATAGTGTGTTTTGGACTTTGACCTGTGGAAATAAGAAAAACAGTGCTGCTGATATCAAGGGTTCTTTCTGTTTTGAGCATGTCTTTTACCTTTTTTTCCTTGTCTTTCCTTTTTTAGATAACCTGCTGAAATTAGTGATACAGAAAGCATGAAATGCTTCCCATCTTAGGGCTGAATGCACTGGCAAACAGCCTTGCACAGAACTCACTGAACTGTTTTGCCACTGATTTTCACAGCATAGTATATTTTACATCATCTCATGTTCTGGGATGGGGCGATAGGGCAACCTAACTGCAGAATTCAAAGCTGTAAGGCCAGAGCGCTTCCTGAGGAGAAACTTATTAGGGAGGGAGCTTCTGCTGGGTGTAGTGCATAATCAACTAGTTGAATTCATTGCTGCAGGCAACCAAACCCTATGACTAGAAGTATTTCGGCTAGAAATTTTGACATAATACCACTCTTCATTGCCGTTACTCAAAAAAAAAAAAACCCCACACTATTGTGGTTGGTGTCATCATTAGCAACTATACAAGCCAAGATGCTGATCACTTCTCATTTTGCAAGGTACCATTAGCAGCTGAGAGAAGATAAGCAGCACCTCCCTACACCCATTTCTGCCTCTGCGTAGTTGAGCTAGGTTGCTAATGGTTTATCCAGGGCTGAGCTGAAGAACTTTTGGAAAACATTTCAAACTTGGAAAGGGACAAGAATTACTGGGCATTTATATTGCCACCCCCCATGAAATATCACAGTTTTATTTATGACACAACAATACATTTCTTGTTTTCTTCCTCTTCAGACTAGAGCATACTGGTAAAATTTGAGATATACCACTTAGCAAGGGAGTGTACACATGGAAATGCTTAGTGAAGTAATAAATGATACGTGACAGGCTGCACGTGTATTTTCACACAATAAAATGTTTAATGACTGAATGTTCATTGATGGACCAACAGTCATTGGACAGAAATTAAAAATTTGTTCCCTAATAGCCTGCATGCAGCCCTGGTGTACTTCTTGAGAAAGTTACTCCTCAACTCTGTCTGGAAAGCAGTATAGGAAGCACAGGGCCTTGCCGTATTTCCATACTGATTTTACTTACTAGGCTGGCAGAAGACAGGCACAGGAGAAGTAATTAGAGTACTGACGCTCTCAGATGTGATTCCTGTGGATCTTCTCCCTGAATTACCAAGAGCAACTTCCAGTGAGAGATGAAAGTAAATTTTCATGTTGTTCTGAACTACCTGCAATAGGAATTTTTACAGATGCGAGTCTGTTGCTGATATTTCATACTTTGCAGGAAACAACCATGTAATGTGGTTAATTTGTAGATAGTGTGAGCCAGATTAACTGCTGAGATTAGGAATGCTTTTTGCTGCTCAAAGCAGGGCTGAAGCACACTCGGGCTGTTTCTGGAGGTATCCTCCAGCCAAAAAAAAAAATCATATAATAGAGAAGAGTTCATTTTAACACGCCCTTTGTATCTGAATGCAGGCATGGCAGGAGAAAATGTGAGAATTCACTGATCCTCTTCTGCCAGGAGGCTCCTAAAACCTGCTATTATTAGCAGGTTTATTATATAGCAGTTATTACTTTGTAGAAAAGCTTTTGGATTTCTCTAGCTCTACAGAAGACAACTGTGCACTGCTATAGCCAATACACAACTGCGCTGTGGCTAAAAGAGAAGAAACAGTCTTAACCAAGGTGTAAGTCACCTGTACGTATACTTCTCCTTAGTCTTACCAGACGTGTACTCTTAGACCAAGATTTAGGCTTGTTTAATGCACTTTTTTGTTCTTGTGGTTGAATTGGTTTCGTTTGGTTTTAGTTCCAAAACGATAAATTAGCTGCATGTGGAGAGCTTATAACTACAAACCTTATAGCTAATTTATGTCAGTTTAGATTGCAATCTAGCAAAACACATCATTGTGAAACTGAAATCAGCTGAACTACTTTGTGCTTAAATGCATATACGCTCCTTATTGGATAGCCCAGACTGAGATTTATATTGGATGCACAGTAGAATTAGAACATTAGAGAAAAATGTTGTATTTTGTTGGTAAGTTACTATAGCAAAATGCTCCCATTGAGCTATTATTAAGAGAAAGCTACAGTACTGGCAGAGCCTCAGTAGAAGAAAATCCTGCTCAAAAACAGAATACAGAACTGAGGGCATGAATTGGTAGTACGCAACATGACATTGTCCTCATTTGTTCTTAATCATCTTTTTTTACGAGAGAAGTTGCAAATACACTATGCTGCTTGAACTGTTGTATGCAAAATCAAGCAGGGTTATTGATATTTTACTCCAACGTTTTAGTTCTTACATATTTCTTAGTTCTATATTTTTCACTTATTTGTGATTCAATCCTGATTTATCCTTCTATGTTTACATACTGTGGCCCCATCAAAGTTACTAGTCAAAATGCCATCAGCTCTAGCGAAGTTAATATTTCATGATGTACGCTTTACATGTGATTCTTTCTCATAAATCAGAATTCTTCACTCATATCAATTGTGGCATTTTATTCCTAATCAGCATTTACTTTGTGCTGTCAAACTCTATACTGTCTTCCTCTGTTTTCCTAATATCTTTTATGTAATACCTTGGTGTATTATGCAAATCTAAAGTTTATAAGGTTTGCATCATGAAGTTAAAAGCCGACTAGCGAACATAAAATACTTTGCAACAAGTAAAGCTCACGTGAGCTGAAGCTATATACACAAGGAGAATGACTAGTTTTCAGCGAGTTCCCTTTTCTTTAGAGTAACATAAAAATGTGGCTATTTACCTCCCCCCTCTGGACGGATTTGGTAGTAGAATGTAAGCAGTATTTCATTAAATAAAAAAGCATTTCTGAATTGTTTATAATTTTTTCTTTCAAAACTGTTGATAGCTTTTGCATGCAGTACATTTAACATTCCTCTTATTTATGCTTTCTGTGTAAATACTGCTTCCTTATCTATGTGAATATTATTTGTATCTGGTTTAAGCTTTTTGTGCTCTAGGATTAGATTCTGGTTCCAGAAAGGCATCAGTAATTACCCAGTGTATTATCTTGTCCTGACAAGACAGAACAAAGAATTTGAATTCCCTGTAGTAATTTGGGACACTCCCTGACCTTCAGGGTCTTCTTTTGCTTAATTGATTTGATTTGAGCTTTGAATGTTTTCATTTGCTATCTATAGTTCACAAAGACAGAACTGATGGACCAAAGGTTAGATTTAGTAACTATTTTAAATGTCAAAGTTCATGCATTGCTGTGAAGAGTATCAGTTTAGGAGATGCCTCACCATAAAGAACAGTGAGGTTCAATTAGGTACTAAAAGAAGACCCGAAATATTTCAGTAAACTCTACTGTGCTGTGATCCCTAGTTTGAAAGCTGCGGCTATGTATTTCATATCCTGCTTTAACAGACTGTTTATCTCAGACAGACAAAGAAAGTAATTAGCCGTTAAATAGTCCTGTGCACCATATCAATTCCGCTACTCTGTTATTAATTTAGTATACGTAAACATGTTGGAGATTCATTAACCACATTTATCTCCATTTTAATATAGTAAGAATTATCACAAATATAACTGACAATGAAAGGAAATGACAGAGTCCTCAGAAATCTGTCAGAGATGTCTACAGTCCACAGTTTTTGTGATTTATTCTTTGCGTCTTTTTATCTGGTACAGTTTCTTCCTGGCCCAATGGTAGGCTGCTAAACTCCATCATATCAATGCTTTTATATGGATTATAGATAACAACAGTCATAAAAAATGTCAATAACAAGTTTAAGTTATTTAATAACAAATAATGTGTGTAGTCATGTAAACTCATTTGTTCAGCTAAGTCAAAACTAGCAACTTATAAAGCGCAAGCACTATATAGAGATTGCTATCAGAAAGTTAAAAAAAGTCTTGTGGTGTCATAGTCCTCTCTTTAAATTTATAGGGCAATTTCGTATTAGGACGAACAGATGCAGTACCATCTTTTCTAGGTCCTTGCAGATTAAAGTGTTCTGTTATGTTTTGGTCAGAAGGCAATTGTTTAAAAAAGCCCCCTGCCCCCCTGTGGAAGCTGTGACTTCACCTGATAAAATGTGCATTTTTGTCATGTTCTGAGACTGGGCGTATTCTTTTTATTATTGTTTCAAAAATAATTAAACCAACTCTGTCCATGACACTGAAGACAAAGAAGCCTCACTGATCTTGGGAAAAATTACCTTTCCATTTATCAAATATGGAAAAATTTTTAGTATTTATAATCTCACAAGTGTAAAGTTATATCTTTAGCTATATTGGTACTCAAACAACATCAAGATAGAGCTCTATTTTATTTTTTGAATTACTATGGATTGGCTAAACTAAGACAAAAGTTTTTTCCAAACTTCCATCCCTGTAATCTGAACGTGGGATTTAAGATTTCAGGCTCAGATAGCATCAATAGCATTGTTCATTAAGTTCTGATATGCGTATAAAAATACGCATTTTCTTAGATACTTCCAAATTCCAATTAATTGAACTTTAGGAGCCAAAATAAGAGTATGAAAACTAAGTATTTTTTTAATCTAGGTCTAAACGTGGAACCAAATTTTGCCTTTTTTACCATCTCTGTCATCTTTTTGCCCTCAAGTTAGGGTCGTAGTTCATAGTGACAATCTAATTTCCAATAGAACTATAAGCCCAAGGATACTTCACATAAGCATCCTAGGAATTACTGCTTTCACAGCAATCTATCCCATTTTCCTGCCCCAAGACAAGATTAACTTTGTCCAGGCCTAACCTTTCTTAGAGCTTCCAGTAATGATGGCTCAATAAGCTCCTCAGTGCTTAGCTTTTCCTCATAATTAGCTGGATCTTCCTTCCTGCAATGTAAGGTAACATGTTGCTTCATCAGCACGTAGTGCTGTGCCCATCTTTGCAACAGCCAACATGTAAATAAAGATGATTATCACACCACCACCCCTCTTCACCCAGGATGACTTACTTCATTGTCGACGAATTCTCTGTAGCATCTGATTTGAATCTCTCAAACATCAAAATTAAATCTTTGTACTCCACATCTTTTCTACATCTGAGAGGGACAAAAATCTAGTCTCTTCTCTGCAGCAATCTGTAGCATAGTAAGGATGCCTACCTCTCTCAGACTTCTCCTTAAACTAACGAACTCCTCCTCTCCAGTCTTTTCAGATATCAGGCTTTCTAGATTTGTGATTGATTTCATTGCTTTAACCCAGACTTCAGTTAGCGCACATCCTTCTTCAAGTGTCTAAAATTGGAGATAGAATTCCAGCTGCGGCTTTAGTGGTTCCGTACAAAGCAGGATTACCTCACATGTTTTACATTACCTCACAACTGTTTGAACATCCCGGCATGATGGTTCTCCTTGAAGCAAAAGCATGGCACTGTTGGTGAATGCTTAGCTTGGGATTCACTGTAACTCCCAAATCATTTCTGTGGAACTGCTGTGTAACCAGTGGTTCTCCATCCTGAACGTATGCAGCTGATAATACAGCGCTGGGTTTGCCTCTACTCAGTTGCATCTGGGTTTTTTGTTGCTGTTTTTTTGTTTTTAGAACGTGTCCTCTGTTTGTCAGAATCATTCTGAACTCTAATCCTGTCCTCCAGAGCAGGTGCAGATTCTCCCAGCTTTTGAGAAAGGGGAAAACAAAGCTTGCCTTGAATTCTTCACAACTAAGTCATTATGAAAACACATTGGAAGAAAACGCATGACCTGCGAACTGCAAAAAAGGTGACACCCATACTTCGCACTCAAGCAAAAAGAGATCTTTGCTGATCAGTGCTGTCTTTAAAAGAGATACGTAAAACTTGTCAATGTTAAATAAATGAACTGCATTTCTATAACTGTAGTGGAAACCGCATGGAACACTTCATGATTTTTCTTCAATCCTCTTAGAGGAAATTATGTAGTTATAAGAATGCCAGTCACTCATTTTGAATGACATAAATGCAAGGTAAAAATGACTGCATCTGCTGAATCATCGCTGAAATATAACTGCTTATACACTTCATTTTTAAAATAGGATGTCATGAATAAGGTGAGAATAGCACCTGACAAGTGTAACTGTGATTCCCTGTCAATGCATGACAGAAGTAGATGTTGTAACGATTTAATGCTATATCTTGACCTAGTTATTTGGGGTACTTACTGTATGAATATGTTATGTTTCTTTTACTCGGGCCAGCGATTAAACCTAAGCTAGAAAGGAAGCGATCGCTCATGATCCCTCATTCTTTCAGAAATGCGCAAGGGTGGTTCCAGGGAACATCATTGCGGGGCACCGGGGATGAAAAGAGTAGAAAGAGGGACTGCTCGCATAGTTAATTGGAAGTGAAGCTCGGATGTAGCTGTGCTCTGGTCTCTGAAGGCCTGCCTGGGCCACGGGAGAGTCCTGCTCTCAGGTACACCGTACCTAAGAAACACGGGCCGCAGAAGGGAAGGTGGCGAGGGCTGCGCCGAGCAGGGCAAGCACGGCCAGCCCCGCGAGAACCGGAGCCACGGGGCAGGGCGGCGAGGCCTACGGGAGCGCCTCGCACCGCGGACGCTTCGCCAGCTCGCCTTGGGCCCTGCCCTGCGGGCGGGCGAGCAGGGCCCGGCTCTCCCGTTAGGAGCCTGTGAGCCCCCCGCTGCGGCCGCCTCTGCCCTTTCGATCCCCTCGCCAGCCGGGACGCAACAGCAACCGCCCGGGCACACCGGCCAAAGGGGGACGGGACGGGACGAGCCCCGCGGCGACCCGCACGGACACCGACTCCTTACACCCGCCCGACCCAGAAGCGCTGGGCAGGAGCCCGCCCGCCGGCGGGGAGGGGGTGCTGGCGGAGGGAAGGGCAGGCGGCCTCGCCGCCACTACCGCGCAAACTCCCCCGTCGGCGCATGGGCACACAGCCGCCCGCCCTTCCTTCCTCCCTGCCTCCCCTCCGGCACCGATGGCAGCGAGCGACGCGGAAACGGCCCAGCAGCAAGTGAGCGGCGGTGGGGGCGAGGAGGGCTGCGGGCAGCGCGGGCTGGCGCGGTCCCGCCGGGCTGGGCCGGGCCGGGCCGGGCCGGGCCGCGCCGCGGCGTCCTCGGGCAGGCGGTGCGAGCACCGCGTCGAAAGCCGTGGCGATCGGTGGCTTCTGGTGAAGCCCGGCCTTGTGAGGAGCTGTGTGGGCCGCCGTGCTGCCCGAGTGTCCGTTCAGGCACCAAGGGGTGACTGCACACCTGCGCTGGAAAGCCGTTTCAGTTGTCTGATTTCTAGGTGGAAAGGTGGCCGTCCGGTTTTTACGGGAATTTGCTGGATAAATTTATTCAGTCTTAGTAAAAACTAGTGCCACGGCCTTGGGGTTTTTCTCTTGCTGAGGGATGACCCAGCTGGGAGTGGCAGCGGTTGGGAGCTGCAGGGAGGTGGTGTAGCGGCCCCGTGTCGCTTTACTCGCCTTGGCACTGCTGAGAGTTACAGGAGTGTCCACAGAAATGCAAAGGCTGGCGCACGTATGGAATAACTGAGCAAAGTTTACTTCTGTCGTGAATCAGGATTGGATCCCCGATATTTATGGCCCTCCGGTATCCCGAGTCTCATCACATTCATAAATAAGCTGTAGAAGAGCAAGACGTAAAACAGATTGGCCCACAAGGTTGTGGGCTTTGGGGGGGTTTATTTATTTTTGCATAACGTTTTTCCTAGATTGATGAAATTGAAGCCCTTTCATCCATATATGGTGAAGATTGGTGTGTTGTTGATGAAGATGAAAAAATCTATTGCATTAGGATTAATGATTGTCTGGATCAACCAAAATGGACCCTCTGTCTGCAGGTATAATGGTGGTAAGGAGTTTGGCACATAATTTGCAGCTGGACTGATGCAGGCAAAATCTTGTGCTTGCGTGAAACCCTTTTAAATAGGATTCATTATCTACTCAGATGGATTAAGGAGCTTTTGGATTGGAATCCGTGACAGACTTTTCAGGCATTGTTCCTGTAATGCGTCAATGTGCACGTGACGTTTTCAGTAGCTACATATCCTAATTCCATATCTGACAAAAACTAATTTCAGTGTTATTCTCCAAAGACTAATTTTTAAAGTATTTTTTACATTGGCTTTGTGTAGGACACCTCAGTGAATCTGCTGAAATTGCTTCTAGATTTACTTTCTGGAAAGTGTGGAGACAAAATGAAATTCGGATCAACTTAACTGAGTAACTTGCTACTTTATGTTTACGGAACTGAAAACAATGTTTACTTAGTGGAAGAAACATTGAAGTGTCTACTTATGGAAGTGCAGTGCCACTTAAATAAGTCCAGTAACCATGTATGCAGCTCCTTTCAAATTTCTTCTGCACTTTATTTTGCATGACACTTCATCTGCAAAAATTGCACCATGAAATATAATATTTGTATGCATTACCATTACTGGAATCCTAAATATAGATATTCAGGTTTTCTTGTCATTCTGTAACAACGTAGCCAACTATTTTCTTCATTTGTAACACTGATTGTAGTCCCAGTGCTCGACATCAGAGTCCATCAGTAAAGCTCAGCTAGCTGAGAGGAGTAGTCCAGTGAATACTTATCCTGAATTTATTTCAGGTGATTTTGCCGCCAGGATATCCAACTGCAGAACCACCTATTTATCAGCTGAAGTAAGTCAAGTTTTCTTTCAAACATTTGTATTTCTTTTCTGAATTACCACTGTTAATTGTTTACAGTGTAAGTTGAAGTTTAATTAAGATTACTCCTTGAATTAAACTATACTGGGGATGGGGGATGTTCCTAGCAGGAATATTCTCTTCTTTCTCCTGAGTTAGACTCATGGAGCTCCCTATGACAGTTTGCTCTCTTCCCTCAATTCTTAATTCTTGCGGCATTATTTTGTGGCAAGGCAGCAATTAGACTGTGGAGGTATGGTGGCTGCTGCCTGTGGTGCTGGACAGTGACGTCCCATCGCCTCCTTGGGTGTACCCCTCTTGTCTGGATCCTTGTTTCAGATTGTAAGGCATGCTTTTCATTGGAGCACTGACTCTTGTTGGGATGGAGCCATGGCATGTGCTGTCGTCTTGTTTTCCTTCCCTGCTCTCCCCTTGTCTCCTGACATGTAAATAAGACGGGAATAGAGACGCATAAGCCAGGTCCCTGATTTGGATGACAGAGGGACGTGCAGGGCATGACACACAGCATATCTACTGAGTTTTAGTCAGCAGTATTGACAAGGCAATACAAAATAGTGCTGGTAAACTTGAGGCAAAGTTTATAGTTTAACGTGAGACCAGGAGGATACAGGTACGGAACTGAACGGTCATTCTAAGTATAATAGGTACTATGGTGCTGAAGGAGTTGGAAAGGTAAACTAATAATATGTAAGGTGACTCTGGAGTGACAATGGCCTACCATGAAAAATGAGTCCAGCTTTCTTACCTGAGGTAAGAAAAGGCAGCTTAAGTTAGGAGTCTTGAAGGAGAACTGGGTGACCATGTTTTTATCAGGATATTTACAACTGGAATCTTGTTAAGTGGGAATGATTGACAGTGTTTTATTTTCAAGGTGTTTATCACATTTATTTTAAAATGAATGTTCATTTAGATGTTGGAATCAGTGTATGGGCACAATTTTCATTGCATTTCTTTTCATTCTAGTGCCCCTTGGCTTCGAGGACAAGATTATATGGAACTAGCAAATAGCTTGGAAGAAATATATGTGTAAGTTGGAGACTGTGGAATATAGTAAAAGGCGACAATGTATTTTCAATTTCATGCCCTGCTCAATGTATTCTTTTGAAGTACCTGCATGAACTAGTACTTGTGAAGTGATTGCTGCAATAGCCATAAACCAGCAAGTTTCTTTTATAAATCTAACAGTTAAAGATGCCGTGTATTTACTAAGCATTTTGCAAGAACAAATTGTGTTAAACTCTGACAAATTTATTTTATATTGCTTAGACCTGGTGTTCTGTAAGGATAGAAGTCTTCATTTTGACTCTCTTTTAAAATCTGTGAGATTGCTTATGCATTGGTACTATGAAGTATGAGATTTCTCCATCTATTCTGCATTTGAATATTAAACCACAGGATGTGAAAGCATTTGTTCGTGTCTTAGAGCGTAAGTGGCAAAACAGTTTTTCTTAAATGATAGCTAAGGGATAAGTAGGTTTTAAAACAAATTAAACACGTGTAGAATCTATTAACTAGAATCTGTAACATAGCGGACTGTTTATTATCACAGTGTGCAGCTAACAACAACAATGCATAATGAATGCATGAGAATAAACAGAACATCTAGTAATACTCAGATTACATGTTTTTGAATTGCTGTGAAATTGGGGTAGTAAATGTAGTAATTTTATATGGTTTATTTAATTCTTTCAGATCCCAAAGATAACATAAACTAAATGAAATGAAAATATGTCATAAGGAAGCACAGTCATGCACAAAATATTGAAATCTGAACATTTTACATAAGGAATGGTTTTTAATGCCATAAAATAAGGAAGAGAGCACTTAGCTTGCATGAGGGTTTTTTATCCAATTACTCAGTTACTTTGATTAACTGGGTTTCTTATCTAATTAAGCAACAGATAATTTAAGCAAGTTAAATTGAATTTGAAGTGTTAAAAATGCACAAGAATTTTAAGTGAAAAGTTCTATGGGATCATATTAATCACAGTTATTCAGTGGAGCAAAAAGTACAGAGATTGTCCTTAACTCTGTCCAGATCAATAGGATTTGCTGGAGTCTCTGCTAGAGGTAGAGCTGCTGTAGGTGGTTCTTCAAATGTTCTGAGCATCTGGCGCAAGTTGCCACCTGAGGACTGTGAGGAGAAATAGCATGGTTGTGAAGCGTTTGGTTTTTTTTTTTCCCCTTTTCTTTCCACCTGCAGTCTTGTAGGCTGTTAAGCTGTGCTGGTTAGATCAGTCCCTTGCAGCTCCGTTCTGTCTATATCAGTTGCTGTTCAGAACCCTCTCTGGTCTCCTCTCCTTTTTGTTGTTCAGCAGGAAATGAATGCATTTGTACTTTAGGCCATATACGTCACTTTAGACTGTTTAACAACCTTCTGGAGTAGTCACTGATGTGCACAGTGTTTGTGAAAGCCCTTTATCTATCCAATGGCTAAATAGCTGTCAGGTAAACAGAGGTACTGTGCATCATTTATAATGTGTGTTTTACCAGGTTTCAAGTCCCTACTGATCTAAATTGCTTAGTTCTGAATTCTAAAACAGTATGAACTATGCTGTCCGTCACTGTCTTCTCAAGGAGTTGGAAAAAACAGATAATTAGAGATCGCAAGTCTGTTTTGGGAGACACAAAGTTCTTGGAAGTTAAGAATAGTAGCAAATATTTGGATTTTTTTTTTCTCCAGATATTTTTCTGGTAAGACTTTTATTCAATACAAAGCTTTGTTTCATGACTTAGACAGAAGTGAAAGAAAAATAGCAACATAGAAAGGTAACCTTTGAGAGTAATTGTAATTCGTGAATAGGCAGAAACTGAAATTGGGTTGTAGCTGAAGAAATTGCTGTTTCCTTGCATATAACAGAGAAATCTTATTCGTTGTCTAATCTCTCTCATGCCATCATTAAAACAAATACAGTTCTTCATGTATTAAAGCAGTGCTTCTGTATGATAAGAAGCAACATGAAATCAGGGCATTGAATTGTTCTGGAGTCTGTCCAGATTTTGAAGACAGAGCTACAAGGTTATAAATTCCTTGGGTTTGCTTGAATATTTTTCTTAAAATATGTATATTTGTTTGAATTTCTTATTGCATTCAGGAATAGTGCTATATACATTAAGCAAAGTAAGATTTAAAAAATGTGATTCTGTCACTGGTATGTGGTGCTCCAGATGGTGGCAGTAAGAATAAAATTAGTGAGAAACCCACAGCTCTAAATCTTTAGTTTTGTTTTTGAGACAAACATGCACAGTTCATAAACATTAAAATATAATTACAAAGACAACTTTTCAGGATACCATTTTAAATATATTTTTGATTGTTTGGGTCCTGCTGCACATTAAGGCAGCATTTCTTAACTCTCATTATGCACACAAAAAACGTGTTCATCCCATCCTCCCCCAGTACCTTAGTACAGACCTGTGCCCCTGACTAAGGACTCCTAGACCTAAATCCTTACCTCCCTGTCCTATAGGACTGCTTGTTACCCAAACCGTAGCATGTAAGTCCAACGCTCCACTGTGTCTACTGCCACTGACCTACTGTCACAGTCCACCAAGATCAACCTCTGCTGTGTGTGCACTGACTACTTGAGGGGGAAGAGAAGTCACGCTGTTCCAAGGAAGAGCCCCCCTCCCAAACATGAAGGGAAAGAGTCCCCTCCAGCCACAGAGTGGCTGAAGGAGCTCATCACTGGCAGTATGGTACTTTTTGTAGAGAAAACCGATCCTGAGCAAGCTCTAAGGCTAGACATCCTGGCTTAGTGTTCTTTTGAAAATACTGAGGACTGTCCAACTTACTCTTCTCGCAGTTGCTTTCCCTTTCTTTAGCGGTCAGAAAGTTTCTGTCAGTTGCCTATTTTTCTCCAGCATTGGTGTTTTTACTGTTTAAAAAGAAAAAAAAAAAAGGCAGCCACAAAGCAAGTATATAATGATGCAGATACCATGAGTTTCACCCAGTGAACTGCTGAGACAGAGCTTTTCACAAGCCTGTCTAAGCTCTTTATCTCACTAGATTATAATGTTCTATTTTTGCATGTCTGAAATCTGTATGTTCTTTGGGGTACTTTCCAAGTGAAATCCACAAAAATGATTCTTCATTCACTGTGTGTTTTAACTTCCAGGCAGAACCTTGGTGAAAGTATACTTTATTTGTGGGTGGAGAAGATACGAGAAGTTCTGATAGAAAAGGCACAGTCATCAGATCCAGGTACTTCAGAAAATACACGGGTTTTTCAGTTTACTTCTTGTTCAACTGCAAAGTAAGATTTCATTACAAGTTAAACCTTTATGCCCAGTTTTGTATTGGATCTAAATAACAGAAAACAGTCTCCAGTGTCATGGCTTATTGTTTTACAGTGATAGCTTCCCTTTTTAAAAAGCAGTAGGAAAGCAAAGGAAGGAGCTGGCCTCAGTGAACTAGAACAAGGTCCTCAGTTCTCCCAGGAATTAAATTACTTGCATGAAAGCAGAGTGCTGCTCACAGATACATCGTGCATTGTCCTCTGTTGTGCAAAGGAATAGTTCATATCGGTAATTAATTTCTGGTGTTGAGTGCACTCTTGGAGGATAGGAATTAGCGTCAAGAGAAGATAAGCTTCAGTGGAATATGGAGCCAAATGACCAAGTATTCCATCTTAATTGCATTTTACTGTATTGGGATGAGAAGTACATCATCACTCAAGTTGCAGTGATTCTTCTGCTGCTACTCTTATAGTGATAGAGTTTGTGTAAATTCACAGTTGTTCTTTCAAAAAGTAGTGGGGTTTTTTTTGTGGTTTTTTTTTTTTGTGCATTAAAATGCTAAACTGCTATAAAATGCATGAGTAACATGCATGCATGCATGCACACACTTGTGGCAAAAGAAAATAGAACTATTTTTCTATGTCATGGATGTTAGCTTAGTCCTGTGAGGAATAAAAGACTGAAGAGGAAGAAAAATGTGTATTCTCAGTGCTTCCTCATGATAAGGTCCAGTTTTAGTTTTTCAATAAACTGTGCATTTTGTTGCTACAGACATTTAAAAAGTCATTTTTTGTTGACATGACTAAAGGAGTGGATACTGAGAAGTGAAAATTGTACTGATGATGTTGGGTATTTCGACAGCAACCTTGTGCCTTCTACTTAATACATGTAATGATTTTTCTAAGCCTTTTGGACACGCTCTATCACCCCTCTGCTTTTTTATTGAAAATACTGCATCATCACCACATCATAAGTCCTCTAAACAGGAAATAAGATTGTGATATATTAACTTGTCTGCATGGTAGATTCTCTCTAAATCCAGTTGCCAGAGCACTAACTGTGTGTGATATTTACTCTGTTGCTCTTGACTATTATTTTTTGTATGTCCTATGCATGAAGGAAGATAGGATTTTTGGAATCCCAGAGTGCTTGAAACATGCCCAGAGAGATGTTTCAAATATAATGATTTTATAACCTCATGAAGCAGCATTGAACAACAGCTCTACACTTTTCCCCAAAAGACCGATAAATGACTGGAGTTCTTGTGACATATCAGACTATTTTGATCTCTAAATTCAGGTTAAATTAATGGTAGCATTGTAAATGTTTAATGGAAATCTTAAGCATTATTTTTCTTTTCTTCTTAGAAATACTGTTAATTAGTACTGAAACAGAAGATATTATGCAAGGATCCCATAGCATGAGTATTGTATTCCTAATTCTAAGTAAGATTTTAGTTAATACTGGACTAAGAATTTCTGGGTTTTCTTGTAATTAATGTTACTATTCTGAATTTCGCAATTCTTAATGGCAAACTGATTTGAACTGAAAAGGCAGAGATTTTTGAGAAAAAGAATTTGAAATTTCGTCTTACTTGTCTCACAAAAAAAAATGTATAATAAATTCTACTATTTGTATCTTAATAGAACCAGATATTAAGAAAACCAGTGAAGAAGTTGATGAAGATGACGGAGATGATTTTCTCCTAGACTATGAGCCCATTCAGGAAGATCCAATTAAAATGTTAAATTACATTACATCTGAAAGTCAAGAAGGTAAAAAATACGTCCTTGTTAATTCTGATGAAGTATTCTAGAAGAGAGAGACCTTAAAATTCTGGTTTTCTACTTGGCTTTTCAGTAAAATCAATAACATTAAAATTATAATAAAGATTAATAACAATCATAAAAAACCCAACATATTTTTGGTGGTACGTCATCTTGTGTACTTAACTTTAACAAATCCCTTTTTTAAAGTTGAGACATTCTTTACTTATATAGCCATATACATTGTTTCAGTACCCTTAAAAGAAAACAAACACTTCCTTGTTTGCGATCAGTAGATGAAGAACTGCCATCCATACATCATGGAAACCCAATCACAGATCGAAGGAGTACTTTCCAGGCACATCTGGCTCCTGTGGTGACACCCAGACAAGTTAGTACAGATCAATTCTACTCTTCTTGTCTGCAGTTTGAGCTTGACAAAATATTACTGAAATACTTGGCATTAGCTGAATATGTCTGTCTGTCTTTGCATCTTTGTGTGCTCATGTTGTCTGAGTAGTTGTCAGTTTCTTGCTTTCCCTATCAGCTAAATAGCTCTAAATATCAGCTCTGCAGTGCTTCCTGCTGTTCTTTACCATTAAGTGTATTAGATGTAAGAGAATGGGAACATCAAAATTTGACTTTTGGATGTTGGCAAGTTTATCATACGATATTTGGAAGCTACTGAGTCTGCCCTGTGGTACTTGGAAAATGAACTGAAATGAGTTTAGGAATGTTTTCCCTCCTTCAGAAAGGAGTTCTATTGAAAAATAGAATTGGATAATGCATGAGTAAACCTTTATCTAGACCTAAGTGAGAGGGGTAAGCATGCTTCTAGAGTTGTATTTACCTACAACTATAGAAAAAAATGTCTGCACTAGTTCCTGTCTCTTACTGGAATCAGTGGTGAATGTAGACCTAGACAGAGTGCTAGAAAAGGGCTGCTACATTTTGTTTCCTATCATGCATCCTCTCTTTCAGCAGTTTAACACAAGGTAAAGAAAGTATCCTTGTGTTTAATATTACTGATTTTTTTAGCCTCTGTGGAATTTGTCCAGTTGCTTCTTGCACCAGAATTAACTTTCAGAATCAACAACATTGTATGAAAATATGCCTTCCTGTGTTTGCTGTGAATCAGTCACTCATAACTTTGTTTGTTGCACCTCTCCAATTTCTCTATGCCGTTTGGATTTTTATAGACATCTATCGTATTTTATAGACCTTAGTTTTCTGTTTTCCAGGCTGAAGACCCCCAGGCTATTTTGGTGCTTTGTAGATGTAGGCTGTTCTGTACATGTAATGTATGCTTTAACCTCTTTAAGAGGCAGACTAGAACAATACACAACAAGATGTAATCACTCCAAGGATTTATAGAGTGGTGTAAAGAGTTTTTCTGTTTTCCATATTCTTTTCCTAGTAATATCTTTCAGTTTACTTTTTTGACCTCTACTGAGCACTGAGTGGTGTTTTGATAGAAATGTCTGTTATAACCCCAAGGTCTCTTTTTGCAAATGCTAATAACTGGTTTGGACTCGCTTTGTATGTCACTTTGCATCTATTAACACCAGTCTCCTTTGATCATCCCTGTTTAGCGTGGAAACTACTGATCTACTCATCTTTTCTTCTCATTAACTGAGAGTTGAACCTTGAGAGGATTTTCCTCTTTCCTTTTATCCAGTTCTAGCTTTTACTTTAAGAATTTTTGGTAAGGGATCTTGTCAAATGCTTTTTGAAATTCTAGGTAAGGTATATCAACTACATGCTCCGTGACTCTGAAAGAATGTTGACAGATTGACAGAGTTTTGAGGCATATTTCTCTATACAAAAGCTGTAAAGTTTTAAGCTGTCTGTGTTTTTTTTTTTTCGGTTTTACTTCACCTCCATTAGTTTGCTTAGTATGGACATAAGACTTGTTGGTCTTTAGTTCCTTACATCCTTGCTGGAGTACTTTTGAGATGTCGGTATCGCATCAGTCACCTTCTGCTGCAGAAACGGTTTTAACTGGTAGGTTAGATATCTTAGCTGTAGTTCAACTGCTGCATACTCCAATTCCCTTTGAACTTTTAAATAAATATGATCTGGTTTTGCTGACTTGTTTCTGTTCATTTTATCAGCTTGCTTAACCTTATTCTGTGGTTAGGCTCCGCTATATCATCCTTGCCTGACCTTTTAAGTTCATAAATACTGTACGTTCATTTAGGTTTTTGTGCTACAGCTGTATCTTCTTTAACTGATTCTTTTATATATATTATATATATTATGTTTGCTGGCAGATCTCTGGTAAGCTTCAGCAGCTTATGTGTTTGAGGAAAAAAGTTATTACTAATTTTATTTTTACACCTTCAAAAATGTGCTGTGCTTTTCACATCTATCTTGTCATCTATCTTATTTTTCTCTATCTAGATAAAACTAGAACTTTTTTGAACACACTTTCAGCTTTTTTGAGCTCTTCTTTTACTGCTTCTAAAGTGAAAGTAATTTTATTCATTAGGTTAATGTGGAATAACTCAGTGTTTTAAAATACTCAGTACATTACCATTTTCATTAAAGTAGCACTGCACTTCAGGGGCTTTCTTAGCTGTGCTCAGTCCTTATGAACTGTGAGTGCCGATGAACTGTGTTGCTTTAGAAAGGGAAGAAATTGGACTCATTAGCTTAATGTCCTTTTCTCATTTTAAAAAAACTCTTGCTTTTTGATCATGATGTATGAGTAAGATTGTTCTTACTTATGAGGAAGTCTGTACCGACAGACATGGGTTTCCAAAAGGCCAGGTCTGTGTCAAGAACTAGTACTCACTTAAAGCAGGTTACTAATTTCCCTCTCGCATGCAAAGACATTCTTAATTTCTTCTTTTATGACTTCTTTTAAAGACAACATATACTCAGTAAACCTAGGAATTTCCAGTCAAGGCTTCTTGGTATGTGGTTAGCATAAAGATAGAGCAATTCCCCAAGTGTCAAATCCATCTTGTTTCACAGAGTCTTGCTGTACGGTGTGAGGTGATTGGCCTTCAGACTGCAGAGAAGCTTTATTGTGGTTGGACTCATTTTTCTGAAAGAAAGTCAAAGGAGGTGAGGAATAGGGTAAACACTGGGCCTGTAGTGAAAGCTAGCTTCTTTACCAGCTGAAGAGGTTAGTGTGTGCCCATAATAATTTATCTGTGTAATCTATATGCTGCAATGATATTTATCGATATTTTAAGACAGTGCACAGATTGCTGTGTAAATTTCTTTGTTGAGTATTTTTAATAGTGGAACTTAACTTCTAGTGTAGTTTTCAATAATGATAGCCAGAGTAATACTGTAGTTACTTACGTAATAGAATATGTTACCATAAACCTTATGAGGGAAAGAAAGTGATAGGCATATTTCAGGTAGCAGGCTGTATTTGGTACCATTGCTTTTCCTTGTCTCAATTTGGCTTATTCTGAAGTTTAAAATGTATGCGGTTCTTGGACTTGACATTGATTTAGTATGGTGGGACTAAGAACTGATCTGTTGTTTAAGCATCTTGTGTCTTTTATGAGCAGGTGCCTCATTGACATGTAGAGAATTACATCCCTTAATTCCCTAAAGCAGGAATAACAGAGAGGGGAACAGGAGAAAAAGGCTCAGGAGCTACAACAGGAAAAAGGATAAACTATTGCTTAGCTGTAAGATGTGTGTCTTGGAGGTTTATTGCTAATACAGACACATAATGAATCTTTAAGGTATGTTTTCAGGAGCCTGGTAGCTGACAAATAACTAATGTCAAAGGTGATGATCATTTCATATGCTTTGTACCCTAAGTCCATGTATTGAAATGTATTTATGAAAGTGTATTAAGTAATATAAGTTGTCTTTCTTCAGTATTCCCCTTTAGGGTAAAAAAAGGGAGAAAACAGGTGTCTGAAGTGTTCATAATAGGAGGCTTTTTAATTGAGGTATCTTATATTTGAGGTGATTTTTGTAAGTTGAATTTCTTCCAGAAGAATTGGAAATAGCACAGTATAGCTAAGACAGATAATAAATATGTATATTGATTACTCCTGAGAGACATGCAGTGGAAGGCAATTTACTTGCCAAGCATGTTTTCCCAAGCTTTCTCAACTTCATTAATGTTTTGCTCAAAGTAATATTAATTTTGTATTATGTACTAGAACAGTGTCTTGATCAAAGCTCTCCTTTTTGCTGGACCAAATTGGAAAGCATTGAACAATTGCTAGCTTGTTTAATGAGAAACAGAAAATGAATGAATATTGATAAATATTTTGAATTTGGTACTTCTTAAGAGCAGAGAGATGGAAATGGTGGGAATAGCTGTTTTCTGGGACATACTGGCACTTTCAGACCCATAATAGAACATTTTTTTTTTATTATTATTCTTTCTGTGAAATGGAAACTCTGAAAAAAAGTATGTTTGAGGAAAACAGAAAAACTCAAAATGTAGCAGAGCTTTCTAAACATCACATTTCTTTGTGAAATAGGTAAAAGCAGTGTGTAATGGGAAAATGCATCTCTAGTTGTGTTATATTCCAGCTTAATGTTATAGTTAAAAGTAAGCAGGTGTAACTGATTCTTAATACCAATTAAAAATGTTTTCTAGATCTTACCATCTCCCTTGTTTAGTAAAGCAATTCGACACTTCTACGTCTTCAGCAATAACATGAATGTACACAATGTACAAATTCAAGGAATAGCTGTTTCCAGTATCCCAGAAAAATGAGTTGAAACTCGCATGAGAGTACTGAGAAGCTGCTTCTTGAGTTATTACACTGATACTGATTCGGCTGGGATAGGGTTAATTTTCTTCGTAGTAGCGGGTATAGTGCTGTGTTTTGGATTTAGTAAGAGAATAATGTTGATAACACACTGATGTTTTGGTGGTTGCTGAGTAGACTTTACACTAGTCAAGGACTTTTCAGCTTCCCATGCTCTGCCAGGTGCACAAGAAGCTGGGAGGGGGCACAGCCAGGACAGCTGACCCAGACTGGCCAAAGGGCTATTCCATACCGTATGACGTCATGCTCAGTATATAAACTGGGGGGAGTTGGCTGAGGGGCAGCGATCGCTGCTCGGGGCATCTGTCGGCAGGTGGTGAGCAATTGCATTGTGCATCGCTTCTTTTGTGTATTCTTTTATCATTATTATTATGATTTTTTCTTTCTCTGCTGTCCTATTAAACTGTCTTTATCTCAACTCACAAGTTTTACTTTTTTTTTTTTTTTTTTTTTTACCGGGGAGGGAGGACAGTGAGCGAGTGGCTGTGTGGTGCTTAGTTGCCAGCTGGGGTTAAATCACAACAATATTTAATTCATTTTATGTCAAAGTGTAAAACTGTTTCATTATAGTACTAAGAAGGAGATGTTTGTTTAGCAGTGATGCTGAGATGGTGTGTATGAAATCCCTGTTGTAAAAGTAAGCTTATTTCTGTTTTTTTAAAGGTAAAGAGAGTTCTTGAAAAACTGTATGAGAATAAGAAAATTGCAAGTGCTACCCACAACATATACGCATACAGGTGAGATATGAGTAGTGGTTTGGTTTTGGGTTTTTTTTTTCAGTGTTCTTTGACGAATGAGTGCAGGGCATGAGAAAAGTAACATCTATCAAAGAAGTTCCTTGCTTTTAAATCTTTATGGGAGTAGGTTTCTTATTTGTATGGTAAAGGTTTTAGGCTTCGTTTTGAATTTGAGGTCAAGAAAGTAGAACATGTAGTAGGAAATATGTTAATATAGTAAAGCAGCATTAGAAATAAAAAAAGACTAAAAATGGATTTGAACATGTGTTGTTATACTTTGTGTAGTATGTGTGAGCATGGAAGGGCTACATCATCCTGAACTAAATGTGTTTTTACTTGGGCAAAGTAACTTTTTTTTTTCCCCCAACCTTATATTTCAAAATAGCTGAAAATTTTTAGTTGAAATAAGAGCTGAAACAGAAAGCCTGATGCAGACATCTGGCATATGAAATTACAGCTGAAATACAAGAAACTTCAGGGAAGATGAGAAACAGGTAAAAATGAGTTTGGCAATGGTCTGTTTCTGGCAACTCTTGTGAACATAGCTTACATGAAATGAATTGGTCTTAGTCCAGATAATGATGTAGGTTTTCTGAGCAATGTAAGTGACAGTAAAAGGAGCCCCTTTCATTACTATAGGAACCAGTCATCTGAAAAAGCATGTATTGACACTGATCCATTCATATATGTCCTGGCATGATCCTAATGAAACATGAAATGAGAACAAAGTGAAAGCTTACTTTACCAAAAAGTCTACCGAAGTAAAAGGTTTCTGTAAAGAGGGGCTTTCTGTTGCTGCTGCTGCTGATCTAGCTTCTTTCACTCATACTGTCTAAATACATTTCAAAAAAGCAACAGAAACATACTTATTGCTTCATATTTGTCATCTAGTACCACAAGCCTCTTTGTCATTGTGTCACGTGTGTATTAACTAAGTTCGGAAGTTATGAAATCAACTGGTAACAAACAATAGACCTTTGAGCATTGCTTCTGGAAAATTAGACCTTTGTATAAAACAATACACCCCGAAGTTTCTTGGAATGCCCCCTGAGGAAGGAGATGGCATGGAGAATCTGAAGGTGAATTTCAGTAATAGTTTTATGCTGCTGCTGAAATATAAACCTACCTAATTATTCATAATATTTTTGTGTGAGTTCTTCCAACTTGTGGGTGTGTACCATAATTTGAACCTGTATCTGATAGAGTTGGTTTCAGCTAGGTGTAATTATTAGGCTAAAAACCTAAGGATTTTTCTTATTAGGGACTTTATACTGGTAATGAGTCTGGAGTTAACCTGAAGTAGCTAAAGTCTATTTAAAAGCTTCTCAAAACTTGTTCTACACTACAGATAAATATTTGTGGTTTACCCTAAGCCTCATCCTGTTTTCATGTAAATGTCCGTAGTAGGGAGGTAGAATTGATACACATGCATATGAGAGATCCCTGAGACTTCATTAATCATGTCAAAATGTTACTTGATTGACATTTTTTGAATCTAGTTTATGTTCACTTTTTTTTTTTTTTTCCTTTTTGTTCTTTTTAAGAATATACTGTGAAGATAAGCAGACATTCTTACAGGATTGTGAAGATGATGGGGAAACAGCAGCAGGTGGACGTCTTCTTCATCTTATGCAGGTTATAGAAATTAATCTTTGACTTCTGGAAGTCTTGAACAGATTTTAAAAATCACTACAATGTAAATAAACTTGTAGAAGGTTATTTTAATTCTCGCTCTGCTCTTAGCCAAATAGATGATTACTTTCTTAAAGGTGAAAGAAAAAACACAGACTGTTGCATGTGTGTAGTAAATTGGGATTTCCAAGTCTTGGATCATAGAAGCAAGTTGTGTTTCATAGGTGGTAGTAATAGTTTGAATGGTTTAAAAGAGAAATAAGTTTTGATTCCTCTGCTTACTATGTGGTGCAAGGTATACAGAAAATGAAGACTGGAAGAAGCTTATAGACAGAATGTACAGCTGACCTATGCACAGCCTTTCATTCAGTTTCCTCAAATATTCGTAATAAAAAGACACTTACATTTGACCTTGCAGAGTAGAGCTTCAAATGCAAAAGGTAGTGGGAGTGAAGGAGTTAAATTGTTTTGATCATTTAATCTGTTTCTTTGTGCTGTTTCCAGTTCTGGGTCCTTGGCCCTCATACTCACATATATTTTAGTTTTCAAGTGTTGAAATAATATTCCCTCGGCAAAGTTTCTACTAAATGTGAATTGAGATTGATAAATTTTGATTCACTGGCATGATGCAAGCCCTCGTAAAACCATAAATAAAGTATCATAACTACATGGATCAGCTGGGTACATCTTATGCAGCGCCTCAAGTCACTTAGCTGTATCAGCACACTAATTACTGTTTTTAATTTTGATTTTTAGATTGATGTCCCCTTCACAACCAGGCTTTTCTTTTCCCGTCCTTTGCTTGCTTGCATGTTCTGTTGCTTAATGTGTTATACTCTTATTCCTGGAGACTGTTTTAAAGCTGTTTTTTTTGCTTTGAAGCTTTTTTTCTTCTGAAAAAAATATAATTGATGGAAATACTTTGACATTTTTCATTTATGACTTTTTGAAACTTCCTAAGTAACTCAAACCTGACTTGGGAAGGAAAACTTCCTTTATGTAATATATGCAAGTGCATGTGGTAATTGTGAAAACACTATTGTAATAAAAATAATGTAAAGAAACAACTTTGCAGTTACTGTACCTCAATTTGTTCTGAGCTTATCAGCTTTTTCTCAGCATGTTAATGTATACTTTTGAAAGTTGTGAGACTTACAGTGTCTACGCACTTAACATTCCATAAAAACCCAGTGTAGAAAGTGACATGAAGTTTCCCCTTTCAAATGTGAATGTGTTTAAATCATACAGATCATCTCTCTCCATCCTAGTTGCTCTCCATCCTAGTTGCTGGGAATATTTTTGTTTTGGAAGAGTACTGCTGTAGCGATCAGAAAAGTGCAATTTTCACCTGTAAGAAAAGATTAAAATCATTTATGGGGTGATTTCTAGATGTTCACAGGTCTTGTAGTTTTTCTGTTGTAAGCACTTGTCACATATGGGCATGAAAATTAGGTGGTTTAATACACTTATTGTTGCTGTACTTATAGTTCTTCTTTTGCAATAGAAATCTTATCTCATTTCAGATAAACCTAGTACTTCAGTCAAGATAGCACTTTCCGGTTACAAGAAACTCTTTTTTAGCTTAATTCTTTCGAACTTAAAGTTAGAGTTAAAAAATTTCCCAACTATGTTTGGCATCCTGTTTACTGTGAACAGTTGCTATACATAGACTTTATGGCCAATGTGTAAATGTAGAGTAGAAAATTTATATAATTTCCTTAAAATTTTAAGAATATTTCTGTTTTCACAAACAATGATAGAATCTTCTAATAGTATTGTTCAAATTAGCCAAATATATGTATTTTTCTCCTTAGTGGAGATAATGTGTGGTTGTTAACATGCTTTATTGATAGCTAGCTCTTAAGGGATTTTTTTCACTTCCACCAAACCACCCTGATATCTTGCAGACCACAGTGTTTTTGCTCAGCCTTGTGCAAATAAAGCTGTGTTTGCTCTGTCTGGCTCCGAGCCATCTGTGTGCATTAGTGTAGTACTGCGCAGGACTTGCGAGAAAGCTGTTTATAAGTGAAGACCTTCCACAGAGACTTCAGATGCCTTAGTTTGAGGGACAGATTCAGGATCATGGTCACTAATCATGCAAGACTAATTTGAGCAAAAATGCTAACTGGTGATTGTCACTACACATTTCCATGCAGTAATGTCTACCTTATATTTTGACAAGATTTGTGTTTCTCTCTGATACTTAGTTGGCATTCCCTGTGTTACTAGTGTTTGCTGGTGATGGGGAGATCTTGAGCACAGAATTGCTGTAAGCGGAATAAATGCTAGTTTTCAAGTCACGTTTAGATTTTGTGAAGAGTAAAGTTTTTGAAGGCCTTCCATGCTTCTTGCCTTTAATTGCAGTAAAAGAAATGATCACTTTCTGTTTAACTCTGTACTTGATTTTGTTACTCACAGTCTTAAAGCTATATAAAGGTTGTTTAGTTCCTTTCAATCCTAATTGCTAATACAATTATTTCATGTTGTGTGAACTTTATATATGCCTTTTTGAATTCAGAAAGCAACTGCTTGCTTGTAAGGGACTAAGACTCAAACCTGGAAAATGCAGAGGTGTTTATGGATTATCCAGGTGCTGTTGCTACGTCCTGCACATGGCAACAGTGCTAGCTTATGGCATTTTAGGTATCCATGTGTATGCCTGTCCCCTGGCTGTTACTAGCCTCATCCACCAACACTTCCAGAAATGTGGATAGACAATCTGCTGAGTGACAGAGGTTCCCTGGAAATAATAATTCATCATATCAAAGAATAATAAATGCAACTCAGTAATTTTCCCTTTAAGTAATGCCTGAAGCCTTTGACACACAAATGAGCAACTGTAGTGCACATGATATAGCTTTGTGCTCTTGCTGAGGGATATATTGACTCACTTTACTTTGAATTTACCTTTGGGTAGGAGCTTGGAGAGGGAAACTTACCACAACTGCTGACTTGTTATTATTTATTACCCTCTGATAACAACATATGTGTGACACAGACCTGACTGTAAGTTCTTCATAAAAATGCAAGATAGTAGACTTTTTCTATGTTTAAAATAGGTGTCATCAGTAAAACTAGTTCAAGTAAAAAATAATAACTTTTCTTTCTTTCTTTTTTCTTTTCTTTCAAACAGATTTTGAACGTCCACAACGTGTTAGTTGTGGTGTCCCGCTGGTATGGAGGTATTCTCCTAGGACCGGATCGTTTTAAACATATAAACAATTGTGCAAGAAATGTACTTGTGGAATACAACTACGTACATTCAGTGGTAAGTTTCTGCCACTTGGAATGAAGGCATTTGTATGTGAACTTGTGTAAATTGTCACTGTTAGGTGAAGCCAGAAGAAAAGTACTACTACCTGTGTCATCCTCTGGTTGCTTTGATGCACTAATAGTATGCATAGGATCACTGCAAAGACTCTGGAAGAACTTCCAAAGAAGTTAGTGAGCTGGTTTGTAAGTGTGAGGTGTACAAGGGAAGGGTGGCAGCCGTTGAGGACATTGGTCCAGAACGCAAATCTGAGGGTTGGGGGAGAATGGGAAGGGGAAATGCCTTTTTCTGTGTGTGCAGAAAACTGGAAGCTGCTGCTGCTTTTCATGCTTACCTGTGGCACCAGTTGTAGTGTGTGGCAGACTGAGCTTGGGAATCACTGTAACTAGTAGGCATTTTAAAAACTGAAAACTTTTTTAGACGTAAAGAAGCTTTCAGAATTACAGATAATAGACACCATTTAAAAAAAATCTAGACTAGGAGAATTCAAACAAAGTAACATTAACTGTTACAGAAATGATTAAGGGAAAATGTTTCAAGGGAGCTCAGGAGACAAGGTTCCAAATGTCTTTAAATGGCATTTTACTTCTTAAGGGACTTAGGTCATTTAATCGTCTAATGTTCTTGGTTTTCAACATTTCTTCTCTTCATCCTCAGAACAGCATATTAGATATGTCGATGTACATTATAGTATGTAATTGCTAACAATAGAAAGTTTAAGACAGTAGGAAATAATTACTAATGGATACTTGAAAATGTATGCAACTGTCAGTTTTCCTTTTTATGTGAAAGTATCTAAGATTGTTGTGGCTGAAAGCTGAGCATTCTTCCCCATTCCAGCCCCTGCACTTTTCAATTATTTGCTTTTTGCATTTTAGACGTGCTTGTATATACTTATCGATTTACTTTCTTGGCAGTTTATCAGTGTTCTCTTATTGGAAAGCATTGCTCATAAAATAAAAGGAAACTAACAAGACTTTTAAGCATTTTTCCTTTCTATTTTTAATGACTTAAATCAGACTGCATTTCTTTATTGTGTATTAACAAACATGTTTTGTTACCAGTGTCCATCAGAAAAATAACAGATGGAATTTACGGTAATTATTATTCTAGTACCATAGATGTGGCTCTTGGAAAAAGTGTTTTACTTAACTCTCTTCAGAATAGCAGAATTCAAATATTCTGTTAGGGTCCATTTCCCTCCTGTGTGCAAGAGGTAGAAGATTAAAATGTCCCAGATTCTGTCATATATAGTGACAGATTCCTTCACCATTTTGGGGAGTGCTTGCAATGAATGCCTACTGAAGAAAAACTTGTTTTTCAGAACTGGCAGTCAGAGTAAGCTGTACATTACAATGTTGATCCAGCAAGACTGGTGAAATTTTGTCCCAGTGTAGGTTTGTTTCACTTAGGGAAATGGTTTTAATGTACTGGTGTGCAGTATGTCTCTTGATAAGGCCACATCCACACTAGAAGCAGTTTTGCAGTATAGTGTAGATGTATTCCTATGCTGGTAACCTTTTCCTTGAGCAGAAATGGCTTACATTATTTTTACATTATATACATCTGTTGGCATAGCTATGTCTATAATTTTATTGCTGAAGGCAGAAGTTTCTAAATAGCAAGATGAGCAGACAAATTAATGAAACTGAGTGGTTAAGTATTATACAACTGAAAACTTCAATAAATCCCAGTGTTCATATTAAAAATAATTCTCATGGGTGACCTTGAGAGAATGCTCACGGTATGTAAGAATGTTGATTAAATTTTGAAATGCTTGTTTTTCATTTCAGGAAGAATCATCTAAACAAGCAGGAAAGAGCAAAAAGATAAGGAAGGACAACAAGAAGAGAACAGAACACTAATTTATTTTTTAAAACTATAAAAAGATTATTTTGCACATATTTATACAACGAAAACATGAACGCTATTGCCTTATCCAATACAACAGACATTTTGTATTCAAAAGAGAATTTAGTAAAGATATAGATATATTTTCATCTTGTTCTGTGATTTCTTCTGCTGTTGTACACTTAAGCACAAGTTTTCTGTATTCTTACACATTTCAGCTTCTTGCTTTGAGGGCATTGTAACATCTGGAACCATTTCCCCTCCCACCACCTCCCACCCAACGGTGGTTGGCTAATTTAAAATGTGGTTTACTTATCTTCCCCATTCCTGGGTTCGAACTCAAACACCTGTCTTGTATTAGTAATTGAATTCCCTAGTTTGTTGTATTGAGGGCAAGACTGGAGTCATTCATAGGCAAGGTCACTTAAGTTTTACATTTTTTTTATACCTAAAAGGAAAACGTGTGGCCCAGTGCTATTTGGCCTTGGAGAGCCTGGTCCTGCCTATGCAGTTCTTGGTCATGCTAGGTAGGGCCTGCCTGGTGACGTAAGAAAGACTGAACATGGGTGATGAACTAAGAAATGTAAACAAATTACTTCAAAATTTCTTTGAGGATTGTGCTGTGAGTGTCGGGACTCTATGAGCCTGTGGAAAAGCTGAGGTTTAATTGTTGTATAAGTAAAGGAACAAGTGATTTCAACACAGAATATGGGGATTTTGAAATCGGACTGTTACAACTAGCGGTGAACATTAGTAAACATTCTGAAGTGACTTCCGTTGGTGTAGAGTGGGGGGAAAAAACAAGTGTTAACGATATGATCAAAAACACTTGAGTTTTCTACTCTTTTCATAGAATCGTTAAGGTTGGAAAAGACCCTTAAGATCATCGAGTCCAACCGTTAACGTATCACTGCCAAGTCCACCACTAAACCATGTCCTCAAGCATCACGTCTACCCGTCTTTTAAATACCTCCAGGGATGGAGACTCAACCACTTCCCTGGGCAGCCTGTTCCAATGCCTGACTACCCTTTTGGTGAAGAAGTTTTTCCTAATATCCAATCTAAACCTCCCCTGGTGCAACTTGAGGCCATTTCCTCTCGTCCTGTTGCTTGTTACTTGGGAGAAGAGACCAACCCCCACCTCACTACAACCTCCTTTCAGGTAGTTGTAGAGAGCGATAAGGTCTCCCCTCAGCCTCCTCTTCTCCAGACTAAACAGCCCCAGCTCCCTCAGCTGCTCCTCATAAGACTTGTGCTCTAGACCCTTCACCAACTTCGTCGCCCTTCTTTGGAGACACTTGAGCACCTTGATGTCCTTCTTGTAGTGAGGGGCCCAAAACTGAACACAGTACTCGAGGTGCGGCCTCACCAACGCCGAGTACAGGGGCAGTATCACCTCCCTGGTCCTGCTGGCCTCACTATTCCTGATACAAGCCAGGATGCCATTGGCCTTCTTGGCCACCTGAGCACACTGCTGGCTCATATTCAGCTGGCTGTCAACCAACACCCCCAGGTCCTTTTCTGCCAGACAGCTCTCCAGCCACTCCTCCCCCAGCCTGTAGCGTTGCATGGGGTTGTTGTGACCCAAGTGCAGGACCCAGCACTGACCCTTGTTGAATCTCATACAGTTGGCCCTGGCCCATTGGTCCAGCCTGTCCAGGTCCCTCTGCAGGGCCTTCCTGCCCTCCAGCAGATCGATACTTCCACCCAACTTGGTGTCATCTGCAAACTTACTGAGGGTGCACTCAATCCCCTCATCCAGATCATCAGTGAAGATATTGAACAGGACTGGCCCCAACACTGAGCCCTGGGGAATACCACTCGTGACCGGCCGCCAACTGGATTTGACTCCATTCACCACCACTCTCTGGGCTCGGCTGTCCAGCCAGTTTCTAACCCAGCGCAGAGTGCACTTATCCAAGCCGCGAGCAGCCAGCTTCTCCAGGAGAATGCTGTGGGAGACAGTGTCAAAGGCTTTACTAAAGTCCAGGTAGACAACATCCACAGCCTTCCCCTCATCCACTAAGCGGGTCACCCTGTCATAGAAGGAGACCAGGTTAGTGAAGCAGGACCTCCCTTTCATAAACCTATGCTGGCTGGGCCTGATCCCCCGGTTGTCCCGCACTTGCTGCATAATAGCACTCAAGATGATCTGGTCCATGACCTTCCCCGGCACCGGGGTCAGGCTGACAGGCCTGTAGTTCCCTGGATCCTCCTTCTGACCCTTCTTGTAGAGGGGCATCAGATTTGCTAGCTTCCAGTCATCTGGGACCTCCCTGGTTGACCAGGACTGCTGGTAAATGATGGAGAGTGGCTTGGCAAGCTCCTCTGCCAGCTCCCTCAGTACCTTCAGGTGGATCCCATCTGGCCCCATGGACTTGTGAGCATCCAGGTGGAGGAGCAGGTCGGTGACTGCCACCTCTTTGACAACTGGGGCTTCATTCTGCATCCTATCTCTATCTCCCAGCTCAGGGGCCTGAAAACCCCGAGGATGACCAGTCTGACTATTAAAGACTGAGGCAAAGAAAGCATTAAGTACCTCAGCCTTCTCCTCAGCCTTCGTGGCAAAGTTACCTTCTGCATCCAACGAAGGAGGGAGATTCTCCCTAGCCCTCCTTTTGTCTCTGATATATTTCTAAAAACATTTTTTGTTATCTTTAACTGCAGCGGCCAGTTTAAGTTCTAGCTGGGCCTTCGCCTTTGTAATCTTCTCCCTGCATAACCTCACAACATCCTTGTAGTCCTCCTGAGTCACCTGCCCCTTCTTCCAAAGGCGGTAAGCTCTCCTTTTTTTCTTGAGTTCCAGCCAAAGCTCTCTGTTCAGCCAGGCCGGTCTTCTGCCCCGCCTGCTCGACTTGCGGCACATGGGGACGGCCTGCTCCTGCGCCTTTGAGACTTCCTCCTTGAATAACATCCAGCCTTCCTGGACTCCTTTGCCCTTCAGGACTGCCTCCCAAGGGACTCTGTTAACCAGACTCCTGAACAGCCCAAAGTCTGCCCTTCTAAAGTTCAGGGTAGCAGTTTAGCTGACCCCCTTCCTTACTTCTCCAAGAATTGAAAACTCTATCATTTCATGGTCGCTGAGCCCAAGACAGCCTCCGACCACCACATCGCCCACCAGGCCTTCTCTGTTCGTAAACAGCAGGTCCAGCGGGGCACCTCCCCTGGTTGGCTTGCTGACCAGCTGCGTCGGGAAGTTATCTCCCACACACTCCAGGAACCTCCGAGACTGCTTTCTCTCTGCTGTGTTGTATTTCCAGCAGATATCTGGTAAGTTGAAGTCTCCCACGAGAACAAGGGCTAGAGATTGTGAGACTTCGGCCAACCGCTTGTAGAATAATTTTTTATTATTTTTTAATATTAATTATTTAATAATATAATTAATATTATTATATACAATTAATATTAATATTGATAATATAATATATTATATACAATATAATAATATAAGAATTACTATATATAATTAATTAAAATAATTATATGTTAATTATTTAATTGATAATTTTATTAATTTTTATTAATACCTTCCAGACTTTTCTCTAATGCATTACAAAAAAATTAACAGAACTTTTTGTCAGTTAATTGTCATATTATTATTTAGATGAGATTGAAATAATTTTTTTTACATTCCCTTGATATCTTCTACTTGGGGAGGATGATGATCTGTTGGGTTTTTTTCTTTTTTTCTCAAGTTAATTTCTAAACTTTGTGATTCATTAAGTACTAGCTGAGTCACCGGTGCTTTCTTAGGTCAGGTACACCTTATATAGTTTGCTCATATAGTAATGTCAGGGCTGTGACTATTTTAATGACATTTCTCTAGTGGCACTTACATAGTTTAAAGGTGTATTTGTAAGACTAGCTTATTTGACCACCAGTTCGATATACATCTTTTTGCCAGTATGTTCTTACACTGAACTGTTCATTGTAGTTCTCCAGTAAGGGTACCCCAGCAAACCTTTCTTAAGGCAAACTTCATCTAATCAAAGTAACTACTCTGGAGTTTGATATAGCAACAGAGATACTCCTTAAGAATTTCATTAACCACTAAAATACATGATTAAAAAAAAAAAAAAAGGTTACCACTAATTCTCTGGCAGATAGATCCTGCATTGATTTATTGAAACAATTTTATGCACTTACATTACCTTGTCTGCATAGTAAAGCTCTTTTGGGTTCAGGCTTAGCAGCTGTACTTGTAATAATAAAATGGCATTCGTCCCAGGGAAGGAGGTCCGTATATTACAGTATGTAGTAGTCTTGCATTTTTGGGGTCATGCAAGTATTTCTTGTTCATAGTTTGTCTGTCTTATTGCTAGACTTTTATTTTGCCATTCACTTCCAGTGCCTTATTAACTTAAGCATTCCAAAGTTTCCGTTGCTTTTATGAAAGTTTGAAATTGCAGCAATTACTTAATATGAGAAGCAGGTGAATTGTGAGATGTTCTGCTACAGCTGCCCAAGATTCAGTTCCACTCATGGTAATGCATGTTCTTTTTCCAAAGAGCATTCTTTCAGCTTGAATGCTCAGAATCAACAAGTGATTCTGAAGGTCTGAACTTTTGGGTGTTCAGTCTGAGGTATGTGAAAGCTAGGTGTCTAATTATTTTTTTTTTAATGTCTGTTTTTTTCAGTAGGTACTGATCCTTGTCCCCAAGAATCTTGTGTTTCAGTGTTGTGTGTTAGCAAAAACCAAAACCCCAAAATGGAAGAAACAAGTTGTTGATAACCACTTGCTGCATAAATTAAATAGACCATCTAGATCGTCCAATTAGTGAGCTAAAGGAATCCCCTATTCTTTAAAACAGTTGGTATTTCCGGAAGAACATGAAGTGCTGGCTGGCTGTCTTGTGGACACTTTTGGTTAGAGAAGTTGCATTCTCTTGCTACTGTTTTTTTAAAAGCATTTCCTAAGTTTAAACTTCCTTTATTCTAAGAACAAGTTTTCATGTGGCTTTCCAGAAGAGTTTTGCAACGCAGGATTTTGTCCTTTCCTTTGAGAGCGATGCCTGAGCATACCTTGTGGCCTAAAGAACCTGTGATTTGTGCTCTTTGATTCTTAGCTATACTCCAAGGAGGTTGTATCCCATCACTTAATCGAATACAATTGTTTCTACTTTGTAATCAGAGAATCTTAAAGCAGCAGTGATCATTACGTGTCAGGATCAAAAATTTAGCACTGATGCAGCAGTTGAAGTCCTCGAGATGTCAAGAGTGTTTTCACACTGGGACTGGTAACCAAAGGACACAAATAACCTATTCTGCCTGTAGAGCAGAGCAGCAGCAGACACACAGAATATATTTTGATCCTCACATTTTCATCATTGCCTATAATGCATTTGGCTTGTTAACAAAGAAATCAAGAACGTAAATTCTTTAGAAACTGGGCTATAAAACATTTTGTTTCTCTTAGTGGAGAACATAAGTCCCCCAGAATCTGAGAAAGAAAACAAGTCAGCCTACTCTTACAAGCAGCTGGCTTGCTTCCTAAATCATTTCTGCTCTGAGGCCATAAGTCATTGCTCCAAAAAAATATGCAGATACCTTAAAAAAAAAAGAAAGAAAAAGTGAAATTATACTTCATAATATTTGTGGAAGTTGCAGGTTCCTGTAGTCTAACCTTGGATAGACTGGTATCTCTGCTGAAGTTTGAGAGTGCTGAAGGATGTGCCTTTGAAGTGTGTTATTCTGAAGCCAGTGTATTGCTCTTGAACAGACTGGAAGTACTGACGTCTTTTGTCTCTGAAGTATAGTAATTTTAGATTGGTATTCCTTTATTAATTAAAAATTGTGAAGAGAACAAAATAGACAACTCCTTGTCATCATAAGAACCCTGTCATTTTGGTAACTAACAACCATTTAGTTTTTATGTTGCTGACATAAGTAATCATTTTTTATTTGGGGGTAAGGTTTTGTCGTGATTTACAAATACTAAGAGAGAAGTTGTAGCCTTCAGTGTGTGTCTATGCAGAAAAGAGAAAGGTTTGCCTTGTCTGTTAGGTATGTGCCTCCATTTTTGCAAGTTTCTGTGGTGAAACGAAGTTAAGCAGAATCAGCAAAGGTCCCCCTGACAGTAGGAAAGGAGTGAATTTTTGCACTCTGTTATGTGAAATGTGCTGACAGGAGATCTGCTTTGGATTTGGCACAGCTTCCTCCCCTACCAGGTAACAAGGGCTGGATCAGCCTTTGCTTTTGAGTAAGTTGGGGACGCAATCTCCATACTCCTGTTAAGTGCATTATTATAAATACTGATATTCTAAACTCCTATTGCTAATCAATGTAATAATCTTGTTTATCAATGTAAACTATGATGGTTTAATATTTTCCTGCAAGTTAAAGATTTATAAATAAGGATCTAGAGGAACATATTGAAAACCAACTAATCAAAATGGAGCACCAATGTTCTTCAGTCCAGAACTTGACAATGCAACCTGATGAGAAATGAGATTGCATTAAACGAATTATGTGTGTGTGAACTAGCAAGGGATACAGCAAGGGAAAGAGATTACAAAAATGGCTTGCAACAACTTTAACTTTAAAAATAACGTCCTGATAGAATGTATAGTGTTAAACTGAAGCAGCAGTTTTAACAGTGAGTTTTTGTTGTCAAATATTGTAAATTTGTTTAAGACAATATAAGGCATATACATATCCCCTACTTGTGGAACAATTACAAATTTCGTTATCTGGAAAAGAAAAAAAGAAAAGGATTATAGCATTAATCCATATCTAAAGTACAGCTGCCTGTCATAAAAATACGTCCGTGAAGAATCAAACAATAGCAGAAAAACGTGGATTGCGACTTCTGTTTAATCTTTTTTGCCACTCTGTTATCTTATCTCTTTCTTTTACTGTTTTCGCTTTGCTCTTCTGGAAATGAATCAGGAGTATGGCTGAAACCAGATTAGCCATTACAGGACCCCACTCTCCTACACGGTAGTATCAGAATGATTTATTTTTCTTTGTTGCTTAAACTTAAGAGACTGGACCAAGAGCTGGAGTTTATATCTGGTCTCTAATCGGGGTATTTTGTTAGCAAAGTATCTTCTCAAGAACTGCCAGGTTGTTTCTCTGTAAATCAGAGACTTCACATACTAAATTCAAGACAGTTGAGCAGTGGAAAAGAACTCCTGTCATTCTTACAAGCTTCTCTTTGAGAAGTGGTGATGAGACAGAACATTTTGTCTAAATGTCCTACCATATATCTGGAAATCTTCCATGCTCAAATACGGAAAGGTCAGTTGTTTTTAAAAATCTGCTGCCCTTAACTTTTGAAAGTGAAGATAATTGTCTCTCTAATTGCAGCATATCAATTCTGGTCTGTTTGTAATTTCTTGATATTGCAAAGTCTGAAAACTTTAATAAGCAAGTAATTCAGAGTGGTTCTTTTACTGTTTAGTATGTGTTCTTGTTTAACACCTGGGGAAGAAGGAAGGGAAGAGAAAGCTGGAACGCTTACTTGTGGATCCTTTTGGTGTATTAATCTGTGCTATGTGTTTGTTGTCTAGCATGTCTATTTGAATAAAAATTCCCTATCTTTTTGTAGGGTTATCATTGAACAGTTCATATGCTGCCCTGATGCCAGTAGAAAATCAGCAGTTTGTTATCTACTTCAGATATTTTTCTAGCTAAACATGTGTTCTAGATTGGTTTAGTCACGGTTATAGTCACACAAAGCCACACAAAAGAGTTCTGCTAAAAGATTATGTAGTGGATCTTCTATTAAACTTCACTTACACTGCTGATGTTTTAAAAAAACTTGCTGACTGGTGTAGATTATCTTCTGGATGTGAACAGATTAGTTACATGGCATCATGACTTGTGCAAAATAGGACTGTGATGTGGGAGGTACATTCACAGGGCACATGAGTGTGGCATCCATAATTTTAGGTGCCCTGCTGCACACAGACTTTCTAAGCATGGTGGGGAAGAATTAGATATCTAAGATTTTGAGAAACCAAGTTAGATCTAAGTTAGCCCCAAGAAGAAGTGTTGAGGGGGGGAGATAGAAAGGAATTAGGTAGCTATATACTCCTAGAAAGCAGCCTAAGACTTAAGCCATTTGGTAAGGTCAGCTGTTTCTCATGAAAAACAGTGCAGCTGCTGAGCCTCCTCTTGAGACTGAAGAGTATATGGGTAGAGTGCTCAGCTAGGATGAATCCTGTCTTCAGCTTGATTTTGGAGGCTGTGAAATCTGGTTTCTTTGCTTCCCAAATGAGTTATCTTAACTAATAGACTAAAGGTACTTTGGACAGTGTATCTTTTACTCTCTTCTACTGACATACTTTACTAATAATACAGAATATCCTTCAGATTTTGAGAAGCTTGCTAAGCATTACCTTCCTTTTAGAGTTGAGGAAACTGAAGCAAAGACATCAAGCAACAGACTGAAAAGTTACAAGGGGGGTCCACTTGGACCAGAAGTGGAGCCCAGAATTTCCAGGTTCCCAGGGGACTCTCTGACTGTTAAACTTTATTGCACTTAAGCTGATGTCTTAATTCTTGCAGCAATAAATAAAAATGTCAAAGAAAAGCAGGGAATTCAAAGTGATACCATATTTCTTAGCTTAATTGTTTAAACTCTTCTCTGTATCTTACCTTAACAAGGTATAGCATAGCTGTTATATATATGTGTACTAAAACTATGATAATTCGTTGCATGCTACGAAAGTGAGGATGTGGTCGTTGTATATTGGAAGCCGTTATGTGGGCAGGCTCCGTATTTAATGCTTGTAATACTCTCCTAATTCAGTACCTCAACACTGAAGATTTTGGGTTAAGATACAATGAGAACCTTTCTATTTATACTTTGTAAAGCAGCTTGAGAGAGAAGAACAGGGTCCAAAACATTATACTCACTTTTGCAAAGAGCTGTAATTGCACCATTCTAAGGCACAGTAGTTGCAAATTACATCAGTAACTGCCACTGTAGTTTTAATTATTTTAGCATAGATTCTCACTGAAGGAAAAAATGCATAAAACTTGAGTAAGAGCTTTGCTATTAAGAGGATCCAGTTTTAACTACAATTGCTAAAAACTGTAGTTTTCAGCCTCATGGCTTGTCTATCTGTATGTTTTTTACAAAATTATATTCTTTCAGAACACAGTTTGGATCTATGATTTTTCTGCTTTTATAAGATTTTTTCAGCCTTTTGGTCCTCATGGGGCTTTCAGGAGACTGTAACAAATTATTTTCTTCTGAGACTGGTGGCTGTGCATTGATTCATCATAGATACCAGTCTGCGGAAAGCCTGCCAGCTCAAGCTGGCATTTCTGGCCATTCAGGGACAAGTTAAGAATTGAAAGTATATCCAAAAGTCTCCAGTAGAAAAGAATACTTAAGAGCTTGGGTCTTCTCCCCTTTTCTGCAGTTGAAAAGGGGGGAGTGTTACTGGGATGGGGAAACCCATTCCAGAACCCCTTCCTGACTGAGGCCAAGCAGCCCCATGTCTAAAAGAAGAAAACCTTTTATGTACTTTCCTCTAGGGTATGTGACTCAATGCACTTTCTGAGCACCCACTGGCGAAGATTTGCAGCAGGTATGTTGTCTGCATATGAGCTGCCCTAGGTTCAGTGATTCTTATCAAGGGATTGTCACTTTGACTGCGCGGGAATGAGCTCTTGCTCCTGTGATAAGGTGAGACCAGTCAAAAAGGACTGGTTGCGTTAGGTATGAGGAAAGAAAAAGTAGAGTTGGAACACGGTAACAGTTTATGTAGGATCCATGATTTGGCAGTATCCATGGCAATTTTCCTGCTGTTCTCTGGCTTTGAATGCAGAGAAGCAATCACAGAAAGACTGTTGCCCTCCTTAGAGGCCTATAGAAGCCCTGTGATGTCTTTTATTATCAATAAAATGCAGAAACAGAATTCTTGGGGTAAGAAGGTGACTGTTTAGAAGATGAAGTGAAAGTAAAATGGTTAAATGTCACTTCTGGTATTGGCACCTTGAGCTGCAAATCACTGGAGGCATGGGGGGCACACCAGCAGTGTATTTTGCCACGTTCTTACACTCTTTCTTAGGCTACAGACAGCTGAGACAGACAGGATACAGACTTGGCCAAACCCTTAATTTGACCTCACATTTGTTCACCACTTTATTTTCTTTTGAACCACGTAATAGCTTGGACCTCAAAAACATCATGTAGATCAGCTTCAGTACTGCTAGCAGAAGAAAGATTAGCAGTATTACATAGTAGTCATTGCCAAAGTGTGTTTTCTATATTTCCAGCATTACCTGGAAACAAAATAAAGCTTAGAGCAGTAATGGACATGCATGCTGTGAAGATATTTGTTTGGATAATAAAGTTCTGCATTTTTTGTACTGCTGCCATTCAAACATTTAATAAAAGCACTTGGCAAATGCTAATGAATTTGTTCCCACAACAGAAGCACAGACATGACAGCCAACATTTTTCAAATTTAAGTATCTAAAATTAGACACCAAAGTGTTTTTAGGACCCATAATAAAAACGATTGAATTTTTACAACTGTGGAATACTCACAGCTCTCTGCAAGTGGCTTCATTACTCATACAAAATATAAGCACTTGTGGAAGACACGATTTCTCCCACCAGTGTGGAAATAAAAGCCTTGTCCTGTTAGAGTTAATTGCCAAGCTCTCATTCACGTTCAGCGAGTCAGTATTTCGTTCCTCGGTTCTGTGACGGCAGCAGCCAATGCAGTGTCACTGAGGCTCCGAAGAGTTTTGAAACTGATTTCAGTGGAGTTTTGCAACTGATCTCTGAGGGCTGGGCCATTACTGGTTAACTGCTCTGGTAAGTAATTGTATATATGCTTACTAAGAGCATATCAGTTTTCAGCCCCAGGGTCCACAGAAAGAGGAGCAACAACAGCAACAACGAAGTTGACCATGGCCTGGGTCAACAAAAATATATAACAAAATAGAGAGGCACCACAGACTTGCCAAAATACAATGACACTAGATAAACAAGGATGAAATTAGGAAGTCGTTTACATTCTCTTAAGGATAGGTACCAAGGAACAATTTCTAGAAATGTTGATGTCCATAATGCTAAGAAGCAAAACCCTTCTTCAAGGGAGGGAACAAAGGAGGCAGGAAGGGAGGAAAGTAAGAGAGAGTCTCAAATCAGTCCTCTTGACCTCCACAGATAAGAATCAGGTTGCATAGAGAGGAACTTGCATTTTAAAATACGAGCTTGGAAAAGCTACATATTTCTTAGTGGTAGCTTCTAGAGATATATATGGTTTCAGATGCATTGGTATTTATTAAAATTACAAAATCTTAGGAAAACTAGATTTATCTAGCATCAGAACCTTTTAATTTTTGCCCTCCTGAGTCAATTTTTTTGGATGTTTATTGGATTTTTTGCCCATCGTGTTTATACTCCTTACAAATCTTGACCTTTTGAATAACTCTGCCAGATGCAAATTTCTTCCCAGACTGAACTGACCTGGATACACAACATGCACAACGGCACAGCCGAAACTCCACATACAGCTGGAACGTGTAATGAGACTTTGTCCACACCGTCACCGAGCTCCGAGTTTTCGCTGGGCGTGTTGGTGCTCCTGGCTTTCCTCATGGTGTTGCTAGCTCTGGTCACCATCCTCGGAAACGTCCTGGTGATCCTTGCTTTCATCATGGACAGAAATCTCAGGCATCGGAGTAACTATTACTTTCTCAATCTTGCTATTTCTGACTTTGCAGTAGGTAAGTCTTAACGGTGGAGGCAGGTACTATTTGTTTCCTAGGAACCTTAGGAGAAGCAATGGGGCTTCTTTTGCTGGGTGGTTTCTTCTAGGAGAACTATTTCCCAGCTGTGTGTCTAGGGGAAGGGTAAGGAATGGTGGAAGCTGCATGCTAAGTGTTTTAGCAGCCTACTATTTTTCAGAAATACATTGTCATAAGAAGTGGATCCTTTGCCAGGTAAACAGATAATGTTTAATGTTATTGCTTCAGGAAAAAATACTACTGTGTGTGAATCGATGTGTAATAACAAAGAATGGAAGTTGTTTGTGAGGAGTCTTGACTAAAGTCTAGGTAGTGAAATTGAATACACCATCTGGCAGATCTTGCGTACGTGGCTGATATCTTCTATTTCAAACTATTCTCACACAATACAGATAATCACCTGAAGTTTGCAACTAAATAGTGATGAATAGTATTTTTAAACATCTTGCTGTACATGCTCTATCTAGAGTCATACCTTAGGAATATGTGTTTGTATAGGTAAATAAAAAAACCAAATCAAACAGTTTCTAAGAAGTTTGATGTTATACATATATATTTATACATAGGGACACATTTTATTTTGAAACTTGTACTGAGAAAAAGTACAATTAAAACACTAGTGATATGTGCAATTAGATACTGATGTATTGCAATATTCTGTGAAAAGTTGAGTGTCTCTGGTAAATGTCTTGGTTAAATTATTGAGTAGGCAGAAGGATGATTTCAAACAGGTGTGGCTGTTCCATGAAATCTATATTCTGATTCGTCACATCACAAAAAAATCTTTTGAAACTGTTCTTATTCTGTTTCTTTTACCTACACATTTAAAAAGGCTACTGAAAGAACTGAAGAAACTGTTCTTAAGATGTATTGCCAGTGTCAGAAATTCTGTTACAGGGCACGGCTTCTAATAGTCTGGTTCTCATGATGTCCAGATCTCCTTGTATAATGTTTTGATCCCTTCCCCCATATGAACGATGTCTTCTTCTAGCTTATAACTGCCTTGTTGTGCCACAGAGCCCTTGCTGCCTGCTGTTTGGCTATGGTACACAGGGAAAAAAACACAGCAGTGATAGTAAACAAGTGGACAGGGTGGTCTTCTGTCATCTTGCTCACAATCTAGCACTGTATTGAACAAATACCGGTGTCTAGCTGAGAAGTACCCAGTAAATAATGTACTCTATCAAAGAAGGAAGTAGAGCTTACTTGGCATTACCTAACTTCCATAAATTTTTGTTTCGTGATATTATGTTTACTTGAATGTCTAGTTTTTCATTCTAAATTTCGTCAAAAGTTTTGCATACTTTAGAGTCAAACTGGTTTATAGTTCTGTAGCTACATTATTTAGATTCAGGATATACTTAGATTATCCTTAATTTCCACTTCATCCTAATTGCTAAAAGCACACACTTTCATGCCTGCAGAGCCCTTTGCTTGTTCCTTTGATGTATTTAATTTGTCTGATTTTGACCTTCGACAACTTTTGCTTTATTTCTGTATAGCTGGATTTGAATAGAGATCTCTTGATTCTTAGTAGAGGTAGAATAACAGGAATTATAAGATTTTTAGGGAAACAGAAACTCTCAAGATACTGTTTGGTACCTGTTGCAGGAGTGCACACTATCATGAAGTAAACCTAACGTTGAAATAATACCCTTTTTTTCTTCCCCTGTGAATGTTAAAATGTATAATATAACCTTTTGCTGGATGAAGCAAGTGTTAGTTGCTCTGTAGATGCAGTGATTTCATTTCATTGCAGCGTTGATGCTTTTCACTGCATTTCTGCGTCACAGCAAACTATACCGTTAGCTCTTCAGCCTTGCAGGGCTGCATTGTGACTGTGTGTAGTGTAATCACCTAGAAATCCATTAAAATGAGATCATATTGGCACTTAACAACATTTGGATTTAACAGCTTAAATTTAAATAGCCATGGATGCGGGTCACTCATGTATGTTCCTGCTGCTTGGTGTGTTCCCATAGATAATACCCTATCGGCTCACCGCTGAAAAGCGGTTATGATCAAGAACTATGATGAGAAGAAATGTTAGACTGGGTGTACTTAATTAACTGTGCAGGTTTTGTCAGCCTTCTGATTAGATAGTTTTAAAAATTAGTCTGAAATTCATATTGTATTTCTATAAAAGTTACTTCTGGAGCACTTCTGGACACCGTATCATGCTTCTAAGAGGATAGAAGCATGGCAATTGGATTGTTTATTGTAAAAAGCAGTTGGTAAATTACTTTAGGAGGAAAAAAGATTTTTTGTTTGTTTGTTTTAATTTCAGTAGCTAAATACAGAGTAGTGTTTCCTTCAACAGGTAAAAAAGTCAGCTGTTCCTTCCTTTAGCAGGTGATATAAACAGGAGAAGTAATAATAATACACAATAAACATGACACACCTTTCAGAAAGGTATTAATTATAAGAATGTTACTGGTGCCTAGTTTGTGGTCAAGTGTTCATTGGTTGCATGAGAATACAAAGCCTTCCACATGGCAGTTCCAGTCAGTATTGCGCTTTTATCGGATACTGAAGAAATGTTTCTTTGCTTTCATGAGCACTGCCTGCAGTGCTGACTGACATGTGCATTTGGTTTATTTCCATAGGTGCGTTCTGTATGCCTTTGTACATCCCTTATGCCCTGACAGGGACATGGCACTTGGGAAGAGGCCTGTGCAAGCTCTGGCTAGTTATGGACTATCTCCTGTGCACAGCTTCAGTGTTCAGCATCGTCCTTATCAGCTACGACCGCTTCCTGTCAGTTACAAAAGCTGTAAGAAGAACATTTCTAATTATTTCTTTATATATCTTGAGATTGCTATAAAACTCAGAATGTTCACAATAACACTAGAAGCTAAATAGTCTTTCATTATTGTACCATTTTTTTCTGCAGAAATTTTGATGCTTCAGTGTTGCACTGGGACTTAGAGACAGGACAATGCTTTGCCTATGATTTCAATGTTTCCCTCCTGCTGCCTGGATTAGAAACTATTTACACTACAGAGGAGGTGTGAAGCTCAAGGTAGAAAAGGGGCAGCAGGAGCGCAGAGAACTCAGGCTTTGGTCATTAGAAGAGTGGTAATGAAACTAGGTTGAGTCAAGGATGTGTTTAGACTTGGGATAAAGTTTAAAGGAGAAAAGGGTATGGAGAGACATGTGGGATGGACTGACTGAAGATCAGATGAGGATCTGCAGTACTTCAAGGGCTGATTGACATGTGCTGCCAACAAGCAGTTGGGTGGAAACTAATCCCTTGAAACAAAAAGAATGTATCAAAATATGCGGAGAGGTAAGAGGTGTTTCTTGAGTATTATCATTCTTCTGCTTCAGAAGATATCTGGGGAATCCAGTGGTAAATATTATCATTCACCATTTCTAAGCTCTACCTGGTGTTTGGTCCAGACAGAAGATGATCAACATCCTTTGCTTTTGATGAGTCTGCTAGCTTGAGTGACATGGGCTGTGTTAGATCGGGAGGTTCTCATTTGGGATGTGCTGATGCAATGTCTAATCTCTTTTTTTCTTCCCTAGTGTTGTGGTTTTAGGGTTGGTTGTTGCTGCTTTTTTTAAAAGCTGAACAATGGAGTATGAAAACCCCTGTTTTTAAGAAATAGTAATATTGAAAAATACTAATGAAGTTGCAGAGCTCAGAATGTGAGAAATGTAAATTAAAAAGGTCTCTGCAACCCAGCCGAGCTCCATGTTCTTACACACTGTTGATGGTCTTCATTTACGTGATCACATTCTGGTTTTCTCCTCTAGGTAATTGGGATGGAGTGAGTCCAGGAGTGTGTAACACAGGGCTGATGATACCCAAAAGAAAAAGTTATCATGCTTCCTCATGGACTTGGGATCCACCTCTGCCTCTGCTGCAAACCTAGCTTGTGGTCAGGGGCCAGTCATTTCAGACAACTTTTTGTGAAGCTGTGCTGAGCTTCCTGTTTTCTGCCTACTAAACTGAGATGCTTGTGGTCTTGCAAAGGGCTACAAATTCATTATTGCAGAACTGGAGCTGTGATCTGAGCCGATATGTTGCTTTAAGATGTAAAGGAGTCTGAACCTTCAGGCTACAGATATGTAAAACAGAGAATCTAAAATAATGTATGTAACACTGCATTGCTGCTCTGTTACTCACTGGTAAAATAGGGACAATGCGCCTCGTGCTGTATATGGTTGTGAAGATACCATTCATTAATATTTGTATAGCATGCAGGTGCTACGCTAATGAACGGCATAGGAAGCTGATGAGGAATGTAGTAGTTCTGGGTCTGAGTAAAGCCTGGGATGACAAATGTTGAACAGTACGGAGGAAATAAAATTGTCCAGCTTCTCATTAACTGATCGTCTTGTGCTGTGAAAGATGCAGGGGACCAAGAGCTAGAAGTATGTATTGTACATACTGCCTGGGCTATTACAAGGGCAGTTTTAACTCTTGTATTTGCTGACTTTGGATGACATGATTTTAATTCTTAATATTTTTTTCAAAGAAAGATAGCTGTTTATGGCTAGGGAGTAAAATAAATTAATGCAGTCTGGGTAGACATAAAAACATCAAGATTTGCAGTAATACAATGAGCTGTTTACAAGGTAAAGTGAGTGTTAAAACAGAACGTTTCAATAAAGTAAGGGATGTTAAAGCATATGTGTGGGATAGATTTTTCTGCTATGGCAAGAAGAAATAGTATTAAAAGCTACATTGTCTAGTGATTGTAGTCTCACATGGCAACCTGTCTAATACAGAAGGCTTCTACCTTTGCCTGTGCAGCAACGAAGTCCCACAGCTGCTTTCACTCTCCTCTGAGCCTGAGCATTTCATGAATCATAAACTGATTGCTTATTGCTACTTTACTGTGGTGGTGATGAAAACGAGCCATGTCCTTTCACACCTGGAAGCCAAACAGTAGTTTAGCCATCATAATTTCTGCACCTCTCCAATCCCAAATATTAAAATCAATTACAGAGCTACAGTATTTGATGAGCAAGACTAACAGAGTGTTTCAGAACCTTACTTAAGTGAAGATGTTGTAGGTGTCTGGGGAATTACAGAACGAATATTATATTTGACTTGCTTATGTTTTTTTTGAGATAGTTGTTCCAGAATGTTATCTGAATACGTGACATGTCCTTTTCCTTCACAGGTATCTTACAGAGCCCAGCAGGGAATAACATCCAATCCTGTCATCAACATGGTGGCCATCTGGGTCTTGGCCTTCCTCCTCTACTGCCCAGCAATCCTCTTCTGGGAGCACGTGGCTGGATGCAGCATGGTAGCAGTGGATCAGTGCCACACCGAGTTCTTCTACAACTGGTACTTCCTCCTGTGCGCGTCCACCCTGGAGTTCTTCGTGCCGCTGCTCTCAGTGACCTACTTCAATGTGCACATCTTCCACAGCATCCAGAGGCACCAGCGGCATGGCAGTGTGCAGGACTGTGAGCCTCCAAGGAGCAGCAGACTGTCCTGGAGATTTTGCCTCCTGCCAAGGCCAGGAGCATCTTCTCCTCCATCGGAAGCAGAAGACAGTGTTTCGTCATTAACGAGGTCATGGAGACCAGAAGCGACAGCTAACTGTCCATCTCCAACACAAACCAGTCCCACGGCCCTCAAAAGGGACATTTCTGTTTCTTTCCGTTCAAGTACTGGGTCAAAACTGCAGCAGGACAAGAGAAGAGCAAAGTCGCTTGCCATAATTGTATGTGTCTTTGCCATTTGCTGGGCCCCCTACACTTTACTAATGATTATTCGTGGGGCCTGCCGAGGAAAGTGCATCCATAACTCCTTGTATGAAATAACCTTTTGGCTTTTGTGGATTAATTCCGCTTTGAATCCATTTCTTTACCCTGTCTGTCATATGAGGTTTCGAATGGCTTTCATGAAAATATTGTGTCCCAAAAAGTTTGCAACAATGAGATCGCGTAACCCATCTTTTTAGAGAGTTAAAATAAATGACTTAACAGATAAGAGGTTCATCTCTTATTTAGTGCTATTTTTTCATATGTCTCTTCAACAGAAAGAGAGAAAAAACTTTTGTTTACTAATGGCGTTGGTTAAGAGTGCAGCAGAGACGTATTTGCCCTGATTTTGCTAGTTTTCAGGATTTTGTTTTTGGTTTTGCTAGTGTGATGACAAGTTAAACACCATCTAGTGCAATGAAAAGAATAACAAGTTTTGCTGGATATCCTTGGTTTGTGGGTTTGAGGTACTTTTTTTCTCTTCTTTTTTTTTTTTACATAGAGCTGGTACTAGGAAAGAACTCTTCTGTATGTATCTCCATAGAGGTTCATTGGAGGGAGATACCTGTTTATATGTGTGTTGAATTAAAATTTATGTCCTGTTTGTGAGCCCAAAGCAATCAGTGAAGAAGCAGTCCTGCTACATTTTTGAAAGGTTGTATAAATACTCACAGGAGCAGTATAATTTTGTTTTAAAAACTATTACAAAGACAAGATAGTGCCCTGTAGTCGTTATAATTCCCACAGTGAGCAATACGCAAGTGAATGGTCTGCCTAATCCAGCATATCTGTCCGTTTCTAATTTTAATACAGTCCATACCTGGTGTTGCAGGACACAGTACACGTAAGTTAGTAATTCTGGATGATTTTCAGAGAATGAAAGTTTCTGTGATAATGGAATGTTGAGATTGGTTATCAAAATTGTCACAGGCATAAGTGGTTGTTACTCTTTTCACCAGTGTTGTCTTTTCTCCTGACAGTGGCTGTCTTTTTGGTCATGCTTAAATGATATTTAGTGGCAGATTTGTACACTATCTGATTACCTAATAGATATGCCAGGCTTGGGCACATGATCACATTCCTGTTGAATTAGCAGAGCAAGCAATACAAAGTTCATGCTGGATTTATGATTTTGGCTGGCTGTGCAAGAACAGACAATACCCTCTTGGGTGTAAAGCTTTGCAAGTGCAAAGATATTCCATCAAAACTTCTGGAACAAATTTGAACTGACATAGTGATTTTTATACTAGATCAGTTCTTTGTGTCCTGTTACTGTGACATTATATAGATTTTCTCTGCCACTAAACCAGTATCAAACTGGATTTTTTTCTATCACTGAACAAGGGCCATATTCACTGCTTGAGAATGGGATTCACAGAGGTCTATCTGAAAGCTGACACAGAGGTGTCTTAAGCAGCTATTAATAAATAATGTGGGTGAATGTGCGGTGCTGAAAGGAGTGGGTGAAGGCAATGGAGCTTGATTATAACCCATTCCACGTATCAAACTTTCTTGCCTTATGTTGGGTGTTGCAGCTCACCCAGAAGGCTTTCATGGATGGGTAAGTGAGAGTCACTGGTTAATTTTTTTTCCTCTCCTTTTATATGATTTTTCTTTCCTCTTTGTATATATATAGAAATGTATAAAATATGGAAAGAGAAATCTAATGCACAGAACAATGAAGATCAATAGTCAATTTAAATAATATTTTTTATCTAATTTGAAATTAGCTGTAGAAGTGTTGCAAAAGCGGAGTACTCCTTTGCAAGCACAATTCAAATGCATGTAAGCAGCTTAATCATAGCACAAAAGTTGATGGCTTTGAGGAGCTAAAATGCCATTCTGTTCAGAGGTCTGGGACTAAGACTTCTCTTGACAGTTTTCACACGGGTGGAAGATTGTCTTTCACCATTCATTCTCGTTATGCTTCTGTGCCTCACATGGATAGTGTTACGGATTGTGTCTAATTCCTAAGAGAGATACAGCTTCAGGAGGAGGCCATTGATTCAGCACAGCAGTTTTCACTGTCATGAGCTAAGGTGATGGCATAGATTTTGTGGGGTTTGTTTTTCTGGGAGGCTTAAAAAAGCCAAACACACACTCACACACACACACACATTTAAAACATTTATAGAATAGCTGGTGTACTAAACAAATATCTTTTAAACAGAGAAACTGTAGGTAGGCCCAAAATGGGAAAGTATTTGAGTCATCTGCTTTTCTCACCCTATCCTTTTAACGTAAAAATTCAGTTTGCATTTTGTAATTGAAGAATGTGCTCTTTACCTTGGAAAAATGGCCTACAAAATTATGGACTAGGTAAATCGTATCCACATTTTGCAGTACTGGAAAACTAGAGTTTGTCAGGGAGCACAATGTGCAGCAAATTTGAAACCACATAGGGTAGTAAAGCTACTAGAGATCAATGTTTTTGATGTTCTATATTACACACACAGTGTTCAAACTGTTTTGTCACACCAGTCCTGTATATTTGAAGAATTTGTTGTATTTTTCTAATTGTTCAAAATTCTGCTCAGTGCTCCCAGGCTAAGTCAAGCACTTAGTTGCTGTGCTCACAGCATTAAAGCTGTCTTATTCAAGGTGGCATCCTAAGTCTTCTCCTCCCTATCAGACATTTTGCAGGGTTATGGTAAGATACTTATTCAGCATTTGTTCTTGGGTGTACCTTTCATGCACTGACACAAATGGACTTTGCTTGCCAAAGTGATTTCTAAACCAAGTCTCCGTCCGCTCACTCATCCATTTCACCATTTTGTGTCCTTGAATTTTCTTCTGTCTTTGCAGTAGGTCTTGTAAATACCTGGTGATGGTAGGCATATGACTATGTGAGGTTCAACTCAAACCACAACAGTGTTTTTCTAACTTGACCCTCTCAGGTCTTAAAAAAAAAAAACAAATAAAACATACACGTTGGAAGAAATTGTGTTATCTCTTATTTGTTTGTTTGTCTATTTCTGGGATGTGTATTCAACCCTAAAGATTCTCCTAATGTCTGTCACCTTTGTGTTAGGCTATGGTTTTCCTCTACAGGAAAGAAAGGAGAGACCACATAGATTTCTCCCTCAGCCCCATGAAGAACCATGATTAAAACTTCAACATTTGATTTATTCCCTAATTTTTAAAAGCAAATGACTACTCTCCCCTTGGCCACTAATCTAGTCATTTTATCAAAGAAGACCACCAAGTTGCTCAGGCATGATTTACCCTTGGTAAACCCATGCTGACTGTTCCCAGTCACCTTTTCCTCCCTCAAGTTCTCAGAAATGCCTTCCAAAAGGACTTCCTCTACTATTTTCCAGGTACTGAAGAGAGGCTGATCTTTTGTCCTCGTGACATCATTTGAAGATGGTTGCAACACTTGCCTTTCTTCAGTTGTCGGGAACCTCCCTTCATCTCCATGACCTTTCACAGAGGATAGAAAGTGGCCTTGCAAGGATGGTAGCTGGTTCTCTCAGCAGCCTTGGGTGCAGCCCATTGAGTCCCATGGATTCTTAGGGGCCAAGTCCTCTCAAGTAATCCTTGCCTTATTCTTACCTGCTCCTGACAGGTCTCCTCCTTGAACTCATTCAGTGAACATGGAGGAGAGGGAGACCTAATTAGTGAAGAATGAAGCAAAGAAAGCATTAGGTCCCTCAGCCTTATCTGCATCTGCTGTCCCTAGATCACTGGCCCCATTCAGCAAAGCACCTACATTTTTCTTATTCAGCATTTTACTCTTAATGGGGTGGCTGAAGTTCCTCATGTTGTCCTTGATGTCCTTTACAAGCATCAACTCTAGGTGAGCTTTGGTTTTTCTAACATCATGCTTATGTGGCCAGGCAACATATCTAAATTCCTCCTTTGTAGCCTGTCCCTGCTTCAAACTTCTCCACGCTGCCTTTCTGCATTATAGCTTCCCTGGTTACCCAGTCTCCTGATATGTCTACTTGTTTTCTTGAGAATTTGGACGTGCTTTTCTTGTGCATGGAGGCTGCTGTCCTTAAAGTTGTGCAGGTTCCCTGAGCTCCTTTGCACTTCAAAGTTGCCTCCTGTGGGATCCCACCTACCACTTTCCTGAATAAACCAAAGTCTACTCGCTTGAAGTCCATGGCCTGTACTCTGCTACTCTTCTTCCTGACCCCCTTTAGGATCTTGAACTCCACTACCTCATAGTCACTACAGCCAAGGCTGCCATTGATTACACATCCTTAACCAGCTCCTCTTTACCAGTGATCTAGCTGTGTGTCACCTCCATTGGCCTATTCAGTACTTGTGTCAGAAAGTTCTCCCTGACATTCCAGGAATCTTGTTGACTGCTTGTGCCTGCTCTGTTGCCCTTCCAGAAGATGTCATGAACACTGAAGTCCCACACAAGAAACAGGGTCTGTGATCCAGAGGCTTCCTTGTTTTGCTTAAAGACTTCATCGCCTCCCTCATCCTGATTGAGGTGCTCTGCAACACACTCCCGCCACTAGGTCACCCATGTCACTGGCTTCATGACTGGTGGCTTTGTGACTGCACAGGGAGCTCTGGTTCCTCCTGTGTGTTTCCCAGACTGCATTTGTGCACATGCACCTGAGACAGGTGTCTGTTTGCCACATTTTATCATTCCTGAGGTCTCTTCTGTTCCTGTTGCCCTACACCTTTTGCTTTATTTACTGTTTACAATATATTTCCCTTTGTTCCCCAAGACTGGATCAGACGGCCGCACCTCCCCTCCCCAGGTCTTGTCCACCCTCTCTTTCCTTGCTTCTTGCCCTACGTCTTCTCAAGCACCCACCATTATGGCTGCAGTCCAAAACGCCGGTCGCAGGGCGTGCCATGGTGCTACGGAGCTGGTGAGCTGCAGGCACGAGTCACAGCCATGGCCTGCTGACTTCTGTGCACTCTTACCAAAATAAATGAAAGTGTGATGAGGAAGGGATACGCCTTCTTACACCTGCAAAGGGCTAAGGGTGTGGCACTTTGTGGAGTGGGAGCTTACCTGGAATTACTTGGGAAGTGGAGGATTACATGGGCCATGCTTAAAACGTCCTCCAAAGTCCAGGTTCTTGTTTTGCTGTGCCCAGGGCTAGACTTGCTTCTGATTAGGATGAGCTGAAAAGGTATTGGTGGTACTTCTGCTGTATATAACTGAATTTTAAATGCTCTGTAATCAACAGCATTAAGAAATATATATCTCTGTTCTTAACTGTAAAATTTAGTAAGTCGTATAGCGGCAAGTGCAAGAGTGCCGACAGTTTACTGTAAGAGAAATAAAATTGTAATAATTTAAATCCTGTTGACCACTGGGGAAGTGAAAATGAGATCTTTTTTTAGCTTCAGCAGAATTCAATGTGTAAAAATGCTTACACAATACTAATATGCAAACTGCTTGACTGTGAAAAGAGTTGTTTTCAGACTAACTTTTCTGACCTCAGTAGATAAGGATCAGAGTTCAGGAGAGAAAGAGATAATTTATTTTAAAGTGTGCACTTACTGCTGCTTCTGAGGTGTCTTTTTTATAGTTGTTTTCAGACCAATAGGTGCATTCAGATCAAGGAACATTAGAGACTTCAGGCCTTGAAGTCTTGTGATCCTTTATTTTGATATTGTGAACTTTTTTTGATGTTTCAGTATTCAGCCTATCCTGTTAATAGACTTGTCTCAAACTTTTGGATAACTCTGCCAGATGCAAATTTCTTCCCAGACTGAACTGACCTGGATACACAACATGCACAACGGCACAGCCGAAACTCCACATACAGCTGGAACGTGTAATGAGACTTTGCCCACACCGTCACCGAGCTCCGAGTTTTCGCTGGGCGTGTTGGTGCTCCTGGCTTTCCTCATGGTGTTGCTAGCTCTGGTCACCATCCTCGGAAACGTCCTGGTGATCCTTGCTTTCATCATGGACAGAAATCTCAGGCATCGGAGTAACTATTACTTTCTCAATCTTGCTATTTCTGACTTTGCAGTAGGTAAGTCTTAACGGTGGAGGCAGGTACTATTTGTTTCCTAGGAACCTTAGGAGAAGCAATGGGGCTTCTTTTGCTGGGTGGTTTCTTCTAGGAGAACTATTTCCCAGCTGTGTGTCTAGGGGAAGGGTAAGGAATGGTGGAAGCTGCGTTAAGTGTCTTAGCAGCCTATTATGTCTCAAAACATGTGTAATGAGAAATGTATCCTTTTTTCATAGAAATACTTTTAATGTTTCTTCAGGAAAAAAGGAGCAACTATTGTATGTGAATACCAATTGAAGGAAAAGAGGTAGTTTGCTACAGTTTACGATTTACTTTTGTTCCTCCTGTAAGATCACACACTTCAAAACATCCTTATATTTGACAGTGTAACTGTTTTCTTATACAGCCAGCTGTGGTACATCTGGGTAAATTAGTTAGTTCTCTACATAGTACTAAAGGCTTATGAGTGTATTATACTACAACATAACACTTACCACTATAACTTTTTACTGGCTTCAACTCAATGCAGGCTATAGATCAGGTGTCTTGCCCGATGCCAGCAACAGCCCACTGGCGTCTCCCATCTGTTTTCTGCATTAGCCCCCTCTTCCCATGGTGTCATTGCAGAAGTCCAGGAGACTTGCACCCTGGAGGTGCCCTGGACCCAGTCCTGGCAGGTGATGCCAGGCGAGGAGGTGGGGGCGTGAATGCCTTGTGCAGCCATCCTTCAGGGTTCAGACCAGGGAAAGAGCCCATGCAGCAGAGAAAGCCTGACAAAACCATGGTCCCGTGGAAGATATTTCAGCAGACATCTTGACTTGAGGCTAGCAAGGGGATATTTCTACACATAAGTGCTCTGTCTTCAGGACGGTCACAGAGACCAGTATTCACTAAATCAGGAGGAGGGAAATAGCACTCATTGACCTACTTCTGGCAATACCATCCCTCCTAACTGCTGTTGCTTTATCAGTGCTGTGTAATGAAGTGTATTAGTTTAACCTTTAAGATTTTCCTTCATTTATGCCATTTCTAACCTGTGGTGCCTAATTCTGGGGCTCACCCTATGGGGCAGAAATCAACTGGTACATGTGCTGGAGCCTTTGCTTTCCTGCTCCAGGCAGACAATTTGCTAGAGCTGCCATTTCATTGCTCAGGTCTTCTGCAAAAGTCTGTTTCTCCTCATATCTTACAGTTTAGTCAAGAGATTTAAATATCTACCTTCCATATCAGTTCTTGCTTGTGGCTGGTGCCTCATGGAGTCTTAAACCAGCCAAGAGGAAATGATTGGTATCAGTATTATATTGGCCTATAGACCATGTAAATCTAGCACTTTGTCTCTGGGATCAGTCAGAAAATGCTTTATTTTCTAAAGCTGCTGTGGTATTTTTTTAATTTCTTAGAAGACTGGAATCTTTCCAGGCATGTGACCCATGTCTTTTGCATTCTCTAATTAGTAAAAATGGGAATAGTTTCAAATATAAATGCTTAAAACCTGGTTCTTGCATCTGTATTTATATCTATAGCTAAAAGCAGTCACTACTTTTTGACATGGTGGCAAACATTGATCCCGTTGCAGTTGATGAGAGCAGTAGCTGTCACCAGCAACTCTGAAAAAATGAATATTTTGTACAAAAGTGATGCTGCTTGTATTTAAGGTATATGTTAAAACAAGCCATCAGTATTGAAAGTGTTGCGCGCCTTTGCCTGTTGTTAACAGTCTGTCAGCTCATTGCCCAGAGGATTATTGTCAGTGGGCCACATCAGCCTGGATATGTTCAGTAACTTCTAACATCTTGATGGATATATTGAAAAAGAATAATCTGAAGAGTTTAAAATGGATCTTGAAGCTGCATATAGTTTTATATTTGTCTCTAATGCATCAGTGTTTTCAGGAATGTAGCATAAGATATTGCACCACACTTTTGAAAGAATATTAGGGGCAAAATGAAGATGTTTCTGCCTCAAAAATAAAACACAAACATGACTTTCTTATAAAAATACTTCAGTGGAAGGCCTTTTGGAGAAAAAACAAAGGTAACAAACCAAAAAGTAGTTCTGGAGTTAATATCTCAGCTGGAAAACCAGCGTGAGATTAAAACACGTCTTAAAAGTGGGAGAGGGTTTCAGACCCCTGCTGTGTCTGCTTTATCTTTGGTAGAAGAGGTTTCCAGATACCACACAGACTCTTCAATATATTATCTAGCTTACAAATGGTAACCGATCTTACATTAATAACCGACATTAACAACATCTGTAGTTGTGTTTGGGGGAAAACTCTAACACAGATAAAAGACTAGAGGTTACACAGCGATGAGGTTACATGTCAGAGCACAACCACAGTGCATATCTGCTGCAGCACTGATTATATATCTTCAGAAACTATAAGTTGGATAGACTGCAGTTTTCTTCTTCAGCAGATCCTTCTTTGCTGATTTGCCCTGAGCTTATTCCCAACAATCAGCATACCCAAGTATACTAAGATCTAATACACAGAAAGTCAGATTTCACAAGAATGTAAGAATTTCTGTATATAAATTACATATTCATCTTTATAGATTTATTGTTTTTAGCCAAACACCAGAATAGTGTGTCTCTCTGCTTCCAGGAGTACCATTTGCAATCCATATGAACCGCCTGGTGTCTCTGTTGTTGCTTTCCATAGGTGCATTCTGCATGCCTCTCTACATCCCTTACAGCCTGACAGGGAAATGGTATTTGGGAAGAGGTATCTGCAAGCTCTGGCTAGCTATGGACTATCTCCTGTGCACAGCTTCAGTATTTAACATTGTTCTTATCAGCTACGACCGTTTCCTGTCAGTTACTAAAGCTGTAAGTACCCTGTTTATCGCTTCTCTGATTTTGTCGCAAGACCATTGGAGAATTATACTGACCAGCCTTTGCCATGTTAGTGAGTATAAGCTCAAATTTAATAGAGATAATAGCCCTCCAAAATATGCTGGCATGTGGAGATTATTAGATATTTGAAGCTAGTTGCAGTGAAAATTCTGCATTAAGCGTGCTCCAGCCCAGAGCCAGTCAAACAGGACTTTTTCACAATTTCTGCTGCAGATTACTGTTGTGCTACTGCTTGAGGGAAAGCAGGCTGAGGGGTGAAAAGGGTAAGGCAGGAGGCTGGTAAAAAGGGGGCAAGGAAAAAGGAAATTTGAAATAAACTGGATTTGGGTTTTGGACAGAGAGTGGGACAAGAGGCAGACTGCAGAGACTGCCTGTGGACATGGGGTGATTGATAAACTCCTCTGGGTGTCTGGGGCAGAACCCCAAACTTCAGACTCACTCTATGTCTCTGCTCCTGCAGAGCATCCTACCCACCATACCTGTACTTTGTGTATTGGTTCATGCTAAGGATGGAGACCAGAATTTCTCACTGGTCACTCTGTTAGCTCAATTGGCAGGGAAATGTCGGGGAGAGCTAAAGGTTCCAGCTCTTTGGCGATGTATGAGAATGCCAACATAATGTCATATGATAGAATTTCAGTTCTATTTTTCTTAATTATAATTAATTTTACTTATTACACTTGCCTTTTTATTAAATTTTATTATTTTATGTTATTTTATTTTATTTAAAGGAATAAATCTTGGAAATCAAACACTAAAACATTTTGCACATAAGAAACATTATACTGGAAAGCCAAAGACTCAGCATTTACAAAGTTCAAAATTAAGACCACCTGCACAAATGTAATTAAGACCTATGGACATTTGTATGATGGTCTTTAATGACATTAACTCATACTTTTTTTTTTTTTCAATTGGATATCTAAGCTCCCAGAATTACACATTCACCCTGTCATCCTGTGAAAGGGATGGAGCAGAATGTGACCTACAAGATATCTGTCTGTTCTGCAACATACAGTGGAAAACATGTACTGGCCCCGGAGTGGGGGGAGAAGAAAGAAAAGGGATGATTTTGTGGTTTCATCAGCTAAAGGTTGCATTGCAGAGCTGGAATCTATTCCTACCTCCACATGAAGTGTACAATAAACAATTTTCTCAAAGGTGGGTGTTAAACATACATGCCACATTTTCTGTTGACCACTGTGACGCATATAGTCCTATTTGCTTGCAAAATGCTGTAAAAAGCAATACAGTTGTCAGTGAATGGGATTCATGCTCTGAACAACTATAAAATGTTAATTACTCTGGCACTTTGGACCACAGATGTCTCAAACAAGGCATACCAAATTACTAGGTACTGATGAATGAACATGTTTCATCACCTGGACCAGAACCCTAGCACAGTTACATTAACCTGTAGAGAGACACCCCTATGTTATGTCAACATAAACGAATTAAACGTACTTGGGTGAGCTTCACCTGATCAGCATAGCCGCAGCTCTAAATTACCAAGCACTCTATTAAGTTCCTCTCCTACTACTTCTGTTGGTTCCAAAATGTGTCTCTACAGGTATGACCTTTTTCTTTTTTTCCCTCACAGGTATCTTACAGAGCCCAGCAGGGAATAACATCCAATCCTGTCATCAACATGGTGGCCATCTGGGTCTTGGCCTTCCTCCTCTACTGCCCAGCAATCCTCTTCTGGGAGCACATGGCTGGATGCAGCGTGGTAGCAGTTGATCAGTGCCACACTGAGTTCTTCTACAACTGGTACTTCCTCCTGTGCGCGTCCACCCTGGAGTTCTTCGTGCCGCTGCTCTCAGTGACCTACTTCAATGTGCACATCTTCCACAGCATCCAGAGGCGCCAGTGGCATGGCAGCTTGCAGGACTGCGAGCCTCCAAGGAGCGGCAGCCTGTCCTGGAGATTTTGCCTCCTGCCAAGGCCAGGAGCATCTTCTCCTCCATCGGAAGCAGAAGACAGTGTTTCTTCCTCCACGAGGCCAAAGAAAGAATCTTTGGTAACTGAGATCTCATCTCCATCCAGAGGCAATTCTGTAACCCCAGAAAACGACCTCTCTGTTTCCTTCTGTGCAACGACCAGGGCAAAACTGCAGCAGGACAAGAGAAGAGCAAAGTCGCTTGCCATAATTGTATGTGTCTTTGCCATTTGCTGGGCCCCCTACACTTTACTAATGATTATTCGTGGGGCCTGCCGAGGAAAGTGCATCCATAACTCCTTGTATGAAATAACCTTTTGGCTTTTGTGGATTAATTCCTCTCTGAATCCCTTCCTCTATCCTCTCTGTCATGTTAAATTTCGAATGGCTTTCATGAAAATATTGTGTCCCAAAAAGTTTGCAACATTGAGATCAGGCTCTTTTTAGAACGAAAAAGAAAAAAAAGGCTCAAGAAGAGCTGGATGAGGGATGTGAGAAGCCACAGTTTGAAATTAGAGTTAGTCTCTTCCAGGAGATTAGTCTAGTTAGAAAGCCTAGATAAGCCTTCCATGAAATATGTCCTCCTTCAGACAAACATGTATGCTCAAAGTTTGTGTACTTTTTCCAGCTATTTCAATTGGCCCGTTAAAGGGTATTGCCTCAGTCTGACTTTCCCTAGTAGCTTGTCCACATTATCTTCATTCTGGTTGTTGAAGACACTGTCTTCAATTCAGTACAGCTTATATTCGTGTTCATCGGTGGTATTAGTTAAAAATACAATAAAGGTGGGTATTTGCCGTAAAGTCAATGGTATTCTAAAGTTAATATCTTCTCTATTCTGTTTCTTTTGAACAGTTTGTACTGCATTCAGAAGCATTTTTTTCCTTATCATAAAACATGCAGTTAAGTTACGACTTTTGTTGTCAGGCACATAGCAGGATTACTTCCTTTCACTAAGGATGTTCAGACATCAGGGGAACACAGGGCTTATTTTTAAAAACTTGAGTGAAGATGTTCTCTGCAGAAGGGCATTAATCTGTGTACTTGCTCAGATGCAGCAGTACAGAATTTAGGTATGTAAAGCATTTATGTGCATCTCCAGCTATTCTTCAAGAAAGAAGCCTTCTACAGCTATAGTTTTGACAGCTCATAGAAAAGAGTAGTATTTGTTCTTACTCCTTGAGGGAGAAAATCTGCTGCTGCTGGCCCAGGGGAGGATGTGTGCAGCAGTCTGAGCAGCTCTAACACTGCATAGCCCCTTCTGGATCATTTTGGGACTCCCAGTGAAGCTCTAACCCATACTGCAAAAAATGCTGGTCTTACAAGCCCCGCTCACTTCCAAATACGACATAATGCACAGGGACCAACTCGACTCCACACCTGAGTAAATCCCCATTCGGTTCAGTGTGCCAACGGGCGAGCAATTCGAATAATTGAGAAACAGGCTAAATGTGAATATTATATCTCTCATTTGTCCTCTTCTGTACTTCTATTTCTGTTACAAGCCATTTGTTGGAGGTTATGATAAATGGGTAAATTTCTTACACACTATATAAGGCTGTGTTTGGTTTGCTGCATGAGCCAGGAAAATGAGTGACCTTGATGACTCCCTACAGTAGGTGTGGTGACTTAGCTGAGACAGCATGAAGGTAACGGTCTTTCAATACCCAGTTTCCAAGGTGTTAAGGGTTATTTAGTTGCACAATTCTGGAATTACCAGGTACTAGATTCCTTACTAAATAAACAGTGTAACTCTTTAAAATACAAATGGTTTCTTTTCATCATACTGTCAGTGAGTAGAAGGGCAGCAAATAAATGGAAGAATAAATACTAAAGAAATGTGAGAGGTAGTGGATGTCCCTTTTATCTTCTGGTTTTGTTTAGTGTATATTCATGCAGTATATTAGCATATTTTACTTAACATTGTTCTGAATGTTCTACTTTTGGGCTGAACTACCAATTAATCACGGTTATTTGTCTTGCTATACTGTATGATAAGCTAAACTCGTCTACTTTCACAAATTACCCATATATTCACAAATGTAGGAAGTGTCTCTCAAACATGAGCTGAGAACCATAAGAGTCGATAGAAACTACTTCAAAAGCCTGTTTTTTAGATGGAGCTTTGCTGAAAATGTTAATCATGAGATACAACATATGAACCAAAAATAACATAATGCAAAGAATGCATGAAAGCAATACATTTTTTTTTTTCTAAGCTTAAAGGGAAGAATCTCAGTTTTGATATTTTTAAAGTTTTTTTAAATGTTAGGAAACACTGATGGGTAGTCAACCCTTTGGGAATAAACTTGGCCAAGATTCAGGTGTGAAGTGCTGAGGAAGGACGGTCATTCTTACACCTGCAGGTGGAAACGTGAACATGAGTTCAGTGTCAGGAGAATGATGGCCAGGGACACAACCCTTATTTGCCTGTCTAATAACTAATGAAAAGCTGCATTATGACAAATACAGGAAAAAGATGTGCTTCTGTTGGTATCCTCTCCAGGCAGACCAGGTGATTACCTAGCCTAGCCTGGTCTTGTTCCACTGTCACACTCAGCTGTTGAGGTGAAAAGTTCTTTCCTTCTACAGACTCTGGCCTATTATCATTCCCTTTGATTATTTTTTTTTTCCTTTCTGTGAAGTTTCTTTTTGGATTAACATAGGCTAAAATGTAAACGTAGGAAGCCTATGGGTAATGGAGAGGTTTACAAAAGCATATTGGCTTTTCTACCTCCTCTCCGGCGTTCTCTGAATACACTTCTTATTTGTTCTTTAGACTAGATACAATCTTCTTAGTTGATGTCTAAACACCATTATAGGGTCTTGGCCAATGAGTTGGGCTTGTAATTACTGCTAAAAGTCAACAGACATATCCAAGGCAGGTCAGAACACAAAACACAAGTGGCCACTACACCCATTCTTTAAGTGCAGCATGTACCAGTTTTTCACCCCGCAAAGCTTTGTCATTCTTTTAAAATGTAACTTGTAAATTCAGTAATGTTGAACAGGTGCAAACAAATCCTTTTGTGTCAGCCTTAAGAGCAAATGGCTCCTTAATGCTTTATAAGACATGCTTTTGATAGTGTTAGCAACAGGGAGTTAAAGATCTCATCCTGGTTAGCTTATCAAAAGGCTGTCTATGAAATTAAGCCATTGTCATGTGTAGATAAGGACACATACTCTAATATCTATGACTTTTTTTTTTTTTTATTATTTATTCTTCCTCTTCCTTGCTCCTGTCTTTTGCTTGCTTCTCATGCCAGCCTGGTATCTGCCACAACTGGTTGGTACAGGCCAGAACAACAGCTGAATGCTGATATCAACAAGGACTTATTTTTAAGCAGTCTGAGGCCTCATGAAGCCTGCAGCAGTGCACTGTGCAAGGTCTAGGAAAAACAAGATTAAGTTAGTTGACAGAAGATACTGAGCACAAACCTAGGTCCTCTGAGGGGCAGTGGAGTCAATAATGCTGCCTCCGCTTGGGCTTACTTGACATGTTAGAAGTTGCCAGAATAATTACTCTAACTGGACAGTGCTTCTTGATGCAAATTTGGTTTTAGGGGCATGGGCAGACATTTCACTAACACCTCTGGCTTATTTCTGGCACTCTTTGCAACTGTACTGGCAAATAAGTTGGGAATCTAGTTGCTCTTGTCTTCCTCACTTTTTGTGAGCTATCATTTGTAGGACAGAGGAGTAAGAAAGAAGCAGATGGGCAAGAGTAGTGGAGTGTTTTAGGTAAGGGGCTAGATTAGTCCTTATTCTTCTGATGTAGAAGTTATTACCAGCAAAGACACAGTATCTCTGTACATTGTACTCCTTATCCTTCAGCTAGGCAGCAGAAATATTGGAAACTGTCAGAGCGAGGGTTTGGTCCAAGGAGGTTTTTGTGGACTGTGGGTCCCCATGGAAGTTGCACGAGTAAGCTGCATTACTGACCTAAGTGTTGATGACATGAAATTCTCCCTACACCTGCTCTGAACTCATGGTCAGTGCAGATCCTGCAAGCCATGGCATGGGGTCCACACTGATAAAAGGCATCAGTAAGGGTGCTGGTTAAAGGGCAAAGTGATTCCACTGTCAAATTCAAATTTCACTTCTCCCTTGGTTTGACAGAACCATGTGGGCCTTTTCACATGTGCCTTATTTAGTAAGTGAGAGTGACCAGGCAACTTCCTTTCTTTCTTACACTTTTAAAAAAAAATACTGTTTCAAGATACTGGAGTAAAACTTTATTTTGAAGTACAAAATTTACTTGAAAATTGCTGTGAAAATGTGTGAAGAAAAAGCTTTTATAAACAAAATTCAGATATGTATCTAAGTGCAAAAGCTAGACTTGAATAAAAGACAGTGTCATGCTTTTTAGGAGGAATCTGTCCAGATTCTGGCGACATGGCTTTTTGGCTTCATTACTGAACAGCAGCATAATCCTTCATTAACAAATCTTCTTTGGGGTCTAACCAAAAGAAATTAAGAAGGGCAGGACATCTTGCTGAGCAAATCTTAGTCAAGAACAAATGAGTCTTATCGTTACTTGTGTGAGGGCCCTGTGGGCACCCAATAGGTTTTAACTGCCATGACTACCCTCACCTGGACCTGCACCATCAACATCAGCCTTGGGCCCTGGAGCACTGTGAGACTGGGGGAGTCCTGGTCTGAGCCATGTGAGTGCCTGTAGGCTGCTCTTAGCTCTGTCTTCTGCATTTTTTTGAGGTTTTGGCTAGACTTCAGAGATTGGCCTTGGACCCAGCTCATCAGATCATGTTTGTGTCATGATCTCCCCCAGCCGTACCTGGGGAACTCAAGTCTTCCACAGTGGAAGACTATCTATGATATTTCTTGTCTCTCAGAGACAAATTACACAAGTGATTTCCAAGTGAATCCAGCCTGATCAGGGGCTCCTGAGCTCTGTTTGACAAGGGTCTCTTGCCATTCTTCAGCCAAAACAATTCCAAATCCCACCTTTTCCTTTTATTTATTTTTATCAGGTTACCACGGCATGTAGTGCAGTGCTATCCTACTACTTTATTGTTATATCAGTCTTCCCTTAGTATTGCATACTTCAACACTGGTTTTTTCCTTGCCACCTCACCACATTTTCTTGTATTCCTGTAGTACCTGGTTTCCCATTTTACATCAGGTACTTTGTGTTCCTCCATACTGTTGTAGTGCCTATAGATTTGCTACGGCATGTATTTCTGTGTGCTTTGCTCAACAGTTCCCCAGTCATATTGGTAGAGCTTTTTCACTAAACATATCACAGATCTGATTGTTGTTCTCACTCATATTACCATTTTCTTTCTCATTTCCTGTACTCTAAAAATATCTTTTTAAGAGATCTACAGAGAAATTGAATATTCCCTGGGTAAAATCTGTTGTTGTTAACATGTTAGCAGTCTAACACAACCGTAAATACTTATACAAACTTTACCATTCATAGCCTGCTTGCTGTAAGGCTGCTGTAATTTTGGGGTGGAACACAGGATTCTTGCGTATCATCACTAAAAAGACAGTGCTGCCTTATCTCACAAGTACCCAAACTTAATGACCTCTGTTCCTAACAGATATAAATAATCATAGCTGATTCCCTTTGATGGTGTGAAGGTTCTGGCACACTATTTTGTAAGGGTTTTGAGAACTTGGATTAAACATGATGTAAAATGCAAAATTTTTATTTAAGACAAAATTTAAAATAATAATAAAAAAATCAACCAAGATCAGAAATTAATAAATTTTAAGCAAAGAAACACAACAGATGTATCCAGACCAAAAAAATTCAATTCCTCTTTGTTCTGGTTTTCTACATGCCTGCCTCTAGTTTAAAAACAATGTTTCAACAGCAGTGTTAATGAAGTGAGTTAGAAATAGCTTTCCTCGCATAAACAGGGTAAAGTGTTATAAAGTAGAGTGGCTGGATTTGTGTATGGCAAAACTGGAACAGCATCACATAATGAGAAAAGATGAAGCTCAATTTTTTACTATGCAGAAGTGATCGCTTTCTTGAACAGAGGGGAAATGAAAAAAGCAGACTGTCTCCTTCCTTACAGCACCAAATCTAGATATTTTCCCCTCTAACTCTTTTTTTTGGGATCTGGCTACTGTACTTCAGGCTGGATCGAACTTTCTTGTCTTCAAGTGTTTGCACAGTGCTCTGACCTTCAGTCGTGTGCATACTCACTCACTCATTTTCTCTCCTTGCTAAAAAACTGCCCAAAGTTTTTATCTTGAGTATGCTTTTTTTTCTTTTTTTTTGGTAGGAACTCTCCCTTATCACTATATCTTTAAAGAAGAGCGTTCGTTAGACCTATCGGTTGCAACAAGACTCAATACAACCAACAGTGACTCTTCACTGATGTGTTCTCTCTTGAGCTGTGGAAACATTTTAGATCAGCTGCTCCCTTTCCTCCATTTTCTATAGGACAAGGCACAATGATTTGTGTTTGTCCCCTTCACACTGGTGTCTCTTGGTCACCCTACCTGGGTCTGACCGAGGAAACAACACAACCTCCCCCTGAAGATCATGCTTTTATTTCTCACTCCTAGGAAGGAGAACAGTCACACTGCTGTGTAAGTGCGTGCCTTGTAAAACAAGAGACCAACTTTTCCTCCCCACCTATATTGCCAACAAAATGAGAAGTTCCTCCAGAGTGTGATTTAGAGGAGGGATCTGACTTAACCCCTTGAGACAACAGTTAAGAGGGCCTGTTCATCCCCTGGTAGGCTTGTGAAGGTAGGCGCTGTGAACATATTTGCCAGTTTGCCTTATGAGAGATTCTCGAAGAAGCTTGATTTTTGTCTTTTTCCTCCCGCTGTTCCAACTGACGTGCTCCTGCAGATGTCACTAGTGCTACATGGTATTTTTAAACCTTGCAAATCCATGAGTTTTTCAAAAGGTGCCATATGTACGTACAATCCTGCATCACATGACACCAGCACCTTTCTGCTAGAAACGCCACCAGATCTGTTATATCACATCTAATATTTACTCTGCTGCAGAAAAGATTAGGGGTAGGGCTTATTACCTTGGCAAAGAAAGAGAGACTTTAGTCATATAGATAATCATAAGTCAGTGCAGGACTTCTTCCTAAGTTGTTCTGCATAGAAATCATCGTGTGCTCTGCATTTAAAACAGAGCCTTATATCTCCCTTGGAAAAGGAGAGAAATGCCGAGCTGAGAGCAGGTCCTCAGTATTGGCTCATTGAAAAAATGTGTCCTCTCCTCTGATATAAAAAGCTTTGGTCTCATGATTGCTTTAAGACTATTCTAATTGTGGACTGCTGCTAAATCAGCCATCAGTCTCTCCTGGCCTTGCTGCTGTGGCTGTTGCTCCTGGCCCCATGGTCCTGCCCCGCTGCCATCCTGGGTGAGGGCTTGTGCAGCTGTGCAGGAAATTCAGTTTAGGGGTTGATCCAGGTGACAAGTAACCGTTTCTCGGTTTACTTGGTTAGTTTAGGGTGAGGACCTTATCTAGCTTATCACACAAGCATAGAGGTGCTAGCTGCTGGTGTAACAGAAGAGGCGAGACCTCTTCCTTCATCAGCAGCTTACTTTTGGGTCAGCTTAAAGTCACGATGAAGCTGCAGCTTTGGGTACGAGTACTTGGATATGTTTCTCATTCATTTTCTACAGTTCAGAGCTTTAGCCTGGCTGTCTTGGTAAACCTTCGGTGACTTTAGCAAAGTTGTGCCAAACCAGGATGGAGTAGGACCTTGCCTGATCTGTACAGTGGAAACTTCAAGAGGATCAGCTCAGCTGGGCTTTTGGGGATGGAGGATTTCCCCAGTGGGACAGATCTCAGTTCTACTGCTTTCGCTGGTGTGCTAAGGGTCTTAGAAACTTTAGCTCTGTCTTGAGCCCTTTGTATGGGGGAAACTGTCCGTAACTGTTAAAATTAGCGGAGTTCCCTGCTGAGACATTTACATTCAACTGATTCTGCCGCTTTTGACAACTGACTGCAAGTAGAGTCAGTCCTCAAGTATATGAAAAAGACAGTATGTCAGTGCAAATGCCTGCGTTACAGGACATGAGCCAAATTAACTTCTGGAATAATGCCATGGAAGTTAATGGGTATAGCCTCTGAAGTTTAACTGTTTGCATTATTTGTATCGTATTTCAGTAATAACTTCTGGTGTACACAGATCAATCAGTTTTCAACCTGTTCTACTATTGCTATTTCAGGTTAACTCATTGCCTGGCTTTTCTGGTATTATACTGACAGGCACACTGTTCCTTTTCTGTTCTCTATCGGTGCGTTGTTCACACTGGGTAATTTTTTCATTATTATACATCAGGTTTCCTTTGCTGTGTTCTGCCTGGGCAGTTGCCCCTTTGCACCAGACCACCAGGCTAGGTGTATCCTGATAGCAAACAGCATTGGCTCACCTCCTTTTGCAACTTTACACCTAGTGTTGTACCCTTCCTCTCTACGATGTTGGAGAAACTGGAAATACGGTCCTTTGAGGAGCTGCGTGTAAATGCTTGGTTTTTTCTTGGTGAAGAATGGCAATAGTATCTTTTTAAATATTCCTCCCATCTAGCACCCAGGTTTGTCTTCCTTGCCACTTTAATCTGTGTATACGAGAGACTGAAGAAAGGAGAGTTTAAACCAAAACTGAAGCAAAAAGGTGCTTTAATTTCCTTCAGAGATTCTTGCCATGTCCAGAGCTTAGACCCTGATCTCTGTGCAAGTTATTTCTTGTGAAGTTACTAGATTTGTTGCTCCTTGGTATTGTAGAAGGCCACATCTGCACAGGGAGAAAAAGCAGAAGGTTAGGATTAAGCTTATTCCAGTCAGTGTGGAGAGCAAATCACCAAGGTAATAGACCTGCAAAAAGATGTGACGTTGATCTGAGGAGCTGCTTTGTCATTTAAAATATAGAATAAACCCTTGACCAACTTGGAGAGGGCAATGAGTTTTCAGATGGAGCTAAGGAGGTTTCTTCTGATCCCTTGCTGACCAGGGCAGGGCTTATTAGGTAAAAACTCATGTCTAATTCGAATGGGCTCACAGGCTGAAACCAGTGGTTTTACTGACGCTCATACTGATAGGACTTCAGGGTTCCAGTGATGATGGGAGGTGGGAGGAGAATGACACTGAAACTATAGCTCCATCTGAGGAGTGATTGTGCATTTTATTTCTGTTGCACTGGGATGCTGGAGCCAGTACCATTGGTCAGCTCCAGGGGAGTTTTGCTACTCCTAATTTGGCAAAAATATTGTTTACTGTTTTTTAACTGAATGACCTGGAATATCGAGCAATAAGATGCATTTTACGTATCAGTGCTCCAATGGATAAAAATACATAATCTCTTTTATGGGTGAATAAAAGACACATAGACTAGCATACACAGACTGCTGGCATGTATGAATGTAACACTGAATTGCTGTACTTCTGTTTGACCCACACAGATCTTAAAAGGTCGAAAGAAAAAGCCTGAACCAAATGGGGGATGTGAGGCAGAGTAGTTAGTTCCCTATTAAAACAGTAAATGGGCAAAAACCCTCTGGTTTTGGTAAAGACCTTGAGCCGTATCTGAATGTCTCTTCTCACATAGCTTCTTAGATGCTAGAAAGGACTGTCTGCAGATCAGCTGAATCAATTGCCACAGAGAGATCTAGCAGACTTCTTTGGATGTATTTTTCATGAGAAAGGGAACCAGCAGAGCAACAGGTGCGACTCCATGCTGTGCCATATCCAGTTCTGGGCTGGAAAAGGTCTGACAGGTTAAATAGGGTCTTTCTTGGTTTGGTTGTGGGTTTTTTTGTTTTGTTTTGTTTTGTTTTGTTTTCCCCAAATTTGCTAGGTTTTTAGCTAAGTACCTTTTAAAAAGGATGTTAGTAACATGGGTGTAGTTTATTAGTTTGCTGGGGTTGAAAAAGATGGTTTCTCTAATTTTTGACATGTCAGCTGTGCAAAGAAATATCCAATGAGGGAAAAGTGTGTGTTGGACTTTTGCACTGCTGATAATATCACAGCTTTATGGTCAGGTCGAGGAGAGGGGACCACCTCACCCACAGTGGAGCAACTCAAAGTCTCTCTGTAGTGATTAGTATTCCTGGAGCAAGCCTGTTTATTTCTTGCACGTGAAGCCACAAAGTGTTCATATAGGCCATCACCTCATCTCCTTTCTCCTTCTGATCCTCCCAAAGCATAAATCACCCGTGTAAGAGTTCCTGTGGGTGCTTTTTGGCAGACCTTGCTGTTAGGATCTTTTCATCTTGGACTGTCTTCCTTTCTCACTTCAAGCCATTAGCCTTTGCCTTATCCCCATTGACTGCCCTGCATCATTCTTGCCTCTCCATGGCTCTTCCCAGTTTAGATTTATTAATTGAAAGGAAAGCTGCCACCATGGCCCAGCCACCTGAAGGGTTGCTGGTGAGCTGTGGTGGGGCAGCAGCCTGCAAAGAGAAGTGCTACATTTCAGACTGCCCTGGTGGCTCTTGCCATCAGCTGTGCTTTGCTGATAATCAGGGCACTTTTAGCATCCAATTTAGCTTTTCTAATAGGCAAAAAGGGCTCCACAGCTATGAGGTGAATTTGAAAGCCGTGCCCTGGCCCAAGAGGGGAGGGCAGAGATGTGAGGTGGGCAACATGGCACCATGCCCAGGACGCACCTCTCAGGAGCTATGTACCCTGTGCGTGGGGACCTGGATGGCCCAGCCTGCAGGGGCTCCAGTTCTAAATTATCTTCACATGTAACAACAAGCATCGAGGGCAGATTTGCCTAACTGAGGATTTTCCTTGGGCTTGTGAGTTCAAAGCTGGGCAATGTCCTCTGATTCTTTTGGTTTTGCACTAAATTTCAGGCTTTGCAAAAAAATAACTTCATTTTTTTTGCCTGCAAACTTTTGTTTGATTCTTGCTCCAATTTATAGCCAAAAGCTACTGACTCCTCTTTACTACCTCAAATTAATGCTACAAATGCTTCCTCAGGAGGTTTCCAGTCTATAATCTGTTTATTTGCTGGTCAAGAGTGAGTGGGGTTGAGGTGTTTTCTTGAAGGGTGAAGCAAAGAGATGAGGGCCAGCAAGGAAGACGTTTGGCTGACCACACACTTTGGCTGGGTTCTTAGGCTACTTCTACAACTGTTGGGGTGTATGAAGGCGCTGCAGTCCCTTTTCTCTGCTGAGCCGTGAATTCCCCCTCCATTACAATGTTCAGGGTGGCTCTAGTAACAGGAGCTGCTAGTCCTTTAAAGCCTCTTTTCTTTCCTTCTTTTCCTTCTCTCATCCTTAACTGCTCTGGATGTCTCCTCAGTGCTGGGGAAAGCAAAATTCTGTCTCCATCTGTGTGGTTTTGTAAGGGAAGAGGAAGAAGAAGCAAAGCTACTCTTTATTTACAACAAAAGATGCGATAGGAGGAAGTACAAGGCTACTTAACACTGAGTAGGGAAAGTAAAGTTTCTCTGAAAAACAAGGGAAGATTTGAAAAAGAAAGCAGAAGACTAGCTGCAAGCTTATTTATGTTTCATGCTGTTGGTGACTATTGTGCAACATGTGACTAAAACCCCACTGAAGGAAAACAAAATGACAGAGTGCAGTTATTCATACAAGCTTCAAATACTGTGGGATGCATTCCTTATTCATAAAAACAAAATGCTATGGTATCATTTTATTATTCATTTTGGTCCCCAACCTCATAAATGACAAAGAGGGGTCCCCAAACTTAAGGGCTGTCTGCAATACGGAGAGTAAACTATCTCTGAAGTTGGAACCTTCACACGAATGCAGACTGCCTTTGTAAAGTCAGCTGTGAGCCACATTCAGTCATGACATTTCTAAAACCTCACAACTTTTTAATAATATAAAGTTTATACTTTTATTTACATACTTAAGTTTAATAAATATTGATCAGATTAATGCTTGATACAGAGACAGAAGGAGTTTAAGTTCTTTCATTTTAAGGTCTTACATGAGCTAAGAGTTTAAGGTGATTTAAGGATTTAGACCAGCAGAAAATAATAAATTGTCTTTAGACTTTTAACGCAGCTTAGCTGCAGCTTTGCAGGCCATCCCTCAGATATTTTAAATATTTTAAGGCTTCCTTGTGCAGCAGAGTTTTCTTAAAATCCAGCATGTTTTAAAGCTGACTCGGTTATACATTATGTCCCTCTCAAAGTGATCTGTGCCACTGAAATGACCATTACCCAAAGTTTATTTTTTTCCCCCAAATATTCATGATTTTAAGGGTGCTGCAAGCAGTTTTCTTATGGCTTGGTCTTGCAGTGTCACCCTTGAAGGTAGACTACCTGGCCCTGAATGGAGCCCTCCTGCTCCCTGTTTTTTCCAGCTTCTGTGATAGTGGTCAGCTGGGAGAAGAGGCTGAAGGGGCCAGTAGTACCACTTCATATAATTGCAGAATAATTTTGGTTGGAGGGGACCTGTGAAGGTCATCTAGTTCAAGAGAGAATACTTTAAATGTATAAATAAGTTTTACCTTTTTTTTTTTTTTTTTGTCATTTCTTTCTCTATATCAGTTCTTTTGATTCTCTGAGGGAGTGAATAATAAGTGAAAGCACAGAAAGTACAGTGCTACAGTTCACAACTGTTTTCCTATTTAAAAGAGGCTTCTACAGAAAGACAAATTTTAAATGGTGGGAAATGTTTCTGAAGCAGCGAAATGGGAATCGCTATACATGGGATCCACCACAGTGTGGTACTTACCTCCCCACCGCACCCTGCCCCATCCGAGGGGGAAATGGGGTGTCATGGGTCCAGGGCACTCTGTGAGCAGCCAGCAACACCTCCTGCCACCTCACCTCCTTTCTGCCACTGCTGACAGGTCCTATTTTGTTGACTAGTTACTTGATAACGTAGTTGGTCTCTAGTGAAAACTGGACATTAAAGATGGAAAGTATTGAAAGTGGTAGTAGACACAACACAAAAACAACATTTTTCCCTGTTTCTTTCCAGGGCTTTGCTTGCATTTACTATGTCAATGTCTCCCAGACTTCGTGCACTTACAGAGCACTGTGAGCCACCACAATTTCTTTCACAACCTGGTCAGCCTTAGTAAAGTTTTAGTTGAAAATGCTATGCCTCGTTACAATGCTACAGATGGGGAAACCGAATCAAAGAGTGGGGGAGCGTTTGACTCTTGTCCAACTGATTTAACTGGAAACAGAACTGGGCTCTTTGCAACTTCGCTTACTCATATGGGAAGTTCATGGTAACGGCTAGTAACATCCAGCCTATACCTATACCAATAACTGTGTATTGCTGCTGGGCTTTATTTCCATTCCTAATTTTATTAACTTATTCACGTGATAAATTATTTTCAAGATAATATCAATTGACATTAAAATACAGGAATTTTTGAATACAAATTATGCGAAGTATTAAAATGACCCACTTATATTGGTTCTCAAGTAACCTTGCATTTAATTGCCATTTTGCAAAATTAATAGTAATGCTAGTTTTATGCTGTATTTCTTAACATGATCTAATTTGAATAATTTGATTTGAAAGTTAGTTCAGAGTACGTGTTTTATGGAAAACCATAGCAATGGTCTTTGAAAAGCACTGAGTGGGAACTGTGGAAATAAAGACAATCCCCAAGTGTCTGACAGTTCCCTACTCCCAGGTCACTTTGTTGGGCCACCCCTTCTCAAATATCCACTGCTCATCCTGAGATGTAATTAGCTTTCTGTCTCACAACTCTTCTTGGAAACCTTTGCCTGAGCTGCAAAGCTTTTGCAGCTCTTTTTCATTCTAGCCTAAATTTACTCTTGACCACTTTGTATGCATAGCTTCTGTGCCAGTGTTGTCTTTTATTTTAGGTAGGTCTCCTTTCCTTGGGCTGCTTCTCGCAGCCGCATCCTCAGTCAGCCACCCCTTGTTAGGCTGAACATCCAGACTCACATCCATTTTCCTAACCTTCCCGCTGACCTCTCTGTGCCTCTTCCAGCTAGAAGGTATCTACCTGAAACGTGGGTGACCAGGATTGTATGCAGTTTTCCATATGGTATCACCTGGGCCTCGTACAAAGACATGAATGCTTCCCTATTTTTACTGGAAATACATCCCCTGCTGCCCTCACAGTTACCTTTTCAAAAAAAGAAATTGAGTGAGTCCGGCAAGGTCTACCTTTAGTAAACCCATGTTGCATTTTATCTTATATTGCTTTTACCTCTGCATCATTAATTAGACTCCCCACAGAATGCTATTTTAAAGCCTAGCAAGCTGTTCAAGTGGCTTTAATAGACCTGTAAATATGGGTCAATTTTTTCACCTTCTTAATTGCAGGTCATACCCTTGCTGTTCCCCAGTTCTATGGCACTATCCACAACTTGATTACTTTATCAAATTACTAACAGACTTGCAAAATCATCTGACAGAGTTTTCCTTACTTAAAGCCGGATATTTCCTCATCCTTCCTATTTGAGCGCGCTGGTCACCTTTGTCTTAGGGAAGCTGCACGTTTTCTTTGTATTGTTTGGCTGACTTACCTGTACTTTTGTTCTTTGAAATCAATGATCTTACTTAAAAAACATTTTTGCTGTGTTTCCCATTTAATTTAAGCTGAAACAGTTTGTAATAACTTTGTAAAAAATATTTTCTATGATCAGCTGTCTTGTATAGTGCCTTTAATATGAACCAAACCAAGTCTGGACTGTGATCATCTCATGTTTGTTGAATGAAGGTTGCTGAGGATGAAGACACTTGTTGGCCATGCCAGCTAATGGTATTGTCAGACCATAATACCATTAGAAGCATTTGGTTGCTAACCTATGTCTAGGCTGTCACAGTTTGCCATAATAACATTTCTGACAGCACTTACCTCTTGAACAGCCTTAGTGAGATAGTTGGGCATAGCCAAATGTGGTGGTGGAATTCAGTGGCTGATCATTGGAAAATGCTTTTGTCCCTCAACAGTGATTTTTTTTGTCCTCAAGCTCTTCTTGTATATTGGTGCCATCTTTCTGTCTTATTATGGCTTCCTTCTTATATAACTGCCTTACAAAGTTCAGGTTATTTTTTAAATTTCATGGTGAAATTCAGTGGTCCCAAGGACAAAAAGGAAAAAACCCAACTATATTAATCTCAGGAATAATATTGCATGCTTTAAAATATACCCTTGCTGTGGATTTTGGAAAAATCAAAGAGGCCAAGCATATTGTATAAACTATGTTAGAAGTGTTCTCAATTGTCAAAGTGGGCTTCTTTTATTTATGGCTTTGATTAGCTGTTATTCAGTTTGGGGACATAGGGAAAATTTGGGAAGAGTGGAAGCCCATAATGAATGGCCAGGAGAGCACATTTTTCTAAAACAAAAAAACCAGCAACCAGACTATTCTATAAGCAAATGTGCCCAATGGAGATAGTCCAGACAACTGCACCTGGACACCACCTGGATATAATTAAGGTCCCAGAATGGAAGATGTGTTAAACTACATACCAGAAAATTAAACACTGTCTCTCCTTTATTCACCTGCTGTAAAGGGATGGCAATTGCTCTGAGCTAGATAGTGCAGTAGTGTGGACCCATAGGACTCTGAATACCTCCGAGGAAGATCTCTTTTTTTGGCTCTACCAGTGTCTCTCTCTCTCTCTCTGCATTGGATTTTCACTGCTTCTCTACCCTGCAAGGAGCAACCAGACACAAAGGGTATTGCTATGGTTTATACTGGCTGTGCAAGACGGAATTCCTTTCAGTCTCTCCCATGCTCATATCCACAGGCCAGGCACAGTCCCTGTGTGTCTCCTGTTTTCCTTGAAAGTGTTAATTCTTCTTAAAACAGCACTCACCATACTGTTTCTTTCTTTCACCCATTCTGTCTGTGTTATTTATTTCTCAATGTGTCATTCAGCACTGAACTTCAGAAACACTCATTTCATGTGCTGTTTTACTATCCCAAAGTGGATAAAACACAAGAAAGTTTGCAGATATTTAAATTTGGGCTATTCAGAGACTGACTTGGTTGAAATGAAATGTAATGCTTAGGCTGAAAAAAGTGAAGGGGAAAAATTAAGTTCAGCAACATAGAATACAACAATCAGTTGGTTAAAAGCTAACATAGTGCCTTTGTTAAATGTTAAAAATCTCTGTTGAAACAGTATTAGCACAGCAGGGTTGTGAAGAGCCAGAGGTAAATAATGACTCAGAGCAAATAGGCCTCAGCAGGGAAAAAAAAGCACGTTTCACCTTATTGTGATCAGAAATTGTCCTCGTATATGTTCAAAATTACACTTAATCTCATTATCGTTATATGTAATCTTGCTAAGTTTCTGTAGTAAAAGTAAATGGAAAAAAAGCAGTATGAGTAAAGACTTTCTATATATTATTATGTTTTCTCAGTTTCGTAGAGGAACTTTTGGGACAAGAGTCTGTTGCAACAGACAATGCAAATGGTGAATCAGTCCCTGGTTGACTTTCTGACCTGATGCTCCAAGGGAGGGACAAAGGGAGAGGCAGGCAATCAGATATTGTCATGGTTTGCATAACTGGAGGCTGACAGACAAGCTGGACCAAGATTTGGCTGTGCTAGGTGCTTTATAATCACATAATGATCTGGTCCTTGCCTGAAGAATTGTTAACAGCCTTGATACTCATGCAATAAAATAAAATAAAATAAAATAAAATAAAATAAAATAAAATAAAATAAAATAATAAAATAAAATAAAATAAAATAAAATAAAATAAAATAAAATAAAATAAAATAAAATAAAATAAAATAAAATAAAATAAAATAAAATAAAATCAGTACATGAAGAGCATCTCAGCCATCTGCGACTCCTTCTCAGCCTTCAGAGACCCTGGAAGAGGTGGGTCCTGAAGAGGGATCTAGGATGGTGGGTCAGACATATCTTGTCTATCTGTCTGTTGTTGGGTTCAGTATTTTTCCTCACTAACAGAATACGTGGTAATACATAAATATGTGGTGATACATATGTAAGAGCAATAGCAATGCTGAAGTCTGTGCCAGTGCACAGGGTCTTCTGGTACCTTTCTCTCTCCTTTGGGGCTCGAATGCTCCTGATGTGGAGTTTTGCTGATTCATCTTTGTTGGAGAAGCTGGGAACAGCTTGGGGACTCAGCGAGTGACCAGTGTGTGGTGGGGAGGGCATGCTCCAGGTGAAGGATCAGTGTAAAGGAAGGTGTGAAAAGGAGAGAGGAGGGAGCAGTAGGTTCATTTTCCTGCTTGTGGCTCAAAAGGGGAAGCAAAGCAGACAGAGGATTGGTGCCCTTGGGAAGAGGAGGGCAGGCAGAGGGGGTCTGCACTTTTGGTTCAGCAAAGGACTGTAAGGCAGGAGGTGAACTCGAAACGGGGATCAGCATAAGGAAAAGGGCAGGCAGCTACAAAGGTGTCATAAGATCTGTTTTTAATAGACACAAGAAGTAATGTGTATCTTGGATTTTACCTCAGAGAAAAGCTGCTGTGATCAACGTAAATGATGATGAAGGATTCAATCATACAGCTGGAGACTTTTTTGTTTTAGAATAAATTTGAAGTGACTGTATCTTTGGATACAGACTACATCTATAGGGCAGGAAAGAGGGCGATGGTGCTATAGGACTTTTCCCATCATAGGGAATAAATGCTGAGCATCCTCACACATAAGATGTCTGTTTAAAAAAGGAAACCAGACTTCTTTCTTTGTATGGAAGCACGGCTCTATCCCCAGCCAAACTTTTGTGATAAAAGCAAAGTTAGAAAAAAAGAGTATCAAACCGACTAAAGAAAAAGAATGCAAGCACAAATAAGTCTTGAAATATATGTATTTGGGCAGAGTATGAATGTTTAAAAGATAATAATATACCCTCTGAGAGATGAGGAAAGGTTCTGCCATCTCCTATTATCTGGCTTAGTAGGCTGAATAAGTGAATAATTCAGAGAGCAAAGTTTCTCCAATGAATGAGTCACTGAGACTCCAAACTATTAGCATGCAGCCAAGGCACATTGAAAAAGGAGAGTTCATCCACACTGGTTTTAGTAACTGCTCCACTCAGTGGAGAAATAAATCAGTTTTTCCTCAGTTAATGCAAGATTTGAATAACCATCAATTCCCTCCACAGTATCTGCAACACAAATGGTATCACAGATGCTTGATTGTGGGTATAAATTAGCATATTACGCCCATAGGGGGAGGCTAGATGATGATGGCTTAGTAGCTGAAGCCTGCTGGCCTCTGGGAAAGTGCAAATGTAATGTCAGATGACTCAGTCTGCCAGGTGAGCAAGAGGGGCTGTGCCTCTGCAAAACAAAAAGGTGAAAAATGAAGACATGTTGTAGAGCTGTGTCTGTGGGCATAGGTGCAGTGGGTACCTGACAACACCTACTGACATTTATTGGGGAGGAAAAGCCCTCAGCACCTTTGAAACTTAAACTGATGAGAAGAAAAGATGGAGAAGTATCCAGGTAAAATGCCACTGCATGCTGGGGCTTTCCTCTCACCTACTGGGCCCTCTTGGAGGAAGGGATATGACAACTGCTTGGAAGTTTTATGAGTTAAAAAGAGTTGTAGGAGCTATCTGTGAAAATCAGACCTCCATCTAGAAGGTAGTGTCTGTGACTGAAGATCCTGACAGTTTAAAAGCGAAAGACAAAACAGGGTAGAAGTCAGCAGATTTGCAGATTTTTGCTGGCTGCAGAGACTTAGGCAGAGGACAGAGCTGCTGTAACATCATCTTGGTGCCAGACCAAGTTGAATATGAACTTATTTAAGAATCGCATGTTATTGCATACATAAGCAAAATATTCCAAGTTCCCCACTCAGACCCCAGTGGGATATCATGAGTTCGCGAAGGACTGCTGGGCTAAATATACCAGGAGTCAGTAGGATCATGACAGCAAAAAGCAACAAGCACCGTCTTCTTTCCTGTAGTTTATTTCCCTTATTGTACTTTCTCACAGCAGGTTTTCCTCCCTGCGTTTTTTTCTATTGCCATCCTTCTTGTTCTTGCCACCCACATATCTTCTCTTTTACAAAGAAGAGTTTGATTCCTATAAATCTTCCAACACTCAACACCTCTCTCCTGGTGGCCTGTTGTTCGTGAGGCAGCATCTGCACGGTGCCAGGTGGGGTCCTTTGTCAGCGACTGACAGGAGATGCCGCTGCTGCTGCTGGTAGCTATTACGCACATGAAAAGGAAGGTGATGCCGAAGCGAGGTTGTTAGAGAACCATGCGGCTCTTTCTTCATGTTGGGAGGACAAGTCTACAGATTTCTCCTTTGTTGCTGCCTGCCAGCATGGAGCTGTCAATTATCGCCTGTGCTTTGGCACCCGAGCAGCAGCCTGGCCTCCCCCTTCCTCAGCCATCCCTGCCTCCTTTGCTGCGCAGAGCTGCCTCTCCAGGTTAATGAGGCACTGGCATAATTTTGGTGCCTGCCTATTGCGCTGACAGCCGTACCCTGTCTCCAGGAGTCCTGGCCCATTACCATCGCTGTCGCTGATCCAGGCCTCTCACTGGAGCTTCTGTGCACCTAGCAGCAGCTGGTTTCCCATGGGTTTTTCCCTGTTAGGTTTGGGGAGGGAAGACAGCAGCAGTAGCCAACACTGTTAAACAAGTGACTTGGGTAAGAAGGTTATTCTTACGGGCTGGGTCAGTCCATCTTTCGCTGCAGCTGCTGAGTGAGGAGTGAGAAAGCAAGAGTCCATTCTCCTCCTCCTCGGCCTTCACACATGGAGCAGTCGCAGGTGCCCTGTGATGGGAGTAGCTCTCTGATGAGGACAGGGAGCATATCCCTCTGCCTGCCTGCCAGGGCAGCCAGCAATGGCAACTGTGAAGCGGCAGTGGTAAAAATCCATCTTATCGTCATGAGATCAGTGAGGTGTATCCTGGGAAAGGGGAGTTTTTCATGTCCTGGGTATGCACCCGCAGAAGTGGCACCTGTGCAGGCTCTCCTGTGCCATCAGTTGCCTGCTGGTGCCATCTCATCCAGGATAGCTCCAGCTCTGCGCAGGTGCCCATGGCATCCCCAAAGTGTTCACTGCTAGTGAGGAACCCACCTCCAGGATTTCTAGAAAGAAAGTGATTCTTATGAGGTGCGAGCAGGGCTAGAACAAGGCCAGGGCAAGAGGGATGTCCCAGGCACTGTTGTGAGTGGCACACAAATGGGAGAAGCAGGCAATGATTTGGAGTGAAATTGCAACCTTCTGCTCTAGCAGGAGGCCCCAAGGGGACGTGTCCTCCTCAGATCTACCATATGGTGGGAGGAGGTGGCCACACTAATGTCCTGGCAATGTCTTCAACCAGCTCCAGGGATGGAGATCTTACAAGAACAGGGATCCCTTTCCATGGCTTGCGGTTGCAGGGGATGACCTGTAACAGCAAATGTCTACTTCTCAGTTAATCATTGATTTTCTTCCAATTCACTGACAGTCCTGAATGTCCCTAGGACTACTGGGAAAGCTAGAAAGCGAGCCGCTAGTTACCTTAATTAATTATCTGGTTTTCTTTCCTCTCAGAAACCAAGAAGCCACTTCTCAACATTCATGGGTCATGGATTCCTCTCTCGGCATCCATGCAACTTATTTAAATGTTAGAGCTATGATATCTACAGTGCAGCCAAGGATGATGACATTGGGAAGTGGCTTCTCATGTAATTTCTCCAGTCCTTGATCTTTAATGCACAATGACTCAGACACAAGGAGCCCTTCTCCCTCCTTTATGATGGCATTTTTCCACCTGATGAGTATTTTTACCATTAGATATCTTACGAGAGGAAAGACTGGTGTAGGAGTTGTGGTAAATTGCCTTGAAGCGCTTGTAATCAGTACTATTGCCAGTAAATTCATATTCTTGGAAATACTGGGATGTTGCTGTCTAAGGGATCTTACAGGCAAGGGTGATGATGAAGGGCTGCTTTGCAGCAGGAAAGCTGAGCTGGCGCAGCCGCAGAGCCCTCCAGCACAGGCACAGCTCGCAGGCAGTGGGCTGTGGTTCAGAGGGAGGAGAGTGAGAAGGAAAGGACACTGAGACTGGGCTTAGGCTGCCCCAGGCACCGCTAGTGAGCAGAGACTACTGCCTATTAACTTGCCTCCCATCACTCCTTCACAGGAGCTTTTGCTAGTACGGCTAATCCTGCTCTAGGGATTTACCAGGAATAAAAAACAGGAATAAAAATGTCATTGCTTAAACCAATGTGGTTCCACAGATAGAGGTTTCCAGTGTAGACTTAGCCTCGGGTCAGTTTTGTAAGGGTAGCTCTTGTCATCATTTACGCTAAAGCTGGACCATTGGGGAAAAAAAGTCAGAGAGGTTGCAGCATCACTGGCCCTTTGATTTTGCCTATTTCCCAGTACTTACTATTTTGGAGCCAAGGTTCCAGTGATGGGCGGATATTAGGAGAATCACAGCATTTGGTTTTGGTTTTTTTTTTTTTTTTAAAGTCCCTTGACTGTGGCTGGAATATTTACAGCCACAGTTGTAAGGTTTGAAATAATGAGAAAGAAAAATAACTCCAAGCCAATTTTTCTTATATGGGGCTACACTCCATCACTTTTTTGGTTTTGGGGGTAGTGGCCAGAGGCATGGAGGTGACCTTCCTCTTCCAGAAATGCCCTCTCCCTGCTCCCCGAAATACTGCATTCTTTATGCAGTTTCTCATCCCAAATCTCCTTTTCAGCTGCCTTTAGTAGCGGGCAGGTTTGCTACTGAAAAGCGAGACCTGCATTTCCCGTAAGGCTGCTGTCTCATCAGCCTGGCAGTACTTTGCATACAATTTTTTTTACACAACGAATGCAAAGCATCTCTACGCTCCTGAGTAGTGCCTCCAGCAGGAGGGACACGGCTCGGCCGGGTGGCGGTGGCCACTGGATGTCACTGTTGTTCCGCGGAAACCCCCCGGCAGCCACCCACGGCGGCGGTGCGGTGGCGACTGGGTGGCAGGGCACAGATTTTCACACCCTCTGCGGGGTCTGCCGGATGAAGTGCCTCCGAGCAGTCCAGTCTCACGCAAAGGGTCCTATGGATGCTGTGGGTGTGGGGTACGGATGCTATGGGTGCCACATTTTGCAACCTCTGAGGCTGTGCTGTGCCGGTGCCGCGCGTTGTTTGTGAGAGAGTCTGTTCCTTATGCACGCTGGAAGGAAACCGTGATGAAATCAGCTGAGTTACAGGACAGAAAGAGCTTCCCTGGAGTGACAGGTTTGGGCTGAGGACCGGTTCAGAGGATTCTCAGCTGCCTGGCACACAGCCTGCAAAAATACAATTGACACAAAGAGTGAAGAAATAAGGCAACACAAATCTCTGGCTCAAACGAAGCCTCTTTTCAGCCAGTCCCAGCAAGAGAGCCAGCAGGATCCCCCAGCAGCAGCTTTAGGGTGCCTCTGACATTTCCTGTGGCCGCTCACTTCATCCTTTCCCATCGCACACGGAGGTCTGAGGGCAGCGGGAGTCCGGCCAGGGCACCCAGGCTGCGGCTCACAGACCAGTGAGCATGGGGGCTGAGCTGCAGGGTGCCAGCAAAGGGGCTGGGAAGAGCACGTCACCCCCTGCCAGCACACCCTCCCTCGCTTCCCAGGGCAAGCAAGGCCTGCAAGAGGCAGTGTGTGGCCAGTCTTGCCTCGGTGAGGGGCTGGGGTGCAACTGGGCTGCCCAGTTAGGGAGATGGGAAGTGCCTTTGGGTGCTCCCAGTGCAGAGGACCGTCAACAAACACCGCCGAGGCTGTCCAGAGAAGATGACTGCATCCCGTACAACATTAAACAAACCTGTGAATACTCCTGCTTTCTGTAGGAACAGGTTAGGCCCCAGCAGGCTGTAGGGCAGGAGAAGCAGAGAGACAGTGGAGACGTAATTTTTTCTTCTTTTTCCCTCATCCCCAATACTTGTGCTGAACACAAGCCCCTGACTGACGAGGATTGGTTTGTAGATCTGAGAGTCCAACGCAGAGCTGTTGTGCTTCTGTGCTTTAGGGAAGGTTGTTTGCTCCCAATTGCCAGTCCGGCTTTAGATTAACTCCAGAGAGATGTCAAGATTTGTCTTCTCATGTGAAATGTCCTACCTTTCTTAAGACAGAAAGTGGATGCCTGTTGTTTTCCTACTAAATCCTCGTTGTCCAGTTGATGCAAAAACTTCCAAAAGTGTTTCTAGCAAAAGGAGATAGTTAAATGGTAAAAAAAACACATCCGTGCAAATTAATTACTTAAGTAAAACTTCAGAAAGGCATAAGCTTTTCCAGTATCTGAAGAAAAAACATTCTGGTGAGCAAGGTAAAATGTCTCAAAGTAACACTTCTCCTTAGGAGATATTTATTTTTTCTTTTAACACATTCCCTTTCACTGGAATCATGACCCAATAAGTTATCTAAATATGTGACTAACTTTAAGTCTTTTGGATCGAATTCCGTTGGGTTTCTGCAAACAAGGGACAGTCCTATGAGTGACACCCTAAAGTGACCTTGATTGCACTTTTAATTCTAGCAGTATTAAAAGGAGTGAGGAAGATGCCACGGAAAACAAAACTAAGATAAAAAAGTGAAGTCAGCTAAAAGAAAATGAATTGCGGACATTCCATTACTAGAAATGGATACTGAAGAAAGGTTGGAAAACATCCAGCACCTAACAAGTGACCTAACATGTTTGGTTAAGTGGTCATCTGTGCGCAGTGCAAGCATCCCTGGGTTAGCGTTAAACCCACAGAAAAGCTCCCATGGCATAATGGGGCTGTCAGGACATCCCAGCTGAAGTCTAGAAACAAGTGAGCTGTTCCTTGGTGTGTTCCCTGAATGCATTTGGAGGAACCGTGACCTTCCCAGTCCCCATGTCTCTGTGCTCCACCAGAATGGGACCGTGGCTGTGGCAGGCAGAAGAGGCAGTGAGGTGCCTCGAAGTGTCTGGCTCTCTGAGCCCATCATGCTAGCACTGTGCTGCTCACAAGACTTGCTGTGAATTTTGGAAATAATCTGTACTAATGCCGCTACCTGGCCCGTGGGTAGGGTCTGACTCTTTTCTAGATGTCTGGGAGAGGGGAAAAGTGAGTGCACAAGGTCTCCTCCTGTCTGTGTGGATGTGCCCTACGGATGCTCTCCCTCACCTGGGGGCCTCTGTCCCTGGAGAAGCACACTTTGCCCCTTAATTTTTGTAACCCAGGAGACTGCTTGAATCATAATGGGCCATTCTAATACAAGGAAATACCCAGACTAGTGACTTCTTAAGCTTTTTTTTCCTTTGATCTTTTCTTCCTGGAGGCATTTATTTGATCTTGGAAGGATCTTAGGGCTACAGTCTGCCCTAGCAAAGATATGACAGAGAGCAGAGGAAAGAGATTTTTGAGTCTTTTCTTCCGACTATTCCCCTACATAACACAGGCAAAATATTGGCATGTTTCTCCCAGGAGCATAGGGGTAGGACATAGCAAATCTGAATGAAGAGAAACTAAGTGAAATTTCTAGGATAAAAGCAATAGGAAAAGGTTAGGGTAGGATACTCTTCTAGAAAGTACAACATGGGTCCCAGGAGACTTGGATCCAGGAGACCTGACAGCCTCTGTAAAACTATGTAAAGGCCACCTGATTGTTTCGTTCCTCAGCTCCCCACCCATGAAATGTCCCCTGCCCCTTCTCTATTTAGCCCTAGCAGGACTGTGACTTTTCCCGTTAATACAGCAATGGACCAAGGGGGTCTCACTTTCTGTTGGAGCCACTAGAGGGGACCAGAGTAAAATAATGAAAATAATTTTGCCATGTAGGCCAATAAAGACATATTATCTTTACCCTTTAAATACTGGTCTCGGGAATCAACCCAAATGTCAGTTAGGCTTCCAGAGTTACCTGCCAAAAATTAAACATCTTCTCCGTTTCTTCTTTCTTCCTTCTTTGAAGTAAGCTTCATCTGCATACCTGGCATTTGCATTGCCTTGTTAGAGGAACCAAATGGTGTCCATCTGCAGACACAAAATATGGAGGGGCCATCTGGGCTGCTGAAGTGCTTCCCTCCCCTCATCACATTCATTCCTGAAAGCGCTGAGAGGAGTGTTATATACCGGAGAGAGATCAGATTCAGGCACAAATGGAGAAAAGCTGGGGAAAGCAAAATAAAGCATCATCTTTATGATTCCCACCCCACCAGCTGTGGCTAGGGAAATAAAGCAAACCCAAGACTTCAAAATCCAGCCAGTGAAACGAAGGTGTGAGCAAGGCAGCGGCTCGCACTCCTTCCTCCATTACTTTGCCTGTCCCAGCACTCCCTTGCCCGCTGCCTACTTATTTGCCAGGGGCAATGACGGTGAGCCAGGCAGGGCAGGGCCCCTTTCCCCCTGACTCTCTGTGGAGGGGAGCACACTGGCAGTGCTACGGGCATAACAGCATCTCCTAAACCACATCACTGACAATCAGTCAGAAGCTGAAAGTAAACAACTTATTTACATGCATTTTAAATACAGCTCGGTGCCCGGCAGCCCGATTATTTTGAAAAGTGGGTTAAAAAAGTCACTGTAAGGCAAGGACCTTACATACCAAGCTCCAGCCCTTGGTGCATTAATATGGCTGAGTGGAGATACTAACATAACCTTACCTGTAATGGCATGAACACACCACTGTAATAATTCATTTAGAATGATGACACCTGAGACCTAATTTAAAACTCCTAGATGAATACTGTTCTCACATTCAAACCCCAAGGCTGCTGCAAACACACCTAAGAAATCCTAAGAACTATAGTGAGTCTAATTGAATTGGACTTAAATGGACCATTGAGGTGGCCTCACAGAGCTCTGGGGAATTTATATTGTCTATACCGTATCAGAATCACAGCTTGAACTGAATAACGGGTTACATTCAATCATGTTACTGTAACTCATGCTTGAGGAAAGGGGGAAACCTTTTGCTATCAGCAAGGCTGTATGGAAAACAATTTCAAATCACTTTAAACCCGGTTGGCAACTACTTTGCCAATTATGGAGTCCTTTGGGAAAGGTGTGTGCTAGGGCTCGGGACTAAATGATTTATGTCAAGCGCCCCAGTCCCCGGAGGCACATACAGGAGGCTGGAGAGGAGGTGCTTGTGGCTAATTATTTCTCCTAAGAATACTTTAGCAAGGTAATTTGCGCTTGCAGATGAGTCACTCTGCACACTGAATATAACACAGGGAAAGCAGAGACTTCAGTGCTACAGCACACAGACAGATAAAAGGGAAATGAACGGGATCTTCAGTCCTTAATCTCATATGCAAAACCCCAGCCCCCCTCGGCTCCCCTGGCCTGCTCCCCTCTCCCCCAAGGGCCCTCACCAGCCGTGCTCAAGGGGGGCCACAGAGGAATGCCAAGCAGAACCTCATCACCACACCTAATTACAGAGAGGAGCTGGGCATTTAAAAGCCTGATAAAAGTGTGCCCTCTCCCACTCTGGGTGAGGGTGGTGCAAATCTGCTGGCGGATGGGCACGCAGGAGGGAAAAGCTCAGCAAGCTGAAGCAGGGAGCGGCCAAATGCCTTTCCAGCGTTTCTGCCTGCGCATCCCCTCGGCGCACTGGCAGTTTCTTTGCTCCCGTTGTCTAAAATCTCCTCACAGGTGCACTGTTGACACTGTGTTATAATTTATGAAGCCGCAGATGCCTGGAACATGTAATTCATTTTGCAGATGGCAAGTGTAAATTCTGCTGTTCCTCACATGGCACAGACTTACCTGTTAATAAAAAAGCCGACCTCACAGATCCAGGCTACTCCAAGAGAGGTGTAGCACATCCCTTTTGGATGTGTTGCTGCCATTGGGTAAGGCATAAATAGCAGTGATCTTGCAAACGATTCAAGCCTGATTTCAGGGTCCCCTCTGCCCCAAAGCTCAGGGGTGCGAGGTTTGGGACTGACTCAAACCAGGGTGAATTACAGTCTGAAGTTTGGGGTTGATTTGCAGCCGAACCACGTGTTAGATGGTCATGCACTTTCTGAACACTGCCTCCCAGATTTTCAGCTGATTTTAACCTGTATCATATAATTGAAATTGATTCAGGCCCTCTCATTCACGCTGCCTGAGGTGCTGGCTTTGGGATTTCAGTACCAGTGAGAATATGAATTCGTGACAAATGCAGAGCTGCTCTTCTTGATCGGGAGTTAGTAGAGATGCAGACACACTCCCCTTTTGAAAAATGCATTTGTGGTTATCTGCTGCTTTGAAGCAGCTGAGAAGACAAAAGAGTGCTGAAAGTCCGGATGGAAATGCCACTCAAATCTTCTGAGCCCAGATGGGGGCACAGATGAGCCCTGAACCCCCAATTGAGCCCAGGGCTCTGCACAGCAGATGCACTGGTTGCACTGGTGCCTGCTAGCATGTGGGTGGGTAGTGAGCCACAGGGGATGCAACCTGCAGCTGCAGGGCTGTAGATGGATCAATCCACAGTAATAACCTGGGAAAGATGTAAAGCACCTTTCTTTTTTTCCTGCAGTGACACAGGCAATAACACAGCTGTCATAGATGGAGAGGGGCCAATGGATTTGCTAACCCATAGCAAACAGATGAGTTGTGAAATACTGAGTAGCTAAACTGACTGGCTTCAAAACAGCAATCCGACCAAACGTGGCTCCTGGGTAAACCTAGCTTGTCCAAAGGATCTGTGGACTTCTAGTCTGCTTATGCGACAGCCTTTCATTGGGAGTGAGAAGCAAAATCCATTGTTGTTGACCCGATTAAGGCTTGGCTGCAAGGAACAGTCACTGCTGAGAGGCTTCTCTCTCAAGCACCAGCCGCAGGGGAAAGCCAGCCTAACACAGGCTGCCAGGGCAGCGAATGTGCAGTGTTAGCAGGCATCATAAACCCGTGGCTGGCAATAAAAGGGTCTGTAGCTTGTCGCATTCTGGGCTATATATGCTGAAGTGAGCAAGCTCCAGGAGAGCCTTCATTGGGATTTCCTTGGGTTTTTGCTTTTCTTTGGCCATATTTGAGCCTGCTGGATCTCGCCGGAGTGCAGGAATATGACCTTAGGTTAGTCTCATAAAGGAGGCAGGGCACGACTGCTCTTCCCTTGTGAATTTAAGCCACAGCAAAGCTTGTGTTGGAAGCTGTCACCCGGCATGCTGGCAGGGTGCAGTCCTCTGCCTGATTGCTCCAGCCCCCTGGTTTCTTGGGCACTAACCTGCCCCAAAAGCCTGTCTGTAAGAGAGTAGCTGGAGCACATTCAGCAGGGAGCATGCATGAAACGGGGCACTGGTTCAGCAGAAAGTCTTTCACTTGCTCTTTTTCTTCTTTTTGATCCACTTTCCTTGAGTCTTTTCAGGCGTGCTCACCATCAGCCACACAAATCCCTGCCACAAGAGCTTAAGAGTGATTCTTTCTGTCCCAGCTGATGAGAAATAACATTATTCTGCAATATGGTCAAGATCTTCCAGGTCTTTTATTACCCAGAGAAGGATCACAGAAAAACTAATCACAACTTTTCTTCTGTCAGTACAGGGAGTTTACAGCTATGTTATGCAGACCTTTTATGCATTTCTTTGTATTTTATTTTTTTTATTCTTCCCAATCTCTTTTAAGCTTCTTCCCCTTTGCACATCTGAGCTTTGCTGATCACAGAGGTCAAACAGATTGAAAACATGTGTGCAAGTAAAGTGGCTTCACCTTCGACCTCAAGCTATTCCTCCTTGGGAACATTTAATTTGCTCTAACCAAATGTATTTTTATTTTAATGGAATGCTCTTTGCCTGAGGCAAACTGTGTGGAAGTCCATCAGCTGTGTTTTCATTTTACCACTTTGTAGAAAAGTGTATTAATCCATTTTGCTTTACATCTGGAATTTTTTTAACACAGCCCTGGGATTTACCCCTCTATCTGCAGCACTACCCATGGCTCCTGTGCAAAAAACCAAACCAGACCAATATGAAATAAAATGAACCAAAAGAGGTGTGTTAAGAACAAAAGTTGATCCTGATTGCAAAGGGCAAATTTTTTTGGCATGCTGGATCTGTATATTTCTATTTCTGGTAAGTCATGTATTTTCCAAGGATGATGCTATGTGCTTTGCCAGAGTGCAGAGGATGTGAAAATTTGGCTTATAACGCTATCCTGGATCCTTCTGGTAAGGTGAGGTAAGCTTTACATTAGGATCAAGCTATGGCTGCAGCTCCTCATTTTCAGCTTGCGTCTCACTGATGTAATTCAAGGCTCACGGCACTTTGTGGCAGAACACAATGCAGAATTTCAGATGCAACCATTTCAGATTCTGTTAGAGTTTTGATTGCTTTGAAAGTCTTACACATTAGTTTCTCCTCAGCAGCTCCCTTAAGCCATTTGGAGCAATTTTCAAGCTGCTATCCAATGCATTCATGCATTGCCCATGCATATCTGCCCAGCCTACCTGTTATTAGTATAATAACCAGGAGATATAGCTGGCTTTAGTTTTATTTTTTTGCTTTGTAAGAGATAATTTCCAGCTCATGTAATCTTCGTTGTTAGCTGTCCCACCATTCTGATCCTGCCACCTCTCATTTCTGGGTCGAGTACTGAATTCGACACAAAATGACAACCCAACATGAGAAAGCCAGAGTAAATGTCATCCCCTGACACACCCGAATGACAGAGCGGGTCTGTGCCCGGGCATCTCCATTCATATGCATAGTCCCCGCATCCTACTTGGACAACTCACTACTGGAAGGAACATGCCCCCGCTCCCCGAAGCCTGAAAAGCTGAATGAGCCCCTGTGTGGCTGCAACATTGTCCTACTTTTCCACTGTGCCTCCACTTAACAGTCTGCTGTCAGAGGAAATTATTTCAGTACTACTACTGTCTAGAAAACTACAAAAAGCCATACCAGCAGCAAAACCAAGGATGGTGTGTAGATATATAAAGCTGTATTTCCTCCTCTTGTGGATCCAAGGGAGGATTCCCATAGTTGCAGGAAAGCAGAGCCTACTGAGATTATTCACTGTAAGTAAATTCAGTAAATAGGGGGGATGGGGGGAGTATTTTTTTTCCTTTTCTTCTGTGTGTGCATCAGTTATTCCTCAACAAGATCCAATTTCTGTCAATGGGAATATTATTCCTAAGTATTTGTTAAACAGCTTGGACAAAGCATTTTCAGTCCAGTGAGAGGTTCACTTTGGCTATTCACTATTCATTATTCATGGTGTGTGAGTGTTCACATAAGTCATATGGTATTGTCTCTGCTCCTTACTTGAATAACTCTAGTTAAACAGGAGGCTAATGAATGTTGGAGCACACATGGTGAATAGCTAATAACAAGGAACATGTTCTCTCACTTGCACCTGTACTCAGCAATAACCAGGGCTCTCTTACAGCATGGGGCGGTGGGGACGGTAACCTGGTCCTCCCAGCTCCAAAGGCCTCTTTTCCCCCCGCTGTGGCACTGTGTTTGCTGTGCATGCGCCATACAGGTCACTCTGGGCGTGTAGCATGTTGCTGTGTGCCATAAGACACTACTGCTTTGCTCGGCTGGACTTGGGGCCTCAGGAACCCATACGAGGACTCCACCTGTAGACACTTGTATATAAACCAGCTAACTTCTCAAAATAGGGGGAAGAAAATGGGAATCTGGTTATTTAAATGTTAGGAAACAGGAAAGAAACATGGGACAAGACCATGGACAACCCAGCCCCTTACGCTTTACTCTAGCAGGAAATCCAGCTCCCTCATATTGCAGTTCTGATGCAGAGGAACCAAGTGGTGCCATGGATGTACCTCCACAGCAAACTGAAGATGTAATTTTAGCACAAGAAGAGGAATCAGTGCCAGGTGCCAGTTAACCAGCATGACTATCAGTTCCCCTGAAGGCGCACTGCACGGGCTTCAACACCCGCTGGCAACCAGGGACGTGGGTATGTGCCTGGTGACTAGCTTGGAGGCAGGACAGCTGCAGCCAGACTCGAGACACTGTGCAGTCATGTGGCTGTGACCACCACCTTTAATGTGGAAGGCAAAAGCATCCCTGATCATACACCTTTCTCCTTCTTACCACCCTTATTCATCCTTTTTAGGTGTGTTCTCTTGTGTCTTCCATGATCTTACGCTTGCCACTACTAGGTTAAAGCTGGCATGCTCATGATATCACCTCCCCCAATTTGGTTTGCAGCCGTGTCCACTGCTGCTGAGACCCAAAGGTACCTCTGAAAAGATGGTAAGTGTACTCCATATACACCATCACAGTCATTGATGGAGGAGTGTAGAGAAAAACATTCTCCTTTCAAAAGCATCTATCCTTATTTCTCTGTATTGACATCTTCAGTTCATGCACTAGCATATGCTCACCCTCCTCATATGCTGTGCTAAGCCCTCTCTCCAGAGGGATTGAAGGCATGTGTTAAACCTGCTAGGGCTCATAAAGTCTGTGATTTAGATGAAAATGTGTGTGGTGGAGTTGCTATCTGCTAAGCAACTCCTTTTCCATGCCCTACTCTCTGAAGCTGGTCAGAGTACTTCTGAGGAGTGGATATCTTTAGGAATTTAACCCTTTGGCCCAGAAAACTTTTGGAATTCAGGGAGAGTTTACTGAAGTAGCATTTGTGGCCATCCAAATATATCAGGTGACTTACTGCTCACAAGAAATAGCAAACTGAATATATCACTATGGATATGCTGAAAATATCTTAAAATAGTTTATATTCACCAGTTAGCACATGTCTCTGAAATCTTCAAAGAGCTGGTATGTTTGAGGGAAAGGCTAAACATTTTCAGCTGTTGTTTTTGAGAAGCAGAGGTGGACCTGCCATTGCAGGTATCGCTAGGGAAAAAGAGAAGGTTTGGCTGTCCCCAGGTGATGGTTAGACCTTGGATTTATTGGATCTCTTCTGGCAGTTTGTTCCATTGCCAGATACCTTTGGCCAACAGTGGTGGTTTTGCCATCACAATTGCCTTCATATTTTTAGGGGTTGTGTAGCCATGAAAGAAGGTTTTATGCCTCCTTCTTGTTACTTAGGAAGCTGGTGGGGCAGGACTGCATTGCTATGTTGCTTTTGCCTCTTCATAGTCTCGTGCTCTCCTATCTGCTCACTGCTTCTTCCTTTTTCATTTCTCATCGGGGAGACTACGAGGTCTCTTGGTGCTGGGAACATTTTTCCCCATGTGTTTGCAGTGTCTAGCACAACAGAGCCCTGATCTCTGTTGCTGGATACTAGGCACTCAAGAAATACAAACAATAAATAATACTCGTTCCTGCTGCATTGGTCTACCTGTGCTATAGATCAGAGGGGAGAAGGTGGCTCTTAATCTTCTTACTGTCAGGATTATACGGGTATATTTCTGATAGAGAACTTTTAAACTACCATACAGTGAAATGTTGGAAGGTCTCTTGTAAATCATACTATACTCACATATAAACATAACTTAAATCAAGCTGATGAGCAATACCCTCAACAGGATAAATGTCTGATAGTGGATTTATTTCAGATCTGTTTAAACAAAGGATTGATGACGATCGATATCTGTCCTCCGGATGAGTGAGGAAACAAAAATGCTAGCGATCAGCTAAGCTAGACCACTTGATGTCACTATTGCTTGACAATGAGCACATGGAACGGCAACTGCAAAAGTATAAATGGGGTTAGTTGAAAAGAAGAGTGGGACAGGGGGTTTAAAGGAGGCCTCTGGGCCATCTATTTAAAAAGAACGAGAAAGATACACTATTTAGGAATGCGCATAAATTCTGCTTCTGTACATTTAGCAGCGTTAGTGGAGAACTCCCTTTCTGTACGCACAGCTGCAAGTGCTCTGTCTCGGGTTTTGAGTGGGAGGATTCATGCGCTTTTCGCTTGTTCACTGTAAGAAGGAGACACTTTCCTCATCTCTCTGGCACCTCTGTGTAAAAAGCATTGTGGTATGGGGCAGAGGGCCCCTCTGATCCAGTAGTCCAGGCTTATATTAATAAACTTCTGAATTTACCGTAATGCCAAGTAAGACTGAGTCCATAATGATAACTATGAAGCAGAATACTTTCGTCCACTGCCATGAAGCTTTCTGGCTACCTGGCTGTTTTTTACTAAATGCAGCCTGGATTTCTTTTGATGAGTTTGGGACCTCACCTGTGCAGTCGTCAGAGGAAACATTTCTATTTGCTTACTGCAGAGATTTCACCATTCAGCGATCTTGTTAGTCACAGCTGAACCGGTAAATTATTTATCAAAGTCCATGGTGAATAAATATCTAATACTCCTACCCACACAACTTCATCTAAGTCCCATGGAACCGGGCAATGAGTTTCTTCTCCTTTTGAAAGGCCTGAGGTTATTAAATAATTCAGAAGCTTTTCTCCTGGCTGTGATAAGATGCACAGCTTTAAACTACCTCAAAGTGTTTTTTGTTAGGAATTAAGCTATACTGGTCACCCCTTTTTCTTTGTCTTCTGGTAATCCAGGTGTTTACTTGGATGAAAAGTAGGTGAAGGCCTTTGTGCATGAAATTCTGACACCAATTAAAAAACAAATTCTTTGTTCTTGGAAGGACTAAAACCATAGGCAGTTTGGGTATCTCTTTCTTGGATCATCCTCCGTTATGGAGACGTCTTGGAATTGTCCTGTTTGGGAGGAGCTGCAAGTGTGCTGTGTGTGCTCTGAATATTTCTATTGTATCTGCTGGAAACTTTTAACTTTTTTTTTTAAATTATCAATAATAAACTCATTTTTTCCCCTGCTATTGGCTTTCTCCATTGAGCATTAGTGTTAGTTACAGCTGCTTACACGTCTCTGATTACAGGTGAGGGACAGAGACAGGCAATGTCTAAATTATTTGCACACACAGGATGCCCATATGTGGGATTTAACCCATGTCTCCTAAGGCATGAGCCAAGTGCGTTTACCATGGAACAAGCTTTCCTTAGTGTTAGGAAAGTAAAGCTTGAATCTCACCAGTCTCCAGCAGGTCCCATTTCTTTCTAAAAGAAGTTCAGCATCACAAGCAACATCTGTAGGAACCTGGGTTTATTTCTTTATTTTCCCTCTAGAAACCCTGTGTGGATGACTACAGTAACAGGTGCCCTCTCTCTCCTTCTCAGGGAAAAGGGAGATGAGCCCTTGCAAGGAGGGTGATCTTCTATCACTTCAGCAGCTTGAGGACTCCCATTCCTGAAACCTTAGGAATTGGCTCAGGTGTCTCTTGGCCCTTCTCAACAAAAGACCAAGATACAACATTAAGTAAATTTTAAAGCTGGTGAAATATGTAGTAGCTCCACTGACATATCATTGGATGGTCACTAAAAGCGGACAATTCAAAATAATGGTGCACTGAATCAAAAATCTGCTGTTTTATTTGCAAATCTTTCAGTCCAGGCATCACACTTTGTATGAGCTGGAGAACAGAGGTGAGATCCCAGCTGGCACCTCAAACAGAACTGTTGAGGACAAGCCAGTGCACCCTTGTGGCATGGTGCACTCTGCTGTTAGTCTAGCTGGCTCCAGTGGAACTGCTCATGCTAGTACAATCATGATTTAATCATATTAATAGTGCTGCGCAATTGAGAGAAGCATGGCAGAAAAGACAAATATACATGAAAACACTCTTTCTGCCAAGCACTGTATTTTTTGTACAAAATATTGCAGCCTCTTGAGAATTTTAAACCACCCTAAAGAATTTCATGTTGGGGCAACTGTTCTTTACCAACTTCTGTAACTTGTTTGAAAAATAATGGTAGAAAGGCTTTTTTTCTCTATTAAACTACATATGTTTTAAGAGTAATTTCCAGGGACTCCTTATTAACTTCTATAGCTCCCTGTTTGATTTTCTTTTTTTCATAAAAAATATGATTGTAAAACTCTAACTAATGTGATTGGTGACCAAGCTTCAGGGATGTGTCATGGCATCTTTAAAAGAGTTTGCCTTCATTTCATTCAGTCCATTCTCTGGCAATCTCCAACCAACTGTACAAGAACAGAAGAAAGATCCAAGCATTTAAGCTGGATTGTGAGTGGGAAGGAATTGGAACAGTCTTTAATGAGCTGTAGCAGTTTGGTTTTACTTCTCTGATAGTCATGCATACTTTAAGTAAAAGACCAAATTGAGCATTTTAAGATGTCTTAGTCACCCTATCATTTTAGCATTACCTGGGCATTCTGGTGTGCTCTCCCATTACAAGACCATTCTGGAATCGAATGGTCAGCGATGATAAACAGTGATAATAGATTACTGAGTAGGGGGAAGGTAGAAGATATTAATAAGGTAAGATTTTTAATTAATTTTTCAAGTTAATTAAAATGTCCAAAAGCACAATAAAACTGCAGAAAATCTGGCAAGGGAATGGCAGCCTGTCTGATTAATGCAAGTCAACTGTCTTCTGAGGGTAATAGTAATAACGATGAGATTATGGATATGGAAGAACCTGCTAAAGAGATATGAGATGCATGTGGAATACAAACTGTGTCCTAGTTACTATTTTATGGTGCACAATGGATCTTATTAAGGAGGAATAGCAGTAAGAATTACCACTGAATTGCTCAATAAAAGTATTGTGTAATTAACAGTGCTGCACCATCAGCTTGAGTGCTACCTCCCATTGATACTCCATACCCTCCATTTACTTTTGGTTTTTAACTAACGTATGGTAGTTGCAGGCAGCTTGAAAAACATGTTGCCTTGTGCGTGATGATGTTTGGAGGAAGGGAGGCAAGCGCTGAAGTGCTGGAGTGAAATACGATATTCAGAAGAGAAGGTCTTGCACAAGTGAGAGTTTGATACTCCATTCCCTCAGTGAAAATAACACTAAAACAAAATAATAACAATAACCATGATAGAGAAAGTAAAAACACTTCCTTTCTGGCATCCTTAGTCTAATGAGGTTCCAGTTTTGCAAGCATGTGCTCCCCATCCAAGCAGAAAAGAAACCCCACTGAGGTCAGTGCAAAAGTGATGAAAGAGATTCACTGATGGCTATTTTTTCAGAGCATTAATTTTCTTATTAGTTAGTTGGGTGTTCTACGCAGTGTCCGACAGAAATCTTGTACTATATTAATTAGAGACATCAGTATCATCTGGGAGAGGATACTTGGATAGTTCTGTCTTGATGGAGAAGAAGTCAATATCATCAGAAAAACTGTGGTGTTTCTAACCCAGTTTTGCAGATCTAAGTGCTGGCAGTAGTTCACTTAACTCTCAAAGAAATATCCTTGCCATTGAAGGATAGATGTAAACCAAAGCTCATACCTTTTGAGCTTTGCCCTTCATTGCTTTTTATAGAAAAACACAAGCTGCTGGCTGCAAAGCCAAACTCTTCAAAATTAATATCGAAAGACCAGTTCGACCACAGATTTGGCCAGACCAGAAATGAGATCTGAACTGCCCATGTGTTTCAGGACATTTGGGGCCTGAGTTATGGTAGAGCAAGCCTGTGCTCATAATGAATTGCTAGCTTTTTTTTTTTTTTTGCTAGCTATTTTTTTTGGGTTCTTGGCTAGGTTATGCTATGTCCCATGTTCATTTTATTCAAGCTTCTTTCTGTCAAGAGCAAAATTCTTAATTCCATCTTCAGTGTTTACCCAGGCTGCTCTTAAAAAAGAAAATAGTATCTGGAGGATTTTAGTCTTGGTGAAATAATAAAGTAAAGTAAAAGCCTCCTGTCTTGAATTCTGAGTAGGCTGCATCAGCACATGCAAGAGAAATTGTTGCTATAGATTGCCTCGTTATTAAAAGGGGAGGGTGGGGAACGGCAAGGAAGGTTTGAAGCCTGTTGATGTAAAACAGAACCAGTTTATAGGGAGCTGGCTGAGGACTGAAGTTTTATAAGGTGCACTTTAAACAACCGTGCAGTGTACTAAAAATATCATAAAAACTATAGCTTCTAGCCACAAGTTTCAGAAAATGCTTAGTGGCAAAAAGAGAAAAAGCTGTAAGATATAGGGCATAAAGAAAATCTGATACACAGAATGGAGGAACATTTAGGTCTGTGCTTTTGCTTCAGGCTCCAGTTTAGTGCAAGCACAAGAAACCACTGCTAATACTGCCATAATGTTCAGTAGGACAGCATACATCTTCTTAGTGGCAGAAGTATATAAATGCCACAGGAGGGGAGTCACAAAACATTCAGTATCTGAGACCAATTTAGATCTTTCTCTCCACCCTCTGCAGATCCCATTGACACCCACAGAGATGCTGCCACCCATTCTGCTATTTTTCTCCTGAGACCTTGCAGGATTCATCAAAGCAGCTGAACTGCTCAACACTTGTCAAAGCCCATTGCTCCTTCACTCCCATTTCATCAGAAAAACACTGCCTGCAGAGGCTGGGGTGAGGAGTTCCCTCCATAAGGCCTCCGGCCAGCCATGCTCCTGGAATGGGCCACCCTGCTGCTGGAATAGCAATGACCCAAAGAGATGGTCTGCCATGTTGCAGGCTTGGAAGCCAGTCCTAAAAAGCATTATCAGAAACCAGCCACTGGTGTTGTTCGCACCAGGGGTTTCTTAAGTCTTTTCTTTGTGGCTGTTTGCTCCCAGCATCTATGGAAAGGAGAGGTAAGTGCTGGGCAGGTTGGTTTGCATCTCATGTTTACGTGTGAATTGGCCTCTGGAATTGACTGCTCTTGGAAACAAGAGGAGAGGCTGGAAAGGGCAGGAAGGTTGAAATGAAACAGAAAAACTTGCAGGGATGTCATGCACATTTACTGTACTTACCTGGGCATTTAAATGCTTTGTTAGAAGTGCATGGCATGGCCCTGTCAATCACAGGATTTTAAGGGGCCCATCAGAGACATCTCTCTGAGGCAGAGTACGTGCCTCAACCTCTCCTGGCTACACGCCGTGTCAGAAAGGTATTAACTCACCACTGATCTATGACAGGAGCAAACTAAAACATCCCAGTGCCAGCTCAGCTGTGCTGCCTGGCACAGATGGGATCAAACAAAGGCTCCTTCCCTTCCACCCCGTTTTCGGAGTCAGCCACTCTATCCGATTTAAGGAGAGGGGATGATACCTCGGTCTGCAGTTTCAGTAGCAAATCCTATATGGTGGTTGCAAGGCAAGAGGGAGAAAATACTCGTTCTGAAAACCACCACAAGTATTTTTTTTACACGACGTTAAAAGCCTGCATTTAAACACTCCTCTCCCAGTCCCCACTTGCAATAACAGGAGCTGGGGTCAGGCATCCTTTCTCACAGTGATTAATACCTTACTACAAGAGGACTGCCATTAAAGGGAATGAGACAGCCTGCCGAGCAAGGCTTTCCTCTGCGGGAGAAAGAGTGGCTCTGTGTCTGCAGACTGGCAGGGACTGAACTTCCCGATTTTCTCTGCAGCTCAGGCAGTCAGATCTCCAACTGCCATCTCTTGCATCCTCAGTTTATGGCAAACATAAAACAGGAGGCCATTTAAAAAAAATAAGATAAATCAGACCCTAAATTTAAATTGTGCTGATATAAATCATTCATGCAACAGATTGCATTTATTTATTGCCTTTGTTTGCAGTGTAAGAAATCTGTCAGATGCACCTCATAGAATTCATAGATTAAAAAATAAAAATCCTTAAGAGATACAGGCTTTGTGCCCAAAATGCAGCACTTTCCTATTAAAACCTTTAGTCATCTTCAGGGGGGATATTCTGGCACTGTTTCCCCCATCATCTTCTTTCTCCTTCTCACCTCTGAAGTTCCTTCCCAGTCACAGGGATGCATTTTGTGCTCCAGCTCCTGCAGCCCGTGGCCCTTCCGACCTCAGCTCCAGCCCATCGCCTGACCAGAGGAGACCCTGCAGCAGCCTCACGGGCAGCAGAGCACTGGGGAGGAGAAAGCGACCTTGTATCTACTCTTGGGACCAGAAAGAGAGGACAACAGTTCATTTCAAAAAAACCTAAGTGGGGCAGTCCTTCAAAGACCGAGAGTCACCTCTCAATAGTGGGACATCTGGTGACATTAGCTGAAGTTTCATAAAAGCTCCCTATGGCCTTTTCAGAAATAGAGCAGGTTTCAAAAAGAAAGAAAGAAAGAAAATACAGAGCCCTATGTACTGGTGTTGATTTATTTCCATCTTCTGTCATAAGGTACTGCTAAATCCAGCAAAGGATCTTAACTTGATTTTCTTCTCTGAAACAGGAGAGATGGCTAGTCGTGAATGTATGTTATTTACAAAGACGTGGTTTTGTCCTGCTTTCTTTCTTTATTTCATTATTTATTGAGTAAGATAATAGCTTATGGTACTTACACAGAGCCAGCTGTTTGCAGGATGCCAAGAGCAGGTGGTCTGGGAGGCCTCTGATGAATTGCAAAAGACACTTACCAGCTGCTATCGCTGTGTGAAATGAGCAAACCTGCAAAATCTTTATTTTCAATTGGATTGTACTTTTAAGTAAGCAAGGGAGACAGCCAGTATAACTACAGACCATGACCAACAACCCACATAAAGTGTGTGCAAACACAAGTGATTAATGTACCAGGATTTCAAAACATCTAAAACGAACGAGTCAGGTTTAATAGGGTGCATGAGAGGGAAGGGGAGCAGGAAAGGAAGGGTGGGAGCCGGGGTATGCATGGAGGGGTTGCAGGGCAAGGGGCTGCTTACATGGAAAGAGGAATAAGGCAAGAAGGAACTATTTGATGAGCCTTAGTAGTCTATATTGGGTTCTTAGCAATTCCCATATTTTTATTCTGTGTTGTAAACAATGATGTTGTACTTGAAAGTTTTTATGGCCTTTTTCATTCTTTCTCTCATCACCCCCACCCCTCCTTTTTTTTTTTTTTTTCCAATTATGTAGGGCACTCTTGTGTGCTGCCTCACCAGGGCACAATCCTTTGGTGGTAACCACATCCTCAAATGGTCACCAAAGAGATGCAGGGATAATGGGTTACAAAGACAGACATTAATAAGGTAAGATAAGAGAGGGGAGGTTTATTAATTTTTCAAGTAAAGTTAGGATGCCCAAGGGCACAGTAAAACTGTAAAGAATCTAGTGAGGGATGAGAGGCCTAGCTGATTAATGCAAGTCAGCTGTCCTCAGAGGGTGATTGCAATAATGATGAGATTATGGAAGAACCTGCTGAAGACAAATGAGATGCATGTGGAATAAAAACTAAGTGTCCTAGTTACTCTTTTGGAGTGCACGATGGATTTTATTAAGGAGGAACAGCAATATAAATTACTGCTGACTGAGGTGCCAAAGTGAGGAGCCGGGCTTGCTTTGCTGGAGTTTCTTTGCCTGAGATGTAGCATGCAACCCAGGGTGCCTCGCTTGAAAACAATCCAAAGAAAACATGGAAAAGTTAAATCGGGGCTTCCTCCCCTACAGCAAAAGAAGAGAATATTTCTGCTTGGTCTGTTTGATGTGCCTTCCTCTCTGCTCCCCCACCTCCCCCTTCAGCTCCATTACCTCATTATTTCCCTATGCTGGGGTGGATAATTCAGGGCTTCCCAGTTTGTCCCAGGAGCCCTCACCCTGTCCAGAAGCAGCTTTTCTCCAGGCAGCCCCACCACACAGTGCATGAGTAAGGCAACGTTTCTGAGGGCAGCAGTTTTTCCAGGCTGCCTTCCTTCTTTTTCTGACCTGCCTTTCCTGTCTTCTCATTCCTTGCCTTTTCCCTCCATTCTCTTGCCACCCCTACCACCTTGTCCTTGATGTCCCCAACTTCTCCTACCGCCTGCTCTGGCTTTTCCCCTCTCCCCTGGGTGTGGTGCTGCCTGCTGGTCCCGTGCAGATGGACCCTCCCAACAGCCCTGCGACAACCACCATGGCCTCCCAGCACCTTACTTTTATACAGTAACACGGGGACCAGAGGCACAACGATTACCACTTCATGGGTGCTTGGAAGTCGATCAGCATGTAGAAGACTTGGCAGGGTCGTGTGTCCTTTGCAGTGCCTAAAAGGTGTAGGATTAACTGCCTGAAGTGGGAGGGCAGGGGATGGCTTCCAGATGCAGGGGGCTGGCGAGCCTGTGCCGAGTTGCGCAGTGGGAACCGAAGTGTAATTAACAGCATGGTAACAAATGGCACAACGTGGTCTCTTGCATAAATTTTCCAGGTCCTCTGTTTCTTTTCAGTGTATTAACTGTCCATGGTAACAGGAAATAAGAAATTATAATATCGACTGCTTGTGTTACAGTGCAAAGTCAGCATTTCCATTAGAAAATCTGTTTCTAATGGGTTTGAGTAATACAGTCATGAACTTTCACTTCAGGATTAATCCTGGAATTTAGAGGTCCCAGCCGGACTGTGTTTTTTCCCTTTACAAAATTCAGTAGATCGGTCTGGGCATCATAAGGCTTTACCACCTTCCCACAGCCCAGAGTTTGCTTTCTCCTGCACACTCTTATCTTCCCTTTATTGTCCTTGTAAAGTCACGGTATGGTCTTCTCATCTCTTCTGCTTTGATGAATTTTTTTTTTTTAATGGATTTAAGTAACTACTGGATGTCAAAATAGCCTTTTCTCCCACAGTCTAAACATGTAATTACTTGATAGATGGGCATTTCTGTATTATTAAGATGGTCTAAATACATATTTATGCAGCAGACAGTAATGACTTCATTTTAGCAGCTCTCTACATATATATTTACATGACAGACCATAATGTTCTGCAGTGTCAACCCCCATAAACCTCATTTGCGACACCCTGAATCTGCTGCCTTTTGCACCCGGTGCTGCAGATGCATAGCACAACTTTACGTGGGGATCCCCTCTCACTGGGGGAGCGGTCACTGCCGGACAAATGGAAAATGATGTTACATAAATAAAATGTATTTTCCAGAGGAAAGGGAAAAACAAAATTGCAAACATACAAAAATAACAGCCCTAAAAGATCATGTAAGTATCGTGCCTCTGATTCCCAGTAGCAGATGTTTCGGGTGTTGAAACTCCCACCAGAACAGCTGCAGGAATGTAGAATCACATCTGGGCTTGCGACGGGGCTGCATCATTACCCACCGACAGCAAAACAGCCAGATGCTTCCAATTCATTTTAGGGACAGAGCTTAAAGTTTGAGCCCATGAACATCCCTGCTTTACAACTGCTACTTACGATTGGCTGCAGCCGTTCCTGGACGTGCTGCCAAGGTGGTGGCACAAGCCGGTACGTGGCCGAGCCGCTGAGCGGCACAGTGGCTCACCAGCAGCCCCCCGGCATGAAGGGCAGAGCTGGTGCAGAGGGCCTGGGCTGGCTCAGGGCCAGCAGGGCCGAGCTTCAGGAGCTGAGGATGATCTCTTCGGCCCCAGAGAAGGTCAGTGGAGGTATTGCTGCTGTCACTTATCGCCGCAGTCCTTTGTGCGCCCTGCTCCCTCATTGTGACGCCTGCGACACCTTTCCTCTCCTGCCACTTTCTGCCTCAAGTGACTGTGTTGAGCACATGCTGCATGTTTTGGGATGGAGCTTTACGTGCTGCTGCAGGACGAGTAATGGGAGAGTGCCTCAAATCTAGGCACTGGAGGCAAGAGAGGGCAACTGGCTTGGCTTCCGAGCCCTGGTGCTCACGTCTCCTGCCACCCCTCCTTCCCTGCACCGGCTCTGCTGGACAGAGTGACCTGTGGACTGAAGGTGTCCCCCTCCAGCAGCACTCTCATTCACATGTTAAAGCTGCTTGGAAGAAAGTAGTTTTGCTTTTACTTTGGATCCTTGCATAAGTCCAGATCAGGACTCCAGCTCCCGTTGCACAAGTAGGTCAGCTGAAGACGTTTCCTCCAGGCAATGGTTACTTGGTCTGCTGAGTACCTAAAGTATGACTGACTTGGTTGCCCTCTAGCAGTGTTTTTCCATCTCTCTAATGGGACTTCAAGTGCAGTGGTGACAGCTGGATTGTGCTAGTTCATCGTTTTACGGAGGGTTGCTCTTACTTACCCGCCGTACCACATTTCAGCACCGGCTGACGCCTGGCAGTGGTTAGCCGTGCTGTTAGGATGAAAGAACAGCCTTGTCTCCCTCACTTCTAACTTCTCTCAGTGGGAGTGCAGGCATAGGCACAGAAAACCACTTTCTCCAGCCTGATATTCAGGAGACAAGTACTCTTAAGCTGTAAATACATGGCTCTGGTATCAATATCTAGCTTCTGTATAATATCTAGAGTCTGAACCTGATCAGAGGTAGGTACTGACACCTGGGCCACTGGGACAACCCAGACAGACAGTACTGTCCTCTTCACACCATAGTTATTAATATGGTAATTTATTATTTTGCATGTAAACATATTTAAATAACTGAAAACGATTAGTTACATGATTTGCAATAAAATGACTGATTTAATCAAAGGCTGTTACTGCACAACCAAAGGTTGTACAATATCTTTAAAAAAAAGAACTGGTAGAAAAAAGAAAATGACAGTGCAAATATTTACCACAACATGCTTGTCCACCTTGTTGTCACCTGCCCAGTAGCCATGGACTACAGGAGAGGCAGCAGAAGATTTTAACATAGCTTCTAAAATGCCTACAAGTACTGCACACAAGCTCCAGTTGACTAATGGTGCTGAAGTTGTTTAGCTAAGCTTACCAGGTCAAATGGTTTAAAGGACAGACAAACAAGCAGATAGATTTTTCCTTCCAGGGCAGAGGATTAGTTGTCAGTGAGGTGGATGGCACCCATGCTCTTGCATGAGGAGGAGGCAATTCTCTGAGGAGGCAATTCTCTACTTGCATGTTGTTAAGCAAGATCATTTTTAGAGGAATTGATGACAATCTTTGGCTTTTTAAAAAGTATTTCTAACCTACAAATCAGAACATCCCTCTCCCCAGGAAGGGGATGTTGTATGGTTTCATATTGTTTTGATTATTGCTGATGAAGGTAAGATACGACAGTAGTAATGAGGTTTGATAGGGTTAGATAAACCTCAGGTACTGCTGAGAATATGAATTGCTCTCTCAAATTGATCCTTTAACTAAGATCTTCCACCTTCACCACGACAACATGAGGATCAGGAGGAGGAGGAACAGAACAGTGCTCAAATCAGACGGGAAGAGGATGTGGTGAAACCCTTCCTGGTGCAAGGAGCCCCATTTTCCATATCTGTGGTCCCCATGAGTGTGGGCTGCCACGCCGGAGCACTGCTCTTAGGGAAGCCCCATGGGAAAGGGTCTCCAGCCCATGCCGTCTGTGCCCCTCTGTTGCCTTGGATTTCCATAGTCCTCATTTCATCTCTTTCTTTTGGGGTTTTCATAAGCCTCCGCCTTCTTAGCTTTACTGAAGGGAAGGAAATGGTCGGAGAGAGGTTCCTCCCTTTGAATGCTGTGAAGCCCCAGTAGTGGGGCCAGCGCAGGGTACCCCTGAGCCTGGGGAGGGCTGTACTCACCCTCCAACATGCAGGCGCTGCTCTTCAGCTTCTGAAGGAGAACTGGATAAATAGTGGGAAGCACAAAAATCCAACAGGGTTCACAAGCCCTCAAATAAATTACAGAGTGTAAACCTCCCGCGGCCCAAGGCTGTTGTTGAGGTGGCAATGACAGCGAAAGCAGACCTTGCTTAAAAACACCTGCAAGGTTTCTTACAAGTTCACCTACGAGTGCAAATCCTTTCACTGCCTGCAAGGTTCATTAATGTCATCATTGCATTGTGTGGAAGCAAAATGGCAATATAGAGCAACTAATGAAAACAAAGGTTAAGTACAATTTCCCTGCTTCCCAAGGGAACAGGTTTTTTCCAGGAAACAAATTTCTGTCTACACATGAGAAATTATGCAGCTTTCTTTTTTTTCTTTCCATAAAATTTTATAAAAAACTTGATCATAAAGAGGAGGAACATATTAAAGTAGTGTCTCTTTGAAACAGAACATGGTATTACAGACTAGAGTACCTGAGAGAAATCAATAGCTTTGTATAAGGTGAAGTCCATAATCACTCTACAGATGTACCTTAGAGAACATATGCATTTTAACTGTCTTTGTATAAAACCTTCCAGGGAACTGAACATAATAATAATTAGTCATGTAATTAATACTTAATTTATAAAGGGCACAGTATGCCCCACTCTCCTGCAGAGGCACTTGGGGTGATAAGCAACTGAAAAATAGAATTCAAATAAAAATAGCTCATTAAAATGAAGACAAGAAAGATGATAAATAAAGCACATACAAAAGAAGTACAAGGGGAGGAAAGATGTGCCACTGCAAATGCATAGGTAAAACACAAAAAACTTAAAAGCTCCTAGCCTCATCCTGCTCCTAGCAAGACTACCATTCGCTTTGGTGGCGTGGAGACAGGGATATCACTGAGAGCTTTGGGAAATCATCATGTGTTGCCTTATAAAACCAGAAAAGACATCCATCTTCCATCAACTGAAAGCCTAGTGGGTTTGTGAGCTGGAAGTTTCATCATGCTTGGTAGCCACCAATAAACCCTGCTAAGTGAACTGAATGCCACTTACTGGTGCACTCACCAACTTCTTCAAAACAGATTCAAGAGGACTAATAGGTGTTGACTTTTCCCCAAATTTATTTATTCCTGTGTCTACCAGTTCCACTCTTTATTATAGCTTTGAGCATTTTCCTGGTGCAGAAGTCGGGTTTACTGGTCTGTAGTTCCCAGAATCACCCCTGCAAGGCTTTTTGAAAAACTGGTGTCATAACTGTCATTTTTCAGTCCTGTGTTATGAAACAGGACTGTTGGATAAACTATTGTTCAAACCAAACTTAGTTGTGATCACCTTCATATTTGAGTTCATTTGGAGCTTTTGGGTAAAAAAAAAAAATCCTACCTCCTGATTTGTCACGATTTCTCTGAAACATCTTCACTGACACTTTTTTTGCAATATATCTTTCAAGCTCATTCCCCATATAGGGTTACTTTGGTGTGAAAAACTTCTGGCTTCTGATGTGCACGCTAATACAAATAAGTCAATTAGCTTTTTGTGATGTGCTTGTCTTTGATGATTTTTGATCCCACTAACTTTCTTGTAGGCTTTCTGCTTGCTGTAAAGGTAGATGCTCCTCAGTCTTTCTTGTCTTGCATTAGTGTGTTTTATATTTTAGCGTGCGTGTGTATATATATATATTTAGATGCATATTTTATATTTAAAAGTCCATATTCTCATCTATTTCCACACCTATAAAAGAATTTCCTCTTTTTGACAAATGCCTTTTTACTCATAATAGTCTCCTTTATTCTGACATTTATCCATACTGGCATGTTTGGATCTTTTGGAGTAATATACCTTTAACCTGAGCTTGCGAAGTGGAGTCTTTAGACAGCCTCCACAACAGCAAAAAACATTTTATCTATTTTAGCAGCTCCCTTTATTTTGCTTTAAATTATTTCCTCATTTTTAAGTAGCTCTATTTTAAAAATCAAATGGTACATAGTGTGGTTTTTAAAAATTTTTCCTCTGAAAAGACAAGACACTGAATTTGAGTGCATTATAGTCACTATTACAGTGTCATGGTTGAATCTGGGACATTTTTTAAAGTCCTGCTTAAAACCAAGTAAAGCTACAATTTACTGATCTTCTTGGAAATGATCAGACTAGCTGCTCCGAGGAGGACTGTTTCTCATGTCTGAAAATTAGCCCTTGCATTAGAGCTGACTCAGATATGTAGCATGTTTATGTGGAAGCATCTGATCATTGTATGCCTTCACAGATTTCTTAATCTCCCTTCCTCAGTGGCTTGTGGAAGACTATAACCCTGCGCTCCTAACGTGTGTAGAATTCTAAGCCATGTCCCAAGTTATTTCTAAGATTTAATCTTATATTCCCCAATACTTTAAAAAACGAATCGACTTGTTGACTGAGTCTCCTTTGTATCATAGCATTACAATGTCTCACTGATCATCTTTATGCCCCTAAATCATAGTTGCAAATATAGGGATACTTTCATTTTAAACAAGGCACTTCAGCTCATCCATCCTAGTTTTTAGATTCTTAATATTTGTTTACAGTCACTGATACATTTACAGTGATCTAGTGATCACTATGTCTGTAGTGATCTAATCAGTCTCACGTTAACTAGACTGTGCTTCACTGTGGATTTTTGGCTTATTGCTATTCTAAAGTGTGGATTTCTTGTGACTCCATCACTACGAAACATCTGTCCCCACACTGTGCCCATCCACCACATGGTTTTTTCCTGTATCGGCATTTTTTTGGAAATCTTACTTTTGGGCTCTCTCTTATACAAAAGACCTGACAGCCCTTCCCAGGTCTTTTTTTCTCAGCGCTTGATCGGGCAGAGAGACCTCCTGTGCACAACAGCCAACACAAAACCCACAAAATGCCAAATGAGCTTCATCTCCCACTGGAGCTGACCTCAGGGAACTCAACATCACTTCTTTTCCAGGAGGAGGTCACCAGACCATCTGAAATCCCAGAACTTGCAGGATATACTGGACAACTGTGGTTTAATGCTTTACATCATCCTTTGGAAAGCCACAAAGTAGTGCATACAAAGCGATGAAATCAAATAGACTTTTTTTTTTTTTTAAATGGGTTGTTTTCCATTGTATTTCTGTACTTCCTCCATAAGCAAATAACGCTCTGGTGGGGCATGGGAATGAAGTTAGTATTTGCAACTGTGGCAGAGAAACTATTAAAAGTCTATAAATTAATATTTTTATTGCAACAGTGCTGCATGAGCCAGTACTTTCTGAAAACCATATTCACATCCAAATGGGCTGAGGGACTATGTTCAGTTACCGATGATGGTTACTTGGAAGTGTTTGACTGGGAGATGTATGCAGCCTTCTCAATATTCTTATTCAGTTGTGTAATTCCAAGCCCTGCAGTGTTGTTATCCCTTAAGAAAACTGCTTTCTATTTCAAAAGCACCATCTCTGAAAGTTAAATTGAAAAGAGATAAAAGAATCAGAGTGGTAAAAGCTGCACAATTCTACCCTCTTCATTATACAACAAGATGATTCGGTATTTGCTTCTTTACATTTTTATGCAGATATAAAAGGCTACTTTGGGAAATCTGTAACACTATTATTAAATGTCACTGAGCAGAGCTGAGTATAGTGATGACTCATCCTCAAAAGATTTGATTTAGTGCGCATTTGCTTCCCAAGTGTTGAGTTCTCATTTTGGGCTATATCAACCACAGTGCCCAGATCTAATGTAAGGACCACTCACATCAGCAGAAGTCCTTTCTCTAACTTCAGTGACCTTTGGATCAAGATCTTCATGAGAAGGGATACTCTAGAAATTTTCATATTGTTAATCATGAATAATAATTATCCGTAATTCATAAGGGCCAACTGAAAAATCAGGCCTTGTTATGCTATACTGCACAGACAGGGGAATATAGTCTGTGCCATAAATCTATAAAAACAATCCAGATACAGTATTGGGAAGGGATGTGGTCCACCAGGAAGATATATGTCATGGCAGTAGCAAATGTCATGTGAGTTCAATTTCTTTTTTAATAGGTTAAGAAAGACAAGAAAAAGGAAAGGAGAGAGAATTTTGAAGGAAAGTAGGATGAAAGGATGGACTAGGAGAAGGAAGACTGATAGTTTAGAAAGAAAATGAAGGTAGAGAAGCTGGAGGATAGGAAGGTTGTGGGTGTTGAAGCCATTGGCATAGAGTCAGGACTGGTATATGACTAATCAGAGCATTCCTGTCAATAAACTGGCTAAGAGTCCTTAATTTGAACAACATTAATCCAGAATGGCCTGAAAAGCCTCAAGTATCCATGGACTTGCTTCAAGTATGATAGATAATGCTCTCTGCGCCCCTGATGCTATGGCTTCCCAGTCAAATAATTCTGTTAGATAGCACCTAAGTAGGCACCAGACTTAGGGAGTTACATGAAAAAAAGTCCACTTTTAATCAATAATGTGGCCACATTTGAGCTTCTCAGAACTCTGGGGCAGTTTGGGTTTGGATCTAGACTTCAAGGCATCCTGTGGTCCTGGGAAGGGAAGCTTGGTTTGTTTTGATGTTCCAGTGTTATTTAAATTATGGACTTACACTGGAGAAGTTTAGTTATGTACAAGGCTAGTGAAATCAGAAATGTATACAACAGTCTAATCTTCCTCCCTGTTTCAGGTAAGCATAAAAGGTCTGCATGAATAGCTAAAACATTGCTCAGTAAGTCAAGGAGTTTTCCATCTTACCCTTTTAGAATTGAACATCAACATTTACTCCCACTTTCACAAGCTGCTTGAACAATTATTCTATTAAGAAAATGGACTTGAGAATCTGCTACTTTAGGGAACCTTTGTATTAACTTGCTTAGGTTAAGGGGCTTTGATGGCAGTGGATCTTCACAGTAGGATGTAGCTGTTGTACTCAGGGACTCCCTGCTTTTGGTAGATATGCAGCACTATGATTTCTATCTCCCTTGTAAAGTCCAAGAGACATCAGGGAAGGAAACACAGAGAAGAAATGGGACAATGCTGGAGAGCTGCTCCCTCGGAGGCAGTGGGAAGCACAGAATAAATTAGAACAGCTCTGAGTTTCTGTAATTTTCACAGCGGGTTGGACATGCAGAGTTGCTGAGAATTAACACCTGTGTTTCTGCAGAAGCAAATCCTCAGGAGAAGTGTCACAGACTTTGATAGAGATGGAAGCAGCAGGATTCTACAGAAACCAAAAGGCGTCCCCTGGAAATGTTTTCAATGCCTCAAGGATTTAAGGAGAATGCTATTCTCCCTGCAACAAACATATTAATTTTAGGTATCATGGATGCATGCAGATGCTATGACACTACTCTATAAATATGGAGGCATGTGTTTATGACTATAAAAGCCTCAAGAAAAGTTTAAAAACCTTAAAATGTACTTAATTTTGCAGTTATTTTCTGAGAAGGAATCTCTCTAAAATAGAATGGAATCACAGGTGACAGAAAGACAGCACTCATTGACCAACTCCCTGTGGATCAGTGAAGGTTTAAATCTGTGGGTAAATTCCTCAAGTTCAGAGTATGTCACGGAAAAGGTTGTTTCAATGTCTAACAAGAAGATGGATATAAACCAAAACTGGCCAATGGCCTGAAAATCCCCAGGGGTTTTGAGATATGTGATAGTGTCAAGAGCAGCTTTCTGCCTTTCGCACCCCAGCATGCTGTTTGACTGCCAAGGAGACCTCACACTACGAAAACCACCCCTTAACTGGACAACACTGTACTTGAACCTTGTGTCTGCTGCCTTGAAGAGAGGTTGTTACTTGCTTGCAGATTTCCTTCCATTTTCTCTTGTGCAGTAAAGACATTTAGTGATTTTGTCCTGTAGTTTTTGTGATGCCCAGAGCCGTGCTACTGTATGAGGATTTGACAAAGTACTGGTGGTGAAGAGTCCAAGGACAGGATAACCTGCCAGACAAAATCTGCTTGGGATGAACAAGAGGTGAGAGTTGATGAGGAGTATTTTGAGAGAAGTGGGAAAAGATGGGAAGGACACAAAAAAGCATTTATGAGATGAGTTATAAGTACAGTATATGATGGCAGTAGAGGCTATAGGAGTGGAAGTGGAACTTCCAAGAGAAAACAAAGGGACAAAATCACATGTGGCAAAAGACAAAAAAACAGGGAAGGCAGGCTACACATCAGGCCTTAAAATGTTATTTTTCTCCCTTCATCACTGGATCCTTTTCAGTGCATTTAATAATACAATGGTTGAATTATAATATATTAATTGCACTCACTATAAGACCTTGTGGAAAAATTATTGAACTCCCCCGGTTTCGAGCAACTCAGTTACGTCATACCAAATGTGGGCAGAAAGGAAAAAAACCCCACTTTTCCTGTGCAGCCTTAGTGATATATAAAGCAAAGGAGAATCAATTTAATACATCACCATTGCAATGTGAATTTCTAGAACCATTGAGCTGAAAAGTACAATCCCACCAGTCTGGTACCATGAAAATGAAAGTTGATGTCTGCCTGGATCAATTTTATCATGAAAATAATGGCATCACTCTGGGCACAAGATTTAAAGCCTTAAAGGCTTTGGGGAAGACACACTCAGTAACCTACATACGAAAGTAGATTGATTGAGAGTGGCTGGAACACACATAAAGCTGACATTTTTACCCGTCTGGGCCTTTATCAAGACTGATAGGCTGAAACATTGTCTTCCTCAATGTTCCTGCTGCTTTCATATGTAAGCTCCTGGGTTTGCATTACTCTTGAGGCTTTCACAAGGTGTGTGCGTGGTACATCTGATAATACCACTGGATATGTCTTGATGGTGCAAAGAAAATGAGCTAAATTCATCCTCCATCTAGATGCCTCAGAAGGGAGCGATTATTTTCACTCTTTAATCTTCTTTTTATAAACACAGTAGTCTAGACACCAACAGGTAAATGTTCTGAGAACAAACAACCTTTTGTGCAGGTATAATCTTTCAACACCCATTGCCCAGCCCTGATTGCAAAGGATCTTTTACCTGCTGCCAGGTGCCTGACCCTGGCAAGAGATACACCTAGCTTACAGCCTGCAAATCTCTGGCCCCTCTAGCTTTGCAGGGAGGTGGTACCATTCAGTAGTCATTTGCCCTAGCTTAAAATAAAGCAACTTGTTGATAATTACAAGTGTGAAGAAAAGTTAAGAAAGTGTGGCAGCAAACTAAAATGAACTTGGGTTCATTTTAGGAAGTAAACAAAGGCTAATGAAAATGCTCATAAAGAAGAAAAAAACTTAATATGCTGTTATGAAAACATATAGTAATTAGGAACATTAAGAGCATCAGAGGCTGGTGCAAAGAGAGTTGCTTGGTATTTCCCTGAAGATAAAAAGCCATCTGTGTGCATCAGGAATCATAATTTTTTGATTCTCCAGGGTAGAGGATGATATGCAATTGCTAAGCCTTCGTTTACTATATACATACATTACCCTGTGCAACAGTGGCTGTCAAAAAGCGTTCCACACCTAATGGCAAAAAGCAAATGCCTAACAAGATAGATTCACAAGTTACCACTTGGGTGAACAAATCCAAGGAAAGCTAGAGATTTCAAGTAAATTAAGTGAGTTCTGTGGAATAAGCTACTTTTCAGCACAACCTTCTCCTACTTCACTCCAAAACGTCAACAAGTTTCTACAGTATTTGAAGAAGGAAGAAGGAGATGCAACTTGCATCACTGCGATCTTTGATTCCCAGTGATCAAGCCCTGCTTTGGTAGTCAGAAACAGCTGTGGTTGGATGGCTTTGGTGCTGGAGAGGAGACCTCTGAAGATCTTGTTTCTGATCTAATTTTTGCCATTGTCTTCCAAATTACTGGCTCTTTCTTGGAGTTGCAAGATGCAAATGCCAATTTTTGGCCCAATGTGCCCAGAATTATTTACTCATGAAAAACCACAATGTAAAATAATATTTGGCAGAAAATGATAAAAAATGTCCAGTCTGCATATTTTTAGAAAAAAAGGACTTGTTACTGACTGAAAAGAGGAAACTGTGGCTTATGCTAGATCCTAGTATTTTAATATTTGGTTTTGTGTCCCAAGGAAGGAGAAAAAAATTAATTATCATGAAATGAAGAACTCAGAAATGCCAGTATTCTCTATCAAGATTGCAAATATTCCCAAATGGACATATTTTGATTAATAATGTTGGCTTCGTGCATCAGTTTGCTCTAATGTTTTTTCATTATATGGAGCATATCTTTATTCTACCTCTCTTCTGTTTGTGTACTGCTATTTGCTCCGTCTTTCTAGGTTATTTATGTTGCTTTAGCTTTTGAAAGCTCCAGCCTGAGATAATTTACAATATACAATACAATGAAAGAGCATATGGGTATACACTAGTGTTTTAGCTCACAGCACAAGTGCAGTTTTCAAGCAAGTCTCCTGACCAACTCTACTTACCACAGTCTGGTTTGCATCAAGGAATGGTTTCGGAAAGCAAACTGGATTGCTTTTGAACAAAACCAAACCAGAAACATAGGTTCTCTGGCTGCTAATGGGATTTTGGTGCTTTGAATCAGACTAGAACCAAATGCATAGAACAAAATGTGCTACGTAAAACAAGACATAAATAGGGTGGCTCTTGGATCCCCAGTTCTGACAGTTTTGCTCTACAGTTACATACCTGTTGTGCCAAATTACTTGCTAATGTAGTTTGCTATGCCCCAATCACCTTAAAATCCAAGGAGACAAGGCAAGAAGAAAATACATATACACACACAAACCCAACTGAGGGGTAAAAGAATCATTATTCATATCATAGTGTGCTGGTTTTGGCTGGGATAGAGTTAATTTTCTTCATAGTAGTTAATATGACATTATGTTTTGGATTTGTGCTGGAAACAGTGTTGATAACACAGAGATGTTTTAGTTACTGCTGAGCAGTGCTTACACAGAGTCAAGGCCTTTTCTGCTTCTCACCCCACCCCACCAGCGAGCAGGCTGGGGGTGCACAAGAAGTTGGGAGGGGACAGAGCTGGGACAGCTGACCCCAACTGACCAAAGGGCTATTCCACATCATGTGACATCACGCTCAGCATATAAAGCTGGGGGAAGAAGAAAGAAGGGGGGATGTTTGGAGTGATGGCGTTTGTTTTCCCAAGTAACCATTGCACGTGATGGAGCCCTGCTTTCTGGGAGATGGCTGAACGCCTGCCTGCCCATGGGAACCAGTGCATGAATTCCTTGTTTTGCTTTGCTTGCACGCACAGCTTTTGCTTTACCTATTAAGCTATCTTTATCTCAACCCACAAGTTTTCTCACTTTTACTCTTTCAATTCTCTCCCCATCCAGCCAGGGGGGAGTGAGCGAGTGGCTGTGTGGTGCTTAGTTGCTGGCTGGGGTTAAACCACGACACATGGGCAAGCAAGCAAGCTAGGAATAGTTTGTCTTCTGTTTCCCTGCTTAGAGACCACCCACTAGATAGCTGGTGTTTCTTTTGTCAGTTGAAAGTTATTAGTACATTTGAGATGGTGTCGGTGTGGGACTACTGAAGCAGGGAAGGTCTTAATTTGCCATGAAGGCTAATTAACATTACCCTGAAAAATATAGACATAATTAATAGTTTTCCATGTTCAGCACACCTGTTAAACAAACACACTGTCCAATACATATATTGACAGATAACCCAACACAATCATTTCAGAAGACTAGAATGGATACTCATTTGTTCACATATTAAGTTAGAAAGAGATCAAGGGAATATAACCATGAGTTTAGAACTGTCACCAAATAGATGAGATATTTTCTCCAAAAATGAACCCACATATCCCCTTTTCAATGAGTAATTAGACTAACCAAAATGCAAACTCAAAGGCTCAGAAATGAGGGCGTTATAATCGTTTATTCACCAATAGTCTTGCCATATATTCTTGGGTGTGTTTTTTTAGTGCAGGGGGTGGCTTGAGAGTCTTTGGGGGCTGGGACCATATTTTATGTTCCCAGTCAAGTAATTAGTTGGGTTAACTGCTATTTATAAGTGTTTATAAATAGTGAAACATTTTTAAACTGGAACGTTGCATACAGTTTGGGTCATCCCAGTTCAGGAAGGATGAACTTAAACCAGAAAACGTGCTGTGAAGGGATGCTATGATGGCACTAGGAGTGGAGGAGCTCTTCACAATAGAAAAAATTAGAAGATTTTGGCTTGCTCATGCTCAGAAAATGAAAGCTGGGATGGAGTGAATCACAAAAAAGAACTTTAGCAAAACTAGATTCTGGATCAGCCCTTTAACAGTGAGGTCAAAAAAACCACCAGACTGGAAGATGGTACTTGATGAGCTTCTGAAAGGGCTTTTCAGACAGTAGTATCTGAGAGAGACATGGGCTAGAGCTGGTGAACAAAGAGACGTGATCCACTCCCAGCTTTCTAAAACTGTTATTTGGTTCTATACACAAGCCCTGTTTACACTGTCAGCCGTGGGAGCAGACCGAGGAGCTGATTCTGGCTTCCAGTCACACACCTCCTGCTCCAGGGAGGAAATGGTCTGGGAGAGACTCAGCCTGCTTCTCCACCTCAGCATCATTTCTTGGAGCAGTAGTGAAGTGAGAGTTGTAGATTAAATAGTAAATTATGATACTGCTATAATAATAGTAACAGTGGAGCTGTTTTATACATTTATAGACATCATTAAGCCAAATGGCAAAGAAAAATGAGTCTCAAATCCAGATGGTCAGAGTAAGCTCTTCCAGGTCGGAGCTATCTTCTCCATTCCATTGTGCCTAAAATGGATCTCTTCTTGGCTGGGCCTGGCACAGTATCATACAAAACTTACAAAAGTCTATACTGACACCACCAGGACGTATTTTCAGACTGTCTTCCAAATTTCTATGGACAATCTTGTGCCATTCCCCTTCTCCCTTTTGAACAAATAAGCAAATACTTGTTGCTGAAATAAAATTTTAAAATTTCAGAACTGGTCCAATTCACTGTTTCATCTGACTTCCATGCACAATCAAATTTAGAGGCATTTTGAAATCTACATTTATCATATGTTTCTTACAGGCAATCTTCTGACCCCCCAGAAAACCTTTTTAGTGCTTTATACATTTCCTCTGGATATTCAGCTGTATCAGTCGCTATTGATGGAGTTGTCTGAGTTCTCTTCAAACTGTGGTTTTTGGCAGGGAAATCTTGCATTCTAGATCTGTATGTGATTTATCTGAGACGCTGTCAAATCAATAAAGTTTCACTTCAGCTGCCAGAAAAAATCTATGCAGTGGTTATCCCCATGAGGATTTAACAAGTCATTGCGTACGTGGTTATAAGTGAATAGAAAAGGGGGCAAAATGGATCTCACACAACATGGCTTTTGACTTCATCCTTTCTTCCAAGCTGGTCTGGACTGTGGACTATGGCCTCTTCATTTCAGCTTGGTTCAGTTAAGGGTTTCTCTTCTTTCTCATGTCCAGGGGAAAAAATCACCACAACATAGGCCCATGTATCAGGCTGGTCACCTTTGTAGCAATTACATTTTAATGCCATTCTGTTACCAAAGCCAAGCTCTGCTGGGTGCTGTCACAGCAAGCACTAGTACCAAAAGGGGAAAGGCAGCTTTTCCAATCAATTCAGTATTTCTCTGTCACTTTATAATTTCTCTTACTCTTTCCTCAGGCAATGGGACTGTGAACTTCAGAAATATGCAAGTTTAATTCAGCTACTAATACTGAGTTTAGCTGCTTCTGAGATTATTTATTTATGTATTTGAAAATGAGTGTATGTGAAAAGTTCCCGATTAAATGCCCTGACTGTAAATCCTTCATCCACAGAGTAATTATTGCATGCCCGGGACAAAGCCTGCATAATCCATTATTGGGTCGCATTAAAAAACAAGAAGGAAAACTTGACAAATTAAAATGAACAAATTTTTTTCCCATAAAGAATGGGAAAAGCTTTACCAAAATGATTTTTTTTTCAGTGAAATTTTGTATTTTTGTCATGTATAAAAATGTGAAAAAATGCCAGCTACCTTTCCACAGTAGCCCTAGATATTTGATGCAATTTAGCCTGTGGACTATTGGTGTACCTGAATTAAATCTATGACAACTCAGGGGCTGCCTGAACACTAAATGCCAAGTCTGAAACTCATTTTTCTCTTGTCTCCAGTGAGTTGAGAAGGAAGAAAAGTGGTTCAGTTGTTCCAGCTTGAGGCTCAGGACAAACCCCCAGCTCGACCACAGACTTTCTGCGTGCCCAGGACACGGGAAGCTTCTTGGGACCCAGGTACATATCTCTCGGCCCAAATACGAATTTTCAGAACTTGTGATGGTAGCTCTTTGTAGCACCCAAATGTCTGCCAGTGAAGGTCCAAAGCGGCCAAGCCCCTGCTGGGAGTGCACAGGAGGGCTCATGCTCCGACAGCACGCTTTTCTGTAGCGTCCCTGGTCCTTAGGTCTGAGCTACATCTGCGGCCCTGGGTTCGGTGACCCATGCTTCCCCTGCAGCAAATGCAGGGTATTGGCACACTGGGGGCAGAACGGGTTCCACAGTGGCCCAGCAGAGCTGGTCTCTCTTCAAGAGATGTCAGGGCAGTGCCCAGCTTGCTACTTCATGCTACAAAGAATTTTTTCACCCACTTACAAGCCCAAATCCTCAGCTGTCCCCTGCAATAGAGCACTGGAGCCTCTCTGAAGACCAATGAGAATCTGTTCCCTCTTGTGCAGCACAGATGCTGTCCTGCTCAGGTCCCTGGGGGTGATCTCTGTAACATTTCCTTGGCTGCCTGAGATGATTTGAATGGTGATTTTTACCACGTGGTGAAGTGTCCTGTGCATGGGGGTGTGCGCATCTGCTCCCCCTCCATCCTGCTGCGGATGTTCCCTTTTGCATGGGATGCACCTTTGCCATAAACTCAACTAGTGAGGTGTTTGCTGGAAGAAAGACCTGCATTTGGGGCTATCCCTCCTTAAGGGACACTCCTTAAGATTAGGATTTCCTCTCTCTCTGAAATCTGTTTCATACATAATTACTCCATGCTAAGCAGGACCATTTCCCCAGGAGGTAATGAGCACTCCTCTCCCCCTTCCTTCTCCCATCACCTGGCTGTCTCAAGGCTGCTTCCAAGTTTTCTCTGGCAGAGGAAGGGATTAATCCTCTGTCTCCCCCAACAACTAACACCTTGGAAAAGCAGCACAGGGAACGGTGCCCTCACCACTCACGCTGCTCTTTGAGTGGCCTTTATGTAGCATCCAGCTTGCTGGCTGGCACTCAGAGTGCTTTTTGTGTTGAGTCATGCAAAGAGGAGAGGTGTGGAGAAATGTCTGCTCCATGAGCAACAGCCGGGCTGATGCATGAAATTGGTGCCAACACGCTCAGCTCTGTCAAGAGTGAAGTGCTCGAAGGCAGCCCTTCAAGGCTCTTAATGAAATTAAAACTGAAGATGTAGACACTTCTGTAGAGAAGTCTCCTAAAGGATTTGAGACAGGAGCTGAGAGGTGGTGACTGGATGATTTAAATGTGGGATTTTGGCACTGATAGCTGCAGCTCTAAAACCTTGCATGAATTTTTTTAATGGATTTAGTTTATAAATCTTGCTGTAATCAATAGGGCCAAGGTACTTCACATGCTTAGGGACCTTCACTTTAGGGCATCACCTCCTCACCTGTAATATGGAAAAGTATATAACAAGGTGCTGTATGGAATAGCAGTTCCAAAGTGTGGTGGAAACAGAAAGCGAGGGAAGCATGTGAGATGGTCAAAACTAGGGAGAAGGAGACAAGCAGGGAATGCGAGGGCAAGAGGAACCACTTAAGGCAGAAGATAAGAGTGCTGAAATCAGAGCTACCTTAACATCAGATTTTTCAACTTGATTTGGTCCGTGAGTAAATCTCACCCAGACTTCACCAAGACATGAGATGTCTCTTAAAGCCCCGCAGAGATCCTGTATTTTCTAGCATACTCCCAGTCTCCTGGGGAACAGCTGCTGGTCACCATCAGAGTTACCAGCCCTGAAGTTAACATATAGCAGCCGCCACAGTGCTCCCTGCAGAGCACTCCTCAGCAAATTACCCAATAGACCTCAACAGAAATTAATTAAATAGCCATGGCTTAGCCTGTAATGTAATCAATAGTCACATCACTGTGTTACGTGGATGTAACTGCCTGGTTGCGGAAAGATTATCCAGCACAATGTGGTTTGGGTTTATACGCCATTATTTAATGATCATTAGCCCCCCAAGGATCAAAAGCTGCCTTAAAAATCCAGCTGCCAGTGATGCTGGAATGTTTGCCCTTCGTACTAATGAACAACTGGTGGAAGTTTCTACATCTAAGAACCAGCTTAGAAATCATTTACTTTCAAGTTTTCATGTTGCAGGAAAGCATTTTGTACATAATTTTTTTATGAAACTCACCTGCTGGTGATGGAGCTAACAGCTGGCTGCATGTGAAGAGTTTAACAGAGTGCTAATTAAAATCAATTACATGTTGATTGACCTGCCTTACCAATAAAACATCCTGGCCCACTTTGAATGCCTCAGCTGGGGCTTGTCTGCAGTGGGGGTTTGCTTTTGCCCCACTGCAGCTATCACTAATCCAACCTAAGCCATTATTGATTGCACACCTTCTTTTGCAATTTACTCCGTTAGGAGGATGCTCTTGTGCAGTCCTGCTGGCATACCAACACTGGGGTGAAAGATCACCTGAGGAAAGGGGACTGGCCTTCTGTTTTAACAAGGTGGAAATTTTTGTTGATGTGGGTTCTTCTGGGGAGTTCCTAATGGCGTGATCAATGGCATGTAATGAGCACAAGGGTGCAGCTGTCCACACTGCACTACATGATGGTGCCTGCTACTTATCAGGGTTTGCATAAGCACTGGGATTTAGGCCTTGCTGACCCTTCTACATTATTATGGATGAAATAAGATACAAATTTAAAGGACCTCCTTAGGCAAATAAGTCCTTAGCCATTTACAGTTGCCTCTGCAGCCACTGCCACTGTCAAGGGCAAAGGTTTTCTTTGAAATGACATTCTCTTTTCAGACTTCATTGATAAGTGATGTCATATTAAATGGGAACTATGGCCTTCATGTATAGTGCAGAGAGGCAGATAAACATGAAATACAGATGTCAGTTGTGTATGCTTGTTTCTGCAACATATATTCTCTCTCTGACAAGTCTTAGTACTTTCTAACAGATACATTCAAGTTCATTCTAGCTACAAAGTTCAGATTCAGGTCAGGAGCTGGACTCTCTGAAGCATCCTCTTTTGGATCATACTAGGGATTTACATTGATATCTTGATACAACAAGACTAATTGCAGAGTATGCAGAAGGTATTTCCTTTTACCAGCCTTTCAGAATAATTCAATGTACTCTGATAACTATGAGCATCTCATTTTCCTTCTTTATAACACACTATTCCAAGTACAGCAGTTTGCCTGTTCCTATTCATCTCCTCTCTGTGCTAAACTGTCCCATTCTCTTTGGTTCCTTTCATACAGAAACCACATCAGGCTCCTATTCGTCTTGTTTCCTGCCTCTGCCACATCCTTTCAAAAACTGGGTGTACCAAATGCTGTAACTGCAGCATGAGCATGATTGATGCTTACTGTGGGACTGTGTAATCTCTACTTTCTTTTCCTCTCTTTAAAAATCAGGATAGTGTTCAACTATTTTTCTTTTAAAGGCAATTAAATTCTGAGCAGAACTTTTCATTAAATGATCAACAGTGCTGCTTGGGGACTTCTTCTTAAACATCAGCGTAGCTGAGTTCTTCATGTGCCAGTACAAAATGCCTGAGATCACACTACACGGTCCTCCATTTTCTTGTGGCAGGTATTAGCACTTAAAATTTAACAACTGATGAGCACATTTTGCAATTGGCTGCATTTCTCCATTTTATTCTCTTCTGGGATTTTCATATCCCTGGCAGGGGATGTACGAAATGCAGGAGACAGTCCTTCAGACTGTGAATTATCCAGGAGTAGCAATAAGGCCTGTAATGTCTGTGCATCAGGGGCAGAGGAGAAGGAGAACAACTAGGGATCCTTTTTAGACCAGCAGGGCGAGTGACTCTATAATTATCCTAAATGTAGAAAGATGTGGAGTTTTATTTGATGCGATGAAAAGGTAAATGTATTGGGTTTACGTGGCAAGGTTTTAGTAGCAGGTGGCTGCAGGGTTGGCTTCTGTGAGAAGAGACCAAGAGCTGCCCCCATGTTGGACAGAGCCAGTTCCAGCTGGCTCCAAGATAGACCCACTGCTGCCCAAGCTGAGCCCGTCAGCAATGCTGGTGGCTCCTCTGTGGTAATGTATTGAAGAAAGGGTGAAAAAAAGCTGTGCAGCAGCTGTGAGAGTGAGGAGTGAAAAAAATGTGACAGAAACAGCCTTGCCGACACCAAGGTTCATGAGGAAGGAGGGGGAGGAGATGCTTCAGGTGCTGGCGCAGAGATTCCCCTGCAGCCTGTGGAGCAGACCATGATGAAGTAAGATGTCCTCCTGCAGCCCATGGAGGACCATGTTGGAGCAGATATCCACCCTGCAGCCCATGGAGGATCCCATGCTGGAGCAGGAAGACATGCCCTGATGGAGGCTGCAGCCCGTGGAAAGCCCAAGCTGGAGCAGGGTCCTGGCCTGCACAGAGGAGCCCACACAGAAACAGGTTTTCTGGCAGGGACTGCAGCCCATGATGGACCCACACTAGAGCGTCTGTTCCTGAAAGACTGTACCCCCTGGAAAGGACCCGCACTGGAGCAGTTCTTGAAGAATGCAGCCTGTGGGAAGGACCCATGTTGGAGCAGTTCATGAAGGACTGTATCCTGTGGGAGGGACCTCAAGCTGAAACAGGGGAAGAGCATGAGGAGGAAGGAGTGGCAGAGATGAAGCATTATGAACCAACTGCAATCCCCATTCCCCATTCCCCTGCACTGTTAGGAGGACTTGAGGATATAGAAGAGTCAGGACTGAAGTCGAACGTGGAAAGAAGGTGTGGGGGGGAGAAGGTGGTTTTAGTTTTGTTTTTTATTTCTCACTATCCTACTCTGTTATTAATGGGCAATACATTAAATTAATCTTCCCCAAGTTGAGTCTGTTTTGCCTGTGACACTAATTGTTGAGCAATCTCCCTGTCCTTATTCTCAACCCATGAGCTTTTCATCTTATTTTCTTCCCCTGTCCTGCTGAGGAGGGGGACTGAGAGAGCAGCTGAGTGGGCATCTGGGTGCCAACCAAGGTCAACCCACCCCAGTAGGTAATGCACAAATACCTTATGATTAATCTGTAATATTTAACCATAGTTGCCTTCCTATAGATGAATATAGAAGGACATGCCACGTGCTTCTGGTCAGCTTCCTTTCTACCTGATCTTGAGTGAATGAGCAAGCACAAGTTTAAGTCAGTGGAGACCTTCCTCATTATATTTCTCTTCTTTTCATTCAGACCACATTATATGAACTCACGGAACATGAACCAAGCAAGAAAAGCACAGTAGTCAGAACTCTGAAGGGCTTTAGTATTGCATTACTGAGCCTCACTCCCCTTGGTATAATATAAAAATGGCAAAGATGGTATGGAATGAGCATTTTTAATAACTCTCCTAAGTGTTCTGTTAACTGCCGTGTATCATACAAATGAGATGCAGAAACTAGGGAAGCATTTTCAGTTGCTGAGTAAAAACAATTTAGGGTGTAAATGTACTTCCAGATCTGCACATAGGAATCCTGCCAATTAGGCTTCTGTTAATTTTTATTATTTTTTTAGAAAGTTTCAGGAGAAAAAGTCATGACACAACAGCTCTAGAAATATCCTTGTATCTAGTCAGTGTGCTTTCAAGACTAAGAATAGCCTGCAATCTGTGCCACACTGTAATGGTTGATGGTCACCTCCCTGTGTTGGACAGAAGTCAGGGCTCATGCTGGTTCTCCGAAATATCTTCTGCCCCAAGTTTTCACCTGAATACCTTCAACCTCAGTATCTGAGACCTGTCAACTGCCTTGGAGAGCCTTGATCTTCAGACACATCTGCAGTCCCTCACAGGGGCTGGTGGAACCAGCTTGGGGTGGAATTGCTGGAAAGATATTTTTATATATATATATATATGAGTAGAAAATGCTTATGCAGCTAATTAAAGGTAGCTGCGACATTTTGTGGCCTGTTGATATAACGTCATTAAAGTGAAAGGTCTGTCAAACACCTGCTGCTCTCTGCGACCTCCTACCTGGCAGCACTGTGAGGACGGAGATTAGCAGAAAAGCTGCTGTGTGGCATGCTTTTATTTCAACCAGTGTATGCCGCACACAGCACAAAATACTGTAATCTTTATTGTTTTCAATTCTTCTTTAAAGTCTTTGGTGATTGTATTTCTCTTTGTCAGTACATAGATACCATTGTGAAGAGGGATGATACTTCTTAATAATGCATTTCTCTGCCTTTTGCTCTCTCTTTTCTTATTTGTATTGGGAAAAATGGATCAAAGAAGTTCATTTTGCTTAGGAGGCACAAAAAATCCATGACCATCCTGATCTTTATCGGGAAGGCTCAGAGGAAGACTTATACATTGACCCACTATTGGTTATCTCATTCAAAAATGTTATGCAGACAAACCTCTTAGACTTTCTGTACAGAATCTGACCTTTAGTAAAAGGTTAATCATGCTCTAGAAATGCTGTTTTAAATGAGAGATATCATAATTTTAGGTACCAGAGTAAGCAGAAAAACCACTGTGTTGACCAATGTGAATGACTGTTCTGAATTTGAAATAATGACAAGAATGTAACTGCAGATGCCAGGATCACGTAGGTTGTACTGCTTGGGTACTTCCTAAAGATCACTAAAACCTACACCAGATCTGAATTGGGACAGTGGGCAAATGCATTTCTGACAAGGAGGAATTTTTATGAGCTGCACGTCCCTGCTCACATGCTAGGATCCACTGGACAAGTATCCAAGTATCTCCTTGACAGTAGAAATATACGCAATGAGATTTCTTGAGATGGATCATTGGTCATCGTATAAAATGTCTTGATATAATTGGTAAATGGAAAGGATAAGGGTAGGCTACCATCTAGTGGATACATTGTAAAATTATTGCATTTGTAGTTAACCTGTTCTGTGACTTGAATGGCTAAACCAAAGAAAATCAATTCAACTCATATATGCTGAAGTGCCACCTGAAAGCATTCTGACCATGTGCACATCCAGACTGATTTTAAAAAATCTTGTTGTGCTTTCTTCTGATACCTGAAAGCAGCTCTGCTAGTCCCAAAGCCAAAAGAGACAAGGCAGATAATACCATATTTGACAAGTGTCCTTATTCCTCATTGACCTCTAGTATCAGGATACAAGCATGCAGCCATACATTAGTATCTGTAAGGCGATTTTAAGGTGTAAAGCACAGAGAGAGGTCTAAGACAGACAAAATAGGAGAAATAAGACATTTAACTGAAAGATCGTGGCGTGTGTCTAAAGGCACAATATAAAATACCCAGTGTAGTACTTAAGACTCAGCAATTGCTAAGGAAGCAGCACAAGTCCAATTTCGTTTATATCTCTGCTATACCCAACTGGCTTCAGTGCAGTGATTTCTAACCTGAACTGCCATGCTTCCCTCTGGAGGCATAAGGTCTCAAATACATCTCGATATACTGATGTACCTCTGTGTACACTATGCTCTTTGTGTGATGTGAGCAAGAATAATAAGTGTAAGTCATGCAAATTATGACTTCCAAGTCTAATCTAAATTGGTGGAATCATCACTGCAACTGGACAGACAGAAAGGGAATGGAGTTGCTGGATGCATCCATGTCTTTGCTGCTCTGAGAGCTGTAGCTCAGCTATAAAGGACATGGTATTAAATGCAAAACTTATGGATAAAGAGCTAGGGACCAGGTTTCTTAGATGAAGGTTCTTATTACAGAAAGTCCTTGCATAAGAGTATGAGAGACAAACACAAAAATAGAGCTGCCTGGGCTATCATGCTTGTGGATTACACTAATGATGCTCTGTTCTGATCAGATGATGTAACTCCCTGTGATAGCGGCTTCAGAATTGTTTGTCATTGTCTAATGACAACGAGACATGAAATAGATCTACCTTACTAACAGAACCACAAGCATGTCTAAAAATCATTTTCTTAAACAACAGAAATATGAGTTGGCCTGTGTGCCAAACCTCTTCATGCTGCCTGCTGACCTACTTTGATCTTCCGTATCTACGCAGACAATAAAGCGTGTGTGCTGTGGGATGAGCACATGGTATGTGCCTCCCTGCACAGATGTGCCATGAGCTGAAGGGAGTGTTGGGAAGGGTGCTGTGGTGGCTGGAGCCTCTCTTTCTTTCAGCACTGAACTGGTATTGGGGCAGGAGGAGACAGAAACTGCTATTTGTACGGACCTGTGGGAGATGGCTTCCTCTCTGGAGCAAAGAAGAGGTAGGCTGAGGACATGACAAGCCAGATCATGAGATATATTCCAGCTGTCTTTAAGCTAGCTGTCTCCAGTGGTGTTAGCAATACAGCTATGGGAGCACACAGTTCAGTACAGGTGTTTACCAGCTATTTTTTCACCCAGCTTTTGGGGCAAGCTATGCCACTTCTGCTGTTTCAGTGTAACTGAAACTAGCCCAGGCAGCCAGCTTTGTTACAAATTCTTTCCTAGACTGATGGTAACCATAATAACATGAAAAATACAAGGTTCATATCTACCTCATTAAATGTACTAACAGCCGCTTTCTTTAACTCATTACCTGTGTACCTTCAGACCAGCCTGGCTCAAGGTTTCTCAGCCTACTGTAGCTGTATGTGCTGGTTTTGGCTGGGATAGAGTTAATTTTCTTCATAGTAGTTAATATGACGCTATGTTTTGGATTTGTGCTGGAAACAGTGTTGATAACACAGGGATGTTTTAGTTACTGCTGAGCAGTGCTTACACAGAGTCAAGGCCTTTTCTGCTTCTCACCCCACCCCACCAGCGAGCAGGCTGGGGGTGCACAAGAAGTTGGGAGGGGACAGAGCTGGGACAGCTGACCCCAACTGACCAAAGGGATATTCCACATCATGTGACATCACGCTCAGCATATAAAGCTGGGGGAAGAAGAAGGAAGGAGGGGACGTTCAGAATGATGGTGTTTTGTCTTCCTGAGTAACCATTACATGCGATGGAGCCCTGCTTTCCTGGGGATGGCTGAACACCTGCCTGCCGATGGGAAGTACTGAAAGAATTCCTTCTTTTGCTTTGCTTGTATGCACAGCTTTTGCTTTGCCTATTAAACTGTCTTTATCTCAACCCACGAGTTTTCTCACTTTTACTCTTCTGAGCCTCTCCCCCATTCCACTGCGGGGCTAAGTGAGCAAGCAGCTGTGTGGGGCTCAGTTGCCGGCTGGGGTTAAACCATGACACTGTAGCTGTTTTGATAGCTCAATTTCTCTGTGCCTGAGCAGACATACAAAGCAACAGAAAGAGAGAAGGTTGAAAAGAAAGCTTGCTCACAGTCAAATTCAGGTGGACAGCAGCTCCTCCCTAGAGGTAGCAGGTCCTCTCTGGTCCATCGGTTTCTGGCTGGAAGCTGGAATTGGAAGGGAAGTCTTCTAGCTGCATGATGTTTCCTTCTATCTCTTGGTAGCAGGAGACATCACAAAAAGCATTAGGTAAACAGGCAAAGTCCAAATCAAGAGTCCTTAAAGTTAAACAGTGAGATGTAGCAAATGCCAAGGCCTGAGGTTTATTGTTAAAGCCCATGGGATTTGGTGACAGGGCATTGAGACTACAGAAAAAGACAAACTCAAAATAAGAGTCGTGGAAACTCTCCAACTCTGATAAGGTAGAAACTCTCCACTTTTACAGATTTTTATATTTCTGCTCCACAGAAACCACACAAATCCTCTTCTAGATTTTTCTAATAGCCTTTGTCCAGCTGATCTTAGCCCACCAAGGTCATACCAGTGAAGTTCAGTTCCCAAAATAATGTTCCTAACTTTCATGAAGTCTGCCCAGGTAAGATAGTTTTAGATAGGTCTGCCTAAATTGGTCTTCTGTAGACGTCTCTTTTTCACATGAGTCACCTGCTGTCTGTTACCCATCACAGCACCAACACTGTAGAATAGGTATTGCTGAACCAATACTGAGAAAAACATTCCTGTTTTGTAGAGGAATAGGATATTATTACCTCCGGTGTTTTAGCTACCTCATTATCCAAAGGGTAAAAATGCCCAGTGCTACCAAAAAGGTTCCCAAATTGTAAAAAAAGTTTCAGTCCATCACCCAAGTTTTGCAAAAAGAGGCACAAATTAAGAACATGACGGTATTTGTGCATATGGTTTTTGTTTTCTTAGTTGCCAATAATATCCGAATCCTTATAATGCTTTTACAGAAAAAAAAGTTGGTACCAATAACCACAAACCCCTTGATTTCAATATAGTGAGGTGTAAACATGGAATAAGTTCTCAGAATTCAGCAAATCAAAGATCATATATAACCAGAGGACATGTTTTGGTGAATTGGGATGTTTTGTGAGCAAGATGTGAATAGTAAAATTTTCTGGCATGGAAGAGAGCTGGAGATTCCCCAAGACATCAGAGTTGAGGCACAGCAGCTCATACATCTCGGAAAACAAGGAGGAAAGGACAAGGTGCTGAAGAGGCAAGAAGGAGAGGAGAGCAAGAGTCCTTATGCTGACATGTTGGTAGTCAGCTTCCCAGGATGGGGAAGTTTTCTTTTGCCCCTTTTACTTAGCCTGGTTTCTGTCTGCTCTTATGAAGACTTACTTCTCCTGAATGGACATTTCTATCTGCTGCTGTGTTTGAATTTTCACCCCGTGGTTGCTCACTGTCATGTGCTTATCTCCGTTTCTGAGAATGGAAACATTTTAAAAAGGTTTGCCCCCATCCAGTCTGTGTGACCTTGCATTGAGCAGAGCTAGGCAAACATTCAGAACAAAATCCAGAAGTGAACCTGAAACTTGCCTTTGGGTTTTGTTATGAACTTGAAACTGAATTTTACCATAAGTTTTACGAGCCTAGACTGAGTTGGAGGAGACCTGGGCTGATTTAAGGTTTTACAGGGAACCATTTGATACTCAGAGGCTTAATGTGATTTTGGCTTGAAACAAAGCAATCCTTGGCTGACTTTGGTCGTTTGAATCCCATAGCCAAGGTGAAATGCGAGGGCTGTGTAAACTTAGGGCAAATTGAAGCTAGCGTGTGCACGCACTCACACACACAAGTTGTGTCTTAACGCGCGTCGCCAAATCCTACACAGGACTGCGACTCTGTTGAGGAGCATCAGGATGTGTCTCCTGAAGTACCACACCAGAGCTGAGCACGCTGGCAAAATATGAGTTGTAAACAATTAAAGATCAGACCCTGCCCTTCTATAAACAAACACCTCACTCTCCGCATGTTTGTGGAGTAATAGTGACATCCTGTGGCCAGTCCTGATTAGTCCCAAGCACGGACAGGCTGTTTATTCCTCCCGGTGCTAGACGCGAGGACCTGCTGAGAGAAAGCATGAAGGCAGTGCCGAAGAGGGAAAAAAATCCATTCTTCCTTAATCGAGATGTTAAATTTCAAAGGAGAGGAAAGAGTTACAACACACTTGCTCTTTAGTCATAATCCAAACATTACGGCCCTTAGCTAATTTAAATGTAAAGTGATTTTAAACATGCTTTCTGAAGCCGAGCATAGAAATGAATACCCGTGGGAGCTGCTGGGCATAGCAACTGGAAGCGGGAATAGGGAAACTGAGCTCGGAGCCTAGCGCAAGGAGAGGCTACTGGTGAGGTGGGAGGCAGGGATGTTTGAGACCATCCTCCAGAGCCTTCTGAGATCATCCAGATAAACCAAGTATAAAGGTACAAGCAGGAGGTAGCACTGAAATGGAAGAGCGGTTTCATTTCCCAAGCACGCTGTATTTTGATGTTAACAGGCACGGCTGTGGCACTGTGGCAGGTTCAGTGAGGGACGGCTCTTTTTTTTCCTTGCAGGTGACATGTTCTTGCTCAAGTACAGAGAAAATATACTGCCAGGTGACTCAAGTCTAAGGCTTGCTCAGAAAAGAGAAAATTTAAGAGGAAAAAAAAAAGGTGTAGGGCAGCCAATAAATTGTCAATGAAGAGAGAAAGCAGGCAAAGATAGCAGCTGGCTAGGGCCCAGCAGAAGAAACTCAGTGCCTGGGAGACCGGCTTTCTGTGCTACATTATTTCAAAAGCCAAGGAGCCATTGGAGTTCAAGGAGAGAAGAAGCTGGACAGCCAAGGTGACTTTTCTTGCTGGTACTCTAATTTTTATTGCCTAAATTATGGTAACTCCTGTGATGTGGCAGAGATACTGTTTCTGCCCTGAGGTGTCCACCAGTGTTGTTTGATGCCTTGGACAGTGTGATCCAAGGCCAGCCAGACTCAAGGAACACAGCTAGACTGAAGGAACACAGTGTGCTGTGGGATTATGGCTGAGCTGAGTGGCAGAAGGGAAATATAAATAGGGATAGAGTATCAGAGAGAGAAAATGGTTTCCCATTGTACAGAGGAAAGGAGTGGGGAAGAGGTGAAGTTGTGATGTTTTCTAGTGACCGCGGCTTCCTTCTAGATTTTGATTGTCCCAAGATATTTCCTGAATTGCACAGGCTTGTTATATGGGATAGAGCTCACGTTGTATCTGGTCTTTCAGAGAGAACATTTCCTCTTGCAAACATTTGAAGTACATTTGGAGCCTACAAGGTAGTGGTGGATATAAAGTCATCCCTTGACACTGGCTTGAGGTTCAAGTACATGTTTCCTACTGGGGTAAGAGACCTGTTTCATTGAACAGCTGGCAGAAACAAATGACATAGTGAATGTGCAGTGTTTTAGACTACTCTCACAAGATAGACTGAATTTCAAGTGACAGGACTAATCTTTCACCTTCTTTTCAGATAGCTGTAGAAAGCCACAAGTGTCCTTTTGTGATATCAGGGATCTGATAGAGAATGACCGTTCCCCAAGACAAAAATAAGCAAAATTTGCACAAAGACACATTAGCTAAAAACCAATTAATGTCCCTGGTGGCTGGTACAGCAAACTGTGGGCTGATACACTGGGCTGTAATTCAGTGTCTCTGAGAAACAGCAGAAAGACCAGAGCAACTGAGGGAAGAGTCAGTGAGGTAAAACAAGACAGATGCAAGAGCACTACTAATGTGGCCCTGAAACAAAACAGCTACCTGGAGAGAGAGTTTGGGGACTGACTGCTGACTAAAAGAAGCCAGGAGCCATAAAAAGTGAAACAGGCTCCTGTTGTCTGGTTCTCTGCCCGTGTTCTGGGAAGCAAGGCTTCATGCATTTCTGTAAAATAAAAGGACCTATACCCAAAATAGTAGATTGTCATGATTTTCTCATCCTAATGGGAACAATCCACATGGCCTTGGATTTGAGCTAGCTGCTTGGGAAACAGCAGCTTTGGTCTAATAGATCAGCAGAATCTCTGTGGTGAGTTTGTCATCACTGCTGATTCAGTGCCCTCCAAATACCTGCCTCTCATCACTGTCGTGCACAATTCCCGAATTAGGTTGTGGTGCCAGGTATCGTACTCTCCCACTCGCTATGCTCTGATTGAGTTTGTAGGCCTTACTAACACAGAGGTAATGCTATTAGTTTTCAAGAGTGGGATTCTTCGATCTGATCATTAACTTTCTCCATTGCTCCTTGCCCCCTTTGCTGTAATTCTTTCCTGCTGCATCCACAAACTGCTGTTTCTGCTGGAATGGTAAGAGACAGGAATCGCTTAACCATCCACTGGAGCTCCCTCCACTTTCCCAAAGCCCAAGGTTTACAAAAGCAGCTTTCGGGATCTCTCATGTTAAAGAAAGTAACATGTTAAGCTTTAGCCCTCTTCTTGCTGAGATTTTGCTTTTGTTTGATTGGTGATGTAGTACCTCCCAGACTTAAAATCAAACATCTGCTTACCAGTGTAAGCTTACCAGTTACATCTGGTACCAGTGTATGCAACTGGACCATGCCTGATTATAAATCTGGCCTGTGATAAAAATAGTTGCTAAACACATCACATCACAATAAAGTTCTATGGATCTCTTCAAAATACATAAGCATAGCTGGCCACTAACATGTCAAAGATGTTTAGGAGGGGATGACAATCAAGCAGAAGTCCTAGAGAATCAGCTCTTCCATCTCTTGAGATATTCACACTGGTGAAACTGATGGAAGATCCTTGGTTTTTAGTTTTGATTCCCCCCCCTTTTCTCTCTTTCCCTCTCTTCCCTTTATTCCCAGATTACAAGATTCTTTATTCTGTTGTGAAAAAAATGGGGTGGTTACTGCCTCTGTAAGCATATAGGCAAAGGAGAAAATCTCATATTTCATGAAGTCTGGTACAGTTTGGAAATTTTCTGCAAAAAGACTGGCATTTTACCTATTTGCCTTGTTCTGCAGCTCCTTTTCACTATGGCCTTGAGTCCCCAGCATACAACTGCCTCCCTGCCAACAACTTCCCCTTCCAGAGCAATACCAGGTAAGTGTGTGTGTGACCCATTGGTCCATGTGTGCCATGGCCCGCCCTGCACATGGTCCATGCTAGACCTGAACCATTTACAGCTTAGCTGTGTGCCTCAGGCTACAAAGGTGCATCTCTGATGGACCATGCTTAAATCCTTGGAAGTCCATAACTGAGTCATCTGCTGTGGAAGAACACTTTTCCTCAAAGTGCCTCTTCTCTTTTACCTCACTCAATGCTCCCAAACTGTTCTGTGCCCCTTGTAGACAAAGAGATTGAGGTCTAGGACCCTCACTTTTGAACCAATAGGCAGGGGTAGAGGGAGTCCCGGAGAGGCTGGGCATGGGCAGTCAGACTGGCAGTGCCCTCAGGGCCCTGAGAATGAACGTCAAACAAACATATCAGTGCCCATTAAATTTAATAAGCAATTAATTCAAGTAGCCATAAGCTTAAGCCAGTACTTTCTTCAAATAACTAATTACCAGCATGCCCCCAAATTGGCTTTACTAATATGAGGTGCCAGTATCTCCACCTAGTTTTCCCATGGAAGCTCATGGAGCTACATGAGAAAGAACTTGTTCCCAGGCACAGACATTTCTGGACTCCACGAAAGGCTGAGGAAGAATGGCAAGAGCAGCCTGGTGCACGTCTTCGTTAGGGAAGTTCCACGAAGCGCAGTCATGGTGCTAGTAACACACATTCGACGTTGCTTTCTGCTTCAGACAATTCGTTGCTTCCTGTATGATAACTGGAGCACTGGAAAAGTACATATTAGAGCAAGATGTGAAATCTAGTAATTCTGTTAAGGTTAGAAAAATTCTGGCTGAGCTGCAGCAAGAAAACAGGTTGTTAAATGCCAGCTGAGGCAGAAGGTTTTGTCTCATTGGAACTCTACTTATTCCATGCTTGAACAGCACTTGCAGCAGCAGGAACCTGAGTAAACCTATGTATAGAGAAGACAGGCTTAGTAGATACTAAGCTGGCATTCATTTATTGGAATTCATTTTTGGCTACTTTTCCTATTTCTCTCCAGGAAGCCTTGTTGGTGGCAGGTGGGAGTTAAGATAGCTGTATTTCTGATACCTGCATCACTTAACTATAGTCTAATCTGAAAAATTAAAAGGGACACTTATTCACTAGCACTAAAAAAGACGAGTTTTTTTTAAGAAATTTGGGCTCCTTTTTATTATTATTATTTTTATACCCTGAAATAACACTGTGTTTGATTCCTGGTTCACAGAGGAAAATGAAACCCTGGGACAAATATATTGGTCCCTGGAAGGCAATTCCTGTAAACAAATTAATACAACTCAGGCCTGCCTCCTCTACATTTTGTTCCTTTTCTTGTGCAGCCTATTGATTGATTTACCTCAGGGAAGAGATTCCTCTGACTCAGATACTAAGCAAGTTCTTAAGGAAAATATCAGCTTTAAAAAAGGAGCAGAAGAAAGAGCAGCAGTTGCAAAAATTGCTAATCTTTCATTTGCAGGAGCCACTGAACATCTGGATAGTATGAAGCTCCTTTAACCCCCTGAGTGCAGAAAGAATTAGCACCAAAGGGCAGCCCATGCTAATTCAGTGCCATTAAACTTGTATAAGCTAGAAGAATGTGATGTTATACTTCCATAGGGCCATATGGATACCACTTTGCACTTTGTATCCATCAGAGGGACTAGCAAAACTAGTTCAGTACTATACAGCATGGCTTTTAGAAAGATAAAATAGCCCCTGTGCAATATTACACAATATTACACACGTCTGTCATATCACATCTTGGAACCAACCTACCCTTTTAATTATAGGTGGAGAGCTTGTCTGCTGACACATAACTTCTGAGCTTCCACGTTCAGAAGAGCAGAATACTAAATATTGCAATAAAAACTGAGGCTTGATTTTTTTTTTTTTATGATTGGGAACTGTTATTTTTTTAAGAAACCTGGTGTTTTATTCATCCTGCTGACTAGAGACTTTGTTTTCAGACAAGTCTTTATCTTATGTCTCCAGCATTAAAATATTACTTCCTGCTAATCTTGCTTCTCCCTTCATTCACCTTTGTCCGTAACCGAGGGGAAAGTGTAGCACTTCCCTTGGAGCCCCCTTCATAGCTTTCATGTTACCTTCAGCTAAGCCCTATTTTAGTTCTCTCTCAATATCATCTTTCTGAATGGTGAAAAGCGAATAGGCTTTGCTTTCAAAGTCAACATTATCTGTACTCAACAGTAACAATATACTTAACATTTTACAGTGGCTTTCATATGTGGATGTGAAACTGCTTTAACAAAGACAGAGAAATGATTTCTTAGGCCATTGGCACAAAGGGCAGACACGCACAGATTAAGGCTGAGATTTTCAAGCTTAGCTCCCCCTGTGAGGGTCTGGCAGTCAAGACACACAACCCCGAGTAGCTTGTTGCTGTGAGTTAGTATCAATGCCTTCTGCTGGAGTTATTTTGCCCTTACATATGTGTAACATAGATATGCATAATTCCTAGTATCTTGCCTTTTAAATGACCTGTAAGGTCAGTCAGCATACACCATACATCTTCCAATGTATGCTTTCACGCCTTAGGAAAATTAAAAAAGATTATATACCAGAACTGTACTTTAAACACAATAAACCAGAAGGGGAACACTCTGCTTACAAAAAACCCTATTTCAAACTACATGTAATTATGCAAAATCCCAGTAATCCTTATCTTCCCCTATTGCTATAGGAAGCCTCCTCACTGAAACTCTGACTGCATGGGAAGAAGTCTGCATAACTCTTCAGAGACTCAAGGATTGCCAAACCCCAGCTTTTGGAGTTCCCTGGGGCTGGGGGTTTAGGTAAGGACTCCACACTTGGATCGAGCCTCAGGACGTGCTTGTTTTCTCTCCTACAGTGGTGAGTCAGATCAGATCCGATTCACAGGCTCAGCCTCCCGCTGGGCAGTAAAAACACCGCTCTCCTTTTGAGTATAGTTTCCAGCTCCAAAATAAACACTGAGACCAGCCAAACTATGGTCAAAAAACATCTAGAATGAGCACACTGGGTTGCAAGGAGGATGTCAGGAGGCTGTCGCTTCAGACAGTGCACCCTGCCGAAACTTCTCACATGACCTTCAGCATACAGACAGGTCTCTGCTCCCGTCAAACCCAGGAGAAATGTTTGTACATTCCAGTTAATTGCGAAGCTTGGCAGCGGAGCAGCAGAAAATGACTGCAAAGCACAAAAACATCACAGAGCTGTAAAGTGGCCTGCAAACTGCACGAGCTTAGGAGGTCTGAATTCAACATATCCAGGCCCAGTTCAGAAGAAGCCCCCCAAATTATACCAACCCCACCCCCTGAATTATACCCCCAAACATCCCAGAGTGGGATGCTAATGCTATTTTTTTAGAGGAAATGAGCCTAAAGAATACAGCTTTATTTCTTCCCCTGGATTATTTGTGTGCATTGTCAGACTTCCCATACAGCCCTGCCTTCCAAAGCTGTTTAAAATAACACACCTTATTGTTGTAGCATAAAAGGTAATTCACAAATCTCAGGGGAAAGACATGTGACTCCTTTGGCAGAGGGGCTCTCAAAAATCATCCGTCACTTTGGAGTTTCTAGGCTACGCCTCCCATCCTGGAAGGCTTCTAGAGCAGGCTATGCTGTGTTAATGATAATATCAAGGTGATTGCATTGCAAAGGCCAAATGTCTTGTTTGGAGCTATGTTTCTCTGAGGTCAGTATCCAGCTGAGATACTCAGTCCCACAAGAGTTCATTCCCAGCGCAGACTAAAGGCTTCGCTGGAAGTGCAGTCTTTGGTCCTGGTACGCAGAGCGGGCACCTTTTTTGTGTCCATAGACCACAGAGAACTTAGTGATTTCTTTAACAGTGAAGAAGAGTTGACATGTAAACCACAACGGGCTGCTTTTTTTGAGTGAATGCTCCATGGACTTAATCAGACTCTGGGTTTGTCCATAACAAGTTCAATAGTTGCTATTTGTTCTTAGATCCTCAGCTTCATTAAATGTAGAAGTTTCAGCTTTTGCCAGCAGTTAGTTGCATCTAGATCTATAAAGGCCGTTCTGTCGCTCTAAGATGAGACATAAAACTGAGGTCTTGACCATCTGTGGTCATTAAGGATCCCATGGCATGCTTCAAAAGGTGAAGGTGGTAGCTTTTGTCTCAGGACCAAATTCTAGCCCGAGTAACTAATTCTTTCCACCCTAAAATTCACCCTGAGCTTTTAATATGAGATACAGTGTTTTTCTTCAGTGTTCATAATATAGTGGTGGACTGCTAGCTGGTTGCCACATTCTATCCCAGAAATTATAGCGTTATAGCAGTGGATTAAATGAAGTGTGCAAGTACACATGTTCATCCTGTTGGTCACAACATGACACAGACCGAGCCTGTCTCAGCACAATAACATGCGCACACATACACACGAAAGCACGTAGCCCATTCAGCATTCCAAGGTTTTAATTTTTACTTACTTACGAAATTATAAATCCGGTATCTTACAGATCTTGAGCCTTTGCTGGTCAGTAGACAGGCAAATCCCACTGGAAAAGAGATAACGTTGGCTGCAAAGGGAGAGTCATTCCTCTCATGTCTGGAAGCTAAAAACAGTGTGTAAAAGCAGAATAAATTATCTACCATTACCTCAGTGAAGTGTTTTTAATTTACTGCCCTGCTGGATGCAGAGCATATACATCACAAAAATAAGAAGGACTGTATTTGTCTTGAATGTGCTTTGTATCCCATAATGCAATACACTGCACATTTAACATCCTGCTGTAATGTTTTGGTTGACTTTTTTGGAATTCTGCTAGAAAGGGAATACATTTAACCCCAAGATACCTGCTATTCCAAATTAGTGAACCCATCTGTCTGGTTTGTGTGTTACTGCTGAGGTCCTGTTTTGAGCAGAGCTGAAAGATTGTATTGCCTGTTTATTCCAGTGCATGTTGCAAGTACTCAGGCCCTCTTTACCACTTCTTAATCTATAGAGAACTTCAGGTGTTTTAGCTCTACATATCATTTATCAGTGTATGGACCAAATCCCTGAAACAGAAGAGAAGTCCATGGAAAAATGTCTGGCAAAATAGACACCATAGATTGCAAAGTACTTGGAGAGTCCACTTGATTAAATATGATACAATTATTTGGAGTTATATTTCTTTTTGACTCTGAAAGGTAGAATGGAAGATGGACTACTTGTAGAAGAGCATGGTAGAAATCTGGACATTGCCTAGAGTACAGACCTCTCAATAAAAACCTACTGAAGCTGAGAGGTCAGTGCCTGCTTTTCCATCTCTTTTGTGGAGTGTGGAACTGTAGGTCTAACCATTGGAAACAATTTTTCTATAAACTTAAGTTATTCGTAATACAATAATTCTTCATATGGGCTATAAACTTTTGGTTCCCCTCTCTTCCAAGTTGCAAGATTGAAGTGAAACTTGGCAATATTCTGTTTGTTGAAATGAAAGGCCCTAGGTCAGATTCTGATCTCCCCTTGGCCTTACACCTGTGAACTGACTTTGATGGAGTAATTTTTTACTTACTCCAGCATAAGCAATAACAGAATCAGACCCTGCATATGCTTTTTATCTAAAGCTGTGTTCCAGATGTGTTTATGTAAGCTGTTTTCAATAAAACGTGTGCATTTTAAAATGTAAATGGATTTTTCTTTAATTATAACCATATGGACTGTTATTAAATTTTCATTTTAAAAAGTGCAGATATAGCTAGCCCAGCCATACCAAAGTGTCACAATGGGTTCGCTTGACCAGTGTAGCATTCACACAGCACCCAGGCAAACGCAAGACTCTTAAAGCTGGGAAAGACAGGGAAAAAAACATGAGATGGCATCTTCAGGCTTCAAAGCGTGTGAGTCCATCCCTTGGAAAACTGTGCCTTCTTGATTTTCCTGTTATTAGGGTGCCTCACCCCTTTTCAAGAGGAGGCAAAATTAAGTGCAAAGCTGGTTCAGCATACTCCTGCAAGCTGGGTGATCACTGCTACTGGGACCCTTTTTTTCTTTGCTACAAGTTAGCAGCAGTGCTCAGCACTCAGCTTCTTTACAGATTCAGCCTGAGACTGGATGCCTTGAACCGAATAAGCCCTCAAAATCAGAGAGTTACATGGCTGGATCGGTCTGTTAGGAGAATCTGTGCATATTTGGGGGGCAGGTCTGAAAGAAACATAATCCTCCCCCCACCCTTTTCTGCCTCTATGCTGTGATACCACACGCTGAGGCTCCGGGAAGGAAAGGTCAGCCTGCTGCTGCCCCCAAACCAGCGAACGGCTTTGTGCACAGTATCAGCAGCGGTGCCTGAGGGGACGAGACCTCACTGACTCTCCTGCTCAACGGTGCCTGTTCCTGGGGATCCCTGTACCCCACACAGCCTTTCGTGCATCTCTGCACTGAGGGGCTGGTTCCCAGCCCGGACTAGGGGATTGATTTTTTCAACGACGGAAATGTAGGGGCAAGTAAAAAGGTTTTGATTGATGGATTTTCCATTAAAAAAAGAAGACAGATTTGTTAATGAATAAATGTTTAAGAAAGAGATGTCAGTTTTGATGGAGTTCTTCATGTGATCTTTCTGAAATGAAGCATTTCAGCAAGGTAAAAGAAAATTCACTCGAATAACTCCTTTTAATTTCACATCCACATCTCCATGAAAGATGTGCCTGGTATAATCAAGACTATGCTTATGTTTTTCCTTAGCACATTTTGATGTTACAAATGGGAAGGTTTTCCACTACTGTTCCATGAGAACTTTATCCTCTGAAAGTGAGATTTATCAGCCAAACGTGATAACAATTCAAAGTTCGGTCATGCTTCTGTGCTGTAAGGATGCTTTCTTCCTTGGACAACTGGAGAACACAGACCGTGCTTCTCTCCTGCTATCAGTATTATTTCCTCACCCCTTAATTTCCATGTTCTGTGCATGTTGGATATTTATGTTTGACCTGTGTCTTCTTCAGAATAGAGCTGCAAAGCGGTGGAGAAGCTCAGTCATCTCAGACTTAGACAAGTTGAGGATGTTTTTGCTCCTGGGCTCAGCTGTTGAGGGCTCCTGGGTCATATTCAGCTGTGTCCCAGTAATGTATGTCAAAGGAATGATGCTCACACAGAACAACCGTGCTGGCCAGAGTGCTCCTGTGGTCTCTTGAGAAAGTAAGAGTGTGATAAACGGAGAAAATGTCTATTCCTGGCAGTGGAGAACAGCCTCCTTCATTGTTGGGCTCAGGCTTTCCCCAGGCCTTCCCAGGGCTGCAGTCATGAATGCTTGGTTTGGCTGCACTGTGGTATGTTATGAAGATGTGGAAAGTGAGCTAGATGGCTGAGCTGCCCCATCTGCATTTTTTTTCGTTTTAAAATTTAATAAACCCCCATGTGGTTACAATTGAAAAAAAATTCCATTAATGTTCCCAAAATGATTCATATCTAAATCAAAATGTATATTAACCTCCCATCCCTCATCTCTAGTGAACAATAAGATATTTTTCCATTGAATCAGTGAAAATCATTGAATAACTTATTACATCATCAACCCAAACCATGTACTTTTACTTATTTTTCTAATGACTAGCAAATGAAGTTTACACATCAATGTCTTTATATGCATCAGGGAAGAAAGGGTGGGGCATGTGAATGAGGAATCTAAACAGAGATTCTTTCGTATTTTTATGTATGTTAAATAGAGGTAGGTGTTTCTGTCTGGAGACCATATGTTCGGTTATTCTTTTAACAATCTGTATGTAAAAAAAAAAAAAAAAAATTATAAGTGGTATGGACTGCTCCAGTGTGGGCTCCTCTGGAGTTCTGGTGAGGTGATCTAGATATGAAGAGATGTCCAGATGAAAAATCCTTTTCCTTCAGGCACGTGTTGCATTATTTTGATCTCATCTGAACAGCACCAGTTCCACAAAGTCCTGGAAGTGCTTTTTGGGTAACAGTGGCAGAGTGGAATTACCACCAGAGCTTAGCAGCGTCAGTCTGGCCAATGGTACAGGGTGAAAGGCTCATAAGCAACTTAATGGCACCAGTGCTCTGCATGTGGAGACACTGAAGCTTTGTAGCAGCAGACAGGATCAGTCCTTCAGCCCCAGAAACTCAAGGGCTGAGTGTGGGAGGGGTTCTCTGCATCTGTTGCACTACCAGGGTTTAATGCATACACAGCAGGGCAGTTTTCATTTCATCTAGTCTAGGCAGTTATCAGTTTGTTACAGAAACAATACCCCTAGAACAAAATGGCACTCTCAGCTGCAGAAAAAATGAGGCAGCCACCTTTGAAGTTATCCTCAAGCCTGCCCTGTAAACAGCCTGCCTGGAGACACAGTACGTCATCACGTTTATCGTCCACCCCTCGGAGAGTTGTGTGTCATCACCTCTGCAGTGTGCCTAAACCCCAGCGAGGGCTTCTGAGTCTGTGTGTGCCATGTTGCAATGTGCAGTGCTGCTGCCAAAACACGAGACCAGCTGGTTTATTCATTTTACACAGTGCAAAAATGTTATTAAACTGCACCATACAGATAAGTACTAGAAAAATTGCTAGGTTATTTTTTTTCACATAAAATTAGCCAATTTGCTGGTGTATGTAATTGTAAAGAATGCAAAGCATCCCATTCAAGTGATTAACCTCTTAGTTAATAAAAGCAACAATTGCATGTGTATAAATAATATAATAAAAGGAACATTCATATCAAAGTAATATAGCTCATACTATCCTGTTTCTCTCCTTAATTAGTAAATAATTCATCAAATTCTGCAATGAATTGTGCTCCCACCCACATTTCTTCATCCAATTATCATGAAATAGGAAAGCAGGAGTCTTCCTTCTTTGAAAAGGATGTGATAATGAAATTGTTCAATAGCTCTTCTCAGCCCTTCGCTAGTCTAAATTAGTACTTCCTTGGGCATACTGTTTCTTTTGTTCATTTCTTCCCTGATTCATTACTGTTTTTTTAATTGAAGATATCTTCTATGTTAAATGTCACTTTACGCTGGCACGTCTTAAAAGAAGTATGTTCATCATGGTTTGTTTTCAGCAGACACAAATGAAATTAATTCTACAGTACAGATGAATGGCAGTGCTTGATTGCCAAAGTGATCCTTCATACTTTAGATTGTATCACACAAATAAAATTAAAAGAATGTTATAAAATACAAGATACAAAAGAAGTTGAATAAGCAAGCACTCATAAGATTGCAAATCCAGAATTCAGACTGTCCTTGAATCAATATCATGTTTAAACAAGATTCTTTGTTAGCTGATCAAATTCTGTTTCTTCCATGGGATCTTTACTGGACTCAGTGTCTGAAACAATGAACAACTATCCGGTGTTGTCTTTTAACTGTTCAGTGTCTGGCTGCGTGTTTTATGTACCTCACAACATTCAAATCTTGCTCAGAAGACAGAATTCCTCATCTCCTTGTGGACATGTTTATGGCACTCCTCACACAGTAACGAACTTATTTTCACAACACTGACATAAAATAAGGAAAGACAGTTGTCTGTGTTTTATGAATGGTGAACAAAGGCACACAGAAACAAAGATCCAAAGTGCTCAAGAATTTCAAATCCTGAATTTGAGGTATCAAGAATCTGAGTTTTCTGAACAATCAGTGTGTCTTCGTGTATATGCCCCTTCTACATACAGTGTGTGAATATGTACACGTATATTACACAAAACATTGCATCTATTCAAAGGACTGCTGTTATTAGGGTCCACAACAGCTTGGAGTGCTCTGATATTCCCAACAGGACAGGAAAACGAAGGTCCCATGAGAACAACCATCGCTGAGCCAGGCTGCTGGCGCCTTGCTGCATGTCCACCATGAACATGGGAGGAAACAGCTCCCAGGAGCTTGCATCAAGTCTTTACCCAGCCCCAACCCATCCATGCCAGGAATTTGCAAACTTCAAGAAAATCCTGGTTGATCTTTGGCTGAACCATGCCTAGTGGGGACCAGATCTTGAGACATGAAGCTGCTAAAATCTAGAACTTGAGAAGCTTGCTTCACCGTGTTTTGAAGGGTTTGCATGATAAATCACCTCCCACTGAAAAAGTCACACCCTGCCAAATATCAGATCCTTGTTTTATAGCATAAGGCCTTTGAAACTCTCAAAGATAAGCCTATCAGAATTTAAATTTGGGAAGAACAATACCCTCATTGGTTTTCTAATGTAGTTTAGAAAATAGCTGAAAAAATTTGGTGAAGATTTTTAAAACCAGTCAGCTTGGGTAGACACCTGGTATTGAGAACTTCAACAAAAATGGCTGGGTATGGTAAGTTAATAAGCAGGCACTTTTTTTTTTTTTAATAGAACTATATAACACATGAGGCCACCAGCTCTGCTTATTATAAGGTCATTATGGAAACTATATTTAGGGAGCTATATTACTATTTGCTTTATTTTTCCATGTGGGGAGGTAAATTTCAGTATAGAAATAAAACAATGAAAAAGTGTTAGCTGGTGTGTATTGTTGTTGCTTTTTTACCTTTATGTGTAAGCACTCTAATACTTAATGCATTCTAAGTAATACTTAGTGCATTGTAAAACAGATTTTTTTTCAGAATCTATTTCAATTTAACTAGTAGTGATATACTCACTAGTGAATACTGATACTCACATCTGTTCTTGAAGATTCTGAGTCCACCATGTTGCATGATTTGAACTCAAAAGCTGCCACTAGGATTAGAAGAGACAGATTGTCCTCTTCACTCTCTCTAGAGTGTCAGCTTTATTTTTCCTTGTTTTAAAAAGAAATCTCTTAGTGTTATGATAGTAAAGAAAATCTGAAAAATATGACCCCCAAGTGTCAGTGGTGTCCACCTGAAAAAATAGCCGTATACTATGAACTTCCACACTCATGCTGCTGAGTTCAAAGGCTGCTGAATCAGATGCTGGTTGTGTGTTTTTTTAAATCAAGTGGTTTTTTGCTCCTTAAAGCAAAGGTCTCCACTTACAAAGATCTATGCTATCTACTTTGATTGACCATTCTTTTGGATAATCTTTTATCATAGCACACAGGTGCTGAAGTGAGGAATTAAAAAGAGTCAGACATCCATGGCTGATAACATGAGTCCAGAAGCAGGCACTCCAAGAAGGACACACAAGCACACTTCGAGAAAATCAAAGGTGTGGTCAATACGGAGGACTCCTTGTGAGGAAAACCAGGCATAGTTTTCCTCTGTAACTATGGCAGCGTGGAGCTCTGTTTTGAAGGCATCAGCTTCTAATCCATTGTTTTTGTAAAGGCTGTGAGTAGCTTTTCCAGTATGGAACACTGGGTCTCCAATTCTTCAGCAATTCTGGTGACACAAGCTGTGGTAGATGGTACAGGATTTTATCCTGTTTTTTTTCTGTAGGCTTCAGGCAAAGATCATTTTCATCACAAAGCGGTGCTCGGTCTCCTGGGACAAAGGCAACGCTAGTTTTCATGGTTCTGTGTACTTCTTGTAAGCAGAATCAGGCTTGGAGTGAAAGTGTGGTCCTCTGAACCATCAACTCTCTGACAAAATTAGTTATCCTTGTTTCCCCCCATAAGGTGAAATGACACTATTAAAATTAAAGCACAGATAAAATGGCAGCTTTTAAAACACCAAATGACATAGTGGAAGACTTGCTACATTGCCTTACTATGAGAGGACAGAATAGTAAAGATTATTTTTTAATGAACATATGACTCCTCCCCCCAAATAGTTAGTTCTAAAGCCTGATAAATCAAAGTATTACTCACCAGACACTGAAAAGCTTTAGTCAAAGGAATTTAAAGATGTGTTAATTAGTCAAAAGAGAGAGTCCATGCAGTCTTGTAAACATTATAGGAGAAACCTATTAAAACCAGTGCACAGATATTAATTGAAAACGTTGTATAAGAGCTACAGAGTTCACACAAAGTGCATCTCACTTGATATTAAAGCCTGTGTATATGCAAATTCAGTAGTTAGCAGATTAGCTTGCACTCTGTTTCGATGCCTAGCTGTGAATAACTGAAAAACGTCCTCGCACGTTGGCTGAATATCTACTAGCGAAGCTGTTATATGCTTCATGGGTATGAAGTGTAAAATAACAGGTAAGGGGCTGCTGGGCTTCAGCGGCAGTGTAGAGAGGCTCTGCTAAACACCGAGAGAATCTCTTCTGAGATGGATTTCCTTTCCTCTGCCTTCCTTGGGAAAGAGGTTGTGTCAAGACACTGAGGTCTTGTGCCAGAATTTGGCTCCTTCCTAAAATTAGGTTTGCGCACTCCCAGATTTCTTTCCTGTGGCAGCTGGAGTATGAGGGATCCCGTGGGCTCAGCTGGGGCGAGCACCTGGCTGTGGGAGCTCAGGAGCACTCTTGAGTGCTCCTCAGATTAGTGTAGGAAAAACCAAGGAAAAACATGTTCATTTCACAAATGGCAACTCTAGGGAGCTGAAGGTAATCCCTCAGGCATCTTCTTTCCCCCATTCACAATGCGTCTGCCTGCCTTGCTTTTGTTTTGAATGACAGATTCAGAACAGGCTCTGCCAGTTAAGGGAGAAGAATAAACAAATAGACAATACCAATCATTAATTCTAAATCTGAATCTGGTCCACCCTGTGGCCCTGTGCCATTCTTATGTCCCCTTGCCTCTGCTTTCTTGCTCCTAAACAGCAGGTACTACCCCTTACTTGTCCTTAAAGGGACTCCCAGGGGGTTGTCAGACAGCAGGTAGCTCCAAGGAAGACGAGCACTAGCAGTACACAGGGAGACGTCTGGGTGCCTTTCTGAAGCATAAATTCATTGAGTTTATTTCCTAATAGCCCCTTGTTGCCCTGCAGTAACTTGTTAGCGTGTCCATCTGATCCCAAAGGCCTGGATTCACCCATACTGCAATGCCCAAGTCACCAGCATGGCGCCTGTGGGGTCTCCGTGGACCAAGGGCAGAGAGACAAGCCCCAGACGGCCATTCACATCTCAGGGGGCTTGAAACGGGTCCTGGAAGAGCCACTTTCTCCCTTTTACTTCTTGGCTGTAGGAAGCCCAAGATACCTACACTCCTAAATTTGTGGCCTCATATTAGCTAGGCTTAATTACAATTCCTCCTCCTCCCCATTCAGCCCAGCCTTCCAGCGGCAGCCATGCTCTCTCAGCTCAGGAATGACCAAACATTGGTTTCCCTATGTTTTTATAGCAGCAATATTAGTCCTAATTCATAGGGTTTTTTAAACCTCCCACTCTTCCTACAAAGGAAGAGGCTTCTGCTCCCCGGTGTGCCCTCCTGTGTGTGCCCTCCTCTATGTGCCTCTGCAGCGCAAGGTTTGTTGGTGGCTGGAAACACTCACGCAGCTCCAGTTGTGGCAATGGCCGTGTTGCGATCGTCATGTCTGCATGAGTACGCATGTTTCTGGAAGCACTCTGGAAGCTCCTTGCTTATCAGACTAAACCAAGTTGATGAAGAGGGAGGGTGACATCGCAGCTTTTCCACACCAGTGACTACAGTATTAAATCGTATTTATTTCCTCTATTTTCCCCAGTGCTGAGATATGCATACCAGGTCTCTAGTCAAATCAAATGGTTGAATGGCAGTTAAAATCCTAGCTTTACTGCTGGTGCAGTGACAAATTTCCCCATCTTTACTGGCCAGCCAGTGAGTATGGATGCATCTCATGAGCCAGGAGAATCAGAGAGGCTGTCTCTTGGCTGTGCTCCTCACAGATCCTGGCCTAGATTGGAGCCAGCATCATCTCTGGTGTAAACTATAGCAATCCCAAAACAGACTGCAGCTGCTCACATGCCAGGTTCCTGTGGAGTCATGACCAGCCAAAGTCCAGGTTGTCCACCCACAATCTTATGTCCTAAGCCTCAGGAAACGTCTGCCTAGGTTGTTATATAGAACTTATTCCATCCATGGGTATACCCAATAAGGGGGTAAGTAGGGAGGTACTCTCTTTTGATGACAACATATAGTAAGTAGGTTCTTCCATGGCCTAGGAGGAAGGCAATAGTGTTTCTAATTCAGGGCCAACCCAAGATATGCTCTCCAGCTTGTGATGCCTTTTGTATTGTGCACAGCTTCAGTGCAAGCTCTGCGTGGTTTGGAGGAAGCTCATGTCTGAGCTAGAGAGCAGCTTGCAGAAGCAGTGCTCTGTAGCTCCAGATTGCTCCCTTGTCATCAGCCTTAAACTGGGGCTGATAACAGTATTTTCTAAAACCACAAACATTGTTATATGACATCTCTTTCCTTCTCCAAGGATTCTCTTTTGGGAACCTGTCCCTGTCAGCCTACTTCGAACATCAGCCCTTTGCTCCTCATCAGACATGCTGCAGGTGCAAGTATATAACCAGGTATTTGATGCATTTCTTTTAAATTTCCAAAGTCCAGAACAGGGACTACTCAAGCAGTTGAATCCAGGGAGTGCTGAGAGCACAACTTAGTTATCCTGGAACTCATTCAAACCTCTGGAGATGTGCTGCACTGGGTTGGTTACCTCAGATCCAGAGCTGGTTTGGCAATCACCATCCTCCTTACTCTATTCATCCATCAGAAAATAGAAGGTGTTATAGTTCAGTACAGTCATAAACACGTCATTACCAATGGAAAATTGTGTTGGCAGTTTCTTTTATACCCAGCCAAATTTAGACAAATGGAAAGGTCAGCTATGCTGGACCTGGTTTTACATATGTGCATTAATTACAACACAGTTGCCTTTTGCTATTCATTTAATCTGCTTAATATGTATGAATTTGAACGAGAAGAAAGAGGAACCATAGAAAGACAAACAGAAAAGGGAAGCCAGGGCAAACTATGAATGGGACTGGTCCTCCCTTTCTGGACCACACACCGGAAAAGATTCAAAACTAGCCAATTGCAGGGAATGGGAGAAGTAGAGAGAAACATATACCATGTCAGCTACAGCTTTTTCTATAAAGCTTTCAAAGGAGAGCAGGTCCCAGAATTGTTTAGTGGGCTCAGCTCCTTGAAGAACCCCTGCGCTGGGGTTTTTCCCAAGTAAAGCCTGTGGGTTTAGGCACTCTGGTATATTAGCTTCTTCTTAACTATACAGCCATGCTCTTGAGCCAAACTCAAATTTTAATTAGCCCAACAAATTTTTCATTAAGCACCATGACTTTCCCCCCAAACACACACTTATTGGGGATACCTGGCCTCAGTTAACACTGTAAACTGGGAGAAAAATAATCCTGAACAATGTCATCAGAAAATTTAGAACATGAATTCGGATTCATGTTTGGATTGAACACTTTCGGACGTGACAGTGTCTGAAAATCAGACAACATAAAGTAGGTTGTGGTTAAGAGACTGAATACAACTTTCACTATTATAGCCTGCACACTATTCTTCTCACAGCTATATTATAACTGTGTACTTATCTGATAACGTAGTGCCCTAGGCAATAGGACTTCCACTGTAAGAGATGCACCACAAAAGTTGTCAAAACGTGTCCATTCTCGTCCCAGGACAAGAAAGACGAATGCTATGAAAGAATCACAGAAAAGGACACAACTTCCCCAGGGAACACAAGGTTATGAGCATGTGCATTACAAGCAGACTCACCGAGACTGAGTTACTAGAAACCTCCCAGCTATGCTAACCTACTTCTTCAGCTTCATGTAGTACCTCATGGTCTTGGGTTGTGGGAGTCCCCATTGCATCCATCTAGTTAAACTCCGCTGGTCACAGGAGCCTTGTCCAAGTAGGGAGAGCTTTCTGCTATTCTATGGCTCCCCAAAACTCCTGAGCCAGGGACTTCCGTGACAGTAAAAAACCCACAGTACCGCTTCCGGGAAAAAGGTTGTGATTTATAATTATAAGATAAAAACTTACATCCTCAGATGATTAATGCAAAGAGAGTTCTCCATAGTTTCTAAAATATATTTCATTATATACATATGAAAAATATGCTACATAGAATAAGCTGTGTAGCCAGGAGGGTACCAGAAGTTTTAGTGTGATTAACTTGACTGCCTTCTCTTAACTTCTAGTCCAGGTTATGTGTGGAGACAATAATACAGATGATCTCGCCTTCTCTGCACTTCCCTTTTCTGGTCTTTTAGTGTGGATTACCCAACCATATGGCTTCACTAACTGCTTGGGTAATCCTTTCATAGGAAGGCTCAATCGTTTGCTATATATGGGATACTGATATTGCCTTCTAGGGAACATGGAAGAACAATGGCAATGAGCTAGAGGCTCTTTCGCAGGTAGATAGTTCAACAGACCTTCTTCCTGAAACTGTTCTTGTCTCTTTCAAGTTATCCTATGAGAATCCCAGATAAAACATCAAGTCCACAGCAAATACAAATTGGGCTGTGCATTTGTAGCAGTCTAGTCCAGATGAAATTAGCATGGATTTTCTCTAATCCATCCATCTACGTTGCCATGCATGGGGGTGGGCATTTACCTGAAGAAAGGTAGAGTATCATATTAACACTTTCTCCGTGCTCTACATGGGTGTTGTAGCTTTAATTCCTTGCAGACCCTCGCAAGAGCTGCACTGACAAAAGACTAACAGGAGGTGCTTAGTCAGTGAGCTACAATTTGGAGTTTCCTGATGGTGTGATTCCTGCAGCCCCAAGAATAATATTCGCTGGGTGTACATAAGCAATGCCTCTACTCCATTCTCTGTAGGTTGCAACTATCTATATGCTCTGTATCTTGCTAGTCTTCTTTTAGTTAATGTATTTAGTATGCTTGTAAGGGATGGGCTGAATCCTGATCAGATACTTCTTTCTGTATTATCACAAGCAGGTGTGGGGGGCTTGCAGGAGAGGTCATTAAGAGTTTCTTGGAGTAGCTGATTACTAATTTGATGCAAAGTTAAGTAACCATACAAGAAACTACTGACCAGCTGGAAAAGCATGACTTATTAACAAGGAAGGATTTAGACCTCGCACGCCTCCCTTACCTGCTGCTAACACACCGATGTGAGTCAGAAGCAGGTAGCAGCTCTGCGATGCTAGTGCATCTTTATACGCTATTCACATTCCATTGCAATATGTCACATTTGGTATGGCATAATGCAATGTGACTAATTTAATCAGATGTGAAGTGCACTACAGCAACACATCAAGCCTGGAAATTTGGGAAAAAAAAAAAAAAAAAAAAAGTCGGGGGGGGAGGGAAATAAAGCTTTCGCCAGGCCATGGTTGGATTATTTTTCTCAGCTGGAGGGCTTCATTTTCTGAGCTTGGTCTTTTCTATTCTGACCTTCCAGCCAAGGGCATGTGTCAGGAGGCTTGTATTTCCCAAAGGCAGTGACACAGTCTATTAGGTCATATGAGCTGGATCATCAAGTCTTCGGCCACCTCAACTTCTGGGCCACCATTCCTTGCCCACCCCTGCCTCCCCCAGTGGTAACTCATGATACGATGCCCTTGCTTTGACAGATCAGGAAGGAAAGAAGCATTTTATTGCTGAACACGTACATAGCAGAGCCCAGAAACTAAGTGAGCTTACTGTGGTCTGGTGCTAGTCATTTAGTAAGTCTGCATTTAATTAGCTACTTTTGAAATATGACCAGGAGAAAACACAAGAATTACCAGTGCAGTTGCATTTCTAACCCAGGGCTTAGCATTGTTTTGTTTTAAGGTGATGATTATAATCATAAATATCAAAACAGCCCATGTCTGCAAGAATTTCATCAAGCTTTCAGTACTCTTAGAAAGTGCACCCAGACGCATAAACTTTGGACTACCTCTTAGTCTGTGGGTCTGCGGACAGACAGGCTGCTGTTTACAGACATTAGTGATATTGCTTTTTCAAACACAAAATGACATTTGTTTAAAAAAATCAGATGAGCCTTTCTTTGGCTTAGTGCTTTCTTTCAGAGCTGCCTTTTCTCTTTGTACAGCACCTAGGACATGGAAGGCAGTGCAAAAAATCGTTTGCGTCCTCTTCACTGTAGGCCTGGGGGTTTTTTTGGTTATGTGTCATGGTCCTCAAAGAGTCGTGAGAGGGTCTCAGAGGAATTCACAAAGTGCTAGAAAAAGCTTAAGAAACACTTAAGCTAGTGAAAATCTACGAGCTAGTTGGACCTAAGGGAGGCTATATAAGGGTCAGATAGTCCAGAAGGAAGGCTGTATTTTCACAAGATCTGGGAAATAGTGCTATTAGGAAGAGAGGAAAAATTACCTACCCTAGTTACTGCAGCAGACACTTACACAGAATAAGACTAAAAGAAAACTTTAGAAAACAGTATGATAAAATATGCTTATGTATTACAAAGAAGTAAAAACTCTTTAATCTGCCCTTCTCTTGTCCCTGTGCTGAGCGTATCTCAGCCAAGGGAGAGATTCACCCTTCCTTCTCCTTTGCCTCTTTGAGGACCAAAGAAACTTTGCTGTGTTGTACTCATTTAAGACCCAAACATCATGCACAGCTTTTGTAGGCTCTCTTCTCATTTCATTAGGTCTGGAAAGGCTTTGCTGATTACAAACAAGAAGATGCTGTGTTAGCTCCTCCTCCAGTGGTTCATTTACTTCTTATAGTCCTACTCATCTCTCCCCATATCAGTGGAGTTACCTTTGTGTTCTTATCTAGGAATAGGGTAAGGAGTCTTTTTTACAAAGAGACAGGGCTTAAACTTTAAGGTAAGTTCTTATCATGCCTGGGAAGGGTTGTTGGTGTTGACTTGGTACTGTGGCTTCCCTTTTATTCTGTGAGGTATAAGGTAAATTTGACTTTTATAGCTCTCAGAACCTGTTTCCCATTGCCCTGTGAGTCCAGTAACTTCCTGATTGGTCCCCTGTTCATTAACCTTTACTCTTAACTTTAGGTGGGCCCTAATAAAATGGTTCATCGGAACAGCGCAAGAGCTTTCTCTTCCCCTGGGGAAGAGGATGTTGCAGTAAGCAGCCAAAACCAGCAGCATGCTAGATCACGGCCAGCTAGATCTTGGAGAAGAAGATGTAGACAGACAACTTCGGAGTGGCAAGGAAGAGACCAAGACAGGGCCTTGCAAGGTGATCAGCAAGAAGGGGTTAGTAGTATTGGGTCAGGAAGAGGGTGAATTTAACTTGATTTCAGTTGCAGATGGGTGCTACTGAAACTGCATTCCTTGTGTGTCTTGTCTATGTGCACTTGTACAACTCCCTTGAAATAAGGGCTCAAAGGTAAAAGAGCTCCAGGTGACACCCCTATGGCTGTCCTGTTACTTCAGTTTCAGAGCTGCCATTCTCTGACCTGCACAAAATGTTGTCTTGTGTCCTTGCATTGCTTGCTCTGCCTCTTTTCCCCAAGGCCTAAAACCTCCTACTTACTTATGAAGTAAACATAAAAATATAATCTTAGAGTACTTGTTCTAGAATTCCTTCTTTTCTGTGAAATATGCCTGGCTTTGAAACTTAAGTCAAGGCACTCTTTATGTAACATTGGTGCTTGAAGTTAAAGCTGGTTCCCTATGCTTTGAGTGGAGCTACTTTCCAGCCTCAAGAAAGCTATCCTCCCATTGTGCAGATCAGCTCTGCAGCTCACCAAGAACAAATGGCATGCAGGATCTATTGGGTTTGCACGTACCCAGTGTGACTTGGAGTTATAAAAGAAGCAGCACAGTGGTCTCCTGCTGATCTGATGTTTCTTGTCCTGAGGAGCCCAAAGACTTCTCTGTAGCAGAGCTGTAAGGCAAAGATGCTGCAAGATGCCTTTGTTATAAATGGTAGGCAGCTAGTTTCCAGAGCCTACAGCCAGTTTACACGTGCAGGAAGTCTCCTTCCAAAATGCAGAAGTATTTTATAAGCATGGAGCTCCTCTCACAAGGTGGTAATCATCCTGACCAACTCATAAAGGACTCCAACCACTTATCTGTGCTTGCTGTCCAGGGTGGTGGGAGCTTCCCTAGCCCTGGAGCAACCTTCATTGTGTGACACGAACCCCTTTCAGAGGGTACAGCTGGGCCTTTGATAAGGAGTATATAAAGATTGTCTGAGAATATTTCAAGGTCAGAACTAGGGAAAGGGAGTACTTCTGCAAAGAGAGAAAGACCATAAAGAAATAGAAACCAAGAATTGTTACGTTGGGGTGGTAGGGTAAGAGAGGCAGAGGGGATGAAAAGAGTTAGGAGTAAATCAAATGAGTTGAGCTCTTGAATGGAAAGTAAAATAAAGTATTGAGGCTCAGGAAAGAGCCTTATGACCATGGTCCTTGGGTTTAGTTCCAGACCTAGCTTCCCAGAGCATGAGATTTGTCTGCCCTTACTAGAAAGACAGAAAGGGTTATTTTCACAACAGCAGAGGCCACTGAAATGGGGTGCAATGTAACATTTAGTTCCTTAAAGGTTTGGCTTTCTGACTGTGGACAGATGACATTAGTCTTGTGATAACCAATTTACTTTCGCAAAGGTGGTTGTGGTGGTGGTGGTGGGGGGAATGGTATAGGAGACCTATGAAGTATTTTGTGATTAGGTGTTGTAGAAGACAGTCCGATGCAAGCTTTTTCTTGGCTTTGGATCTTTATTTGGTTTGTTCTGCTTGGTCTATTTTTGTTGCTTTCTTCTGCAGTCTACAGATTCAGGAGTCGTGCCCCATCTACCAGTGTGCACTGCAATGGTGAAGGCTCATTGGGGCTCTCTAGGATTCCTGCACTGACAGAGGATGGAAAGATTGTGGAAATGCTGGCTAAGTCCGCCAGCTATTGGGTGCAGCAAGAACCTGCTCGATGTTGGGTCAGAGACTGTACTGGGCTGGCTTGCTCAGCAGCAGGTCATCCTTCTAGGAGACATCTGTTGCAACACTACCTCCTAGGTGAGGAAGACAGCTTGACCTCCCTGATAAAAGAGGAATTATTCTCAATGGATGAAGGCAATGATGGCAACATTGGGGACACTGGGACAGCCAGCTCCCAGGCAGATGTTACAAGTAATGATGTGCCCAGGAGTTTTGCAGAGGAGTATTCACTGGCTCCCTTAAATACACAAAAGAAATACTCTGCTCAGGGTTTTGACCAGCAAGTAGAAAACTATTTTAAATGGCTCTGAGCTTCAACACATCTGTTTAGAATTTGGGAGTAAAATCTTTTGGAGATGCAAATGCCAGTCTTCGTGTGTGCAGTTTATAGTGATACAGGCTGAAGCCTGCAGCAAAGCCATGAAGGTTCAAATAGGGTAAAGCCCAGTATATTGCTCTTAGATTGACAGACAGCTAGAAAGACAAAACTGGAATGCAAATAGCTCCTTCATATGAGTTGCTGCCTTCTTTGGGAGTTTAAAAACCTGTAATAATCATAAGGCATTAAAAATGGAAAAATGACTTTGAGTTTAAGCTAATGTAATGACTATTTCTTTTGCAATTGTAAGGGATATACTAAGAAATATGGTTGTATTTTGTCTCTTTCTCAGCAGTAGAGTCTCTTTTTTAATAACTTCTTGAAGGATATTTGAAATTCAAAGCCCTTGTATATGTCAGTATTTCCTTTCACTAAGTGCTTTAACTTACTCTATAGAGGCCTAGAGGGTTTAGTAGTTTTTGTGTGGTTTTTTTCTTGGTCTGCATCTAAAAATTCTACTCCACTACATATATTTGATTATTCATATATAAACAGCTAGGTACGATAATGTGAGATGGCTAGAGCACATCCTGCTTTAAAAAAAAAAAAAAAAAAAAGAAACCCACACCCTCTAGCTGTGGCTAACTTGTCATATGAATTAAAAAAAAATTGTTTTGAGGACTTTATCGAATTTTTCTGTCTTCTTGTGAGATAGTGTGTAGCTGAAAATCACAATCTGGATTTCTCATCTTAGAAATCAGCTGAGAAATTTCAGCTTAGAAATTTTTCCTTTATTTAGTCAATGGGTGGACTTTAGAAATATAGCTTAGCTGAACAGTAAAACTACAGTGCATGGTTACTGGAAAACAGGTATACTTCAGGAACCTGATCTTTCATGGATTTTCTTTCTGTATGTTGGTGGGTAGGGAATCATATAAGTTATCTCTCTCTTTATTATTGTTCATTTGGTTTGTGTAGCTTCTGCTATAACCCTTTTTAATGATGTCATGTATTCGCAGTGTATTGCTTTTTGCATGGTTAAAATTCTGCAAGCAAAATTGAGTCTTCTGTTTTGGATAACAGGAGCAGAAACAAAGAGGTCATGGCTGTCTCTACTCTGTCCATCACATGTAGGAGCTGTGCTGTTGCAGGAAAAAGACAGTCAATGTCAGGAAGGTACCACAAATGCTTGCATCCTAATCCAACATACCAATAAATGATATGTGTAACCTCTGAGGAAGGCTTGTTGACTTTACTTAACCTGCCTATGAGCTTAAAATTAAGTGTATGCTTAATCTTATTTGCTGAGTCAGTCTCCTTGTACACCAGAGGCCCTATGTATGAGGTAAACTTTACATGCTGTGTAAAGTTCCACTGGAGTGGATCAGGCAACTTTGGTTTAATTTAAGCAAGTGTCCAAGTCAGGAATGGGCTGCTGCTTTAGTCAGATCTAAGAGTCTGCAAACTAAAATTTTTTTGTTTGTTTGTTTTGAGAGATCTGTCAAAATACTCAAAGATGAATGTTAATTCTATGTATTTGTTCCTGGGATGGTGAACGTGAATTGCTCTTTCTTCCCTAAGCCCCAAATTAAGTCTTATTCCTTTGAGTAATAGCTGCTCAGCTTTCTAGAGCATTCACATAAAACTTTAAGTTGTATGGGCTTTTTCTATGGGGTGGTTATTTTTTTTTTTTAAGACTTTTCGTTGAACTAGAGTGAGATTTTTGTCTGTATCTGTTAGTAAGGCATTTGGCAAAACAATTTGGGACTACCTGGTGTAGCAGTAGTTGCTTACTCCTTCCCAATATGTGTGTTGTCTTGTAATTAGGGGTTTCCAGCAGTGCTCAGAGCTTCTGCACTCAAATCCCGTAAGGCCTATGAGTCTAGACCTAAAAAAGGAAGCTTTTTCTCAGCTGAAGCTAATACTGTCTTCTATTTGGTCTATGTTAAATCAAAACAATATTGTAAGCATGCATAGCTCAATTCGCCTGACAAGCTTGCTCTGTGAAGGTACTACAGGGTATGATGTAGAATTAACACGGTCATCTGGTTGTTATAGCTGGAACACTGTAAGGCATCTACAGATACCTCTAAAATTATGTCCTTGATTATATACATTTCAGAAAGTGATGTGTTCATGAAAGTCAGCCTGGCAATGCTTCATGTAGTCTTTCAAGAGCTTTTGTTTTCAGAGAAAGGTTCATGAAACATCTTTTTTTTTTTTTTTTTTTTAATAAAAACAGAACCCCCAGAAATGTCACCAGTACATAGTAAGATACCAAGTATTGTAGAGGTGTCAGCTTTTTGACAGCATGATTCAGTATTGTGTGTTTTCAACTTGACAACTATACAGTTTTTCCTTGTGAATCTGAGATCCTGTAAGCGTTTTTGTGCATGCTTGTCTCTTTTTCACAAATGATCCTGCAACTGGGATTTTTATCACATGTTGACTTAAACACAGGTATAAAGGTCTGAAAGATCAAGACCTCTGAGGAAAAAAATCCTTTCAGAGTAACTTCCTAGGAAAGAAAAGCCTGTGAGGCATTAACTTGAAATATCTTTTAAGAAAAATAGATCAAGCAAAGCTGAGGAACAATTTGGAAAAAAATTTAGTTATCTCTTGAAGAAAGTGGATTGGAGGAGATAATATTTTTTCTTTTCTTCGAGAATTTGAATTCCTGTGCTCCTTTCCAGTTTGACTTAGTTATGTGCCTGTTTGTATATATGAGTGAAGTCAAGGACTCCAGGGCCAAAATCCAGTCCTGGAATAGCAGCTCCCGTGAGTCTAGGGTTTCTCATGTTGCTGAGCTTTAATCCACCAGTTTCTTCCAGTGTGGGGGTCATAATGCCTGCTGAGCTCATGACATGTGGCCAGCAATAAAATGGCAAGATTGTTGTATCTATTAATCTAGCTAGGATGAATAATGGGAAAAGTCAAAGTAGCACAAAGCAGGCTAGCCCTTCCTATATGAATGCATCAGGGTCCTATGTATATGCTCTGGCTACTGGAATGTGCGAACTCTTACATTACTGCATCTTCACTGCTGCTGGCACCCTTCTTTGGTCCAGCCAAGAAGTTTTGAGTATCTGGATACCAAAGAGGGCTGTTGACTCTCTGTAAATATTTTATTTTTCTTTTCTCCATGTAGGTTTAGAAGGCTTCATTTCCTTGGTCTGACCAAGGGTCCGTGAGAGCAGGTGTTCCTATGGTGCTTTTTTACTCCTTGCCTACATCTGCAGGAGTATCTGTGTATTTTCTTCAAGTAAGAGCCTGCAGGAATAAGAAGGTTTGAGAGAGCAGAACAAAGTCAGTGAGCTTAGAGATGAGACTAAAGACCTCCTGGGCATGAGAGCTGTCTTTGTTCTGCCTTTCCACCATAATTAATGCAGTGGGGCCCTGACCCATGACTAGGGCTCTAATATAATATACCTGATCGTTAATTATTTCATTACAGTAGCTTCCTTTCCCTTCCCCATGTCCAGCTGCCATGTAGAAAGACACTTCACGATATTCAAAACCAGTGCTGTTTTTCTGGGCCCAGCTCTAAAGTCAATAGACTATTTTCACTGCTCTGAGAGAAGATTCAAGGCAAACTTCAGTATAGGATCAGGAGTTGTGTTGGTTTTTTATTTTATTTAAACCAATCTGTCCATGCCTACTTAGAAAGATCCAAAGAACCTGTGTCAAAGTGTTAGCTGAAGTGCTACAAATAGCATTTTATTCCTTTCTCCCCACCTCCTCCCCCAAATAACTCTATTGTTCTTGTAAATCTGCCGCATTCCAGCTGTGACTTGACAAGAGCCCTGACAGTCGCAAAAGCCAAATCGCACGAGCAGTGTTCTTGTTCCCTGAATTATTTTACGCAGCTAAATTTAATACTTTACCCCCACTTCCCCACCTTTCACTTTGGCAGATATTTAAGCTGCAAATTAGAGATGTACTGAATTAGCCTTCAAACCTCGCAAACGCTGTCAAAAAGCTGACTCTGTAATGATGTGACTTTGATATCAAACAGATTATTGCTTATGTGTAGCGGCACTTACAAACATGTGCATACTTGTAACTCCTGGCCTTTGTGCCGCTAGGCAGCCAGCAGGTCATTAATGTACAGCACAAACAGGACGGAGCCCTGCGGACCTCGCAATCGGCACGCCGGAGAGGAAGAGTCAGAGTTTCCAACAACCACTTACAGTTGGCAGAATTGTGATTGGAACCATGTGACAGTTTGAGGCAATGTACCACAGGCAGCCAATTTATTACATATGGCAATATGATTAATGGTATCAAATGTTCTTATAAAAGAAAAAGTCCAAGAATATTACAGCAGCCAATTGCACGGAGTCCAAGGCAGTACGAATCTGTTCCATGAATTTAAAGTCAGGCAGATGAGGTTAAATGAGAGGGCCAGAGCCAAGATAATGATTACAAAGTAAGTTGTTTCAAAAAAGCAAAGTGTTTAGAATGTGTTCATGAGCGACAGCCCCTTTTCTCTCCTGTCTTACGACCTTAATGGCTACAGTCTGGAACAGGTCTCTGAAACTAAAGTGCCTTCTGCTCTTAGCCTCTCTTTCTGTAATCCAAAGACTCGTTAATGGTATCAAACAAAACACACAGTCCCAAGGCAAACAGCAGCAGGTTAAAAGGCAGAATGGGCTATCATTTTGGTGAAGACTGTTTGTTTGCTTATGATGGTGATTTTTTTTTAAATTTCTTTTTTTTAATCAAATGGTATGGTTTAACAAACACATGGTTGGTTGTAGTGTTTGCCAAAACAAAAAAAAAAGTAGTGCTGAAGGTACTATTATTGAGGAAAATATTTCAGGAAATGCAAGTATTGAGGGGAGGTCTGCATACCACAGGATCTTCCTAGGTCTATTATCGTTCATCCTGCTGAGCCAGGAAGGTCTGGCACAGTTTTGGCCTGTGTCAGGTTCCTAAACAGTAGCTGGGCACAGTTTAGGAGCCGGCACAGTGTAAAGGCAGTTCTGCAGAGTCAGTTTGCAGAAGGCTCTGGAGGGTGAGAACAGACACAGGCTGGCTTGTGCTGGTGTGCCTCCATGCCACAGAGCAGTCCTAAGCATGTTTCAGTTACTAGTGGTGACATAGCTGAAAATTACAACAGTAACAGTAAGTTATTCTAAATATCTCATGGTTTGTCTGTGCAAAGCTCAAATACCAATAATGCACTTAAAAAAACAAAACAAAAAAACCAAACAGAAGCATGAGTTATGTCCATCCAGAAAGTTTCATGCATGCCACCTTACGTACACTTCTCTGGTCAGCTCCTTACACACCTGGGGCTTCATGTTTGTAGGGCTGTGTCCCTTCCCAATCTCCGTTTATGTGCTGAATGCAACTGGGCATTCTATGCATGATCGGTACCTTACCTGGGTTGTGGAGCAAGTGAGACACACAGGAGCTCAGCTGCAAGTAGAGGCATAAGGTGGGAGATGCTGCACCCTCAGCAACAGCTAATATCCACCAGAGCACAGCTGGAAAACACTGTCCCACCTACAGGCACATCTCTTGTGATCTCACATAACTTGGGCTGTGCTGGTCCCATATGAATTCAATCTGCATGCAGATTCCCTGACCATCCCTTGCAGTACATAGCGAGTGCCCTCTTCACTTCCACAGAATTGCACGATGACTATGTGTGTTGACACTTGTGTGTTGGGATGCTGGGTGGTTGACGGGATTGCTGTTAAAGACTGTGCGTGTGTTCAGACTTAGATCTGCGTCCCATGGAACAGAAACCCCATGCCCCAATGCTTTTTGCCTAATAACTGCAGCAATTGCAAACTGCTGCCTTCCCCAGGGTAGCTTTGAAGGTGCAGAGGTGCTAGTCCTGAATGAACACAACTACAAATATTTGGCATCCAAGTATGGTTTCTTTTGTCTACTACTTTTCCTCTTTTCTCACTTTGCTGCTATTATCGATGGTAGCACAACCCTTTTGTTAATAGCCAAGACTCCTTTGCCAGGGTGCTGTAATACACTGCATGAAAACTAAAGTATTTATACCTCTCCTGCCTCAATACAGAGCATACAGCAGGAGGTCTGATATGGCCTACTGCTTCATTTCATATGGCTTGTGGCCACATGGCCTCTCTCTTATGTGTGTGTGTGTGTTTATTATTGTTGGATAATGCTAAACTCTGTAGTAATGTGGCCTGCCAAGGGGATTTTTGAAAGGCTTATTTGGTCTTCAGTCAAGGAAAAGATTTCCTATACTTTGTCTGCGTTAAAGGAATAGTTGCCTTGCCTAACTTTAGGCATCTGATGTAGGTGCTGTGCATTGCCCTTCAGAGATGCCCATCTCTCTCTGCTGACTGTGGAGGGAGCTGACAGCCCTGACCACAGGAGCTCAGATCTGCACCCACCCTAAATTCCGAAAGTGGGTGATGCGAATTCCCCCTTCCCACGGACGCATCTCATGGCCCTCCGAGCTCCTGCTTACGAATGACAGCCTGGCCGTACATGCGTTAGCATTTTAACAAGACATGGAAGCCTTTGAACAAATTGCCAGAAAACTTTTAGCAGGGCGAACGCACGCGAGAGCTGCCTGCACCAAGTGATCCTCTTACCGCCAGAGAGGGAGAGACAAAGTGTGGCACAAAGAACGAGCAAATGAAAGAGATGGCTTGCAACTCTGATCCTTACGGACTTTTCTTGAGCTCTAGCAACGAAAAGTGTAACTCTTGTGATGAATACAGTCCTACTGTTGTATTCCTACCTTCCAACAATAATTTCAATTGAACCCTACAGCATGTGGAGTCCCTTTGCTTTTTAGGTCATAAAGCAATGTGTGGAGTAGAGACTTAAAAAATGGACTTTTAAAGGACTCCAATGCCTCAATCTCTCCAAGAACTCGACTGATAAATCTCCTGTGTAAAATGATCACATTTTATAGAGAAGAATCTTTGTTAGACATTCATTAGCAATAACATGTGAGCCAATTTAGGGAATGAAACCTTTCTTCTGTATAAAACCCACTGTGGTCACTAAAACTAATGACTTTTTCGGCCTACCACCCTTTAATTCAGTAGCAAAGCACGTGAATTTCCTGTATTGCTTAGTTCTCCAACAATTTGTTTATCTTTGAAGAGCAGGTCCCTGACTGTGTGAACTCAGGCACATCCAAAAGGTTAAGTAATAATAAAAAAGTAGATCAGGGCCACAAATGTGGTATTTAAAATCGTGACAAAGTTCTGTCTGTATTGAGGAGGTCTGGAAGAAGAACAGTTAATGGGCTTACTTCTATTTCAGCTCATCTCCACATGAGAAGCAGCCTGGGCAGGAGAGAATTGAAAATACAATATGAATTTAAATGCTCTGAGGCTGATCTGAACCCATCAAAGTTGGCGCAAAAAAAATCCACTGACTTCAGTATCCTTTGGAGCAGTTGATGCACGTTCTGCTAATTACAAAAAAAAAAAAGAAAGAAAATTAGTTTGTTAACTGCCATGCATTAATTGGAGATAGGAAGAAGGAACACTTCAGGTTCAGATTTTTTGTGTGTGTCTTTCTTTAGATATGATTTTTTTTAACAATGAGATACACAGATGGTGGAATTAACAAAGAACAGAATAGGCTGAAAAACATGGAAATGTATTTTTCATATTTTTAAAGCATAGCTGACAATGAAGATTTACTCTTAGCTTTAAATAAAGTAAGTTGTGAAGAGGAGAAAGATGTAATCGGCCTCATAATTGTAAAACAAATTCTGTCCTGCATTTTCCAAAGCTGTATCTATGCTTCTGAGGGAATGTTAGCTGTAACGCACCTTGCTTGGAGGGCTGACCGGAGTGTTTTGGGGCTCCCTTCTGGCCTGAATGCCAGGCTTTTCCTACCATTAAAAGGGAGAGAGGGAAACTGCTTGTGCGTGTCTTGTCCAGATATGGAGTCAAAGCATGCACTAGTGTGCACTGGTCCAGTCTTGGAAAAAGATGCTGGTTTTTTTAGGTCAAGTCTAAAAAGACTCCTGGATTTATTTTTCCTAGAGGAATACAAAATCTGAAGCCTGTTTTTTTTTTCATAGTCTCCATAAGAATGTAAACGTCTCTATAAGGCACAATTCCTTAGTGCCTAATTTTCTTCTATTATATTCCAGGCAAATTAAGAACAAAACCATGGGGGAATGCATGGAAAAGTGTCAAAGTGACTGAGAGTCAATTTCCTGGGACTTTAGCTGAAATTTTAGTTCCCAAGTTGCTTTTAAAACACGAATTATGTTCCTGAGTCACCCAGGAACTAATGAAAATGTTCATTTGAAATGTGACAAGGAGCTCAGACAGAGCAGAGTGACACACAGTCCTTGGGGCAGGATTGCCCAGAGAGAGTGATGGTATAGCGCATTTCATGTTAGCTGTAACATTTTTAATGCAATTTACGGAAAAATAAAATTAACAACATTGTGCAAGGAAGCGATAGACCTGGCTGAATGAAGAGGTTTTAAGGGTGCTAAAGAGGGCATGCAGAGCATGTAGTGCTTGGAAATGGTGAGACCTCAGAAGTGCCAGAGTGCACTTTGGTCCCTTAGAAAGGTCTGGGCCAGCCTCTTCAGAGTGGTGGCATGTTGTGAGGAAAGAAGTGGATGTGAGCGCTGATGCTCATAGGATGCTCTCCAAGTTGTCCTGATATAAGAAGCCTCTTTTGTCATTTTTCCCAGGCTTGGAAAGCTTGTGTTGGGTTTCATGATCCCTTGATGCCAACACATTTATCTGTGGGCTCCCAGTAAAAGTCGTCGTCTTGGCTGCATGTTCCCGTGGCCTCCCTTGTGCTGACAGGAGATGGGTGAAGGAACCAACTGGCTGCAAACTAATCCAGCAAAAGGAGGCCAGGGGCGAAGACTGATTTTCAACCAGATCCATCTCTTGATCTGGCTCACGCCATGGCTGCGTGGGGCTAATGCTGGCATGAAGGAAGGGGCCAACCTTTTCACGGGGAACCTGCACCTCCACCAGCTTAAATCTGTTGTGAAACTGCAGTGTAACTAAAACCCAGCAGATGTTTTTTGGATTTTTTTTCACTGTTACAGCAGAAAGACTTTTAATTTACCCACATATTATGACTTCATCATTAATAAGGAGGAAAGTAAGTAATGAGACAATGTGTACAAAATGAACAATTTTGTACCATAGCAAGTTGTCTGGCGAATTCTTTCATGAATGCTCTCTGTGTGATATTTCTATAGTATAATAGATTCTGGCTGTTCACTCTAATAATTCTGAGCTTCAGGGTAAGATTTTATTTCTCTTTTGAAAGTAATATAATCAGTGGTGCTAGCACAAAATTCCCTGTGTGTTTTTGTGCATCCTTAACACTTCTTGGGATGAAAGTGAAACTTATATTATTTAGAGCAGTTCAAAGAACTAAGTTCCTTCTGTAACGGTGGTTCCTGCTAGAATTCCTTATGAAAAAACATTAACCAAGCTAACGGTACTACAAAGCATAGTAGGTATTCTATGTTTGCAGAAGGAATGGGTCCAAAAACCTTTAGAAAATGTTAGTTTCTTTGCACAAAAGGCGTATGTTAAAAGTCACCCGAGGACAATGTGGATATTTGTCTATCCAGGAATTTTATTTATATCTGTGAACAAAGCTCCTGGAGATGAGGGTAAAGGGGTTTTGGCAAAGCACAAGGTAGCTTAGGAAATAATGATGCAGGCACCAGCACGTGTTTTGATTGAATTTTGTCTTTGCTTGTTAGTTTAGATTCACTGCTCTGTCAAGAGGATCACAGAGCTTTCCTGCCCTCCTTTCGTTTCCTCTACTTGCCTGGGGGAGACGACCACTCCTGCTGCATCCATTCAACTCCCCAGGCTCCCGGCCCTTTTCTTGATTTCCTGTGAAGCTCCCCAGTTTTTTCACGGGGAAGTTTGTCGTGTCCTCTCCTTGCAGAGCTAGAGCTGTGTCTGTGGCAAGCCAGACTGTGCAGTTGGAGAACTTGTTAAGGCAGTTCTTCTTCCCAAGGCACAGGGAGGAACGAGTTTCTCATCTGCTGGCACAAGCATGTAGCTACTAAGTGGTTCTCAGTATTATAGGGTCTGAGTCTTCCCCTCAAATTGCACAAAGTTTCTCATGCAAGAAGAAAAACTTCAAAACCAGAATGTCGTCATCTGTGCCAGAAACATCCTTCCACTGTCTTCCCACAGTTGTTTCAATCTCTCTAGTGGCAACTATCCTATTTGCTTCAAGACTGAGAAGAGCTTTCCTGCTGTCTCCTGGGCAGCAAGGACCTTTCCTTATGCTTGAAGAGGTAGATCTCCTTCCCCTCCTCTCCTCAATACTGTGCTAGGCTATTTGTGCACATGTCCCCATGGCCTTCGCTGGACTTTGTTGGGGAAAACTAAGGTCAGCCTGGAATCACTGTTGTGTTTTAGCATGTGGTTGCTGTCCTATGAACTGGATTTCTTTGTAAGAATATTCACAAACCAGAGTAACTTCTGTGCTTATATTTTTTTTGTTCTAACAAACTTTATCAAGGTCCTAAGTCATTATTAGCTTGTTTCCAGGACTGGGAGTTCATTAATATGTAGTAACTAACTCATCATCTTATGATTTTTATCCATTAATACTTGGTTTTAGCTGTTTGCAGCAATTAAATTAGACCTTGGTATGTCTGAAAAAAATTGAGCATCAAGCCTTGCTATTATGAGGACCCATTAATAAACAAAGCAATCTTTGTGATACATCATGCCAGGGGTTTTAAGGAAAAGATGATTACCGGCTTCGACAGCAATAAAACTACCAGTAAAAATTCTCCCATCACCTACACAGAGACACACGATCCCCTAAAAGAAACACATGTAAGTACTTAACAGATGGACAAGTGAAGCTAAGGATGAATGTATTAGAAAAACAGAGCAACCACTGTGTTTTTCAGCAGAAATTGTATTAACATCGAAGGACCAGGTTAGAAATATTTTGATTAGCTGGAAGTATAAGCACAGTTTGTAGCAAAATCAGTTTAAGCCTTCATCCCTGTTACACAGGTAATACATGATTTGTGTCACCTGCTGTGAGATTTTTAGATGGCATGGATCTGTTGTTGGATGAAATTTTTGCTTTGTCTTAAACCAGTAGCAGTCTTGCTATCATTTTTTTCACCCTCTGTGCACCCTCTGAGGTTCCTACAGTAGTTTGAGAGCTGAGGTTGCCCTGATGCCCTTGAGGAGTACTTTTTGCTACTCAACTGTGCAAAATGGCATGTGTTGCTTCTCATCACTGCTCTGCAGAGATGACTGCATTGCAGTGGACTCCTATCAGTTCGCTGTGAAGCCTGTTGTAAGTGTCTTTTTGATGGTCTGAAAGAGTCCATAGAACACTGTTAAAAACTGAAGAGACCTACAATGAAACTTAAATTAATGGCCAAAACAGACCTCTAGTCTAAGTAAGTATTTCAGATGAGGGACTTTGTTTTTGGAGGCTGCCTTAGCAAATTTTGTATTGTACTCTGGAATGAATTGCATTACAGAAAAACAAGATACGAGTGACAGCCTCTCCAGTTTAGCTTGTCCTTGGATCTCTGCCTGTGAGTCCTCCTCATGTCAAGAAATGCACTGAAATCCTCTTCATCAGTGTATTGTGCAGCAGTATAAATGATGTAAAGGAACAGCAATTGAGAGATGAAACCTTTACTGGAGGACCAAGTCGTGAGTAATGGTCTTCGCATTACCAAGACTTTGTTGAACTTCCATCAGGATGAAAAGTGCTCTGCTCATCCTGCCCCCACCCTCTCAGTGGATTGGAGTAGCTTTCCAGTTTGGTGTTTTTACCGTTGCAGTCAAGGGTTAACGGCAGGCACCATGGTTTGTGAGGGGTTGCAGTGGTGGGATTTTTCCACCTCGGTGTATTTCCCCATTTTACTTGGACTAAGAAACTTCTGAAGCTGGTAACTTTTAATTTTACCCATCAAAGCAAGCAGATTCAGATTCCCAAAAGTCAGTCTGTGACAGTAAGGTTTCCTGCCTAATTTTTAAGGAACAAGATGGCCAGATAAGATTTACCTTCTCCTCTACAGTTCAGGTTTCTCCCTTCAAATAACTAAGGCAAACAAACATTTTGAGGTTTGAAAAGTTTCTATGCCAAATCTACCCATAAGTTAGGCAGTTATTTGGGGGTTGTTTGGCAGTAGACTCCTCTTTAACTAACTGATAAATAACCTGAACTGAATATCAGTTGCTATCTGAAAACTATTTTTATGTTTATGGGAACCTTTTCATTTTCTGTGACTTAGACTTGAGAGGTAATTTTATGATATTGAAATACAGGTTATCATTATGAGTAAACTTTAGTGTAAATTGGGATGGATGTGGTTTGGATAAGCTCTCCCAGTTTTACATTGGTTTACAATTCTGTGACTGAAATAATAAACGTTAATAAACTTCTGTAAATTTGATTCAGAGGCCATTAAGGTCAAGGGTAAGACCACCTGTGCCAACTTCAGAGGCCTCTGGGAAGTCTCCCGTGCCTTAATTGACTGCAGCAATATCAGAGTCACAAGGTGAGGCTATGAATGGTGCTCTACAGTGCTGGGAAGCTCTTTGTTTCTTTTCCAGAAGATCAGGTTTCCTCACATTGATGCCCTGGCACGGACCTTTGGAGGTCACCTTGCTATAATATTATGATTACATTTCCAGATCATTCCCTTTCCAAAAGGCTTTTGTTCCCTGGAAGGTGCCACCTGACTAAAATAATATTAAAAGACAGGAAAAGCCACCAGCAATGAAAATTGTTCTCTGCAGATTTAGTAACTGCTACAGCATCTTCTTTCCTCTCTATTCTATTTCATTGACATTGGCAATAAAAAATAATCACTTAGAGACAATGTCCTTGCAGGCTGGCAGTAAGTCTAAATGGCAACAGCTAAAAAGACCCAGAGAAGAACATTTAAGATACATCTATTATTGCTTTGGCTTTTCAAAAAATGTGAAAAAGAAAGTGTCTTTTGCTCAGCATTTGTGTTTCCTTGGTGGGGATGGGAGGAGACAGAAGATACTAGGATATTCTTTCTCCTATTTTTATTAGCTGTTAGATGGGGTGATGACTGTATGTAGAAGGTGGCAGCAGACACTGAGTTTGTGCTTAGAACAAAAGAAAGATATAAAACCAGACAAAACTTTATTTTGGCACAACCACAGCACTTTTGGTAAAGACCTCGCTGTAACTTTCCCAAAGATAATGCTCTATCTCCATCCCGAAAGCTGAAGAAGGGTACTGAGGGGTCAGGGAATCACCTCCCATCACATTTTCTTCTCTCTGTCCAAAAACTGGTTTCATATTTTTCTTTCCTTCATGTTTCCTAGCACTTTTCTTTATGAACAGAAACATTGCACAATAAATAGTCTGTCTGTTGAGACGACACATTGTGGCAGATCCCTTAGGAAAGCTGCAGCTGGGTTGACATTTTTGTCTCATCACTGCTCTGAAGAATGGTTTTGCTTGTGGATTCTGAGAATGACTCACACATAATGACCAAATATAAGTGCATTTCATAAACATAATAGGTTAACAGTAACTGTATGGTTGGCCCATGGTCCTGTGCCTGTCCATGTTTGGTAGACTTAATGATAGATGTTCTTCTGTATGGAAGCATAAAAAAACTCCAGCAAAATCTGGGCATTAGGATGGTTCAGCCAGTCAGACTTACCAGCTGAGTGTCTTTTTGTTTATAACGAAAATATGTACATAGCAGATTCCGATTCTGGCGTCTGTGGCGTGACACTAACACCTAGTTAGAGCATATGAGGACCACAGGTTTCTAGGACAGCTGGAGCTGCTGTACAGTGGGAAGGGGGTGACCAGGTCCTCCCTGGACTCCCACTCTCGCCTGCCTGACTTTGTGGGCACAGGGGTTTCCCTGAGCAGCTCTGGCTGCAGGGCTGGAGCCAAGACAGCCGGGATGGGAGTCAGCCAGCTGAAAGCCAGACAAGTTTCCTCCCACACACATACGTGTGAGTATTTTGTATCGTTACAACTCCATTTTGGATTACCTATCTGTAAATAATGAGGGACAAACTTGTCCTGTGTCCCTCCCTCCATCTACAATACTCTCTTCTTCCATCTTCTGTGTTAGAAATACAGAATAGTGAATTCAGTGTAGCGCTCTGCATATCTGACTTTCAACGCTGCTCAGAAAACCCTAAGGCCAGGACTGAAATAAGAGCTGAAAACCAAACAATGTGTGACTGAACACAAAACAAATCATGGCTTTGCAGGAATATGTTGTGACAGCTCTGCCTTCTCCCATAACTGCTAGTCGATTTTCCCCCTTACATTTAAATAACATAGTATACATATTGAACCAATAATCAGGTACAATGGAAAATGCATAGTGAAGCTAAAAAATGCTGAGATGTAAAATCTTCCAAAACCCTTCTGCAGGGGCTGGGTGATATTCTCTCTTTCTCTCTCTCCCTCCCCTCCGCCCCCTTCTTTTTCTCTCTTTAAAAGCAAGGGTTGGATAGGGTTTGCTTCTAAAAAGATAACAAGTGACAAAGGCCAATTCAAATCATATAAAGCCCGTCCCACACATTGAAGAATAAAAAGGAATTAGCCGTAAACTGAGGAATGCCCATCATAACTGGGCAGCGTCTGCATGTATGTGAGGTGAAAACTCTGACCTGCCATGGAGCCTTGGCAATAATGTTAAAATTCATCCCTCCTCATGCACTGAATATGTCTAATAAAAAGGCATGCTCTTGCAACATCGTCCCCTCTCTGCCTCTGCTGCACTCCCCCAGCCCTGCTTGTGAGGACCACCCCAGGGTGGCGAAGACCAGAGTCCAGCCAGGTTGCTCACCTCTTCCTAAAGGAGATGCTCAGAGGGCTCAGCTGTGTTAGCTGCAGGTGGTGAGGTACTCGTCTGAGCCTGCCTCTCTGCTAAACCAGGGTCCTCAGGGAGCAACCGCTGGCGTTAGGAGAGTGGCTTGAGTCCTTGCTTTTGCCTGTGCTTATGCTGCATTTCCATGCCCTGTCGAGGAATAGGGAGGCTTAACTGGAGGTGGCCCATGAGCATGTGGGTGCAGCTCTCAGCTCCTGATGAGGGCAATGCTGGTTAAGCAACTCCCATCTTCAGCTGGATTTTGATCAAAAGGCTTCAACTATCTCACACAATGGAAGTGCAAATGAGGCCTTTCCCATTTCAACCATTTTTCCTTGCTCACAGAAATCTGCTGGCAGAGAACCTTCCTTTCTGGGGGTCCCTGCGGGGCTTTTTGGGGGTCAGGTGTTAGTGGTGGGCACCCTGATCTGCTGGGCATACGCTGCTCCATGGGAGCACCAGTGTTACTAGATTCCTGTGTAGGCAGCTAAAGAAGAGGCAGATGAGGAAAGAACACAATGAAGAGGTAGTGGGCAGCTCCAACTCGCCTTATTTTTCCCCTTTGAAAACATTCTTTCTTTTCCAATTTTGAGTGGGTTTTAGGGTACTCATTAATCTGGAAAACAAGAACAACTTCCAGACCATTAGTGCTATGGTGAATTGAAACACTAGCCAGGCTGGGCTAATAGTGCCAGGGTCATACAAAATACCAGTCGGCTCAGGCTATTAAGTGCCAGGGTGATTTGAGAGAACAGCTTGTCCAAGATATGAATGCCAAAGTAATTGGAAATACCTCCTCACAAGTCGATGTATAAATCAGCAAACTGTTTTAATTTAACAAAGTATGCGTGATTATCTTTGGCCAGGCAAAGGAGCAGCATAGGCACTGAGCAGGGAACTGCTGATAGTTTTAGTGTCTCTGAGTGCTATATTTCCTTATTCTTATGGCATTATGGGTAAAATTTCATTACAAGAGATCACAAAAGCAAGGTTGCCAATCCCTGAAAGCTGCATACTGTGTGCTCTGATATCCTTTGAAGAGCAGGGAATTCCTGCAGATTCCAGAGACCTGTCAGTATGGGAAGTGGAAACATAATTTAGCACTTATGTCCTACAGATGATTTTGGCTTGAAGAGTATTATTCAGCACTCTCCCCTGGTGCTCTATAAAGCCCATGCTAGCTTCCCTAAGTATTTTATTGTCCAGCCACTGTTCTGGCCTGTCACCTGGCTCTGGAGTGTCACCCTGTCTGAAAAATCAATTGATGTAACTCTACACTAATGGCAGATGGGATTCAGGGTAGACTTCCAGCTCAGAAAACATGACATCCCCCCCACCCTTCACACTCAGAAAGTTTCTACTTTGCTAAGGGAAGCTATGTTAGGCTCCATGGTTTCTGGTCCAGACACCCCAGCTGGATCAATGGTGATGAGCAGTCAGAGTATTGTGCTTGCTAGTAAAATGGTGGGAAAGGTGATTGAATATGGAGAAATAGAGTTACTGGATGGGACTGCTTGTTAGATAACATAAGAATGAATCTGAACCCTTCTTTGAAATGTCAATCACACATTCCTTTAGTTAGATTTGAGAATATAAGGTTAATTTTCTTAATTTTTCTAAAACTCTTGTGAGCTTTCCATGAGAGTTACAAAACTCAAAAGGGAGTTGTTGTTTTTCTATGAGGCTTGCTCAAAGAAAGTAACACAACTGCACTAAGATTTGTCCTCTTTGGATTTCAGGCTTGATTTTTGCAGGTTGAAAGAATATAGGGAAGGTTTGGCTACAACCAATCTAAACTTCAGACACACCTAAGGTTAGGTCATCACGATCTTTGAAAAGCCTTGCAAAAGGGAGCCTGAATTCATCCCAGTGGGTCATAAGAGGTCTTAATGCTGCATGAAAGGGTCCAGAACACTTAAAACGGGAAATATGAAAGCACAGACACATCACAAATGTGATGGAAATGGGATCAGTAATTGATGGGGATGTGACTGGGATGGATGGGTCATGAAATACACTTTCAGCAGTAGCGATGATGATAACTTCTCTCTTGCACAGCAGATTGAAATCTATTAGAAGAAGTGTTCATAACATGGTCATGTAACTGACTCTGACACCTAAGCTGTATAAATCTGTCATGGTTTAACCTCAGCCAGCAACTAAGCACCACACAGCCACTCGCTCACTCCCTCCTGGTTGGATGGGGAGAGAATTGAAAGAGTAAAAGTGAGAAAACTCATGGGTTGAGATAAAGGCAGTTTAATAGGTAAAGCAAAAGTCGTGCATGCAAGCAAAGCAAAATAAGGAATTAATTCACTGCTTCCCATCTGTAGGCAGGTGTTCAGCCATCCCCAGGAAAGCAGGGCTTCATCACGTGTAATAGTTACTTGGGAAGACAAATGCCATCAGTCTGAATGACCCCTCCTTCCTTCTTCTTCCCTCAGCTTTATGTGCTGAGCATGACGGCACATGATGTGGAATATCCCTTTGGTCAGTTGGGGTCAGCTGTCCCAGCTCTGTCCCCTCCCAACCTCTTGTGCACCCCCAGCCTGCTCGCTGGTGGGGTGGGGTGAGAAGCAGAAAAGGCCTTGACTCTGTGTAAGCACTGCTCAGCAGTAACTAAAACATCTCTGTGTTATCAACACTGTTTCCAGCACAAATCCAAAACATAGCCCCATACTAGCTACTACAAGAAAATTAACTCGATCCCAGCGAAAACCAGCACAAAATCCCATCACACAGACATCAGGCAGCTTCCTCACATTAAAGGAAGCCACACCAATCAACAGCTGAGTAACCTGTGTGTCCTATGCAACAGAAACTTAACCTCCCCTCAGTTATCATCAGCAGTACAGTGCTAGACAGAGTTGCTGGGCAGCTTTGGGTGACTATGGATTCATTGTTTGCAGAAGAGACCCCACAGTATTTCAGGGAGTATTATCAAGTGATTTATATTGAACTACAATTATCTTACTGAAATGCCTATGCTATATTTTGCAGGATGTTATTCTTGCTAGTGTGTTGGTGCCCCAATTTGCCAAGGTCATTTATGTTTGATGGTCCTTCCATTTATTACCATGGGGCTCTCCATGCCAAAACCTTCTTTCCACCACCTCAATATAATAAACAGACATTCCCCGAAATCTAAACTCCGCACTGCAAAAATAACAGTGGAGGAGAATATCTCCAGCAGCGCCTTTCAGGAAAAAATAAGCCCAGAATCCCATGTATCTGCTCAGAAAACACAAAATGTGCATCCTAAAGAAGAAATGACAGCCCCACGCTAGCACAAATATCCACACATGATCACATATGTGCAAAACCAATGTCTTCTTCCTCTCAGAAATGCACTTGAGAAGTTCAGCATTTTGTGGTTCTTTCAAGATTGCAGACCTTCCTGACAGGCTGAACATGCACAGTCCATAACCCACAGAGCTGAGATGTAATTCAAGATGAAGTGGAGGTAAGTACTAAGAATACCCAAAGCCAGCAAATTATGATCAAATTAAGATCCTCTTCCAGTATCTTTCGCAGTACAAAAACCAGGGGTTTTCCAAGTATCCTCTTGCATGAAGCTCGGAGAAGCCAGTACATTTCTTTTAGGGATGGTCTTTTCTCCATGGGAATTTTCTAGGACTACAAGGTCAGTTAGTAGCAGGTGATCAAAAGAAGATGGAAGAAAGAAATCATTAGAAAGCAAAACTGTTAGTGTTTCTGTTTTCTGTTTCATGCAGCTAATTTTCCTGAGACTTTTTGGGTAAATAAGATTAGTTGCATTTAGCATTATTTAGGAAAAAGCAGACAGATCTTGTGCAGGTTGAAGCTTTATAGAGGCTTACAGATGTTAACAAACCTGGATTGTATTTTTACATCTCCTGAGACATTTTTCATCCTATAGTTAGATATCTACCAATTGTTGACACAAGTGAAAACAGCACAAAGTATTCTGTACGCTGCAAAAAAAAATCAATAGACAGTATTTTAGTCTACAGTACTGAAAATAAAATATATATTTCAAGGAATAAATTCCATTTGTGTATTGAAGGGCAGAATCTGGCCCTTAGATTGAAGAGAATTTCAGACGTAACTAAGACAAATCCCTGCAGCAAAGAACAGAATAGCAAGCAGGGTCTGTAGAAAAAGGGTGGAGACACTTTTCCTTACCTTTCTATGCATAGAATAGGCTTCTTACAACATCTTTGGAATTATAACTCCTATCCACAAAGGACCAACATTTCTGCAGTCCTCAACTGTGTCTTTATTCAGGACTCATTACACAACACCTACCAAGGCCTCCTGAAAGTGCAGGTTAAATCATGTCTGAAGGATTTGGCTCTCTGTAAGCGAGCTTGTCTTGTTAAGAACATAATGGAGTTGGAGAGAACATTCATTTCAGAAGTGAAAGTGTCTTATTGTCTGATTTATTTTTTGAGTGAGAAAAACAGATTTTGCTTTTGCAAAAATCTTTAATTTCATATGGGAAGCCACCTTTAAGACTCATCATTTGGCAACATGCTCTACCATTCCCCTGGCTCTTTTTCCACATCCATTGCTAGTGGCTTGGTGTGTTCTTTATCCCTTGGGCCAGCTCATTAGCTGGATGCATGACTGCTCACGTCTATCATCAGAGCCTGCTAACAAATCCTGTAGGACTACTCCAGGCCCAATAAGAGATATATTTGTTTTGTGGTTTGCATTTTGCAGAAAACACTATGTACTTCTCAAAGCCTATAGTTGTTTTGTTTTTTTTTTTAAAGAAGCGGCAATTTTCATACAGTGCTAAATAAAATAAATTACAGGCCCCAAATGATCTAATAATTCCTAAGGCAGAGTTCAGATGCGGTAATTAATTATCCCAACATGGAATTCATAATGATCAACTATTAATATGTGCATGGGGGACTGGATGTCTCAGGATTTGGTAATGGGATACGGAGACTTTCACCTCTAGGTTGCTGATTTGAATCTGACCCAGATCTCTAGTGACTTCTGAAAGCTGCAAGCATGTGCTGTTTGTTCTGTAGTGTATATACAATGAAATTATCTAAACTCTTTCCTAGCAGTCCTGTGTCCATACCAGTGGTGCTGGAGTATGAATAACCTTCCCTTTGATTGCTTTAGTTGGGAGGTCAGGGGCTCCACAGGTAACAATAATACCACAGCCTGTCCTCAGGGGTGTCTTCCAGAAAATACTCCCATTGGGGCATGCCTCTGTGGGAAGCATCCCCCACATATACTATGGAGAAAATAAAGCATGGAAGCCTGTGCCACGACTGCTTTCAGCTACATGTGCCCTTAGCTGCAGTGAGTGCTGTGGAGATCATGGCGAAGCCCCACAGGCTCCCCAGCTGCAAGGGGCATCTTCCCTCCCTTCTCACATGCCTCAGATGGGAAAGAGCATCAGTCTCTGGGGCTGCTAGTCTGGGGCTTATCTCAAGTCGTAAATCCAAAGAGGAACAGAATAAGTATGTCTCCCAGAGAAAGGGAAGCAGAAGGGGGGCTGAGATTTGGGTTTGTAGAGTTTGGTGGAACCACATCTCTTTGGTTCAAAACTTTACCAAAATTTGGCCAAGTCTGGTTGAATCAAATTTGTCCAGATCTGAACATTATCAGGTTTGCTCAACTCCCAGCAGTTGAAAAATCTGAAACATTGGGTAGCTGTTGTATAGCAGGCAGAGCAAATCTCCTCAGGCACAGGTAATACTAGGGCACAACATGGGAGTGTGTATGCTTGGGAAAGGGGCCAACGCTGTCAGGACAAGGTAAGGTCGCTTCCGTCTCCACCTTATTTGATTGTATGAATTATATTCTGTGGTACCTGCTTCTGTTTTGGCAAGGAGAGGAATCCTGGTAGCTGCCAAAGAATTTAATATTTTCTTCTGTTTCCTTGAATGCTTGTAAATAGGTTGAGGAACTGAGTGACTGAAGGTAGGAACTCTGCAGAAAAACACTGCGGCAATCTATAGAACATGTAAAAATCTGCACCCTCCTGAAACCAACATATCAAGGAACATCTGTCTTAAAAACAAACAGTCGAAAAGTATTTAAAACAATTTAGGCAGAAAGTTTAATCTAAGTTCCATGCTTGGAAGAAACCACCTAATTTCTGAGAAATAGGAGCTCTGGGCCAGTTCAATAATGGATACTGGTCTTTTCCAGATTTTAGCAGAGTTTGTAACTGCCATTAAGTCCATCTGAGCACTGTACTGAGAATTTAGCTCCTCTTTGTGAATCTTGCTGAATGTTTCTGAAACAAAAACGTACACCACCTCTTTCTGTGCAACGATTTTAGCTGTAGTTTAGCACTTTGTATGTTAGTGGGGTATTCTTTGTTAATGACATTTCCAAGTTTGATGCAAGCATTCTTAGAGAAGAAAATAAAACTGAGTGGTAGGTGGTAGCTTATAGAAAAAAAATTACAGCAGCTAGATAGTAAAAATGGGCAAAATTACAACTATTTCCAGTTATTTCTCAAAACATTCTGGATCACAAAATCTCAATGTCAAAAATTGTGCAGAAAAAATTGCAAGTATGTTAAAAAATGAAAATATTTTAAATTTAATTTTGCTTTAAATTGTAAATAAAATTAGCTGGGCAGTAACTACTGCTAATTAGATCTTTCTGTCACATCATGAGAGAGAAAAACCTTTTTTGAAATCCACATGATTGTTCCATTTCTACCAATAAAAATGAATATCAGGGGATATGTTGCTTTGTGCACTAATACAGGCTTCTGGATTCCTGCTGAAGGCAATTTGAATTCATCTTCCCTGTATCCAGTGCACCAATATACACGTTACTTGTCAGTTTTTAGAGTTCCTTTGCCTTTTTCCAGCTATATTTTGAGTGGATGGCAGTAAAAACAGTCCCTTGTATAGCCTTTTTCATTGCTAAGGAGCTCAGATGCAGTACATTTCCAAATGCAGCCATGTCTTTGGTGGAAGAGGACAGATTTTTAGCTCAATGTTGCACTATCTGGTGACTGAAAATGAAGGGGAGGATATGAAAGTGGAAAAGCAGTTTTGGAAAGAATTTGAATAATCAGGATGTAATTTACTCAGTTGGAACGAGAAGTGGGGCCAATACCTTGTCCTTATGGAAAAGATAATGGGATCCTTAACGGCTGCATCTTTTCGGGAGGGTCTTGTACTCAAGAGGAAACCTCTTTCTTTAGGATCTTTTAAAAAAACAATCATGCTGATGTAGCATGTGACATATATGTCTAAGGAATCACTTGTAGTGGGGCTAGACAAGACAACGGAATAGGTCTTACCCTCTTCTAATTTCTGTGACTTGGGAATCTTGGCTTTTATTTTTCAGAAGGATCTCACCCCCAACAGTGTGGTACCTCTAGTGGTTTTATATTGATCATGAAGATTTCCACTTCTGGAAGCAGTTGCTTGGCTTGGCAGGCTGCAGCAGGGATCAGACAAGACTTGGCTTACTTTTTAAGCCCTAATAAGGTTGTACACCTACAGACAATAAGAATTGAGTTTGGTGCCACTATGTCAGATTACATCTCAAGATTTCTTGGGCTTTGCTTGGTGCTCTCACTGTCTAGTTCTTTTCCCTTTTTGTGTAAAGAAAGCACATTACTTCCTCCACATCTTTCTCTTGTGTTGCTATAATGAATTCCTTGCTATTCCCTCAGGGGGCTGACTCACACTCTTGCATTTGAAGTGAAGTAAACTGGAATTTGTATCTTTGTGAAGGTCAGTCGCAGTGCATACGAACAGGAAAGAGGGGTCAGAATGGTAATGCAGATCAGAGATACGCCGGCAGTACAAATGCAAATGCTGACCATCAGAATATTTCAAGGCTGTCAGCATGCCGCAGCATTTGGTGGGCCAGGCAGTGTGATGCTAGCTGATGCCCATTTAAAAGGTTCCAGGAGCTTGCCTGTACAGCAGAAAACTCCTCACATCTCTCAGAGAAGGAAGGAGATAGCTATTAAAAATAAAAAAAAATAATTTAAAAAATCCTTTGCTTGCCATTTCCTAGAAAATGCCTTCTTAACTCTCAAGATTAATAATCCACAGGTGAAACGACTGGTGTTTACAGTGGCCCTAGAGCTGGAGAAGCGAGAGAAGAGCACAGTGTTGCAGTCACTGTTGTCTTGTGTGTGGCCAGTGCAGGATTACTTTCTGCAAATGCTTTCCCCAGTCTGGCTTGGGTGGGTTCACACACAGAAAGTTTTTGCCCCTTCCCCTTTTTCGGCTCATCAAGGGCTGAGCAATCTGGTGATCCTGGCCCTATTGTTGAGCTTCGTTCCGGATCCTGAGCAAAAAATGTGGAGAGATGAGGAGTTGGTGGCAGGTTCCAGTTTCAATAATTAATTTGTGAGCCATGGAAAATGGCTTAATGCCTAATTGAATAGTCTGGCCTTGTGTTTTGAGGAGCTGTGAAAGATCAAATCTTTAAAATAATCATCTAAGTACCATCTCTCTTTCCTCTCCGCTTGAGCTCTCAGTGTCGTTAAGCAAGTGGTCTTTGAAACAGGAGCTGTAGAAAATAATGCTTTTTACACTGCAAAACAATATACTCTGTTGTGGCATTTCAGCAGCTAAAAGAAAAAATTGGAAGGAAAAAGAGAGACTCAGATAATGATCAAAGTGAACATGTACCAGCTTTTCAGAATTAGTTGGCCAATACAAAGTATTTGAAGCTCAAGATAAAATAGTGAAGAGAAATGAAAGGAAAACCAACAAAATGTAGCCAACAAACAAACAAACAAAAGATTAGCAGCAAGAGACAGGAGGAGAAAGAAAAAAAAGTTCCTGACCTTCACTAACTTCAGGTTGATTTTGCTTCCATTTGTTTTCCTTTGCTCCAGTGTCCCAGCTGCACCGCTGCACCTCACTAGATAATTCCTTCCTCATTGACATCAATTTTAGGTAAATTCGGGTCAATGTCACTCTGTTTACTGATGAACACCTGCTTTATTTCTTCAGTTTTTAGTAAAGAGGTGTTTTAACACAGCATATACATCAACTCGGTTTTTATTCTTTAACCCTTCCTTTATCACTTATGGGTGAAGAAATGATATGCTGGCACTTACGGAGCAGTAAGGCCAGACCCTAGCCTATGCAAAGCTGTCCTGCTTTTTCTTGGCTCACTGAGCTCACTAAAGAAAACAATATCTTCAGATCTTCATGGCAAGCAGGCATAAAGACCGATCCTGCAGCCCTAACTACTCCTGTGAGCGGGGGCTATGTACAGCGTGGGTGCCTGAGCCTCTGAGGAGCAGTGCACAGCTACTGCAGCCTCTGATGGCACCTGAAATTAGTTACTGCTGCAAGATTTAAAGTTATTCTCCACGTGCTGTCCTGCACAGGGCCAATGTGAGTTGGGGCAGTGAAGCCAGGAGCGTTATCTTCTGGGTGTTTTTTACACTGCCCAAATAATGACTATTTGTTCAAAACACTATTTTAACTAGAGAAAACCAAAATTTACATGGGTCCAAACGTCTTTCAGAGCATAAAAATTTGAACGTGTCCAGAGATTGCCCATCCTCTGCTGTCTTTCCTTGATGACCATGCTTCTTCACTTGTGCAGACATTTTCTAAAACTGAAGGAGAATTATTCCACTCATGAAAAAAGCAGGAAAAGTATAAACAGACCACTACATGTTATATAAAACTATGGGAAGAAAAGAGCATCTTAGGTAAATACCAAGCTACTTATTTTATGATTTTTAAATGTCATTCTTTTGTCTAATATTGACTTTTTTATATGGAAGTTGAATTATAGATCTTACAGCACTTGGGAGCCTATGGCGTCCTTGCTTTGACACAGCTGGTCAAGTTAAGAGTTGAAGTCCCTGTAATTAGTTATGAGTTTCTCCGCACTGGGGAGCCAGGCCAGGATGAGAAAACTTTGTGAGGTTACTCCTCCCTCCAGGTAAAGCCAAAGCTACTGGGAGAGAGCCGGACTGTCCTCTGAAGGAGTGCACTACGGCATTCCGGCATTCACATCTTGTTGCTGCAAATAGATATTTCTTCAGGCAGCGAATCTGTAGACAGAAATGCAATGTGCAGACTTTTGCCGCTCTGACTTTTCTCTCCGACAACTTGTTTTGAAGCATCTGTATGCATAATGGAAATCACAGAGTGTGGTGAGAACTGAAAGTAGAGCCTGAATCTAAACTTCAGAAATTGTTTGTTAAGGCAGAACCCCCGGACTGATGCTGAGGAACTATGATGGTGAAATCAGAGACAAAGAGCAGGTGACAAAGGAGAATTCACTGCAGAAATTTGGACAAAGGAAATGAAAAAAGGAAGGAAGGAAGGAAGGAAGGAAGGAAGGAAGGAAGGAAGGAAGGAAGGAAGGAAGGAAGGGAGGGAGGGAGGGAGGGAGGAAGGAGGAAGGAAGGAAGGGAGGAAGGGAGGGAGGAAGGGAGGAAGGAAGGAAGGGAGGAAGGAAGGGAGGAAGGGAGGAAAGAGGGAAAAAGAAGGAATGGAGGAAAGAGGGAGGGAGGGAGCCAGGCAAGAAGAGCGGCTGTTTGGGAAACCAATTTCATGCTGGACATGCGGATCCATAGCAGTGTAATGACCTGATTGCTCTGAGAACATGGAATTTTCCTATCCGTACCCAGGGTGGCAGTTCCTGGGACACACACGTCTCTAGTCTTCTTCTTTAAATGCCTTTAATTGCAGTTTTAATATTATCCTGCACATGGAAGCAGGAAATCAACATTTCACAAGTAATTAAAACAGACAGTGTAGTCTCTCTGAACACTGGACAAAAACTCGGAAGATCCAGGATTTCAGAGCCATCGCTGCCGTAGACAAATCCTTCTCTCTTTCTGTATCACCAGGGGGTCATTAGGAGCTCTCACAACACAAATAAATCATGGAAAAACAATACATTATGCTACCCACGGAAGGGAAGAGTCTGAAATCCAGATCTTCTGCTTCTTGGTCTGGTATTCTTAACTCAGGACTATGCTGGCTGTTTTATTTTAATTAACCTTTAACAATGAATGAAGGTTTATTTCTGACAGGTTCGAAGACGCACCCAGACTTTAGCTTGTTTTTCAGATATAATCTGCAATATTTATGTGTTGCAGGCACACAACACCATGCAGGAATTCTTGTGATGAATTCATTGTTTCTACTGTTTTTTAACCATCAAATAATGTTTGATTCACACTGAATTTTGGTCAGGTTTTAAAATTTTTTTTTAAAATGAGGGAAATAATTTATCCCTATTTATATTAAAAAAAAATAGAAAAAGGCAAAAAGCAAGGTAATTATTTCATAAGCTTCTCTTTTGTTTTCACGTGCAATTGAAATACTGTCTCTCTTTCTCATAACATCCACATAAAGGATCAGAAAGCTGATCAAAAAGGCTGGTGATATTTCTAAAATGTTGTTAATATTATACAATAGATATATATACATAATAATATTATAATATAAATGTTGTTAATATTAATGATATTTTCCATAAAAATGTCAAAAAAGAAATTATTGACATCTTTTAAGAAGATTTGGGTAATTTGGGTAATTGTTTATATGAATTTCTTTTTATGAGTTTGTTTTCAAAATGAAAACATTTTCCCATTTGACTTTTTTTCAGTTCTTGTTTTTTTCTTTTTCAATTTTGTTTTCTGTTCTTTCCATTTGTCCTCTTTTTTGTTTTCTGTCTTCCTATGGAGGAGAAAGGGATAGAGCAAAACAAAACCAAACCATAGAAAATTTCCATTATGCAAAACCAGAAATTTATTTCTGAAAAGAACAAAGATACATATTACGGAAAAATTCAGCAAACTAATGAACCATTTCAAGAAAACTGACAATTTTGTGACTGGTCACTTTTCAGAATGACTGTTACTCTGTTTTATGAGATTCAAAGATGTATCATGATGAATGGAAAATATTTTAAGCATGATTTTCGACTAGACTGTCCTTTTAATTAACTAGAGCTAGCAGTTTAATTGGAAGTTAAATATTCTTTGCAGATTTAAGATTTCCAAAGGCACTGACCTAATAATTCCAACTGGTGTCAATGGAAGAAGTGAATGTTCTGCAAATCTGTGCTGTATGGTTTTCATAAAAAAGGAATTAGCCATACACTGCTTATGAATTTTGAGTGTATTTTATTTTCATCTCCAAACTTCAATATGTTTTTCTTTGGTAATAAATGAACACTTTAGAAGCAGTATTTTTTTTATTATTATTATTATTTGAGATTCTTACTTAGCCATGCGTGTACAGAGTAAGTTCTTGTGCAGACCTTCCTGTACCTAGAGTAAGACAGCTATGGCATGTAAAATGTTACCCTTGAAAACTGCAACTTCTCATTATGACAGAGGCCCAGCAGGTGACAGAAGGAAAAGCCACTGGCCCATGAACTAGGAGCCCAGAGCATCATCAAGCTTTGCTGCTACCCCCAAGGAAATAAAAAAAAAAGGGTGAAGAGTGAACCTACAGGACCCAGAATGCCACTTTGCTGGACGACAGATGTATTTTGTCCCTTCTCTTTGCTGCTTTGCCAGTCGCCTGTCGAAGGGCAACTGTCAGAGGCTGGAAATGAATGCTTCTTAAGAGCGCAGGAAGGGACACTATTTCTCCGCTATTTATTTCTATGAGGGACTGTTCTGTTGTGGGGTTTTAGTTTTGTTTTGCTTTGGGAGAAAAATGGAACAATAAAAAGAGCAAAGCCTGCAGCCATTCTGATGTGTGTTTTCACATGTAAACCAGACTGCCGAGGTGAGCACGCTTCAGTTGCTGTGTCAGCATGAGGACTGGCTCCTTTCAAATATCAAAATCAGAGAAGAGACATTAAATGTTTTTTTGCTTGTACAGAACAGATACTGCGTGAGGTGTATACAGGTCTAGGTTACCTGCTCAGATGACATACTCTATTCAAATAAAGCATGTTTTTTGGAAAACTAGTAGGATTCCATGGCTTCATGGTGTATTTGAGACTGGAGATACCTTGAGGTTTAGATTAGTTTGAAAGGACTTAATTGCTTTTTATGTCCTTATCCTCTTAACTGGATGACACACAGAGGCATCAGCCACATTCACTGAGGCATTTCAACATCCTGCAGCACCCTTAAGATTTTATCAAAACCATATCTTACCTTCCAGAAAGCTTCCTGAACAGCATGTCATTCCCACCTTGTCACTGTCTGGAGCATTGTGGATTTTCTCTTTTGTATGGCTATACAACTCATTGGTCTTGTGGCAATGTACATTGCGATGTCTAAGTAGATCTGACAACACTGAAAGGAACAAGAAAGTAGCAGATCCAATGTAACATCTGCCTGCCATATTACACTCGTGCTCCACAGTGGATCTGCGTATGTACTGCATGACTGATGTGTCCCACGTGCAACAGATTTACTCTCTTTAATAAGGTCAGCTCCCAGCATACACCATTATGTGTCATGGCCAATTGTCCAGGGAGTGATGAAGTCCAGCTGAAGTCTCACCATGGCTCTTGCCGAGCACTATTTGGGTGATTTCACTGCAGTGATGTGTGCCACTGATGTCAATGTAAACCCATCAAGGAAGCTACACTAGAAACAGGAACCATGAAGACAGAGCTTCTGCTCTGTATTTGCCATGGGAGTGTGAATATAAATAATATTGCTGTTCTCATTCCTTGCTGCCAGTGTCCACATTGTTCTCCTGCATTTGGCATTGCATTTTGTATTTTGTTATGATACAGGCCTCATGTCCCACCTATTATACTTTTGTTATAACTCTGGCTCAGGAGTATAATATAAAGGCCAACCTCTGCCACGTTTTTTTACTGAATGCAAAACTTTGCTACAAGCTAAAAATTTTCGCTCATTCATTAATGGATTTATTCCCAGAAACTGAGGGTGTGGTGCTGCTCTGAGTTGGAAACAAGTGTTAAATGAGCTAGGAAAGGTTTCTAATCATATCCCTGTTATTTCTTCATTTGTGGAGTCAACACAGGACATGAGATTCTTTTTCCTTTCTATTATTAGACACATTTATCAAAGCTGCCAGTGTAAGACCTAGTCTACGGCATAAATCCACAAGTACCTTTATCATTTCAATTTTTTACTATTTACAAAGTAAGTACCAAATGTTCTGGGAAATCCCCTTTGCTGACAATCACAATCATTGTCTTAATTGAATGGAATGCAGAACCCATCCCAGATTTAGTGTAGGGTTATTTTTGATCAAACCTTCATCCAGAAAGGAGCTTGTCTATGCAACAGTCTATGCAGGGTGCCTTGAAAGTCAACAGACTCTTGTGCTGATAAAATGAGCAAGTTCAGTTGTTATAATACCTTTTCATCAGAGTTTCAGCTTGCCTATTCTTGATCTCAACTTTTGAGATAGCATCTTAAGGATAGGCACTGTATGCAGTTGTCAAGAACATGGAGACAGTGGTTTTCAGCCCATCAACCAAAGACCCTCAGGGGCTGCATCTAATGGGTTCTTCAAATGGAAGCGAGGAAAGCAACCTGTTATCAGGAGTCCACACCTCTACCAGAACATTTTTAGGAATACTGCAGTCAAATGAGATCAGGCATCAGTAGATAAAAATAAACTACTTGAAATGAACTTAAAAGCATGTAGAATGCCAGTGCAACAGAGAAAAGATGTACATTTGACATGGCTACCTTTGGTAAAAGAAAAAAAGGCCATTATCTGCATTAGCTAAAGTCTCTGGGAAGCTTCCAAGCACAGTGCATCAATGAGATACTCAAAACTGAAGAGACTTAAACATTTATCTCAAGAGCCAGTAGTGACACAGTTATCTCTTGACAGATTTGTGTGGGGTACATGGCCTTGTTTTTGAAAATCTGTATGTTGCTATTTGGTGCAAGAGTTGTTTGTATGGTTAGGTGTGGCATACCTCCAGAACCACTCAGATGCGTAAGGATTTATTTTCATTTGTGAGGATTACTAAGTGACAGTCTGTACCATATTTGTCCAGGCTGGCCTGATAATATCTCCATAAGTCATTAAGTCTGGATGATAAACCTTGTTTGTAGAAACAAAATAATGACACAAGCTGCAGTATGTTAAAACTACAGCTCACTTTTGGCTCATGCAGAATTGGCTGCCCAATGATGGGTAAGTTACCATGGCTTATCTAGCTACCCCACATCAGCTGTGCTCTGCCAATTGTCTATGTTAGCTACCTGCTGAAGTGAAATGCTTTAGGAATAATACTGAAAATGTGAACAGGTCTCAGAAAAAAATCTTTGGGAATGACGAAAAACACAGAATACGCTGTTTATAGTGAAAAACTAAAGATGCTCAAACCTTTTGGTTTATCAAAGAAGAGAGGAAGCAGAAAGTTTTTCACAGACTACTAATACTTTCTTAAGGAACAGAAACACAATAATAGATGGCTCTGCAGTCTGGCAGACAAAGAAATAACAAGAATGTAAGTCTAGAAAATAGACAAAATCAAGTTGGAAATAAGGTCAACATTTTAAACTGCAACAATAATTGGTCATTAAAAGAGTTTACTGTTATTTCAGTGGAATTTCCATTGCTAGATGTTTTCAAATCTAGACTGAATTTTAAAAAACAATATAATTCAAATCAGGAGCATCTGTCTTTTTCCAGCCTTAAAATGTGTATGTCTAGCACAATACAGAAAATGTTCCCATTAAGAGAAGAAACTTAAAATGAAACCCTTCAAACTCTAACACTGTTTGAAAAGTGAATTTGCACCCTGTTTCTGAATATTTGGGTCAGCATTAGCTTCTGGAGACAGAAGTGGCAATCCCATCCAGCCTCCTTTTTTCTGTTAGTGGCTCTATTTTTACCAGGTTTAGCAATGTTTTTCTGCTCTTGTTATGCCTCTGTCTAGTGGACTGAAAATTTACTATCAATCAGCTCTGTGCTCTTCCATGAAATAAAAATAGTGTTTGATCAAGTTACCTCTTAAGCTTCTCTTTGATAAACTAAGTCACTGAAGCCTCCTAGGTCTTCTGACTTGGAGGCATATGGGGAGGGGGGAGGGGGGAAGACCAGAGGGGGGGTGAATTTTCTTAAGTAATGTAAGCCTAAAGCCTGTTTTCTTAGGAGTGTCTTATGAAATGGACTTAATTGATGTTACTAATAATTAGAACTGGCCAAAAATGTTCTAATCAATTTTTATCTGTGCTTCAGAACATATTTTGATTGTTTCATCTAGCTGCTTCCTTTCACTTTTTGGTAATAGTCAAGGAACAATGACTTCCAACAAATGTCTGGGTTTTCATGTATGAATGCAAGTCTCTTCTTTGCCCTACTCTTTCAATAGCGGGATCTTTTTGCCTCTACATTTAGATGTGCAAAGAAGGTGCTCTGCATGCAGTAAAAGCAGAACAATCAAAATCCACCCAGAGAAATCCCAAAGCAGTGATTTGGAAGGGAAAGGGAGAGCTCCTTTTCAGATGGTCCAGCCCCACCCCCTTGACATCAGGATTAAGACAGTAAGGGTGCGGGTTGCATATTTGCAAGTGAATCAGCTGCTTTCCGAAAGACTGTTATTTTTCAGTAAAAGAAATAGAATACTGTTCTTAACTTACTATTTAAGGGAAAAGCATGTTTTGAGGAGGTGTCTTTCTGAGAAGAAACTAAATGGAATTTTTTCATGTATTGAAATATCACAGTCTTTGTTTTGGCTTGAGTTACAAGGATTGTGCTTTAATTGTTTATCAATATGTACGAAGTGTAGAGAAGTCATGAAATTAAAGGAAAAATAATAATTCCCCACTGTCTTTATAGCCTCCCCCTTCCCACACATAGCTCCCCCAGCATATATGAGTCTAAATGGACAAGTGGTTTTGGGTGCACCCATTTTACTCTTCACATCTTCAGAAGATGAGGGTTCAGTGTTATAAAAAAAACAAGTCCCTGAAAGATTTTTAAAGGTGGATGAATGTGCAGTAAGATATCCCAAATCGCAGTCCTCCTGGGTATGTATCTTCTGATAAGTGTAATAGCCTCTTTTCCCAATGACTCTTCTTCCCCTAGGTGCAAAATCATACTTTACCGCACTTAAGTATTATGTATCTATCTTCATTAAAAAAAATTAAAATATTTTTTTTATCTGCCAAAATTTGAAAATCTGAAAGTAGTTGCTTCCATATTTCTCTGCAAAATTTCCTGGATGGAAACAAGTGCCTAAGGGTTATTCAGTGAATTTGTAGTATCTAGGACTCATCAGACCTACTGCGTATGTGTTATACAACTGATCAGTGCTTACACAGCAAGTTCAATGAGTTACTAGATTTACTGGGCTCATGCACCATGGTGCAGGGGTGCAGCACCACAGGCTGTGGTGTCCCACATCTGTGGGATCTGGTGTGCAAGCTGTACAGAGCCAGTCTGTGCACACGCACTGGCCATCTGTGCATGATCTCTGCAAGTCCAGCAGTCCACGTAGAGCTCCAGTAACCTGAAACACTGTCTGCCTCAAAACAAAACAAGGAAAAAAAAAAGAAAAAAGAAATAAACACTACTCTTGTACAAATATAAAAACTTCTTCCCTAAGAGATCCTGCCCAGATGACCAGAGAGTGCAGCAGGGCAGTAGGTGGTGGATAAACGTGGTGGAAGTGGCAGGCATCTTTGGAGGATTTATTGAGTTTAACGTGTCATTTTTCCCCATCACCGCGGCAATTTTTGGTGGCAGTAACAATACCAGCGCTGATGTATGGACCAGCAGATGTCAGTGTAGTTCTGTTCATTCATCTTCCCTTTTGATGGAATTCCAGTTATTTTCCTTAGTCCCCGCTGTTCAGCTTTCTTATTTAACCATTGTCTTTTCACAGCTTAATGCATCGTAATATTTGTAATCCATGTCTTCTGTCAACGTGTTTGGAAATGGATATACATCTTAACAATGTCCAACCTGAGGACTAACACTGAAATACCAGCACTACCAGGTGGACGACAAGACAGCAGGAGAGAGGGCAGGGAGACAAAGCTCTGGGGTGCTGAGTGGGGTATTGCTGCCAGGGACACCAGAGTCCTCCTCGAGACCCAGCCTTCCCCAGAGGTCAGGTGTGTTGCAATGCAGAACTACCCCCAGTTCTTCTGATCCCTTTTCCTGTGTTTTTAAGGAGAAGAAAATACGACATGGACAAGAGAAGAATGTGCTCCCATGCCCCACTCTCTGAAATTGTTTCTTCCTCTCTTAATAGTGTCAGCCAGGGTGCTCTTTCCAGCCTGGCTGAATTTCCAGTGAAAGCTCATTGAGTTACAGAGTAGTAACAGAGCTACATGGTTTCTAAACCAGGTAATAACCTTTGAGTCCTGAGCAGAAGAAGGGAGTATTGGTTTAACTACCTGGTTCCAAGACTTTCTGCAGGAGCTGAAGGCATGAGATAAAGCGAAGAAATTCCTGAAAAGTTCATTTAGAATAGCTTTCAGTTGTAGTCATAAGGGTGAAGGGAAAAACCTATGTTGTAATGCCAAAGATGATAACCACAAAAAAAACAGCTGTATTTTCATGTGTGGTGATATTATATTTTTTGGATGCTCTAACATCTTGACTACATGAGAATTCTGTCCTCCTTCATCTTGGACTGACAGCTCTTGGATGCAAAAGCAGCTGCTCTGTCAGTAAAGCTAAACAAGATTCATTGACAGAATGAGCAGTGAGTGGTGTTTGTTGTAGTGGGATAGCCTATTCAAGCCTCTCACCACGAGCAGACCAGACCCTGAGCTTAAAACCTTCTCTCATCTTTTAAAGGACTATAACCAGTAGTGTGCAAACATGCAGAACTTGAATTACAACTCACTTCTGGCAGACCTGTGGGTGGGAGCATCAGTCAGACTCACCACAATGGCTGGGGCTGCTTTCACACCACCGGCCACTGAAGGCAAAGACCCAACCCAAGAGAGCACCGCACATTCCTTACCTGCAGCGAACGGATGGCAGGTCAGTGCTAGCAGCTTCACACTGCCGAGCTCCTGGAAACAAAGACAGGGCCCCATTTCGACAAGTTTTGGATCTGGATGGATATGATCCCAAAATAGATAGGCTTCTGATCCAGGATTTTGGCACAGCCTATTACAGAGTAATTGGCTTTGCAAAGAGTTGGACTGGGAGCCAAATCTCAGAGGTTGAGATTGTTTTGGGGTTTGTTTCAGGTCCATTTTTAGTGTAAGAGAAACTACATGATATGCTATGCTAAACTTGTGACATGGCATCATTATCAAGTTATAACATGATGCTATTAATTCATCACATTCTCTGCAAGTTGCTGTGACCACAACCCTAATTGTTTCTTGAAGCTCACAGTAATGTGGCCTCTGGCTCATAATAAAATTACATGCAGAATCTCATGAGATGCAAAAGGAAAAGAAAAAGGAATGAAAATCTCTCTGTGGACCTTTCTGAGTTGTGCAAGTCATGGCTTTTAACAGGGAGAAATATTCCAATAACAGAGATTGGCAAATATTAGATAGTTTGGCTATAGATACTTGGAAGTTTCTCAGAAGCTTTTCCAAACCTCATCTTAAGATTATCCAAGACACTATGCAGATCTGTTGGGTTACAATTTCTGGTCTTCGCTGACTCCAACAAGCACAGACTTATGTGAAAATTGAAATATAAAATAAACAACTACCTACCCCAGGAAAGCAAATCTCTCCCCTTTCTTAAAGCTTGAATGACTAAATCTTTTGAGCTTCAGAAAAGTGCATGCATATGTTCACTTGGATAGAAGATTTGGGTCATATCCTAATATTTAGTTGAACCAATTTGAACAGCCATTCTGATCCAATAATTTGCTTTTAATGAATACGACGTGAAGAGCCAGACTTTTTATTGCATTTAGCCTTCCCTGAGTAACCTAATCCCTCTTTCTCCTCCTGTATATCCCTCCAGCTGATCCCACAACACAAACGTACCACTCTGATCTATGCCAGGTGACAACCGCTCTTAGGCCGGCAGTGCAGGGCTATGTTGTGCCCCGGCTTCATATGTTTCCACATCGCTGCCCTGGTAGCAGATGACCTGTGTGGTGCCTATCAGTAGATCTGCCCACTGGGGGAACCTGCCAGAGTGGGTCTCCATGCAGTCACCTCTCCCTTCCCATGTCTGTCCTGGTGTTCCCCCCCTGATGTTATCCAGTAAGAACATAAGCCATCAGGATACCTTCAGAATTGCAGCCTCCCCTTGAGCACGTTTCCAACGGCTGGAGCAGAAGTGTCCCCACGCCCTGTGCTAAGCCCCTTGCATGAAATGGTGGTCACTTCTTGGGAAGAGAGTGGCAGGAAATGGATTCAGTGTATGGATCAGAGGCACTAAAAACTGGTTTGGATAGTCTCATAAGCATCTCCAGGTGTTCGATACATTAAAATAGCTGTAAAATAAAATGGAGGGAGAGGCTGTCAGTCATCTTAAACAACATTGTGGGCACTTCTGACAGTCAATGCTATCTCATACAGAGAGAGCTCCTTTTACTTTGTGCTCCCAAGAAAGGTTTTGTTGGGTCTATTAGTCTTTGGGTAACTCAGAGAAGGGATGTGACAGGAATTTAATATGCCCCTTCTTAAATCCTCACAGTTCTGATAATCACAAAGAGTTAAAGTAACACAGCAGAAGGTTTCTCTGGGCCTCTAGGAGGTTCAGCAGATTACTAATACACTACAGGCAGTTTTAATGACAGAGCTTCCAGCTCAAATCTGGCCTTTTTATTATGATGAAGGGCCTGGCCCCAAGTGGTACAGAGCACCTGCAGCTCTCATTGAATACAATGGGATCTGATGCTGATGAAAGGGACCATTTTCAAACTTTCTTAGAAGTAGGCGCTCCCCAGATGTTATGCAAAAAGCCCTGCTGAACAGGCATCAAGTGCTGTGATACTAGGCAGGCTCAGCCACTATTCTCCTCAGCAGGATAAACTCAGGAGTTTCTGAGAGTGGTTTATGTGATAGGATCTCCTGTCCAAGAGCAGGCAAATTAAGGTCAGTGCTGACTGAATTAATGGAAATATTAGCCATTCCTTGAGAAGAACTGGACATTCAAACAAAGAGGGTTTTCTTTCACTGGGAAGGTGCCTGATGACAGCTGAGTTTTGTCACTGACAATAGTCATAGCAGGACTTTGAATATAATCCAGAAGAAAACTTGTGAGAAACTGGGAAGCGTGTGTATAAGGAAAGACAAAAGGATGCACACAACTTCTTATGTGTAATTTCAAGTTGTGTGTCAGGGCTTCAAGAGACACATCTGAAGTAGTTCATGTCTCTATGTTTCACTGTTTACCCAACCAAGAGAAAACAATGCTTTCCACTCTATGCTATCACGCTTTTGCAATTCCCCTTCTTTGCAATTCCCCATTAGCCCCTTGGTTAAATCAGATAAGGATCTTCAGCTCTGGCTGGTACTGATGCCTCTGGGACAGATCATTGCTGTAGGCATGGGTGGGATTGGTGCTGGCAATTATGGGTGAAGTACTGTAAAATTGTTGGTGAAGTGCAAGGCTACATGATCCTGTCCGGTTCTTTATTGGATTTTATTTTGTCTCATTCTCTATGCCTTTTAGCCATTGCTCCCTCCCTTCCACGTTTTATATATCTACTTATTATATAGAGAGCTGGTTCTAATTAAAGTCAATCAAAAATAAAACAATACACAAAAATCAGAATATATTGTGTACTTGATTAGCCATGGCTGGGCAATAATATACAAGGAAAAATCTACATTCCTACTCCTCTCAGCTGGGGATAAGATCCAGAATCATATTACCAATATAAACAGCATAAAGCAGTCTGCTTTATTAATACCTAATATATCAGGTATCACACATTCATTGCAAAAGGCAAAAGAATAAAAGCATGCCTGCATTCTGACATTGGCACAGATATTAAATAACACATGTCCTGTTCTGGATTTTCCTTTGTTACAGGGTGGCAGGGGAAGAAAGGAATAAATACAATAATAGTAAAAAAAAAGTTCTGTGACAGTTATGTGGTGATGGCAACATTGGCCCATTGTATGCAGTGAGTCAACATAAAAATGCAACAAACCCCCCAAATAATACCCACGTATCGGGCCAAATCCCAGCCATCACCAGCTGTCCAAGCGCTGTGGATTTGCTGCGGCGGTGCTGCATAGCTGGGAGGAGGGAGGCAATGTGTGAGGACTTGGGCAAGTGATTTGTACAGCTCAGGAATGTCACAGAAGTGCTGGGTGTTGTCGGTTTATTTTTCTTCTCTTGGGTCCTCATAGAGGCCAGTTTATCCTTTTCACAGGGCTGTTGTAGTTCGCATCCCCAGTGCTGAGGGACTACTGTCAGGCAGAGAAAAGCTGAAGACTTAGTATTCCCCGGTGATGTTTCCTTTCTGGTCTTCTCCCTCTATTCCCTAATCCCTTCCTCCACCACCATCCTGGGGGTGGAGGAGGAGGGGAGGTCCTGAAAAGGGAATGCAGAGGCAGTGCTAGATAAATGCTGCCAGATAAACCCCTCTCTGTCAAAGTTATTTCCCTGGACAGTTTCTTTGTGTCTGTGTAGCTGGCATAAAGTGGCCAAAGCATACGACTGCCTCTCATCACAGTGATTGTGTGTACAGCGCGTGTATGTGAGTACAGAAATGAATAAGATTGGACTCCATATCTCTTACTGGGATTTAGGTTTTCTCCAAATATGAAACCCTGTAGCTATCTTCCACTGGATGGAAATAAAACCGTGAACTTTAAAAAGCAGTGAAGTAAAACTTCCACAGTGGCTTTGATATGGCTGGTTCTTTTTTAAGCCTCTTGGACTTGGCATTGTTTCCTGACAGCCTGCCAGCCTGGGATGCTGTTGTTTTTATCCATGCTGGAGAATCAGACAGCTTGCTGATGGCTTACAGTGTATGATGGTGCTTGTATGGGTTACCTGGCATCATCCTGAACTCAAGGAAATTGCAGTTCTTTTCCTTTCACATGTGCGTGGGTTGCGGCAGACAAGGCTGAGCCATGCACAGGCATGTGAAAGCCTCTGTTCCCCTTCTACTGAACATAATAGTCCCTCAGACTGGGGCTACGGTATTACCTCCTTCATCCTCTTCCCACCACTGCTCTCCAAAGCCAGTGACCTAGGGCCATACTGCGCCTATTCGTCTCACCCCACAGCTGATTCACCCTTATGCCTTAGCCATCTACCTCTGCCCCTCATGCACCTGCCTTCACGCTTTAGGCATTCGCCCCCGACATACAGCAAGACTCTGGGAGCTGACGAAGTTACTACCAGTCAACTGATTACCTGCTAATCTGCTGCTTGGCAGCAGCTGGTTGTGTGAAAGCTCTTATCCTGCAGCTCAACTTTTTCACAGAGGGAGGTACGGCTGAACACGAACTCCTGTACAGAGGCAATTACACAAGCTACAGGGTTACTGCCTTGACATAGGCAGCTGAAGCCTGCCGCCTCCAAGTATCATTTGAAGTATTTCACACACCAGCAGTGGTGCACGTATCTCAGCCTGGTTTGGTGGACTGGGCATTCATGAGCCTGTCAGGTTGGCTGAGGTCTGTTCTGCGCTGATGTGTGTGTGTGTGTGCACGGTCAAATTGTTTTCCTTCTTGTTTGCAAGCCTGCTGAAGGAGAGATTGCCTCCTGCAGCATTTACGGGGGTCTTGCACAATGGGAAGCTTGTCTTGGTGGAGCTTTGAGGTGCTACCAATACTGGCAGTCCATTGCGTGCATTCAAAGAAAATCAAGACATTTCCTTGATTGCATTTGCTTGACTGATGCTTTGGAGCATCAATCCAGTGATGATGGCATTGAATTTGTTGATTAAGTATTATGGTGAGCCAGAAAGTGATTCGCTGTGACATAATAAGATGTGACTGATGTGTCCTGATGTGATACAAACTGAAGTGTTGCAGAAAGATGCACAGTCAGACCCATATGGGGGTAAAACCTAAAGCACTTTTGCTAACACCCAGTTGTCAGATATTTGACTTGGACAATTACAGATTTGCCACCAACGTTCTGCTGTCCTCAGTCACCACACTAAATCTTCCTAATTGGCAAATACATTAGTGAGAACTGACATCACCATGTTAGTCACTGTGCAAACATGGAGGTTGGCGGAGAGGTACAATCGTTCAGAGTTGTCCATAATTAATCACAGACAGGTAGTTCAGAAAGGCTATGGGAACAGTCTCCACATTCACTTACTAACACTTTATGATCCAAAACAGAATCCAGAAGTTATTCCAAGACAGGAGGTCATAAAATCTTGAAAACTGGTACTGAGAGTTGCTTTTGTTGTGCCCTACATAAATCTGTCTGATTTTGGCTAAATTATATACTGTTTAAAGTCAGCACTTAAAGTAAAAACAACCTGTGTTGTGTTTAGAAGAACCTTTGCTGCTGAAACCTCCGAGTATTTGCAGTATGCTGTGTGCTGCAGAAGCTTAAGCCTTGGAGGAGCTGAGCTTCCTCTACGAGGAAGTCCAGATGGGGCATTGCAGAAGGCTTTATGGCTATATGCAGCCACCTGGGGTGAAACAACAAACAACGCAAGAGCCTTATCAGCAAGGGCATGTCCACCCTGTACCTGAGCTAAACGGAAATCGCTCTGCTCTGTGTAATCTACCCTGTGTGTCATGAAGTGCCTCTTTCACAGCCAGGGACTGGGTGATATGGGCAGACCCAGAGTGGCCACTCAATGCCATATGGCACCAGGAGTCAAAAGCAACAAGGAAAGTAACCTCTGTGCAAAAAAAAGGAGCAGTGGCAAGTCCTGTAAGAGTTAAAATGCTTTGGGAATATGGAGTCCAATTGGAGAAGGTTTGAAGAGTGCTTCTTTTTGTGTCTGCACGTGGTGGGGGCAATCGCAAGGCAGCCTTATATTTAGCAGTAACTGGTGTGTCTGTCAGACTGCCGTTAAGTTAGAGAGCAAAGGCTGATTGTGAAGCTGTATTTTAGAAATTTGAGGAGTTTCTGTACTTCATGTAAGAATGAAACACAGGAGAGGAATGTTATTAAACAAAATGAAAAGGAAGGAAAAAATCACAGGGGTGTTTGTGGCTGGGCTCAGGCTGAAGACTAGGTCTTACAGTTCTGGAGGCTACCTGAGACCTGATAAGACTGTGACTGTGATCAAAACAACCTGGAGGTGATTACTGGCAGATTTCAAGTTAATCCTTTAAGAAAACATTAGAATTCATCACAGCACAGCTTATAGAGGATGGACTCTCCTATGGCAAACTAGACAGGATACAAAGAAACTCAAAATTACTATAAAACTGAAACTGGAGGTCAGAAAAGTCCAGCAAAGCAGCACAGGATGTTGCCCATGCTGGGCTAACAGCACATGCCCAACTAAGGGCCTGCAGGTGGGAGAACATGCAAGAAATCCCTTGCAATTATGTCAGTTTGCCAGCTTTGCAGGCAGCAGGACAATATTTGGAGTACAGAGGTGGAAGCAGATAGTGACTTAGTCAAATGAACACTTCCTAGGAGAAGGAGATAGTGTTGCATTAAACCATGGACTATCCGTTGGAAAGCAAGTGTGTCCTTAACTTTACATGAGCTGAAGAGCATTAAGTCCACGTTACCACAAAAAGGTTTCTTCACACTGCAGGAAAAGCTAAGGCACTGGAGGAAAGACAGCTAAGACCCCAAAATCTTCATGGTGAACTTACCCTGGGAGTTTGTGGAAAAGATCCCACTCTTGTTGCTACCAGAGGAAAGGCACTACTGAGAGGTTGGTCTCTTGAAAGAACCTCTCCTTGGTTGAGAGAAACCTGCCCTGCCTCGACTCCCGAGCTCCCTTCGCATGACCTTGTGTACCTGTCCCACATTTTGGGTGCATTTTGTTTCTACACTTTCCCAGAATCTTTACTGCTCAGAGATATTTCTTTAAGTCCATTAGATGGATGTATTTCTCTCAATAATCTCTTCCTTAGTATCACTTTTTTAATTAGCATTAAAAGTGTTCATCTTGGGGCAGAGACTGTAGGTGCCTGTTTCCTTTTCTCCTTCTTCTTCTCCCATCTCATGTCATTTTTTCCAGTGTTTCAGTTGTTGTCTTCCATAACGTCCCTCTTCTCAATGTTTTTCCACAGTAGGGCAGTAAGGCAGTGTTACATCCCCAGTCTCACATTTACACCCCACAGCCATCTTTGTGTACAGCTCCAGTTCTGGCTCTGCTCATCTGCTCTCCTGCGGTTTCTTTGCGTGGAAATTCAAGCCTCCCAGTGTCTTGATTCCCACTGCAGAGCATCATAGCTGTTTCTCATTGCTACTTTGTGTTCCTCGCTCTCCCCACCTTGCAGCAGGATTTACTTGACCAAACACTGCAGCGGGTCTCCAGAAGTAGCTCCCAGGCAATAACAGCCATGGATCCTGTGCTTACACACTTCCACTTCTAGTTAAGTATTTACAGAGGAAAGAAACTAATGAAGAAGTGGTTTCTGAAGGAAGGCAGGGAAAGGGAGGAAACATGAACCACTGGAGAAAGAGCAAATGCTTTTTACGGGCATTGTGGGTAACAAGAACCACATGTGGATGGAGCTGGATGGAAGGAATCTAAGTTGGTGCATTTTCCCAGTTTTAAAGGAGAAACCAATGCCTGGCTACTTGGAGGTGGGAGGCAACAGATATGGCAGGAGAATTGTCTTGTGGCCGTCACTGTGGCTGGGGGCAGAAATGGCAAGACTACAGCATTCTTGGAACTGTTAAAAAAGATCAAATCTGAAATAAGAGAGCTTCCTTTTTCTGTCCCCTCAAATTCCATTTTACTTCACAGTGCAAATTCTCACGAGCACTGGATGAAGACAAACTTAATTCTTTCATTTCCTGACTCTTCAGTGCTTGCTTTGCAACCTTAATGTTCTTTTAATGGATGTTTTTGGATGTGGTATAATTATATATAACATAAGCTACATTTAGATGCTGATCAGTGGCATTTATCATACCCCTTCACTCTTTCATCCACACATTGTCCACTAATCCATATCACCCTGGGCCACACGTAATAGCTTCAAACAACTCTTCTAAAAGATCAAGGCAAAATGCCTACGTCTTGTTCTTTCTGCACATGTGTTTGTATGTATAAAATGCAGTAGCAACTGCCTCTGAGAACAAGGGGAGTAAGACACCAAGTGGGGGGCAGGGGAAGAGTTCCCAAAAATCAGGACATGGTATTTCCTCAACTGTTATATAATATTTATATTACAGCAGTGCCAAGAGGCTCCAGTCAAGATCAGAGCCATCTGATTATATGAACTTCACAAAAACATACCAAGACACAACCCCTGCCCCAAGGAGAAGATAATCTAAAAGGAAAAAAATACAGAATACACTAAGATGAGGAGGGGTGCACGTGTGAGTGGAGCTGATGAGAGGGAGGGACAGTCATCTTATAGCTGAAGCACCATTTCTCTCACAGTTATAAAGGGCTGGCTATCCACAAAGCATCTAAGACAAGGTCCCTTCTGCAAGCAGAATGATTAGCCCCAGAGGGAATTCCCATGGCAAGTGGTTATTCATGAAGAAAGGTGCTTGAAGAGAGGGGATGAATGTTTATCGGTTTCAAGAAAAAAGGTCTTTGGAAAAAGGATGATAGATTTGAAGATCGACCCTGGATTTTGATGGCAAAGAAGGGAATTTTTATCCGTTTGTTTTCTCCTGGATCATGTATTAGAGCTAAAAGCTGAGGAGCCACTATGGACATTGGTAGAGTTAACAGAGGGAAATTAGTGAACTCTGTACTTAGTCAAGAAGATACTCTGTTTCATGAAACTGGCTGATTTCCCTGCTGCCTTAACACACAGTCAGGTCTTCGCCCCAGCTCTCATCTCTCATTCTCTGAATTTAGTGACAGTCCTTGCTGGTTCTGTCCTTTCTGGCTGGATTGACTGCCCATCATCTCAGCTTCATGAAGACCATGCCAGAAAACTGCCAGGCACCTCACACGGGGCTCTCTGAGCAGAAGGTGCCTGGGTTTCCTCTACAGCAACCCTGAGTGAGGGGAAAATCTGCCCATTCCCAAGTGCCAGGATTATTGTGTGAGCCCTCTGACTCAGGGGCCTTTCCGTGGAGCTAGAAGCTTTTCTGGAGAGGAAAGGTTGCTAGAGCACTGACCTCCCCTACTCCACTGGTGGGATCTGAGGAAAAATTGGAGGCATGGGTGGAAAAAGTTCTCATAGAAGTGGGAATAATTATATATGGGACATTCTATCTGTTTGCACTGAAGAGCTCTGTGGCAGGAAGGGAGACTGCTGTTCCTGGGAAAAGCCTCTTTGCCAAGAAGCAGTGCTGACCCATGCCCCCACCCTTCTACTGCTGCTGAGAGCAGCAGCAACGAGTCTCATTTTCCAATTTGGTTGCTCAGGCAAAGTAGGCAGAAGATAATATCTATAGTCCTACCCTCCATTGTCCCTCATCTTGCCAGAAAGTCTGCTGACCTAGACACCTCCCACTCTGTCCTCCTAAAATCAACTGTGTGGTTCTGTTTTTTAGTGCACTGATGTATATTTTAATAGTCCCTAAAGGCAACATCCATGGTGCAGGGCCATACTAGTCCAGACACTGGTTAAATCTGTAATAAAATTATACATTTTATGCTGAGGAGTTATAAGTAAAGCAAGTTTCAAGTCCCAGCTGGCCTTCAAGACGAGTTGCATGAATAGCTGCAGATATCCATGGAGCAGCTGAACATAAGCTTCGTCTTTCAGTGGTAAATACAGCCACGATGCTCTTGGCAAGTGCTGTGCAGCGGTGCAAGGGCTCCCTGTCAGGGTTTGCAGAGGCCCTCTGAGCCCTCCAAAAAAACTTGTCTGTGACAATCTTCCACTGAAAGCAACATGGTGAAACAAAAGCGCAGAGCAGACTATGGTGTGGGGGCATTAGGCTGAACTGAAAGCACTTACCAGGTTAATTTATCCATAATACCTGTTGATAAAGTGAGTAAGTATGCAGGCAGGTGTTTTCCTAGCTGTGGAAAGGAAAGACTGGCCAGGTGAATGTGGTGAGAGCTGGGCTGGAGAGCTTGTACCTGCCCCTTGCTTATTTTGAAGAGATCTCTGAACTACCATGTACTCTAGGGTGGGAACCAGTGAAGAAATGGGCCTGAGGAGGCTTGATTTTGTTGGAGGCTGCATACTTCTCCAGCTGGTGGTATTTAGGGGCCATGGCCACAATTGCAGCCTGTGTTGACAGGGATGATACACTGCAGGGACTAAAAAGAAACCTTTTGAACCTCAGTTGGTGGCTATTTGCCACACACTTCATCTGTAATTGTCTCTAATCCTGGCCACTTTCCCTGTCTGTTGGTGAAACACATTCACATTCATCCTAAACAAGTAGAAATGTGAAAGCAGACCTGGTGTTGCAAGCATTAGATGCACAAGTAAAGAACAGAAATTACAACCAAGCAATAACAAGGCATCAGAAATTGTGTGTGTCGATTACTTTTGAAATAAAGAATGACAAAATAAATTAATTCAAGGGTGAAGTCATTGCAATTAATAAGCTGCCAATTCATGTAATGAATGCAGCAGAACAAAAAGGTTATCTCTATAATCAGTGCCGTGACCCTGATGTCCTTAGGGCACAATGGATCAGAAAGATTTTTTTTTTCCCAAACGTTATAACCATTCAGAAATAAAGGTATGGTCAGAACATACAATTTTACAGTACTGCAAGAATGTATAACTGATTATTAATACTAAGGTAGGATAACATTTTGTTCCTAAAGCTATTTTATAATTGTGTGGTGTCTCTTATTTTATGGTATAACCACAGTGTATAATAACTAGCTCTGATTCAGTACTTTAATCACTTGATCATAGGAAGCATTTGATTTCGTGAAGTAATCATAGGTGGAATTTCCTTGTGCCTCTCACTCCATTGTCTGAATAATCTAATGCAAAGCATAATACAGCCAAACTTGCTCTCTAACTTCAGACAGTTTGGGCTACTTATGTAAAATAAGTTTGCAGGGCTGAAGACTGAAATGTAACTAAACAGCAATCTCATTGGAAGAAACAAGGGTGCTTTTGGGGCAAAGGGCACATATTCTATGACACTGGACTCCAGAGTGTGTTTACACTGCATGATGTACTAACCTGTAGATAGCAACGTGCACTACGTCTCACAATATATCAGAGGCACCGACCAGTAGCAGTAGTGACCTTTCCTGAAGAGGAGGGACAAGCTGTCTCACCGTAATTGTGCTTCAAAGTCAACACAACTGTTGCCAACCTGACCCTTCATCAGTCTCCTCCTCATTCAGCATTTCTATGTATGTGATCTTAATAAAAGGAAAAGGAAAAGGAAAATGAAGAAAGACTGCTTTTTCCCTCCCTTTTTTTACAAGTATCATTGAACATCACAATTATATCAGCTCCATAAAAGCTATGCCACTAAAAATAGGACACACATTGCAAATATTATGCATACTTCCACTTACTACATCATTAAATCGATTACTTTTAAGTGTATAAACACATATCTGACCAAAACAAATAAATAATCACAATGAGGACTTATAGAAGAGTTGTCTAAAACTTATGAGAAAAAATGTACCATACCAAGTTAAAAATTCCAAGAAAAGTTTAAAGGCCAAGTTTTTCTTCCACTAAGTAGCTCAGTAAATGTCTATAAAGCCATGTAAGGGAGAACATCTAGAAAACCAAGAATCTGTACATTCTGCATAGAGTGGCGAACAGCTCTATATTAAGTGAAATTTTACTTGGTTGCAGATGAACAACCTATTCCTAAAGAACCATCTTGGATGTGGTTCCACAGCCTGCTGTCCCTGCTCAGTACTAATATCAATGGGAGCTAGATGTACGCAGCATCCACCAAACCACAATGCAGTGAATTTTTTAGTTGTGCTGGGACTATTCCCACTGAAAATTCAAAACTAAATGCTAAAAATGAACTTACAAGGCAAAATGAAAAGTGAAATTACAGTGGAGCATGTGCCCAGCAGCTCCAAGCAGGTAGTCACTGGTTGCTCAGTCCTGGAGACCTTGTATTATCTTTTTTCCTGGTGATAATTCATTTTGTCTATCCATTGCCTCATGCACTGGAAATGGAAGAATACAGGGGCTTTGTTTCAGGTCCTAGAAAACTCTCATTTTTCTCTGCTGCCTGTCCAGGGCAGAGCCAATGTGTTGGTGGGTTTGATTTCAGATGAAAGAAACTTGGAATATTTTACATTTGTTGAGTTGCTTTGCCTCTTTTCTTCTTTAAATAAGTGTTGTCTGATTTCTAAGATGGAAAGTTTGTGAGAAGCATTATAAATTGATATGCCTAATAGGACTGATCAGCTACACATTCTCTGGTATTAACAAAGATGGAAGCTTGCACCAAGTATTCTCCTACTGTCAAAGTACACCTGTGAAAGAAACCAATAGACAAAAACATCAATTCATGCTACAAATGAAATGTCGCTACAATCAAAATATGCGTGAAAGAAAAAATTCTGCAAAGAGCTCGTCTCTGATTTATCTGTGTCGCAGTCTCTGTCTGCTTATGTCTCACCTTGTGTCGGCATTTTCCTCACCGAGCAGCAGTGCTTACCCATGTGCCAGTCTGTTGGGTATACTGTCTCTCCAGGGGCATGGATGGATTTCTGCTCAACGTTGTCAGTCACCTGAATTGCTCTGTTCCCAAGCGTGCCAGCTTGTGACTCCTGACATCACTAGAAAAAACAGCACTGGAAAAAGACACAGCTGACGCTCCCCAGTTACATTAAGGTCCTGGGTCTCTCCAGAGGTTAAGTATCATTAGGAATAATGCCAGTGGCACTATGCATTTGTAAACCAGGTGAGAGAAGAGAATCAAGGCCTCCAAATATAATCCCCTGTCTCGCTCCCCCAAAATGAACTGGGTGAAAGAAAACCTGTTTCAGAACAAAACGCAAACGGTCTCATGAAGGCAAAACAAAGCCCATTCTAGTTGGGGGGAGCTGGTGGCTGCCAAGGGCTGGTGGGGAGTAAGTGAGACAGACAGGCCTGCAATGAAGAATATTGTGGTTCCTCTTTTTTGTGTGCCTGATTGATGGAACTACAACAATAGAAACAAAAGATGGCTTGGGTGGGCAGCAAGGTAGCAGAGACAGGCTGACACACCTTGATACCAGACTTGCACAGCTGCACATATGCCACTGCTGATCCATCAGCCCAGCATGCTGCTCACGATAACCGATCAATCTACACTTGCCATTGCTTGAAGTTAGCAGCAGCAGATAGTAAGGGAGAGAAATATTCATAATAAACTGGAGGGTATTGGTTTTGTTTCTCTTTCAGTGTTTTGGGTTTTTTTTTCCCCCTCACAGAAGAGCCCTATGGTTTATAACAGTGCAAATATACCTCCGCTGGCTCCAGGGACCATGTCTTTTACTTAAGTAAAATTCTCATGGGCCTAAAACCTGGGACATTTGTGTCCTCTCCACTCTGCTAAATGCTATGCTTTTCAGTGAGAGGTTGGGGAAACAAATGAGGAAGGAAAGGCAAAGTGAGAACTGGTGCAGATACTGAATGTTATGATCAGGAGCTGCTTCAAACAAAAAAGAAGAATGGCCAAAGGTTGATACAGAGGAGCTGCTGCAAAAGGATGAGGCAGCCTGACCTGCCTACTTTCCAAGAAGAGTTTTGAGCAAATGATTTGTATTGAAAAATATTCTTCAAAATAATTTGTAGAGTCTAGACAGTAACTGTCACATGAGAGAGACTGAAATTTTCAGATCAATAGAGGAGTGTGCAGCAACCCTTCTTATTATTATTTATATTAATTACTGCTGGAGTCCACAGACTCAGCACTCACTCAGTAAAGACCTTCCTCAAATCGTTATTAGACTCTTGGCCCACTTCTTCTCTACTCTAGGTATGCTATATCAAGCAAAGCAAATTTCTGTAAGACCAAGCAATCAAAGTAGAAAATGCTTAAAAGCTCTGTATTGTGGTTAGTGTTTGCTGATTATTTGGATGTAGCTTTGTACTGAGAACCCAGTAGTATTCTTAATATTCAAGTGTCTTGGAAGAATAGCCTAAAATTTGACACAAAGGAAAAGTAAGGAAAAACCTGACACTCTAAAATGAACCAACTGCCCATTCATATAAATGGGAATTTTTGCCGACTGCAAGGATAACCTACGTCCGTTATAAATCTGCAAGTTTTATTTCATTTTGCACATGTATTTAATCCATCTGTAAATTGTTCCTTGGATAGCATAGGACGATGCTCTCTCGGGAACTGTAAGGTATGTGTATTCAACAGTGGAGAATAAACACAAGATTTTATTACAAAATGCCACTGCTGCTCCTGGCATGAGTAATTTGTGCACCTGCATTTTTAAAATGTTTCAAAGTTTTTCCCCTTTGTGGATTCAGCGGCAACACACATTATCTTGCAGGCTGCCACAACACAGTATTTGCAGACTGGGTCACGTCAGCCCTTGTTATCCAGAAGCCATTGTTTTCTGAGCAAATAGCAACTGAAAATGACAATGGTTCGCTCCAGACAGGGAAGAATAAGACAGTGTTTCCTTATGGCCTAGTAACGCATGTCTGCAAGATGAGCAGGAGACATATGTGGGGCTCAAATCCAAATTTGGAGTGGGGTTTCAGAGAGGATAGAGGCCTGAGGAAACATGGAAGGGATTGAATGTATCAGGATGGCAGTTTCTCCAACAGTTTGTCCCACATTCGAGCATATTCCTCCTTGCAACATGCCTGGATCTGCAAGCTTGGGGAGTGAGAGACTGGGTCTGGAGATTGTAATATGCTCTCTGGCGTAGCACCGCACAGCCAAAGTGCTGGGCCAGCCATAGATATCATTAAATGTAGAGTCCTGAATAATTACTACTGTGCTTTAAATATACCGTCACCTTCCAGAAGGCTGGGTACCCATGGGACTTTGACTGGCTGATCAAGGTTTGGAGCAGGTAGGGGAATTAGGACATTTTAGTTAGTTTAGGCTTAGTAATTTAATTTTTAATAGTTATTCTGCAGGTGTCTAAAGTCGGCTCTGTATATACAATTTTTAAGTAAAAATTTCCCTTGTGTTCCCTGTAATCTCTCTGAAATGTTCCTTGATTCTCTCAGAACTCTCTCATTCAAATATGTAAAGTGTATAATTCCAAGCAATCTTACGTATTTGTACATCTTAAAGTCATATTATCATCTTAAAGTCCTATATCACGCAATTCCCCCGTTTGCAATGGATCTTAGGCGAAAAGGGATTGAGATCTCATGTTGTACCAGTTTGATCATCAGAGACTATCTCCAAAGGCAGTCACAAGCAGGTGAGTTTGTAGTGTGTTTATTTAACCAATATTGCAAATGCTGATGGAGAGATGGTGCTGATGAAACTGCCTTGGATGAAGTTTTATCTTCTTAATTTGGCAAGGCTTGGAGAGGCAAAACAGCACAACCAGCTTGCAGTTTCCAAGATCTCCATGGCATATACATATTTAGAGAATGAGATTTGAATAGTCATGTGCAAGAGCCTCCAGCTCCATGGAGATGCACTTGACATTTCAAATGGTGCAAATCTGCAGACCTGGGACCACCCAGTTCTGCCTGCAAGAGGGCAAACATGGCAGGAAATCAAGACACCTTTGCCATCAGGGCTAAATGTCTGTCTCTCACCCTTCATCTATATATGACCATGAGGTGCACAAAACATGTTCAGATCTGTATTTACCAACAGTCTCCACAAAAACTTGGTGCCCCCCCTTCTCCTTCAAGCCTTATTGCAGATTAGGACCGTAAATGCAGAGCTTTGTTCTTTCCCTCTTCTGTCATGAAGAGCTGGAATGAACATTATCAAGGCATGAGGTTGGAGGGGAGTCAGAGAAATGGGAAATCACTGAGCAGAGCCTCAATACCAGGCTGCTGTTTCCTCTAAAACCCACTTTCAGGGCCATTTAAGTTGCCATCAGAAAGGTCTAGGTAGAGGATGCTACTAGGATACTACCTCTAACATGTAACTGGGTACTACCTCTTTACTGGAAATGACTCCTAGAACCAGGGCAAATGCAGTTCCTCTGCTCCTGTCAGGTACTAGCCCAAAGCTGATCAACAGCCCTACAAGAGGAACCTTTCTTGGGCACTTTTATCACCTAATTAGCACCTTTTAGATGTGTGTGTGCATGTGTGTGTCACAAGGAGCAGAGAAGAGTGAACAAGGGGGTGGTGACCTATGAGGATGGCATCAGTACAGTAGAGGTAGGAGTGCAACAAAACCCATGCTGAGGATGGCATGAGAACTCAGTTATGCAGCAATTCTGCAAGTCTGTATTCAGAAGGTTTCCACTTAGACAGCAGTCACCTCCTCTGCTAGCTGCTAAACCCATTAATAAATAAAAGAAAGTTAGGTGTATATATAGAGAATAAAAGACTTCTGCAGAAGGGAGCAAACAGGCAGGACTGCAGGAAAAAGAGATGGACTGGGCTCTGGTGAAAAACCCAAGAGTGAGCGGTGATGTCTCTTCTGTTTGTTGGCAGAGGGAAATAGAAAGCAGAGAGAGGTTAGAAAAGGAAATGGGGTGAGGAGGGAGGCTGCATTTCTTGAAGTGTTCATACGGCAGTCCCAGCTGGTGAGGCAGCAACAATTTCAAACACACTCTAGGGTGCAAAGGTCATACAGGACATATCAAGCTGGTTGGGCCATGAAAGACCCCCCCACTGCTTTGCTCCCAGCCACCCTGACTCTTGCTAAGGAGTGGTTATAACCAGAAACACCAGGCTATAAGAAGATTTGGACATGATGGAAAGAAAAGGCAAAAACAGGGAAATGGTTGTGAATGGAAATAGCCAGCGAATAAACCAGCTTGAGGAAGATGTTTGCAAACCAAGTCATGCAAATAAAGATTTTCCACACCCTTCCATAGCACTGAAAGCTGGGAAAATGTCACTTCGGGCAATAAGGGGGAAGTGGCCAACCCTACTATGCATTTTCTCAGACGATGCAAAGAACCCAACTCAGACAACATAATAAAGCTGTGACAAGGAATAACCATTGATAAAACAGAGGCACAGCGAGACAGAGCAATTTTCAGTGTCTGTAAAGTAAAAAAAAATAAATATGGAAAACAGAGAAAGAGAGAGAGAAGCAAAGAAGAGAAATGAAAGAAGAGTCCCTCCAGACAAGACTGAAGCCTAACTCCAGTCTCTAAACATCTGACTGGAAAGTTTGACTTGTCTGCACTTTGAAGTTCAGAAACACAAATATAACTTAATTTTGTGTGAAATTTCTGAAAATGCAGCCAACCAACAAAACCAACAAGACACATTTTGCCTGGCCAAGCATAGTTTGCACAGGAGCATATATGCCATCCTACCCCAGTAGTACCTCACATCACTAACACCTCCTTCTGTGGTGGGCTGCTCTCAGAGCACTCGTGTGCGGAGCAAAGACTGCCAAGGATGCTGCTTAGTAGTGATACTCCCAGAGAATCAGTCCTGACAAATTTACAGTCTAAGGAAGTGTGTTAAATAATTTCAAATAAATATGTTTGAAGACAGTACAATCTGCCCTCAGATATTCCGCAGGCAGAAAAGTAGGCTAAATTAATCAGATTAATTATTCATTGCAAATTCTCTCAGCTCTATCATCAAGGTCAACAGCAAAAGTGCCACTGAGTACAATGGGATGAGGTCTCCAAAAGTGGATAAAACTCCTTTACTCCGCAAATATGAGCAGCTTTGCTAGTTTCTGAGGGACAGGCAGAAGCAACCAAACAAGGAGATGTACGTGCAAATAAGCAGTTTTGTTTCACAAAATTGACTTCTGTTTCAATCCATGTGGGACTCTGTGTCCCATATTCTGCTCTGAGCTTTATGTTCGAATGAATCCAAATTCTCAGCTCTCACCTGAGTTAAAATACATACATATGTATGCATACAGACACACACACACAAATATATATATATATGTATATATTTACACACATTTATCATGTGGTTTTGCATTAAAATTCTCCAAAATAATGACTTTGATGCAAAACTATAACCTAACTGACACTGTCAAAGACTTGTGACCTAATTGGTAAGCAAGGCCTGAACTTTTTGAATTTATAGCAAAACCCCAAAGTTAGTCAGTTTGGAAGGGGGAGGAGGACTGGTTGCATCGCAAATGCTTTACACAGCTGTTCAAATGAAAACACAGAACACTTGAGGCCTCGATCTCAAGAATCACCACGCTCTTTGTACTCCACAGAGGTCTTTCAGTCAGTACTGTACACCTGTATTTTTTAGACCCATCAATTATGTGCCTGAGCAATGTAATTATAACCTAAGCCATACCCCCTGATTAAATACATCAGCCTAAATTCATGTTTATTTTAACTGCCTCTAGTTATCCAGCCCAATCCAGCCTCCAGAACACATGAAAAGACTTTTCTAAAGAGTTCCTTCATTTTCCACTCCCCCCATATAAAATCAGAGTGAATATTTTTACTGGGGGATGGAGGAGAAGAAAAATAAACAGGGGAGGAAATGTAATTGGAGGTGGCATGAAGAACATGGCCTCTCTGCTTTCTCTACTGTTAAAGCCCTCAGGGGATTTAAAGGCCACAAATGATGTAGGTCTTCTTCTTGAACCACTGTGAACTTTATCTGTTTGGGTTTAGTATCGCTAAATGTGTATTAATGTCAAAGATTGTTTGCATGGATTATTTATAAGGCATTCACTTCAAATTAGTGCTGCTTAAAGTGTGTGAGTTCATAACTTGCCAACAGCAGATGCAGTCTGCAGCAACCAAAACAGCAAGCGGCTCCATAGATGTATATACAACAGCTGGATGCAGATCAATAACAGAAACATTAACCATGGTATGGTTTTAGAAGCAATTCTTTACTTTGGAGATATATTTTATTCCACATTAATGGTACCTTAAGTAAAATGATAGAAGACATGTAAGGATGCATCTCAAAGTGGTGCACTGGGACTTGCATGCTCTCACCCGCCTGTTACTAACGCGGCTTCTCCTTGTGCTGTAACTTTGCACGACTCCCCTCCATCACCTGCCCCACTGCAGGGAGGACCTTGCTGGGAGCATGTGTGGGCTGTCAGGCCACCTCCTCTAGTACCAGCTAGCCACCTTGCTGTGCGGCGTCTACAGGTTTTAGTGCAGGGCCCATGGCGGTTTATCCTATGTGCCGGGGAACCTGCACATTTCTGTACCAGAAGAAAGAGGAGCGAGCTGAACACTGCATGTCAGTGGGAGTAATGCTGCCTCACAACAGCAACCATGTGCAAGGCAGGTGCCCTGATGTGACTTTTATTAATGACCTGGTAGACATCAAGCTCTTTGACTGAGCATATGGAAAAGTGAATTTTCAATCAATTACCTTTACCTCACTTGACCATCCTTTTGAATGGGCCAGAAAGTTGTCCATTTGACTACCTGTAAGTCAATCAAGAAAAAGTCAGTTCCTCAGAGAAGTGATTACAGACACTAAAGGTCATAGTTCAGGTTTTTCAATGAGCGTTAAATATGCCTTGACACTGCCAAGGGTACAAACATTCACAGACGGGGAATATATATAAATATATACAAGCCTAAATATGCATCTAGCTTTCTCAGGTTTGACCTGAACCTCGTTTGATCAAGCCATCAACTCAAGTCGATGGGAGTTTTAGACTGTTTTGCCCATGGCTTTGGGGAATGTACGATGACCAAGATGGGAGAACTATGCCCTGCTGGTCTCCACACTGTGGCTCTTTGGCCCAGTCCTCGTGCACAGCCCAAAACCAGTGAAGGACTTAAACTTTCTTCTTGCTCAGACAGATCACTAATTTTGGGGTCCAAATGTAAACTTGGCTTTCTATTGCGCACGTGGGATGGGTCTTGGCACTGAAGCCCATGATGCTGGAAGATCTGCATTGTCTCTGACATCTGTTTAAGGAATATCTTTCCAGTCATCGGCAAATTAATCTGGCGGAAACAGTTATATTTAGTTATATAGTGATCATTTTTGTTGTAGTCAGGCTGCTGTGTTCAGCAGCATAAGCTCCTCCAGTCCGACCACTGACTGACACAGTCATGAGAATATTTCAAGGAATGGCCTCCCCTTTCAAGCACTAATTCATCAATGATAAGCAATTAAATTGTCTTTGGAAGTGCTTGGTACTTCCCAGCAATGCTACTTTAGAAAGAATCTATTGAAAACCAGCATTGGTGCCCCTTACGTTAGCTTGGGAAGGCATTTCAGTCATATCTTTGAGTCTACTTCTGAAGACAGAACATTTTCAACATCTCATTCCTATTTTGTCTCCCTCCCTTGCTCTCTGTTGCCTCCCAGTCTCATTCTCTCCTACTACTTCTTAATCCTCTTCCCCTTCCTGCAGTTTCTCTGACACCTCACAGCATGCTGAGTCTTTCTTGGGGCCCTCACCGTGATATCTGGGGATTCTCCTCCTCTCCTTTCTAGTTACTTTTGCTTTCCTCCACCCTTTTTTACATCCTTTGTTTTTCTCTCCAAGCTGAATCCCTCTCTTTCTCTTTCATTAGCCTCCTTATTTTGCTCTTGAGAATAACATGGGTTTTCACTGAGAGTACAAAGAAGGCCCAACCACTTTCCAGAAGTATTTTGAAGTGCTGAGTGGGTGTTTGTTTGTTTGTTCCAGGGCTCACTTTCTTTGTTGGGACCTTGGGGATTATCTGGCATGAGCAGCTCCTCCTTTTGCTCCTTAGCTGCTAGCAGCCATCTGCAGACCTTCCTCCCAGCACACACATCCACACTTGTTGTAAGCTGTATTTATTTAGGGCCATAGACTGTACTAATGGCCTGAACTGGCAAAATTCAGAGTTCTCCCTCCAAGATCCTGAGTGCACGTGATTTCCTGGAGCTAATCAGGACCTTGCAGGATGGCACTTCCTGCAGTAGGCATTGCTACATTAAGCAATTAATAAAGATGATTACAGCTCAAAGCTAAATATGGTATATTACGGTGTTGTACTTCACTTATATTACCCTCATAGCAAATGAGTCAGAGAGACACTGCCATGTATTTTTGAGGAGTGACTCTTTATGCTAATTAAAGATATCAATATGCACATGGTGATGCTGGTATAATTAGCACAGTGGATAGCACCAATATAAAACAACAGAAAGAACCTGTCTTAGAGAAACCATCACAGTGGATACGTACTTAAAGCTGCATGAAAATCCTGTAGCAAAAGCCAAGAAGGTTCAGTCACAATCCCCTCAACCTGAGACAAGCTCACCCAAAGCTTACAGATGTTTTGGCGAACCCAGGTTTTTTTGCTATGATTTGGAGAGATGTATGGACGCTGAATGAAATTTGGGATTACAAAACGAGCTGATACAGAGGGAGCTGGGTTGCGGTTTGCATTGGTTTGAGGCTAGACCTCAGAACAGACCTCAGAAGTTGCCAAGCACGAGACAAACAAAACTGAAGAAATAAACTGTAGAAGCCCTGCAAAGTCAGTCCAAGGTATTTCATACAGCTGTGCTAAGTCTGGAATGAAAAGTCAACATAAAGGCTATCAGCTCTCCGTCAGTTGGTACGCTCACCAGGAAACAATACTCAGGTTTTGTGGGCCAGATCCATAGCTGACAAAAATTGGTGTAACTCCACTGAAGTCACTGGGGATCAGCCAGCCTACATCAGCTACATCTCCAGCCCAACATCATTTACACTTTCATAGTTCCAATATCCAAAAGGAGCAAAGCTGAAGTGGAGAGTTAGCGTGGTCATTTCATGTCTTCCTTGAGTGAATCAATGTGGATGACTTCAAGATCTTTTCTTTGGTCCAACCTCCCACTCTCCTTTTTGGCCACAAACTTAGTTTGCTGCACCCAGGCAGGCCCCGGTACGTGCCTACGTTTCACTCAGCAGGGGTCCTTTCTTACAAAACACATTGCAAAAATCAATGGTCTGTCATACTCTTTACCTCCTATTTCAAGCCAGGCTGTGAGCTGTCAGGAGAAGGAGCATCCCCTAGGATATTTTTATCCAGCCTGGGCACAATGGTACATAATGCCCATTGATGCTTTGGGTATTCCTATTGAAAAAAAAACAAACCAAGGACATTGGAAACTCCTATCTCATCTCAGAGTGCCTAAATTGTTCAATTTATTTTTGCAAGGGATCAGGCCCTTTACATCTATAAAGTCTGGGCACAACGCATCCAGTGAGATATAAGTTGTTAACCTGGAGTTCTCCCTACAACCCTGAATTTCGTTGAATCTTCAGTTATAGGTTAAACACTTCAGGTTAATCACTTAAACATTTGGGCAATGAAACTACAATGATTTTGTACAGAGATCATCTGCAGTATGTAACAATACCCAGAGCTGTGAGACAATTTAACAGAGGTCTCTACCTGCTGCAACACCCTTAAAGCACAAGGGTGTGATTTAAAGGTAATGTGGCAGGTTTAATGCAGAATTTCCTTGCTTTCCTAGGTTTAAGTCTCAACCTTAATGGTATAACTTGCATTGACATTGTTTCAGTTTGTTTTGACATCATAATTGAGTCTAATCTCCACAGACTTGCACTGCAGTCTTATTTCCTATTGTAGTCTCGCAATGTAATTTTACCATAAGAGCACTGTAGTAAGGTCTTCTCCAAGTCATACTTTGAAATCACATCGTGTGTGTAAAACTGCCTCATAATGGCTTTGTAAGAGGCTCTCCAAAGATCTTCCCTGCAACAATTTGGCCATCTTAATCTCAAATCGTAATGACCTCACAATACCATAAAGCAATTACCATTACAAATTTAAATGGTCTTATGTAGGAACTTCTGTGCTGCCTCATTAGGTGACACATTTTGCTGTGTCCAACCTCTTATTTAAATATAGCACATCTACCTGATATCCACTGCTCTTTTAGATTCCAAAATTGGGCTAGAGCATGCATTTTATTACAGTTCTTTTTTTTTTTTTCACTGCAAATGGGCTGATGAGAATCTACTCTAGCTGCACATTTTGTTAGAGCTGGGCTGGGTTAGTGGCATCCAGATCTGGATGCCACCACTGTTGGAATTTTATTCACTCACTGACCATAAGCCAAATCACAGCTAGGAATTTGCTTTGAAACCAAAATAAGAGAAATCTGATATGCTCTATTGTCACCTGATATAGCTCTACTTCCTCACTGCTTTGTTCCTGAAAGGGCTTGCAGCTGGGGCATTGATTTCTATTTTAGCGATTCTTTGGGGAAATGATGGCCAGCACAATTCCTGTCCCTTTGTTAGACACCCAAGACAGTAGGAGCTGGTGATTTGTGTTGGGAGGTAAAATAGGCTGCTCTGGCTTTTATAGTCAGAAATCTCAGAACACTTTGTTATGTCCCAGCAAAAGCTTGGGCTTATCTAGGACACCTGCAAGACCAGCTATGGAGGGTGTCAGGGTGGTTTTCCAGCCTGACTGGGAAGTTAGATCAACTCCATTAGACTGGAGAGGTTGGCCTGGCTTCTGCATGGCTCTAGGAAGTGTGAAACTGTTCCATTCTTACTCCTCTAACTCACTTTTTATTTCATTTCTGACCCCCACCAGTGTATCTAAGATGCTGATTTTATGGCCCATGGAACACCAGATAATGTGTGGTACACCGCGAGGACAAAGGCCCATTGCCACCGCTTACAGCCAACTTTCAAGAAGCAGCCGAGACTTATAACTTCTTCAGTTCAGAGACGTACTCCTGAGAACATGTTCATTATTTTAATTGAAGTCTTCATTGTTGGCTGACTGCCAAGTGGCCTACCAGATGTCTCTCTCTTTACTATGGTTGAAGCAGATTATGATGTTCCAGTTCATTTTTCCTTCACTGACAGCCTGGTTCCAAAAATGTGCCAGACTTTAAGGGCAATATTTTCAAAAGCCAGGTCAACTCACAACAGTACACCAATGACAGTGCATGCAGATACTACAAAACCGTATGATAGGCAATTAACTCAATGTTATTTATGCTAGTCAAGTAACTTTGATTTTGTTAAGAGTCTTTAACACTGAGGAGGAGTATTCTTAAAGCGTCAGTTCCTGGAGTCTGGTGAATACGGCAGAATTGGAACTTTCACTTGGAAAATACAGTTTTGGCACATGGGGTTAAAAGGGAGAACCTGAATCTAGCAGCTTGCAAAAAGAGAGAGGAAAAAAAAAAAGAACTCCAAATTGATTTATTTTAAGTGGCATTTTTTTCAAAGCCATTAATTGCATCACAGGCATGGATGCACTTCTTGTGTATGTATTTTTACATACAGATCCCAAAGTCCTGCTCATGAAGGGTCTCTCTTACAGCTGTTGTCTCTCTCTCATCTTTCCCCCCGCCAGAAGTTAAAAAGAGTTTCACAGAACAAAGGCTATTCAGCTATTCTCTATCAGATCAAAAGTCTTCAAGACATTTGCATTAACTGGTTTCAAGGGAGGTCCCAAAGTCTTAGCACTTAGTCAAAATTTTGAAGGTCTCTAATGCCCTGTAAGAAATGTTTTTTATAGAATTCTCTTTCTCACTATAGGAACCTGCAGCCATGCCAAGTCTTCTCTTTCCAGTCTTCAAATACTCAATATTTATTTCCTCTTTTTCACGTACTCAGGTAGTCTCAATGGCTTTCCAACTAACTCCTCACCCTTCAAATATTCTGTGGATGTCTGATCATGAATGAACACACATTTCATACTGTGGTTATGCATTCCAAAGAACATTGTGCATGCCAAACCAGGTAGCTGGAACACAGTAGGAAGACTTTTTCCACAGTCTCTTTCTATTGCTCTTGGTGTCTGCTGTCATCTTCACCATAATCCCCTGTATGTAACTTAAAGATTATTTTTCAAAGTGCATGTGAGGTGTACATCCTCTCTCTATCTCTGCCTCTCTCTTTCACTTTCAGATGGAAGGACTTCATGCAGTTTTCTTTATATGAAATGCATTTCTATATAGATTAGAAACAAAAATTACATTAGATGATAATTCTGACTTGAAACTTTCAATAAACCACATGGCTTTTGAGACTCTTTGTCTGCATGTGTTCACGCAGTTCCATTTCCTAGTTGTGATCTATCTACTAGGCAAAATATTACCATTATGTTATCTTTGTGCTAGTTTTGCATTGCCCTGTGTCATGACGCTGATACAATACTACCTACCAAAACTTTAAAAATCCAGCACCATAACCTCCAGACAAATCCCTGATACGAAGCAGCAAGTTTGCTGTTAAGCAAGGGGCTTGACTGGAAGGAGGGAGTGCTTTGTTAATAAACTGCATTGTCTGAACAGTTTTACTAGTGTGAAGACCCTTGTACTGATGATTTATTTGGAAGTTCTGGGTATATTAACTTTTGCTAAGAGCTGAGACTAAAAACTTTATGGGGAATGCTACATACACTCCAAAGACCGACAAGAGAATTTAAGTTAGATGTGATTAGTATGAAGAAAGTTACATTTATTATACTCTTATGTATAATTGATCATATGAAAGGCCTTTTGTAACTATAAAAGAGACAGCACATTAAATTGTTTTACCCTGAGGATTATACAAATTTGTAGAAATCAGATTGGAATACCAGCCTATTGGTTTCATTGCTATGGTAAATCATTAAGATGTTCTATGTTAATCATAAATCTTTGTATCTATTTATTATTAATCAAATAGCTCCTCCCAGCTGCTGCTTTGCTTCATCCATCTGAGCCAATCAAACCAAAACCTGGTAGCATTAGCTCTGATAAAGGGTGGCTGCATACACATAATATGCATAGCACATAGCATGGATTATACAGTGCTAGACATGGGGTATGAGAGCTGATGGGGTGTTAGCTTTCCACAGCAGGGGGGCCTGGTTTCTGGATTTGAGAGAAGGCATGCCTCATTAGTAAGATGATTCATGGTGAAAGGGAGTTTAGCTGGGAATAATTTAGTGGCTGCTCTGGTGGAGTAGAAATATAGTTTGGGATAGAGAGGTTATGAACCTGTATTTATCTGATAAAGTCTTGACTGCTGACTGATATCAACCTGCACTCTTCTTACCCATTTCAGTTTGGAAAACAATGTTACAAGAACCTCTCAACTCACAAGGAAGTGAATGAAAAAGACAATCTGAATACTGCCTAACTTAACCGTCTTGTATTATTTGTGGATTATCCAAGCTTCTAAGCAAAGCTAGTTTGCTTTCAGAGCATTTCTGAGCTGGTATGTCTACACAGACTAATGGTTCGTTGCCAAGTAGAAGCCAATTCCAACTCAATGATATAGCATATTGATTACTGACTATTTTCTTCTGCTATATCCTGTGAGTGTAATGATATCTGACATATAATTTTCCCTAAACTGCTGAAGTTGACATACTATTTAGATTTGGCCCACATTTCTTCAATTAGCAAGAGTATTATAAATGATGTACTGCTCCAAGCCTTAGACACTTCTTGCTCATGCCATACAAAATTAGGTAAGTGTGGAAACTCACTTTAAGAGGAGACAAAAATATTATTGAAAGAACTAGATATTTGCAGTAGTTCCATAAGAAGATGGGAAACAAGAAGAGCGAAAAACATACAGTGCATTGAAAACTGAGCAATGAACTCCATTACTGTGACAGATTTTCCTTAAGAAACTTAATGTTTAAAAGCAAAACATCCCTACTTTACTTTAAGTGGGCCAGTTTGCAAATATAAACAGACATCTTTCAAACAATGACCTGTTCACATTCATCTTTACCGTTTACTGTGAAAGTAACTGTATGTTGGGAAAACAGGCACAGAACATACATGGCACACTGCGATTTGCAAAATGAAATAGGAAAATTCTTGCAATGATTTCACCATAGGCTGCTGAGATCAGTGATGGGGTTTCTTACAGGTAGGAAGTATGGCAGCAGTATGTAGCTGTAAGTGAGTTCTTTCATGTGACTTTGCTTCTCCTCCGGTGTGTTCAGTAAGCTCCTGGGTAGCGTCAATAGCCGGTCTTGGCTGACACTCTGTTAGTCTTGCACACTTAGTTCATTGGTTCATGCACACCAGGAAAAAGGGAAAGTAGCAGGTTAGCTAAAAGTGGCAGAAATTTCCTACGCCATGAAAGCCGCCTTCTTTTCCATCGGTTCTTCTCCCAGTTCTCCATTTTGCTTTTATTTCCCGAGATGAAGTTTTCTGTAACTAAAATACCAACACAAAAGCTCTGAAAACCGACGGGTTTTGAAATATATACATTGGTCTGTGTAGTTCTGCGATGTATAGGAGCACGGGCTCAAACTGCATAGGTTGTGAGATCATGTCTTCTTTATTTCCTTTATCTTTTCATGTTTTTTTTTTCCTTTTCCTTTCCTTTAAACACTGAATATGTTCAATGTGCAAAATTTAAAAGGCTACCTTTTTGAGTATCTGGCATTGTATTTTAAGACACAGAAAGAAGAGAAAGCTTTGTAGCCTGCCAAATGCAGAGTGTTATATACAGAGCTGAAGGAAGAATGAACAGATTAATTTTCTGCTCCCTGTCCTGACCCATCTGTATTATTTATTTATACTGAAATAATTCACTGCACAGCAAAACCGCCACTTAGTTCCCACACAGAGCGTGAGCTTCCAGGCTAGACTTCCTATGCCAGGTGATACTGTTGTGGCAGGCAGAAATCTATGAATGGAATACTTATTTTTGGACTAATGGATGCTGTGCCCACCAAAGATATTTTGCTCCTGATTTTGCAGATGCAAGGGGAACATCTCCCAGCAGAATGGGTGTGCTCCTGCAAGGGAAGAAGGTGTCAAATGCTGAGAAGGCTGTTCTGTGCTGTAAAAGATGTCTAATGATACAGATGCTCATGTCCTTCGTTCTCAGGGAATTGGTGATAAGTAAGTTGCTTTCTTGGATCCCCACCTTTATCCTGTACTGAGGATTTTTAGCAACAGCCAGTGTTTGCACTGCTACTGAGCTGAAGCACTTACTCAGTGGTCACACACCTTATGGCCTAAACTTTTGCTCCAGAGCCCCTCCCTGCCTGAAGTTATTAGGTGGTTTGAAGTTGATTTGGGATTATATGCAAGTAATCCATGCCATTTCCTCATTTTGCGTTATCTGTGTCTTCCTTTTACCTTCTCCCAGACAGCGGCTGCATGTTACTGTCATTCTGGTGGGTTGAGAGCCAAGATGGAGGGACGCTCCTTCTGAGTCTTTGTCTCTTTGTGGTAACATCTTCTGAAATGACCACTTTCTCCTATACCTGTAGTCTTTGCAGCAACTTTGGTGTTGCTTTTGCTTTGTACTTGCTACCATGTTTTCAAGAGAAAACATTTTTCTGCAATCTGTTTTTAAACCTACTGCCAGTGGAACAAAGAATGATAAAGAGTGATACGTCCCAAATCGCAGCCTGCCTTGGGTGTTGGTTTGGTTATCGAAATATACAATCAGCAGAGCCCAGAGCTCTGTGGAAGAGATCCTCTAAGCCAAATCCTGTCACAAGTATAAACTTGTAAATAATCAGTTGTGAGTAAATGGATTAAAAAAATTCTTAAAAGATGCCAGCTGCTTGTATGCCAGGTGTGTCAATCTAACAGAGGCAATATTAGTAGGAAAAGATAACCAGATTCTGATCTCATTTATACCACTGAAAGCTCAGAATAAATCAGAACAAGCCAAGCTTACCTCCAGAGGACCTGAGATCAGAGCTGGATGCTCACTGACTGAACATTTTAGCACTGCTCAGGTAGAATATGCAATGATTTTGACTCCTTAAAGCCCAAAGACTGAGTTGTTCTGACCCACCAGGAGAAGATCCAGGCCAAGAACTGCACTAGTACCATTCCTTCTCTACCAGAGCTTGAATGGGCACACAGTTATCAAGCACATTTGAAACCTGCCTGGCTGACAACTGTGCCTGGAACTGCATTTGGATGCCGCATTCCGCATTTTCCTTCCGAGACGGGAAGCATGTGGGGAGAGTGCACCTTAGCCAGCTCTGGGATTTGGGCATACTGCTGATGAATAAAGAGGATGGCATGGTGCCTCTGGAGGCCTGGAATGCAGGGCACCAAGTTTGCTCCAAAACAAACATCATGTACAATATATGTATAAGGTTAGTTGGGTTTAGTCGTGTTGTCAGGGCGCTGCCTGGCAAAGACGCTGAAACATTTAGAACCCTAAAGCTAAATGGTGGTGTTCGAAAGTCCCCGAGCAGCAGCCCTCTGATGCCATGCGAGGTAACCAGTAGTAACCATATGAGTTAGAATTGCGTAGCCTCAACCACGTGAACAGCAGAACATATATGCATTGATTGCAACGGTGGCAGCAACATGGTGAGACTGAGAAATTCACCACTGGGACCAGTCCCAGATTTCAAGCACCCAAGCAGGTTAGGGAGTTCATGGAGGTTTGGTTGGGCCCATCATAAACAGGCTTTCTGCTGAATTCAAAGCCAGTTTGATGTCCAGATCCTAGAAAACGCTGAACTTCCAGGAAACTTATGTTTAGGAATTTACATTCATTCCTAGTAAAAGATAATGGGTTTGAACCCACTGACTTTATTCCAGACAGGTTTTTCCAGTCAACCACCTTTATATAGTATATCTCAGAAGCCAAAACACTTTACAAACCCTCAATAACACTAGGAAATCCTGAAGTGCATCCTTTTTTTTTTTTTCAGGAACGTAGGAACTGATCACATACCACTGGTGAAGGCAGGAGTACAAAGAGCATCCCAACCTCATCAGCCCCATGGGGGAGCTGAGAGCCACAGTGAAGGTGGCCTTAACCTGCTTCTATCCTCACTTGCAGCAATGGCTACAAACATCTACAGCTGGGCAGAGAGAGAGAGGCAAACCTGGATAAGGACAGGCAATGTTTCACAGAGCAGGCTAGAAGGCTTCTTCCTCTTTCCTTTTGTTGACTAGCTGGAGTGTTTATAGTTAATCATTTTCAGATGGAAATATACTTTAAAGCTATATCAGGGTAGGAAGCTACAGAGAAGCTCAAGAGATGTGATCACTTGCCAAACTCTGAGGTATAGAAGTTGTTAAATTAGTCTGGTGGGTTGACCCTGGCTAGACACCAGGTGCTCACCAAAATCTTTCTGTCACTCCCCTCCTCAGCTGGACAGGGGAGGGAAAATATAACAAAAGGCTCATGGGTCGGGATAAGGGCAGGGAAAGATCATTTGCCAGTTACCATCACAGGCAAAACAGACTTGACATGGGGAAATTAGTTTAATTTATTACCAAATCAAATCGGAGTAGGGTAATGAGAAATAAAAACTAAATCTTAAAAGAGCTTCCTCCCACCCCTCCCTTCTTCCCAGGCTCAACTTCACTCCCGATTTCTCTACCTCCTCCCCCAAGCAGCACAGGGAGATGGGGAATGGGGGTTGTGGTCAGTTCATCACATGTTGTCTCTGCTGCTCCTTCCTCCTCAGGGGGAGGACTCCTCACACTCTTCCCCTGCTCCAGCATGGGGTCCCTCCCACAGGAGACAGTCCCCCACAAACTTCTCCATCGTGGATCTTTCCCATGGGTTGCAGTTCTTCATGAACTGCTCCATCGTGGGTCCCTTCCATGGGGTGCAGTCCTTCAGGAACAGACTGCTCCAGTGTAAGTCCCCCATGGGGTCACAAGTCCTGTCAGCAAACCTGCTCCAGCGTGGGCTCCTCTGTCTCCACAGGTCCTGCCAGGAGCCTGCTCCAGTGCAGGCTTCCCACAGGGTCACAGCTACCTTCGTGCATCCACCTGCTCCAATGTGGTGTCCTCCATGGTCTGCAGGTGGAGATCTGCTCCACCATTAACCTCCATGGGCTGCAGGTGGATATCTGCTCCACCGTTAACCTCTATGGGCTGCAGGTGGACAGCCTGCCTCACCATGGTCTTCATCACGGACTGTAGGGGAATCTCTGCTCCGGTGCCTGGAGCACCTCCTCCCCCTCCTTCTTCACTGACCTTGGTGTCTGCAGGGTTGTTCCTCTCACACATTCTCATTCCTCTCTCTCACTGCAGTTGAACAATAACTTTTTCCCCTTCTTAAATATGTTATCTCAGAGGCACTACCACCGTCACTGATTGTCCTGGGCTTGGCCAGTGGCAGGTCCATCTTGGCACCGTCTGGCATTGGCTCTATTGGACATAGGGGAAGCTTTGAGCAGCTTCTCACAGAAGCCACCCTTGTAGCCCTTCCCGCTACCAAAATCTTGCCATGTAAACCCAATACAATTAGGCCATGTGATGGGTCCAAAATGGAGTAATTTATGCTACTTTGAACATCATTCTAGCCCTTTTAACATGTTTCCCCCAATTAAGCTGTTCAGGCCACAGATCTAAATAGCTGTCTGCACAGGCTGCCAATTGATTAATTCCCTAATGATGGATTGAAGCTACAGCTTTTGTTTCTTAATCTCTCTTTTCTCCATTAATGGCAAATCATTCATAAAACAAATCTTATAAATATAAGTAAACACACAGGAGTACAAGCGACAGATTGCATATAGATTTATTGCAGAATTAATTTTTGATTGCCTTTAACAATTTATTATTATTTTTGTTTTCTTTTTTCTCACAGAGCCACAGGAGTCTGGTAGGCAATTTCTCCAACTTGGGATTATGGTTTTCAGACTGCAGCCTACAAAGATCTCAGATGGCTACCCACGCAGAAGACACACCAAGGAAGCTCTCCAGGGGGCATTTTGTAGGATCAAGGCTTCTGTGGACAAAACGTGGAAGATCAGACTGTAACGCCATAACCGCCTAGTTCCTCTGTCAAGCTCTGTGCTTGTATTGCACTTGCAACAGCAGAATCTGAGTGTCAATGCAGGAAGATGGATGAGGTCCACACAAGCAATGGGAACATCACAGAATAAGTGTGTCTTTTCCCTTAAGTAGTCTCCTCTTTGGAAAGAGTCTGTCACCCCATGTAATCACATATGTCTGGGGGTTGTATGAAGACTCAGTCCTCTTTGGATGAGCATGCTTGGAGGAAAGACTTCCAGTTCAATAGGCCACAAAAGTGAAATCTGGGTAGCAGTCATTAATGAAGATGTGGAAGAGGTCTGAACAAGCAGAGCAAAAGGAAGGCTGAAGAAGCCTCAGCGAGGAGTGTCTCTGAGTCCTGTTGCTGCAGGGACAAGGCTGACTGTTGAAAGCTCTTTCACACCACGCAAGAAGAATCACTGCTCTGAAGTGCATCACTCAGCCTGTCACCTCTGTGTCTCGAGCTGCATAGCAAAAGAGAAACAAAATAATGGGTGTGAGAACTTAATTAATTCAAGAATTAGAAGAGTTGAGAAATGGGACCCTTCAAAAGTGTGACCTAGATAAGATTCACTGTATGCTATAAATCATCCATTATTGTTTAGAGTTTCCTTTCTCTGCACTTGACCTTCATCATCATTCTCTTGCTGAGTCTGGGTGTCATCACAGAAGCACTGGGTATGTGGATGGAAGCATAGGAGACACATTCGATAGCATTTCCCTGACTGCTTGCATTTTTATGGAACAGAAAGGAAACAATGAAAACTGAACTGAGTATGCTGTCTAATATTTCTCTGAGCACCATGTGAGGTAGACAGCTCTTCAAAGAGAAGAAAGTTTCACTTGTGACATTCCCAATTAAGCCCTTCATCTTGGAGATAATTAACCAGTGTTAGAGTCTTTCCAGTCCTGGACAGCAAAGGATACATCCTCCAACAGTAGACGCCCGTTTAAAAATGCAATGCTTTTCCCCACTTGTACTTGTCCTGGAAGTGTTAGCACGGGCTGACATGGTGAATGTATTTGCAGACAGGTAGTTACTTCTGTACATCACAGATTTGGGTATAGGCCACACCTGGGAAAAATTGTGGAGGCTCTTCTGGCACAGGTTTTGGTGGCTGAGAGACAGAACATGGATGGACTTTTCTTCTGGGCAAAGCAGGGGTAAAGGACCAGGCTTTGCTCCCTGCTACAGTACTCTGAATCCAGACTAGCTCTATTCCGTTTGCTCTCAGACACCCTTGAGTATCAGTCAGTTTACCTCAGAGTGGGGAGATAGTGGGCTGTGCCACTGTATGTACACCCCGAATCCTGAGGCTGGCTGGAGGCAGGTTTAACCCCTGGTGCAATTCAGAACAGCCTCAGGGCTGCTCTGGGTTGTGCTGTTTTTTGACAGTCCCTCTGGGGCTGCCCTTTCTTGGCATGCCTCTGAAATGCCACCTTGGAGGAGAAGCAGGAGGAAAGGGTGAGGGGGAAGCATTGAATAGACCTACCCACTTACCTACACACACCATAATCCAGCTGAATGTTCCTCCAGTTAAGACAACTGCTTGAAAACCCATCTACTGACAGAGTGGTGCAAGAAAGTGGTATGGAGAAGACTCTATGGTTGGTCCCATGTTTGTTTTTTTTTTAAGTAGCACTTCATGAGATTTAAACCAATTTGTTTATTTCTTGGTTTTAATGTTTTATATACACTCTGAGAGCAAGCTTGTCTTATGAACTGGCACGCAGCCATAACAGTGAGTACCTGACCATCCCTACCTTGTGTCTGTGCAAGCAGCGCCTGTGACCATTTCACAAATTGTTCCTCCAAGAGAAGAAATTCCTGGGTCACCTGCCATTGCTTCATTATCCAGCTGCATCATCCACAAGCCAGGATGCAGCAGATGATACTTTCAAATTACAAGTCAACAGTATTGGTATTATTAATATGATTAGTAACAGCCTTAATAGTACACTTTAATGATACTTACTTTCATCCAAGTCCCTCAGAATACTTACAGAGCACAATGGAAGATTTTATACACAAGCAGTAATTATTTAGTCCTGTATCAGTCTTCTCTCCTGTTGATTTATTACCCTATTGACATCAATAAAGATACAGTAGACAGTCCCCTCATTCATTCTATTCATCAGCTTCAGTCTGGTATTTGAATATTTGGAGTGCATATATTCCAGCCTTGATCTCCCTAAAACTGGCCGTGCTGTAGCTAGCTTTGTCTCCTAGTTATTGCCCCTTGGGTATCAGTCCCACAATGTTAAATCTTGACTCCAACTCCGAACTTCAGCAGCTCTAATTGGCCCCCATGTCCACAGAAAAAAAGTGGAAGTTCTTCAGAACAGGGATTAGACATGCTTTTGTGTTTGTAGAGCACTGAGTGTAATGGGACCCTCACAGGATCTCTGGTTGCTACTATAATACGAATGTTAAATACTATTCTTCACAGTGCTAGCTAGTGGGAAAGGTTTCGGGTAATTAGAAACACAGGGAATGCAGACTATCCGGATGAGCACAGAATGAAGCATTTTAAGCAAACTCCTGAATTCTTGCTTGTCTTTCCATCATATATTATGTTGTTAGTCTCTATAACAGGTGATTTGCAGGTTAAATCCCACTTTCCTTCTCTATAGACTAAATTCATCTTTGATATAAGCGGGCACAAGTCCATTAACTTCAATAGAGTTATGTTCACTCACTCCAACATTGAATCTGTCCCAATGGGTTTATGCTGTAAATCTATCCCAGAAGCAGTGGTTATAGAGGCATTGGTTCTGCTTTGAAATTCATTCAGTCTTTTCAAAGAAGCCTCTTAGAGGAGCCTGGGAATGTTTTTAGCTTCTCTACCAACACATAAACCTTACTCCAGAACCACTTTTTAGCTTCAGCTTCTTCTTGTCTCCCCTGCTTTGACTCTCCTTTTAGACTCTCTGCTTCTCTCACATGTTACCACGTGCAGCCTATCTCCTCCTATCTGGGTAAGGGTGGTAAGCAACACTCCCCAAACTGCTGCCTGTAGCCACAGTATCTTGGTCTGCGGTGGCCTTGTCAAATCTTACAAGCTAAGTGAGGTTGGGTCTGGTTAGTATTTGGACAGAAGCCCTTGAAGAAAAGCTCCAGGTGCTGTACACATAGGTGCTGGGGTATCAGTAGGTGCCATTCTTCCTTCCTAGGCCAGTGCCCTAAGTAATCTTAACCGATGCTCTAAAATACTGTCCCATGGCACTGCACTGCTCTGCTGAGGGGGTCATCACTGGCTGATGGGTAAATTTAAGGTGAATACTACCCAAACTGTAGAAAATCCTTCTTCTTTTCAGCTGTAATTTGTGTGTCATCCCAGCTAATCATGGAGCAGAGTATAGCACACGTGGAGTTTTTAACACTGCTTTGCCTCTGTTGCGTTTAATATTGCTACTTCTGCAATACATTTATTCACAGAACAATATGGAAGCCCTCTGGTGTCCAATTTAACGCCTATAAATTTGTCTGTGTAATCTCTAACCAACTGGACAGATAAAATGTTTGCCTTCTTTTCCCGTATTCTTGTGTTCTGTTTTGAAACACAGCTCTTTCTTTGATTAATTTCTTTTTTCCCAGTGGCAAGTGCCGGTGTTTGGATGCTCAGTCCTGTGGGTATTTGGAAAGGAGCAGACCTCCTCCAGCCTAGGTGAGCCCTGGGCTATGCCATGTCTGTTACCAGATCTGCCCTGGGATCCAGAGACCCGCTTTCACCATCACAGGTAGTTCTTGTTTCTTCTGGGAGAGCCAGTGCATTGCTTCAGTTAGTGAACCTGTGCCAGGGTAGAGTCTTCATCTCTACTTTGGACTATGCCAGTGCCCTGGCCTTCCTTGCACACTGGGCTGGTCACCCAAAGCCAGCTTCCCCCAGACAGGGAACTAGGTCAGACCTTCCTGTGGCTCAAAGGGAAATGGGGAGAAGGAGGAGGATTTGATTCCTTTCTTATGACAGTATTTTAGCACATTGTTTCTTTGATGTTTCACTACTTCTCTCCCTCCAGTGTAGACAGGAATTCGCCCATCATTGTCAAGGAAAGCCTCCAACCATCTATTCCTCTCTGTCACCCCTAAGTCCATGCTTATTCCCAGGGGAAAGCTTAGGAGTGATTAAATAACTAGGCAGCATTACGAAAATCTCTGCACTGCGAAGGTGGAAGAATATGTCCAGGGGTTGAAACGCTGCTTTGAGGTTTTCAGGAACAGCCTAGGCTTGTCAGGCGGGTACCTTCGTTCCTTAGAGGGGACCAGGCTGGAGGGGGTTGCCCTGTGGTGGGTCTGGGCAGGATGGAGTTCATCAGACCCAAACATCTTTTTTTGCATATGGTATCTTTATGCAGTTCACTGAATGGAGATCTTACTGCTAAAAGGAGAGTTCCCTGCACTTCTGTCCATCTGGGCTAATAAAGGGCAGATGAAAGGGAAGGATTTGCTCAGAAATCATGGCATGGTCTTTGCAAAACAATAAGGAGATTGAAGACCATTTCAAGGCAGAGCATAGCAAACATTCAGTTAATAAGGGCCCCGGAGGATCCAAAGGATTTCAGTTCAGGGATGAAGATTATGTAGGCAGTAGTAGCCCTTTAAGGGATCTAGGAAGATTGAGGGTGAGGAGGGGGAATGCATTTAATCCCTTCATTGAGTACATGGGAGAATTATACAGCATACAGGCATTGCTGATGCTCAGCATCACGTCCTAGGATTGAATATAACTTCGTTCCCAGTCTAGAATTTACCCACCAAACAGAGAGGCTGAAAGGCAACATTAATTACACATCTGTCCAGCACGTAGCGATACTCAGATGTCGGGTGTCATATAAATGCAAAATGTTGCTATTCTACAGGGTGGTTTCTATACATGTGTAGATTAAACAATGGCTTTGTGCAAGACTAAAATCTGCAGTGCTACTGATGAAAGGAGTTAATTGTATGGCTGCAATATTATGGACAGTGTGGTTTTACTGAGCTAAAAGAGGAGGACAGTGATTCATGGCTGCACCCATGCTCTCTGTCATGAAATATAAATTAAAAATAATTGTATTATGGTAGGCTACCTGTATTGTTACATTCATAATGGATATCACACATCCGTCCTTGCTCGGCGTTGCATGGTAGAGAAACTATGGCAGTATTTTTCTTTTAGGTGTAACAATCTGTCGGTATCAAATTCTCTTAGTCAGTAGGGAGCATATAGTGTTGATTTACTGAAAATCTGGGATTATGTCTGCTCTGTGGTGAGCGTAGATTTAAGAGGGGAGAGGTAAGGGGTCTCCAAAAGGTGAAGAAAAACACAAATGAAACCTAGCAAGGAAAAAATAGCTTGACAGTTAAGATGCAGTACAGTCACCGTCAAGTCTTCTTGAAGGAAAACCCTTGCATACAGACATGCTCTGAGCACTATATACAGTGCCTTAAACAACCTGCTCCATTACTCACTTCATGCCACCAAACTGTAAATGTATAAATGAAGCTGTGGCTCTTCAGCCTTAGAAGAAAAAAGCCTGAATATTTCTGTGGTTCAGTGTACAAATGGTTTTGGTGATACACTGGAATTTTGGGTGCTCACATCTGGGGGCAAAACACAACAAGAAACAATTTCCTTTCTCTTTTATTCCTTTCACAGCAAATCACATTAAACAAAGAGCGGGTGACAGGCAGGTTCAGCAAGACTGGCTCTGTGGATGCTACGGAGGCGGCAACTTGACCCCCACATCGCTCTCCGTGCTGCTGGTTTGCACGGACCCTCCTTGGCATGGCACAGCATGGAGGGTACACACAGCTCAGCAGAGGCTTAGCGCCGTACCAGGCCAGAAAGACTGTGGGTGCTAATTCAGGCCATTTTGTTAAGGACTGAAAGTTGTAGCCAGCCGATGAGTAAAGGTTCCGCAGTTACAGTCCTGCCCTAGTGGAACGGTGCCTCCTCCATCACAAAATACAGTTTGGCACTAATTGGTATCTTTAATAGCAGTCTCAGTAGACAGCCCAGGAAGGCTTACCTTCATCCTTGTGCTGGGCCTTCCATGCCGGCTGAGGATGCTTTCATTGCTGCTGCCTGCCTTGTAATTGTTCTGAGGATAAGTAAAGGATTTCCAGCTCTGGGCTGCCAATCTGTCACCCTTCAATAGCCACAAAGTCACAGCAAAATTAATTAAGAAAACCCCAAATATCACATTAGTAGCCACAGCACAAGCAAAATATAAGCAATTAAAAAACCACCCCGCAAATGTTTAATGTACTGAGCATCCAGCACGCATATTTCACTTCATTTTAACGGACAAAGAGGTGATTCATTTGTAGAGAAGAGAAGAAAAGTAACCCCAAACCCTGTAACTCTTCTCTGCTATCAAACACTACAAAACTTCACGGGATTTATTATATTTCAAAAAAAAAGGCTGCTTTCCCTTTAAAAAGAGAGGAGCTACTTGGTCTGATGCTGCTGCCTTTATCAGCCATGAAGTTCCCAGCAAGGTGCTGTTAGTGCCTGATTAAACCTCATACCAATCTCTGTCCCCCATGGTAACCCAGAAGACATCCACTGAGAGTGGCAGCTCTTATTCATTTTAATTGCCAAGGATCTCTCTGTGATGGCCAGTTTTCTTGTCTCTCAAGGACTCGAATGGAAATCCGTCTGATTACACGAACAAACCGGGTGCTCTGACAGATCTGAAATATGAATATGGAGATGGCATTGTGCTCTGCACTGACTCCTGAAACCCCAATAGTAAATTATGATCTGCCACTAAAACAATTTCAGGGCACAGTACAATTCACATAAAAGCCCATTTTTTGTAATGGAACACAAATTATTAATAAATCAGTCCAGAGGGGAGAAAAGTGAAAAAAAGATTTCATCGCTTGGCGTTTTCATGGAACATCACAAACACAATGTATGCACACATATATGCATGCACCCCTTTCTGTTGTGCACCTTTTTGAACAGCTTCAAGTGGAGATGATATGCAGAATATAAACAAATCCCCTGGGGCTGACATAGTGTTCCTGAAATTAGCCTCGTGTCCTCTTGCTGTAAACTTAACCTCCAAAGCAATACAGTATGAAAAATGCAAAGCCCTAGGTGCTTTGCAGGACATCAGTCAACATAAGGGAGATGTCCCATCCCTTGGGTGAACTGACCTCCAGCTTATGCAGATCAATGTGGAGGGACATTTTTATTGCCTAAACAAAACTTGCAACCCTTGTGCTCCCAAAGGGAACAGCTCATCTTCCTCCTCCATCCCTCTGCCACGTGCTTTCTGGTGGCAAGGAACCCTCTCTAGGAGACTAGCCTTGCTGGATGTAGACCTACCATGAGTCCAAGCTAACCCAGAGAGAGAGACCGACTGCCTGTATAAGACCCTATAAAAGAGGACCTAGCCCAAAACAATGAGCTTTACTGCCAAATCCAGAAGAGCAGTGTTTGTCTGTAGGAGAGGGGTGGAGGGTAGGAAGGAAGTCTGCTCAAATAAGCCGTAACAGCCCAGGGCATCTCCTGAACACCCCAGCACCCCACACCAGCCTGTACAAACACTGAGCCATTTGGGATGGATTGAAATCAGCACAGACAGTTCAGCAACAACATGCCAGTGATCCCAACCCAGCCTGTGCTCATTGCTCTGCAATGTGCTGACACACGAGAGGAGGACGAGGCCACACAGGCACCTGGACACAGCAAATATCCCCTGGCAGAAAGGGAGGCCAGCAAGGGTACTTTGACTGGGGCTCGCCAACAGCTCCAGGCAGCTGACAAAGCAGTGTGGTGACAGTATTAACATGCGCAGCGCAGGCAGCCGCATTATTATTACTACATATTTCTACTAAAGCAACGCCTGAGGCTTCACAGGACCGGCTAGCCAGCCAGCTGAACATACACTGCGGAAACCATGTCCACAGGGCTTTAGGTCCTCTTGAAAGCCATGGAAAGGGTAGAGGAAATATAATGCGCATAGAGAAGGACAAGGGTGTTTAGTGGGTTTAGCACTGCCTCAGAGGTCAGGAAATGTGGGTTGTAACCCTGGTTTTAGCCCCAGCCTGGTGGATGACCTTTGGTCCTCCGAGTGTTTCCTGTCTGCAAAAGGTGAAACTTCCATATGTTTGGCTTTCCCTGGCTGTGGCATCAGTTTCCAACTGGAAAATTTGCCTGGGCAGGGGGGTAAAAAAAAGACACTGGACTTTTGTCAAAAACTTCTGGACATCTGGAGGTCAGGCCTTCACAGCGAGGACGTGAGCAGTGGACATGCATGGAAAACACAACACTACAAATGCTATCCCAAAAGCATCCATCTTCCTATACTTTCCCTGAAGGGTGCACAAGCACCTTATTTTGTTTTGAAAGTCCTAGAGCCCCAGTAAAATGAGGATAATGACGCCATTTTTGTGAAGCATTTGGAGATCTGCTGATGCTAAGTGGTAGACAACAGACTGGTGTTATTCATCAGGTATGCATTTTAAACACTGTAATTAAAGCAATAATGATAATAATAATGCCCCTGCTTCAGCCTTAACTCTCTGTCCTCTTACCTCTCTCCTTCCTTTCCTGGAGGCATTAGGCTAGACAGGGGTTTCAACCTGGGATCTGAAGAAGGCTGTTGACCTCAGTAATTCAGGGCAGGGATGATGCTTCCCGATTACAGTTCAGAGGCAGTATTACAGCCCAAAGGGTTCAAACGTTGGGCTGCCATGTTTGCAAACAACACAGCTATCTATTTGGACTGGCTTTTTGCATTTATTAGCAACACACGGTACAACCAGTAATTAATTTGACAATCCTTGGAGCCAGTGCTTGTTTTCTTTCACATAAAAGAGATAAATGTGCAGTAGTTCTTGAGACACACTATTGTGCATACACCCAGCCGTGTTTCACTCCTCTATACAGAAAGGTTTCCCGCAAAAGGAAGAATTTTGGGGCGTAAGATTTCAGTGCAGACAGAAGACACAGAGAATAGGGCTGAGGCAGAGACACACAAATGCCTTCTGCACCCAACAGCTTCGGCATCTCATTTTCCTGTAGAATTTGCTAAGGAACCAGCAGGTTTGGGCATGGGGCCTGCAGAAACCTATTTTCCCTATCAGATAATGCTGGTAATATCTGAGAAGAAAGATGTCTGAACCCCTATCACATTTGTTTTCCTAAAGGGAAGAAATAATCTGATCAGTCACTTGTAACTTACTCTTCAAATGCAAAAGAACCAGAAAGGGAGGAAATATAAAGTTTTAGTATTGAAGAAAAGACTGAAGTAACTAGAGTTCACAACCTCCATCATTCATTTAAGAGGATAAATGCCTCAGATTTCCATTAACTAGTGAATATGTGTTGTTTTCTGGGAGTACAAGACTGATATTTTTGAATGCCAGTGAACCAGTCAATTGAAAACTAAAACATACACATTAGGAATCATACTCAAAGGACTCTTTCAGAGAGATTAGGGCAGGAGGCAGCTGATTTCGTTTTTTCCATTATTTCACCCATACATGAGATGGTTGCTCTGAGCGCTTGCAACCGATTGAAATGTAGCTGTTCAGCACAGGTTGGAGTGTGACCACAGAAAATAAAACCCCTGTCTCCGCAGTGCAGTTTAGTGACCTGCATAAAGTGGGTTGGTAGTTTTGGCCATTTCAAATTTGACAAGTGTCCAAAGCACAAAAACTGGATTCAGCTAAGCTCAGTCTTAAAGTTAAGTATGTACCTCTTTGCTTTACTGAATAGGAACAAAAATTGTCACCATAGTTGTCACCCATTTGTGTTTAGCTCAGCACTACCAGTTGAGTTTAAAGACCGCATGAGACAGAAAAAAGAATAACTTTGTTGGATACAATCTCTCTAAAATACAATTACAGGCATTTAGCAGGATGGGAAGAAGCTTCTATTATAGCTACAAATGATGTGCCTGTTTTGTATGTAAATAGTGGGCTTCACGTGCCAATGTATCAAAAAAGCACCTTTGAGGATTCAATTTTATTCTTTTTTTAATGAAGTGAGAGCTCTAGAAACATTTCTCTGCTTCCAGGATGATAAAATGGGCACCTTCCTTCCTTCCTTCCTTCCTTCCTTCCTTCCTTCCTTCCTTCCTTCCTTCCTTCTTTCCTTCTCTCTTTCCTTCTTTCTTTCCTTCCCCCATGAATGTACTAAGTGAATTTGTCCAGGGAAAGGCACAGCAGGACATTTTAATATAAGCCCATCTCCAGTAACACGAATCCCTGGAGCAATGGGATGAATTTGAGAAAGAGAATATTTAGGCTGAATATCAGGAAAATGTTCCTAATGGCTTGGACCGCTTGAGCAGTGGAATTGTCTTCCAGGCAAGCGATGGAAATACCAACATTTGACTCACTTGAAATTGGACTGGACAGCATGCTGGCAAGTGTACTGGAAGGAGATATCCTGCTCTGGAAGGAGAACGGTCTCCTGGACACCGGAGCTGTATGACTCTGTTAAACCTTCCAACGCGAAGAATGCAAGGAAAGAAAATATTAGGAATCACCCAGGGACACAGCAGACATAACACTTGCACCGACTTCAGTAGAAGTTACGCACATGTAAGGGATCCAGGTTGGGCCCCAAGCGGGAAGAGGGCATTGGCAGCCCAGACGTGGCCGCAGCACAGGCCTGCTGCTCATCACCCTGTGCACAGGGAACAGGGCACGGGATGGAGGGAGAGGGGAGAAACACTCCCCGCCTCTCTCTGGCAGGGAACATGAGAGCGCTTGTTGAAACAAACAGCTGGAAAGAAAAGAAACCCGAGCCCCGGCAGCGCCTGCTGCCTCTCTACGTACATGACAAGGTATCCCTTCTCCTCTCTGTCCTGGCGAAACACCTCTAAACCCGTGTCCTGTGTCTATCTCAGCTGCCCCTTTCCAATTGTCTTGCAGTACAGAGGTGTCACAAATATACTGATATTTTGAAACCCCAAACAGCACTGTGCCACACAAAACTGCCCGTGTCTACCAGGGAGAGGGCTGCCTGCGGTAGCCACCCATGTTTCTTCAGTCAGGGCTTGTCTTGGTGTTTTCAGCAGGGCAACCCCAGTGTAGCTGAGAGAAGAATGAAATCGCGACTGTTGTTTTAACTGAGCCCTGGTTCCTTTTTTCCTCCCTCCGCATATGGATGTAATATATATTCACAAGCTTTTTTTTTTTCCTACCGTTTGTAATATTTTTTTTTTTTTAATTTCCAGTCACAGAGCTTTTCTGGACAAAACAATTATGATCCGAATGTCCTGAGAACCCGTCTCCGAAGAGGCAGTTTTCCTGAACATGTACAGTCAAAGGAAATGATTTCCTTACTGAAAGAAATCACTTCAAAGCGCCCAGACCAGACCCCACTCCAGCTCAGGTTTCCTTTCTGTGCAGCAGCTTGGACAACAGCTCTCACGGAGAGCTGCCTTCCTTGTGCCTGGTTTGAATTTAAGCAGATGCCAGGCGCAGGGTAGCGGGGACTCACAAACCAGCCCAGCCACCTCTTTTCTCCTTCCCTCTGCCTTCCACACACCGCGTCCTTCCTCCCATACAGTGTTTGCCACTGCTCAAACATTGGTGAAGTTCTTGGTTATGTGCCTCTCATGTTCAGCGCTCTGGGCAGCACTGTTTATAAGCCATTTAGGCACGGCTATGTTTATCCGACACATCTCCTTTCCTAAAACTCAGCTTGAGTCAAAAACTCTCCCCAGTCAGTCATGATCTTCCTATCACCATCTCTTGTGAAGGTGAGGTTGAGGGCAACAGTACTCGTGAGGATGAAATGGATTGAGAATGATTTTGCATGACAACTGCTGGGGATCCAATATCTTTCTGTTGGTGTTGCTTACAGAAACAATAATGCCTGGAAACCATCCAATACCTGTGTGTTGGCCCATCTTCAACACATGCCAAATTCTTCTCTTGTGGGACAGCCTGGGCACAGCCCACATATATTTATGTGTGATCTCCTAGTCAAACTGCGATCTATTTTTGCCAGTCTCCCGAGCATAGTCCCTCTTTCCATATCCTGAATGTCATCTCGAACTAGAAAGAGGCTGCCTGCTCCAGGAGGGTCGGATGGCACTGCCTCTGTACACCTTTCTTTCTCTCCATGCAGAACACAGGGCATGGACCTCACACCAGGACCTCACTGGCTTGGACCATGTGTCAAGAGGAGTGTGAGGCTCATTATTACAGCAGAAGTAGGGCTAAATACCATAGCATGGATCACTTGCTTGTGGGAGAGGAGACCTTATGTCCAAACAGACACATTGTACCTGTGGCACCTCTGTCCTTCATGAAGATGAAGTCCTTCTACGCTACTTCTGCCTTCCATGGATTTGTCTTTGTGTAACTGCTCACATCTACCTTCCATGCAGACAGTACTGTACAGCACTGCTGTGACTCCTGAACTGTACGGAGGACTCCTCTCACTGTCACATAACCTGCTCTCAGCAATGTCCAGGGTACATTGAAAGAGGACAATAAAATCTCCCCCTTCCCTCAGATGGCCTCTATTTATTGGCAAAGTCTGGCTTACAGTATTCAAAGAAAGAATGTGGGACACCGATGAGCTCCATCATTAGCCTCATTTTTCTTTTACTACTAAAACTTCTCCAACTTGGTCCCATGGCTACCTCCTCTGACCTAGTTAAAACACCACTTGACTAGGGTGTGTGCATCATTTTACAACTCAGAGCAGAGGAGAGATCCCACAGTCCCCCTTAGCCAAGGCTATACTGGCAGTGGTCTGGTTTGAACCTTCAGACCACACCTGGAGCTTGAACAACAGCTAATCGTCGACACAATGTCCTACCTGTCCATGTTGAGGAGCTGTTTTGCCACCTCACGGCATCCAGCATTGTGTCATTGCTACACCATTCCTCAGAGGTCTGCACCCACACTCAGACTGGCAGGTCGCTGTGCCCCTGCTCTACCCCCCTGCACGTCCGAGCCCATACTCGGATGTCCCATACCAGTTCTGGCTCTGCCCCCGTTCCCAGAGCTCTGCTTTATGTGCTTGAGTTAGATAATACAGAGAAGAGCATGCTCCTGCTTTGATGCAAAAGCCCCGGTTAAAGGAAGCCCTGCGACTCTTCCCAAGGATCCTTGATGGAACGGCCTGCACCCCACCACTTACTCCTCTTTGGTGCTTTTTGATAGTGCCTCCATTAAGTCCCCAAAACACTCCTGGCAAAACACATGGAGGAGCTGCCCTAGCCTTACACTATGCCAGTCCTCTGCTCTCTGTGCAGTATCCCAGTTGACAGGTAGGTGAAATTCAAGGTTGTGGTCACTACAGCCAAAAGTCAGGATATTTAAGAACAGCCTCGCTACCTCCAATCTGCTATACAAACTATTCTTAGCTGGAAGCTGGAGCCAAATGCTCACCGGGCACTCCAGGTTCACACCTCTGGAATACGCCCCTGACAGAAATATGCTTCAGCGTGAACTTGGCCGCATTTAGAAGGAGCTGCAAGATACATCTCTTTGCCCAGGCCTTTCCATCTGTTTAAACTGTGAAATCCTGCGTTCCTCGCTGTCTGGTCAGATTAAAAACTGCTGGCAGTAGGGGAGCATGACAGTTTTTTTCTCTTACTTGGAATCATAATTACTCAACGTAATCCCCATAAAACAAACTCGTAATCTACGATGATGAGTGTGTGCTAAGAAGTGCTCATAATAACTGAAATAAGTAAGAAGAGGTCATTAATAATAAAGCATGGTCTGGGTTACAGCATTCAACAATGCACAAAACAACGGAGCTAAGAGTTGATAAAGGAAAGCAGATCATAACCCTCCATACTCTGGAGGCATGATGCTGTAGGGTTGGAGATACTGTCCTCATGTCGAACGGGGATCACCAGTATGCAGCAGTGATTTAATCATAACCTGCGCACTGCCTGTGAAGAAAGAGGTGAAATAAAGACAGGTTATGACAGATGCAGAGCTCTCTGGGTTCCCCTGCACTGGCCAGCTATACCTCGCTGGCTGCTTTACAGCCCACTTGCTTGGCAAGGAGGGACTTCCCACAACCAGGAGTGTCACCATGTACTGATCTTTCTTTGCTTATGCTGCACCATTTCAGTCTTGTCTGACTTAGTAGCTGCCAAGCAGACCTCACTGTTGTGCACTAAACACTTCTCTGCCTCCTCTGGTTCACTTGGGCCAACATCTGGACTCTTGAGAAAAGATCTTTGTCCTCCAGATTAGAGGCTCTTCCCAGACACTGAAGTAAACTTTCTGCATGGACAGGATGGACACGACAACGTTCCTCATTGTACAAAACCACTATGGTTTGTGAGCTCTTCCCCAACTGAATTCCTAGTGGCCATGTTCAGATGATGCCAAGAGTAAATGAAGGCTAATACCAAGAAGACATAGTACTGGACCCTCCTGTGGGATCCAGGGGAAGCCAACATAGCCAGTATTGCTGGTACAGCTCAGTGGGAGCTGGATCGATGTTCCCAGTGTACCAAATAGAACTGAAATTTGGAGTTCTTGTTAAAATTAAAATGAAGTGGCTACATTTGTACAGCTTGCATGTGAGGGATTGGAATACATGGCAAAATTCAACTATCACTTTCCTGTTTATATTCATGGCTTGCTGTTTTTCTAGGCTCAGCCCTGGTTTTGCTGATGAGCTAAAATATAACCTCCTTAAACCCCAGTGGAGCAGCATTTAGTAAGTTCTGCCTTTAAATAATATTTTAGCCAAGGGATTAACTCCTATATGCACATACAGCTCACCTGGAGGGAAGGTTCAATGAGCAAAAAAACCCTGGAGGGAGAGGACGTATTCGCAGCAGCAAAGGCCTGTTCCCACTCCTGCTGAGGTGGGGGGAAACTCCTGCTGGCTGAGGTGGGAGGCAGATCAGGCCCACCTCCAAACTCACATAAAAAAATTCTGTGAAAGCATTTTCAATTAATTACTCCTCATAGGAGGAGGAAGGGTCAAAATGATTGGGTCAAAACAACTGGGTCTATAATGCCACTGCCCACACCGTGGGCTGCATGCAGCTTTGCAGCTCCCCTGGGGGTGCTCCAAGCAGCGCTGTGCCTCAGGCACACCCTCACTGCCTTCAGAAGCATGGAAAGCGCGACAAGACCGTGTCTGCTTGGACGTCCCCTGAAAAGATGTCCCCTGCGTGCCCACTCATGTGCTGGCAGGTTTTTGCAGAGCTGCAGTGGGGTGCTATCCTTCCTTTGCCAGTAGGGGAAGACATTGCTCCTACCCCAGAGAAGACATCGCTCCTACAAAGAAGCTGTAAGCATTGTACTTGTGACTTCTCTGTGTGCAGGGGTCTCAGGGGTCCTTAGGGGAACTGGGATGCAAAGGGTCTTGCCCTTGCTCTTGAGAAACCTCACAGGACTGGGCTCTGTCTAACCCAAACACAGGACTTCAGCTCTTCCTCTGAAAAGAGCATTATCATGAGCATATGGTTAATGACTCATCCCAAGTGGAAAAACAGTGTTTGTTATATTTTATGAAAATTTTATACATCTAAGGTACTGTACATCTGTTGCTATTTAGGCTGACATGTATGTAGAGATTGGCAGAACAAGTTCTCTGTAGGGATGACTGAACTCCAAACCAAACCACAGAACTTTCAAACACTCCGGCTGCTTCTTGAAGGGGAATGAAGGGAAAAAAAAAAAAAAAAGAAAAAAAAAGAGGATGTTTTTCTGCTCTGTTGAAATGCTGCCTGACTGAGCAATATGCAAGGAAGATACTCTTCAGTTCTGTCTAATCTGCAATAGAAGAGGGGCTTATTTATGGAGAGGAGCCTTCCCTAGTAATACTGCAAATCACAAGCAAGAACTCGTTGCTGTGCCAAACTTTTTTCCCCAGGTTGCCTCTATCCAAGGCTCAAGGAAGGGTCAGAAAGTTCAAATCCTTCTCTGAATTCTGCATCTCCTCTCTGAATCCTGTCTTCTGAAACCCTCCCTCAGACTTGCTCCTGTCTCCTTCCTCTCTGGCAGCAAGCCTTTCTCGTGGTGAGGCTAAGGGTTCTTCTTGGGTTGTTTGTACATCTTTCTGGCAGCAGCATCTGGGTGGCAAGAAGGCAGGGAGCCTTACCGGTTAACCTGGAAGTCTTCTGGCACTTCCTGGGGAGGCACTGAATGAGCGGACTTCTACAGAAAGTTATGTTTTCCACTCTGCATTTGTGAGTGTTTCTAAGGACTCTGGTGCAAAATCCCCTGGGGTGGAGGACTAAGTGGTGAGAACAACTGAGGACATGCCTGTATGGTCCAACTCACTCCTCTGCGAAAAGGAAGATGAAGCAAGCTGTAAAGAACCACTTGCTCAAACATCTCTTATTTATTAGCCTTGTCAGCCCAGCCTTGCCAGGATAATTTGGGCACAACAGCTATCCTGCGCCCAGCTCCCAAGCTGGCACAGTCCGTGTCTGCTCAGGGATCCTTCAGCTGTAATCTGTTTCTAATCTAACCCCCAGAGCACAGGGACTGGAAAATAAAAAGTCCTTTGCCTACCAGCCATGTTGTGAGGCTCCCTGCTGTCTTGCTACATGTTTCTGGGACAGATTAACATAAGGCCATCAGAAAGGCCATACTGGATCAGACCAAAGGTCTGTACAACCCGGTGTCCTGTTTCTGCCGGGACCCAAAAGCAGAAGCCCAAGAAAGGGTATAAATGATACCTCCACCAAGTGCTCTCCCATCCCCTCTAGCCATTAGTGGCACAGGACATCCTGGACCAGGTGTGCTTTCCACAGATATATTGATCTTCAGTGCATTTGTCTGCCATGAAATTGCACAGTCTCCCCAGGAAACCATGGGAACTTCTCAAATCTGCCACATCTTGCATCAAGAAGCTCTAAAGCTCTTCATTTTGCTTGTTTTGAACCTACTTCCTGCTAGTTTCATTTGATGCCTCCAACTTAATGCTGATGAGAAGGATCAATTCGTGTTCAGAAATCAATCTGTGCCCAGAAAGCATATATGACAACAGGGTGACTGGCAAAGAGAGAGCGTTGCCAGTTGGAAGTGATAGTTCAGACTGGCCATTGACTGACACAATAATTTTCCAAATAAGACAGCAGTTTGGTTTGGTGCAGTTTGGATGGCAGGATCAGTAGGAGAGCTCTGGTGGTTAATTCAGTCACAGTGCATTTAAGCCACGTAAGTAGAAAGGAAAGAGCAGTGTGAGCACGGTGAGACTGAGCGTGCTGGCAAGGAGAGGGGAGGTCCCGCGGGGGAGAAGGAGAGGGGAGCAGGGTGGATTTCCTGACAGGAGCCAACACGAAGGCACGAGTGCTCAACAGGGGCAGCTGAGGTGGCTCAGTTTCTGGCCATAAGAAGCAGGGAGGCTACCAAGCTGAATGAGACTTTGAAGACTCTTGATGAATGAGAAAAACAATGCTAGGAGCTTTCTTGAAAGCAAGAGGAGGTACCAGCTCAGTCTGTGGTTTGCAAGTGTTGGATCTTACCCCCCGCACAGTGTCCTGTGCCTTGCTCTCTCCTGGCTTACACGAGCAGGGTCTGAACATCACTGAGCCAGTGGAGCCCCATCCAGGGAGGGGAGGATGAGGTCAGGAGACCAATGAAGGTGACATGCAGCAGCGCTCATGTGGGAGCTTACATCTCCTGCCTTGGCAGGGCCATTCCACCGAGTACTATGAAACCCAATGGTTTCTTCTTGAATGAGGGAGTTTTTATAATTAAAGCCTAGAATTACCAAACAGAAAGGTGATGGGGGGCAGGGTGGGAAATAAGGGAGGCTTTCATCCCTGCTGATATGCGGTGCATAGCCCTGTATTGTGGGACACTCTTGTGCTGCAGTCAGATGGGTGGCACCCACCCCTGTGCGGTGTGGACCCAAAGGTCTGGGAGTCACTCAGAATAAATCACTGCCCTCTCGTCCCTTGCTCTGTGGTTTTAAACTGTGTGAGGCGGGATGGGGTGTTACCGTCATGAGTTTTTTCTACAGCCCAGACCAGAACCTGCCAACATAAAGACCAAGCAGATGTTTTGGCTGCCCTTGAGGCTCATTCTGGTCAGCAGCTTGCCTTAGCAGCAGTGTCGAGGGCTCTTGGAGATGGCAGGCGGGAATGGGTGTTGATCAACATTGTGATCTTGTTTCAGAAACGCTCAGAGAAAAGGCATCAGAATGCTGACAGCGGCCCTCAGCTCTGCACCACACCGTCTGGTGAAGGAGCAGGTATTGCAGCAACCCAGAAATACTCCTATTTCTGCCTGCCCCAGTTCTGCTGGTGTTTGCATGGGCTCCAGGCTTGAGACAAGTGAGTGTTGCACAGTCTCTTGACTTTAAGCCAAAAGAGTGGTGTCTTACAGTCATTTACCTTTTCTCAAAGTATTTCCTTAATTTGTTATCAAAAATGTTTTTTAGATTTTTCCAGATTACTTCTTAAACAAATGCTTTGGTGTTCTTTTTAGTAGCATATATCCATGGTGTTGACCTATCACTACAATAATAACATAGTTTCTATACGGAAATAGCTTTGCCTGAAGCTTTCTGGCTAACAAAACAAGCAGAGTAACTTTGTTGTCTCCACCCAGCACATAGTAGACATACAACAGCCTTATGCAATTTGACATGGCTGGCAGCTCCACCAGTTAAGGCAAAAGCTAGAAAGATCCTTCTCTTGCTGGAGATTGTAACACTGTAGGACAGAACAGTACCAACAACGTCATGTAAAGCCAGATTTCTGCATAAAGGCATTGTGGACATACTTCTCTGTTAAAGGCTATCTGGCATCTCTCATAAAAGCCCCTCATTTATACTTCATCTCAAACAGCCTCTCTCCCATACGTCAGAGTTTGGCGTGATATCTGAAAGGAAGAACACCCATCCCTGAAGACCAGTGGTTTTATAGGCTTGAATACATTTTAAAATATAACAAATTATCTTTCTTCTTAGGCTTAACAGCAGGCACAGTCTACCAAACCCTTTTAAGTAATCAGTTGTGCCTCAGAATCTGAGAAGCATTCAGGAAGCAAGTTTCTTGTTATTAACCCTTTGGATAAACTCAGGTTTGCTTGCTGCCTCCCAAGGTGGCTTGTAGGAAATCAAATAACAGTATGAAAAGAATAAACACAGAACACACAAATCCGCATCAGCAGTATTGCTGTTGTTACCTTTGGTGATGGCTGCACTGTATAGAATTATTAGACAACTCAAATTACTATTAAAATATTTTAATACTATGCCTTTGCATCTGAAACTGATAAAAATCTTGAGTGGAGTCATTCAAGAATGCATTCACATGAAGAAAATAATGGAAAATATATTTAGCATTCACATGAATAATGTAACTCCCTTCTTGGAAGGATTATGAGACTGTAATTTCTGCATTTCTTTGACTAAAATTTGGCTTTAGTGAAGCTAATGGCTAATCTCTGTCTTGGCCTTCTTCAGCAATATAAAAAGAGATAACAATTCCTATTTTTCTACATTAAAAAAAAAGTTGAAAGCTATTTGGAGTGGACAAAAGGCTGGGAATATAGTGTCTAATTTAGCAAGTGATTAAAAATTTAAAAGTGCTGATATAGATCATCAGAACAGTGAGGCATGTCATTAAAGGCAAGCATATAAGTAAACTGACCTGCTCAATCAGGGCCTGAAAGAAATTTCAGTCATCTAGGACATGGAGAAGTTAATTATCCTACAAAGGGAAATTATCTTTCCTGTAGTGTTGGGGTACATTATTTGTGTAATCCACTGTAGAACATAAATGTCCCTGTTTACACTAGGTCTGAGGTAGGTGCTTAAGACTTTGTAGTCTTATCTTATTCTAGTAAATGATCTCCATAACAGTGTTTCTGATATCAGGAGCAATGCCCATACCTGCCTCACCTAATATGCCAATGGAAATTTTCCTAAAATTTTATTTTGTCCTCTTAGTTATGCTTTCCTTTTCATTTGACTCTAAGGGTAAATGTGATTATTGAATTGATTATTGAAGTCCCACTTGCCACATCCTCAGGGTCTTTTTTCCTCCATCTTCCCATTGTTTCTTTTTCTTGCTCATTGGTGTGGGCTTGAGATTTTATGGGCATCTCTTCTTTCTTAGCTGCTTCCTGGAGCAGTCTTTACTTTTTTTGCATCCCCGACAGTTGCAGCTAAGGAGAACAACTATCACTGCAGCCACATGCCTCTTGTTTTATTCTTCTTTTTGGGTTGGTTCTTCTGTCATTTGCACTCTTACCTCTGACAATGTCCACCATAGGTTTTTTGTTATGTGGAAGCTACCCAATGATACTACAGATACACTATCAGAATAGACACCCTCCGTATAGTTTTTGTCTTTTCTCCTAGAACTGTGATCTCTATCTTATTTGAAACCTTTTCTGTCTTTCCAGCCTCAGTTTCAAAAGTAATAGAGCCATTTTTTAACTTCATTCTTTCCTTTCTTTTTCACTTCTGAATTCTTTTGCTTCTGTTTGTTAAACATCTTCAAATCTTTACTGTTTTAGACTGCAGTTGCACAGTCATGAGTCTATTTATCCAGCCAACTCTTGCCAAGATTACCAAAGCCACTCATGCTCAACCAGTGTGCTCTTTCTTCCTTAATAATGTGGGGTCTGAATTACACAACAAGGGAAAGAGTACTGTTACCACTGGAGAGCACTCTTATACAGCTACAAATAGTAATTCGTGACCATCAGCTCCCTACCTCCACATCCCCTTCTGTTCATTGTTTGCAACAGCTGGCAAGTATTTTAAGTATTTGACCACTGCTGGTTATTAGAAGAGCTGGAGGAAGTTTTTCTGATGTTCTTCAGAAGACTGGATCCTGTTACACTACCTTCCACATTAACTGCCTTTATGTGCTTGTGGGACAATAGCACTGAGTTTGCCACTGGAGGTGGTCTCAAAGCCCAGGGAAACCTTCAAAGCTTTGCTTCATGCCCCCTTAACTCATACTCTGAAGGGAGTTGTGCTCTGTGGGGTCTAAGAAGTCATTTTACCAACTGTAATCATTGTGAGCATCCATTTCCATCACTTTCTCCATCTGTTAATACTTCTTAAGGAGAGGAGCCGCTCTGTTGTTTAGTTAAGCAATCTACCAGTAATCAGTGACAGCTTTCCTGAAATTTACCCAATTAATAGTTGGGTGAGTGACTCCAGGCTGGGATTTCAGGGGCATTTATCATGCAATTGTAGCTGATAATGCTCTTGACTATCACGGGATCATTGCAGTTGCTCAGGGCACCAGCAGGCAGTTATTAGATGCTCCCAAAGCTATCTCATCTCCAGGTTGAACCAGTCCCAGCCCCACAGCAAGTGGTCCAGCCCCACTGGTCCAGTGGCCCAGTCTGTCCTGGTGGTCTCCACCGATCTCGCTCCAGTTCACCATCTTTTTCTTGTACTGGGGGGCCAAAATTACTCACAGTATTTCAGCTGTGGTCCAGCAAGTGCCAAGTGAAGGGGAGTAATCACTTCCACTGACAGCCCCCAGAATATTTGCCTTCCTTACTGCCAGTGTGCACTGTTGATTCATGCTTAGCCTGAAGTCCACCAGGACCCTCTGGTCCTTTTCAACAGAGCTGCTCCCCAAGCAGTCAGTCCCCAGCCTCCTTTGCTGTCCTGCATATGTCTGTGGTGGTCTGAAAGCTGATTTTAGTAACTGGCTTGAGCTGGCTTGGCTTGGGATTCTCTGGACTTGATGTAATATCCTGCAAAAATACCCAAAGAAAATTTTGTCTACTCTAATGGGATATTTTGTACCGTCAGTTGAAAACAGGAACCATCCGGGATTGGTACCAAGTCTTGTGAAGATATATTTCTAATGGCAGAACCCTTTATCACTCTAGACATTTTCTGAAAATTATTGCAATCCAGCCTGAATATGAATCAGCAGTCATTAAATCTTGCATTGTGAGTACAAGAGGCCAGATGATACATTTTGCCAAGATCTCTCCAATACTTGCTGGAATGCAATGGCTCTTTAGGCTCTTTTGAGTGATGCATGTCACATACTGCACATAAAAAAATGTACAAACACTCCACGTGATCATACCAAGCCTCTGAAGATTTCTTTGGCTCTTCAGTTGCTTAGCTCAGATCCATAAGTGGGACACAGCGCTTCGTTCTTCAGCTTGCATGGAAATGCTGACTTGTTTAATTTAAGAATTATTGGTGGGATTTTCAGAAGGTCCTTAAGTGACTTATGAACATAAGCCCCATTGAAAGTCGAATCCTACTTTCCATAAATATCGACCATATTTCTTCTGGTAAAATGTTCCTGGCTCAAGGGCCTCCTGCCAAAAACAACCTGTCTCCATTTCTAGACAACTTCACCCTGCATTTTTGATATGTGCAACGTCCCCATGGAGCACAGCATTGCAGGCCAGGAAATGAGTGTGGAACAAAAGGAGCATAGGAAGCTCTGCCGGCTGCGTATCCGACCTGGAAGACAAGACATCGTGTGGCTGCGGCCGGGCTGCGAGGGCTGCAGCCTCCCTGGGACTCCAGCCAGGAAATAGCACAAAATCCGGAGCGAGAGCCCCCCATCATTTTTTTTTTTCACACTGACAGATGTCCCTCTCTAGCAACCTGTCATTCGAGGGAAAAATGACAGAGGTGACAAAACCTGTCAGTTGGGGATTATGTCCATTTCTCTAACTGGTTTCCATTGTCTGTTGCTCAGAAAATAGGTTAGCTGCTGGGGCACAGGCTGTGGGCAGTAAGAGACAGGGGACAAGGAAGCCTGCAGTTGGAAAAGACAAGAGGAGGGAGGAAGTCCTAGGTCCCTCTTCCTTTCCTCTTGCTCCTGCCTGTACTGGCAGTTCACTCTAACAGCTAATTCTTCCCCTTCCACACATGGCTTATTAACCATTTCACTGACCACTGTACCAAGACATTTCCAGAGTGATTTGAATGCCCAGATCAAATACCAGATCAATTCAGGTTCTTTTACGCAAAGAGAAATTCAGGACAAGCAGGATGAGGTGAGATTTCTAAAGGAAAAATGTTACTGCATCATCAGTTGGAAAAGCAACTATTTGCCAGTGTCCTTCTGTGTTCAGGGTCTCATCAGCATGGGAATTTCAGCATGGCCATCATTGGGTTCCCGAGCCTCGGGCAGGGAGGCATTTGCTGCGGTGTTGCAGTACCTCCCATCTTTAAAACAGATTGGTATCACTTCCAAAGCACCTTTAATGGTACCTCAGGTTGGATTCCTCCAGTACTGAGAGACTCCAAATGGCTGCTTGCTTTGAAAAATGTAGGTCCACACCCTGAAATGCATGTACAGTGATAGCAAGGCTTTTGACATACAACTAATAGCAAATAAAACAAAAACACCAAAACTGCTGTCACTGTGGGTAGACATGATGTTCGGAGAGACACTGGCTAAAAAGGGGTCAGCTTTTGGGGGCAGTGTGGGCTATCTACGGCTATGAAGACAGTAGACCCCAGCTTGGCCACAAGCTCTGGTCTTCTAATCACCCACATTGAGGTCCTGACTGGAGGATGCCACAGCTCCCTCTGGCCTGGTCATCCAAGTACTGTTACAGCAAAAATAAGGGTGCAAGACTGAGGGAGGGAAGAGAAGATGAGCCCCCGACCATTACCTGAAGACTGACTCTGGGTCTCCCAACCAAGAAGCTCACATGTGCCTCTGGTCCTATGGAGTAGATTGACCCTATGGGCTCTGTTCCCACCTTGTTAGATGGAATGGGCCATCCAACAGACTAGTAAATACTGCTGAATGACTCATTTCTGGTAAGTATACGCTCCCTCAATATGGAAGAAGGAAAGGAAGACTTAAGAGAGAAATAATGGAGAAAAAAGAAATACGTCTTTCTTCAGTTTCTATTTTATTTTTAGGGGAGCAGACCACTACAGTTCTGTTGTACTTTCTTAACAGATACCAGGAGACTTTTTAAAGGTTATTTTTGGAGCCACTATATCTCATTCTTTCCTGGAGCCCTGGCCAGGTCAACGACACTAAGGAGTGACTATTTCTACCAGATGAGCTCTGCCTCTCAACCTCTGTGTCCCGTGGAGCAGGCACTGTTGCTTGAAAGAAATCTAGCAGGGTTTCTTTTGGGGTTCAATTTGTTTTCTTGGTTCCCCTTGGAAAGTGACCATGGCAATTAGTAATATTAATTGAGCTGCACAGAAACTCAGCCAGAGACTCAGTCTCCCCTTCAGGGAGCTGCCACAGAGACCTGGATGCCAGCTGAGGTCTGCGAGGGCTGCTAAATTCAAGGGCTGGGGCCAGCTCTGTGCCAGGGACATAAGCCGTGCCATTGGCTCATGGCTTGCAACAGCATCTTCACACGTGTGCTCCTCCATGCCCGGCCTGGAAGCTCACGCACTCACATGTACAGCTGCAAGACTGGGTCTGTGCCGATCCCCAGCCTGAGCTGTGTTGAATGTAAGTGAGACACATGCTTTCATGAGCAATGCTGAAATCCCAGCCCTGCTGGCCAAAGCACCTCTCCGGCCTCTTGTGCAGCCACTGGCACTGGGGAGTGCAAGAGGGGCCAAGATCTCACCTTTTTTCATCTCAGAGAGCTTTGGTTTTAGACCTGTAACCTGGGGGAGGAACAGTCAAGCTGTTCGCTCTTGTGCCCTATATTTTTAATGCACAGCAGGAGATTTCAGTAAGCCATTACTTTCCTTTTCCCCTCCTGCGTGATTAGTTTTGCGTAAGAGTCTGCCTACGACAGAAATAGCGATAAACACATGCAGCTCCTCACCCCCTTTCCGAATGTGCATTTGGGGCCAGCCCGCGAACCATTTCATCATGCTGATGAAGAGTCACACAAGCAGCTTCCATCATCCTCAGCGGGAACGAAGCCCCTGCCTCTGCTGTGGTGCTCGCAGGCTGCTCCTTGATGGAAGCTGGAGGAATGGCGCACAGGTGACATCGCCTGACTGGCAGCTGCAGAAACAGATGCTCGGCTTTATGCACTCAAGGGATGCCCGTTTCCATGCCGTTACGAATAGCTCGCTATTAGTGGCTGGTGGGATGGCGACGCTGTAAGTACAATGGCCAGCCGCCATCAGCACCTGACTTTATTTTACTTTTCTGTAGCTGCAGCCTTAAAAAGTCTGGAAAAGGTTTTTCACACTAAATGAACTATGTTTCAGGCTAGATCCACAGTCATGAAGTAGTCTACTGGTTGACCCTGTTCACAGAATATCATATTGTGTTTATAGCTGGCAGTGAGCATTTGCTATAATCATTGAGTACGTGTAAATGTTTTAGACATAAGCAAATGCCATAGGTGGCTGAATTTTAGCAAACACCAAAACACATGTGTCTTCAAGGCATTCAAGGTACTTAATGACAGCGACTAGTTAACAAGAGTACCTGGAGAGATAAAAACAGCACTACCAACTTAAGTAAAGCAAGTGAATTCACAAAAGGTGATTCTCAATGTTTTTTCAAGTTTCATATCATGCCTCTTGGATATAAATATCCTGATCCATACGCTGTTTTGCTAAATGGTGCCCAGAAAAAGGAACCATACACCTTCTCTCTTCATTGGGTGCTTCACACATGGTGACTTCCACTTCCACCTCAGCCTGATCGGTTTGGAGAGGAATCACCTTCCCACACATGGCCCTTCCAAATTTCCATGAGGGAAGGACTACCTTTGGGCCGACACAGCCTCCCATTGCAAGATGCCACCTCACCGCACTGCAGGATGCACCTGATGCACTAGCGACCCTCACTTGTCCCAGACCTGGGTCTTGCAGAAGAAGGAGCAGCTCTGCCATGTCCAAGCCACTACAGGTGGTACGAACCTGTACATGCAGTTGTTTTCCTGAAGTCACCATGCTTTGATATGGAAACACTTTAGCTGACAGCCCTGCCTTATACATTCATCAGCCAACACTAAACATTCCCCAGGTATTACGGATACCCCGCTACCAAAATCTGAGCATTGCAGAGAATCTAAACCTCCTTTTTTGTTCTGGCTTCTCTCTGTTTTATATTTGTCAATGCCACACATTATAGGGCAGAATGAGGAGTCTCCGTGGAGTTTTTATTTCAACACAAGAACAATGGTTTTCTTATTTCTAGTCCAGTCTTTGAGGAAAGATACCCTGCAATGGAATATATCCTGATCCATCTGTGATGAATGATGTGGATCTCTTTATACAGATGTTTATACAGTGTTAGTTAATTGTAATTACTTATTGTATTTCAAAGAAGCTGCAGCATGGCAAAGATCTGCTAAATGGTTACTGTTCTTCAGAGACACTGTGAACACTGGTTTCTAAAGGATAGGTGAGACCCAGCGTGAATCTATACCAAAGAGATTCCCCTGCAAAAAGAGAAAGATGAAACTGAGTTTGCTCTTTGCAGCCCCATTCCAGCCTCGACTACCGCTGCAGACATAGGTGCCCTTAGCATGACATGGTGGGAGAGGAATTTCAGCATGAAACGTGGCACAGATGGGCCAGAGAAGGGACATTTTGCACTTCTTCTTCACCTCCAGTCCCTTGCCTCATCCAGCTCCCTCCTGCCTCTAGCAAATGTTATTTTCTTTAGCTTCCTTGTGTGGGTGCTGACAAAATGCAGACCTACAGCAATCTTTTTTCCACTTGGGGAAATAGGGAAGCCTGAACTAAGCCTTCCCTGTTGATATTTGTACTGTGCCGTGTTTGTTTTTTTTATTTATTTTTACATAACTTACCGCTCTGCTAATTCAATCACATTTGCTTCTGCTCACCCGCAAGCAGTTCACCATTATCAGCTTCTTGCTTGCTTACCTTCTCCGTGTCACCGTCAGGTGTGTGAAGTTCATTCTTTGCTCCCTCCACATTAAAAGCACTTTGGAGGGTTTGCTTTTGCTGTTCAGATCCTTACACCTTTATCTAGCTGCTGTTGCTGTGCTGCTTCGACATAGGCAAAGATTTCCTTGATTATTTTAGTTTATTTTAAATTTCATCTGATAATTCGGTCTACTTTTCCAACTCATCATCGTCTGGATCAGTCTAGAAACTGTACTTTCATTTTCCTAGAGTCAGCAGGAGGTGAGAACAGTAGTTTGGCTAGAAGAAAGATACGTGTCCCATATGCACCGATCAGTGACCGATGGCTTTTGCCAGCTGCAGTGTTCTGCAGCTCACGGCCCTCCTCAGCGAGCTGGTGCTTTCATATTTAATACTTGATCATTTCGTTCCATGAGTTTTCCTAATGATTTTTTTTAACCCATGCAGTCTTTTAGCTTCTACTCTATCCTGTGGTAAGCAGCTGGACAGCATAGCCACATTTTGGGTGGAGAAGTACTATCTTTTGTTTGTGTCGAACCTGTTAGCATGTTGTTCCTTCACTGAGATACTATTAGTGATGTGCTATATCACTTGTGGCACTATAAGCTAAGAAAAGAAAAAAAAAAAACTCTGTACTTTTTATTGTTTTGGAATAAAACGTGTCAGTTTTGTAAGTAAAAATAAAGTGGCCTATAATGAATATGATGTCAAGTGTAAATCACAAATCAGAGCTGACAATTGAATGTCTGAAAATCTGATGTTGCAATTTTTCCCTTTTCTTTAAGACCTTTGAACAAATCATTGGGGGCTGGCAACATCTGAAAGTGCTTAGGTGAAAGTGGCAAGCAGAGGTGTGATCAAAGCCATTTTCATAGCAGACATAAAAATCATACCATATCTGATTTAAAACAAGGTAAGCAAAACCTAATCTGCCTGCTGGAGAAGATTCCATTGAAACTAGTTTTAGCTATCATGAGGCTCAAGTAGCATGCTTGGGACGCTGGAGCTTTGGATCTAAAGCAAACCCTCACCAACAGGCATTTAAATACGCTAGAGACTTCGAGTCTTGCGATGTTATGTATATGAAGAAAACTCACTTTAAATTATGCAGTCTGATGTTAGGGTGAAGTTAAATTCCATAAAAAATAATAATTTTCATTATCAGTTAAAAAATCACCCCGCATTTTAAGAAGATGTTCATAGGCATCTAGCAATGTAGGTTAAAAGAGAAGAAAAAAAAAACTTTTTTAGCAAGGTACAAAATAATGTGTTTAGCTTCAGGCATTCTTTAAACTGCCTCTTTTCTAGGAAGGGAACACAGATGTGTGAGATTCCTGATTTAGTTCCAAGCCAATACTCTTAATTAACTTCAAATTTTTCAAATATATAACATCTCAGTGCAGGGAAGGAGCATCCTGGGGGTGCACTGTGCTGCACTCAGGTGTCCATTGGCCCCAAGGTCCAGTTGCAGCACCCCAAACTACTGCAAGGGGCCAATGTATGGCCCCGGTTTGGCACACGACTTCAGTGTATGTGTGTTCTTTGGTCACGTAAATAAGGCCAGAAGGGTATTTATACTGAGAGGGATGCCTGGGATAGGAAATAGGGATACTGGTTAAAGCTAGAAGAGCACATTTGGCCACTGCTTGCAAATGACACTGGGAATGTCTGGGCAAAGCAAACTGGTACTCAGGAAAGACATGGGGGCTCTGGAAGATGGAAACTGGTCGTAAACTGTAGGACTCGAGGGTAAACAGTGGGCAAGGAGCAGGTAGGGGAGACTGGATTTGGCCGGGCCAAGGGATGGATTCTAGTAGTAGACAAAAAGGAAACAGAAAAAAGTATTTTCAATAAGTTTAAATTCACTGTACATGGTCTGTTCCTCCAATGGCAAAGTTTTTGGTTCACAAATCAAAAGGGAGTTGAAAATGCCTACCTGTGGCCTCGGCTAAGGCTGTCTCCCTCAGCTCCCAGCGTGCGGCAAGTCAACGTCATTCGTTTGTGCCAATTGTGCATTGCGCCGATCCCATGGGTAGCAGCACCCAGAGCAGGTCTGGGGGAAACTAATAATTCTGTCTGCAGTGGTGGGTTTGAACAGCGTGCAGCAAACAGCGCCTAGAGCTTCCAGCTGAACACCCCGGGTGAAGGAAAATATTAAGCTACTGCTCATTGTATGGTCGATGTCCTCCTTACGAACCTGCTGAGGTTGTGGTCCTGAGGAAACTTGAGTGCATGAGGATATGAGTGAGAGATCTTTATCCTATGCACAGGCAGTTGCAAAGAAATCTGATTTATTGAATTTGCAACTTCAATATTGTTCTTTTGCAATCCATATATTTGTATACGCATACACGTACACATACACATACACATACACATGCTTTTTGTACCTGATTTTTCTTCTATATTGCACTGGTAAGATACCACTGTAACTCCAATAACTTCAGGAGAATTGCTTAGAGCTAAAAGTACTGTAAATGAGTGGATAATCAAGTCTACAGTGTCACCCCCCCAGTTTCTGGGCTACATGCAAGGCAGTGTCCTGAGGACATATCTATACTGAATGCCACACTGTGAGGAGATCCCCAAGCAAGCAGCTAGAGAGCAAGCTCTGGATGGCTGTGTCAGTGTGGTACGATGCTATTAATTAGTCCTGAGTTAATTAGCCCTTGTGAGAGGCAGTGCTAATCTGGTTGTATTGCTTTGGGGACACTACATAGGGTCTCGGCATGGGATTGTGCTGTGTCACACCTTGAGGATGTACCATCCCCTTCCGAGCCAAAGCGAGATCTGCCACACTGTGCTCCCCTGTGTCACACGGGTACACTATTGGATTTTGGTGGGAAGGATGGTCTGTGTTGCTCAGTTGTGACCTCTTTCATTTACTGAGGAGCGGTGAGGAAGACCACAGGGGTGAAAGGAAAAGGCCACGGCAGAGGTCTGTAGAGTGGGCCTGACTTGCAGGGAGAAGGTGAACATGGGATTAAATGAAAGAGGCTCAAACCAAAGAAAAGCAAGTATTTCTTCATGCAATGTGTAGTTAAGAAATGAAACTCCCTCTGCCAGCTTTTTGTGCATGTTGGACATTTATACAGGCTCAAAAAGCTAATTAGACGAATAAAGAAAAAAGCCACCCAAGGCTGTCAGGTGGCAAGACTCACTTTTGGCTAAGGAATTCCTGAGGCAACACCCACTTGAGGCCAGGAAACTGGATCAAAGAAAAGTCACTACACCATTGCCCTAGTCATACCCTTTTTCCCAGTCACCTGCTGGTGGCCAGTGCTGCTGCCGGGCCACTGACTCAAGTGAATTTTTGGTCTGTCCCAGTAGAGCTCTTTCCAGGTGTCACCGTGTCATATTTGTATCGCATCTCACGGGTGTTCTCCAAACAAACTCAAAGGAGCCTCTTGTGGTTGACTTAAAACAAAGTGCCTCCATTAGAAGTGGTCAGCTAGTAGACATGTCCTTGAAAGAGGCTGTCACCATGACTAGGACAACAGAACAAACAATAATGCGAAATCGTGTGATTATTTTGTGCAGGGGTTGACCTATACTGCAGAAGAAATGCATGCCACCAACTCATGGCTTACACTGAGAACAAGGCATAACATAACCCAAGAATACATTTCTTGGATAAAAGTTTAGGCCAACTCGAACAACATTAGATAGCAGCAGAAATACAGTATAAATAGCACGACACTGGGTGTCTCATACTGAGAAAAATGAGATACAATTAAAGCATGCGTTGCCACAGATAGATTAGCACAAGTATTTTTGATCTTTAACAAAAGCTCTTGCTTAGTAACATCAAACACTACAGAAGTATCAAGTAGCATCTAAAAGGAAATGAAACCTTGGTTAGAGTAAACAAGTGAAGTAAGCAGAGAGTCGTGGTGCTGTATGTTGAGCAGACTGATATTTGTCAGGCTTCCAAAGCTGCGCTCCATCCCTACATTCAAGGCAAGCAAACAAGAAAAGGAAATTCAGGAAAGGATGATAATTAGCACTCCCTCAGAAAAGGCTTGAAGGTTTTGAAATTGGCTCCTGCATTTCTAAGCCTTACAGGAGTCAGCCCAGAGAAACTGAGTGTATTAAATAAATATGGGTAATATAACAACATTATTCATATGTTCAGGCACTCCTTTGAACAACCAAGTGAGCCAAGAATCTAATGAACTAGCAGTTGAATGTAACCTCTGGATAACCCTTTAATCTTTTCCTCCATTCCCCTTGAAAATCTGAGGAGGGAAACAGTAGAAGACAACAGATTGAAAAAGCCCAACCAAGGGAACTAGTGGCGGACAGCTAGGCATGGGTGTTTCTCTTGTTTGCAAATTTTAGCAATTAAGGAAGTGTTGAAAGATTCTGAAAACATGTTATCATTGAGAGAAACAGACTCTTAGGGTTTAAAAGTCAGATGATCTGTAAATAGGGTAAAAGACTGATTGGCTTTAGTTGATGATAAGTCAAAAGTCAGTTCAGACTTCCCCCCCTCAAATAACCTTAAAAACATAAGCTGTCAAATCTGAAAATGGGCAGTCATTCTTCTTCTGATGCCACAGCCTGTAAATACCAAAGCAACACATACTGTAATAACCAGGCACTGTTGAGAGGAGCTCTAAAACCCCATCTGATCCTCCATATGTTGTAAGAGAAGTAAGAGTTTCTGAAGGAGACAGACTCCGCAGTGAGTAGAAAATGCCTGAAAGATTCTGGAGGTGGCTTTGTGGGCAGGTATTACTATGAGAAGGAAAGCAGAAGTCAAAAAAGTCAGATATCGATTAGGAAAAGCTGTGAATAAGGTTGAAAGATTTACAAATAACCCATTAGAAGCTATCATCTAATAAAACCATGATCTTTTATTTTATGCCAGAAAATTAATTATATTGAATTAAGCCAAAAGAACAAAGGTTTTTGGAAATTAAATATGTCAAAGGATGAATGGATCAACATGAATCTTAAATTCATCAGGAATGATGACCTAGCCGCCAAATCAAATGCAGGTTCACAAATGTAATTAAGAAAATCAAAATAGTCCTGCGTCAATCATTAAACAATTAGAGCATGGGGAGTAATGAGAGGCAAGAAAGGATGGCAGGCAAGAAAAAAAGAAACATCTAAGCGCTGTGTTCTGCAAAAAAGTATGAATGACTCTGAAAGGTGGGCATTTCCCTGAATTAAAAAAATCTTAGTATGTCTTTTGGCTTCCAGATGCTGTCAATCTCTGTCTCATTTGCTGCAGACAGTTTTGTTTCCACTTACCTTCTGCCTCTTACTTGCGCAGAAGGACACAATTCACCTTGCGGAGGTGTTGCTATACCATGTGCCTGCACGATTTGATTTTGCCAAAGTGTCTGGGCCAACAAAGAGGCATAATTTTGTTACTGAACTTTTAGACACTTTTCTAAACGTTGGTCCCATAAACAAGAATGAAGGTTGCATGAGATCAAGCATCTGGAAGGGACACAAAAATTAAACAAACAACCCAACAAGAAAGAAATCATTAGGGACATCTACTAGTCCAGAGCTCACTTGTTGGATGCAGTCAACACAGTAGCCTGTATGGCCATGAGATTTTTAATTGTGAGCATCTTGGATCTGCTTTACATTTTAAATCTTAAAGCAAGCACTCTGCATTGCTCCCTGTGGTCCACACAAAGGTAATGGGTCGGTACGACGCTCAGTGGGAATCCATGCCGCTGGCAAAGTTAACAGCACCATTTCTATAGCAGATTCTCCTCCAGCAGATTCTGGTCTGTTCTGCTTTGGACATCCAGTAAGAGCACTGCCTAAGCAAGTATGACATCTACAGCAGAAAGAGCCATGAATGTGCTTTGCTTTGCACCATCCCACAGAAGTCTGCTGTTGAAAACATACGCTTAGAAGCTAATGAATGAGAGATGCAGCACAAACCAGCCTGAACCATCTTGCGCCTACTTAAAATCTAGTGGTGTGCTCAAAAGAAAAATAATGGCATAGATGAAATGCATTTTTCTGCAGAACAGCAGAATTCTATCTTCTCTTTGTCCAATATATGGAATGTTCCCATTGATGTCTAGGACCAGACGCACCAGAAAAGACATTTTAGTCTTGGAGATTTTATTCCAAAATATAGCTAAGGATTGGGATATTACTTGTACAGATGATTGCTTACTACAAAAGCCAGCTGTTTAATACTTAAAAATAAATAAAGATTGAAGTATCTCAATATATTTCATTTTACCCTTTACTAAACTGCATTTGTGTGCTTAACGTTAACCTTCCCATTCAAATGTCATTAGCTGCTAATTAAGATGTTGATATGCTGATTGTATATCTTGCAGTAGAGATGATTTGCAGGCACTTACTAGGTGTTTATCAAACTCCAGCACACGTAGGGTTTAGCATAAGTGTGGCACATTTAATTTACTGAACACCGTCCCGATTCTCTGCTCTTTTTTTCTAATACATAACGAGCAAAAGAAGTAAAAAACATGGCAAGTTGTCAGGAATCATCTCAGAAAAGGGGAAAAGTAAAGTAAGTGACCTAGGCACTTTTGTGTCAACAGTTTTTACCTCTGATTTCAATAAACCTGATGTAGAAATCTCTAAAAAGATCTCAGCATATTAATACCAAAATGAATAAGGCCTTGGAATTTGTCTGCTGCTTACATTGTCTCATAGTCAGGAACAAAAAGGCTCTTTAGCATTAATGGTTTGTTTCAAGCAACTTCCTTGTCACTAACAAGCAGCGTTGAAATCAAAGAAAGGCAGTGCTGATTCTGCTCGTGCAAAAGCAGTTCTGCAACACAGGGTACATTTTCACAGGACTTTTTAATATAATTTATGAATATTTGCTCGCAACATAATTGTCTTTTCTGCTGACATTTTCAAAGCAACACTGTGATTTGTTGGGTCTCCTGAGAGTCCGAGTACAAAACTGATAATTATATTAAATATACATAGACAATAAAGAGTGTGTTTACATAACTATGCCCATAAATATCTGATTGAACAGTCATTGTTCTCAAAACCCTTTTAAGCAGCTCTCAGAGGGATCCAATTCTAATGACATGATGGTTTAAAAGATGTTGCTCAGTCTTGTTCCATATTTAATTAACTTTCCTTTTTTAAACTTGTGATGGTGGAGACAATAACAAATAGCTCTGAAAAGAGAGCGAGCTTTGAAACATGAGTGAGACCTTGTCAGGCTTTTGTGCGCCACACACAGAAGAAGATCTGCACACATGAGTTGGTGGCCGGGGACGGCCCAGCTCCTGGGGGAGTGCATTGCTACAGCATTCACAGTTCACTACTACTAATAACAGCAGCAACAACAATAATAATAATTAAAGAAATCTTCTGCATACAAATTAGGGAAGCAACACGGGGAGGGAAAATGGATGTATTAAATGGAATTGGTAAAACGGGCCTAAGCTTGTTTATTTTTGTGCTGCTACAGAGCAGTGAAGCAAATACTTTAAAGAGAATGGCACATTGCCCACTAAGATGTAAAGGGCGTGTGAACATTAATTGAGCATCAGTGTATGCCTGAACACATTAGACAGGAATCAAGGTAACATTTTTGAATTCATGGACGGTCTTAACCTACGGAGTCCTTCACATCATTGCCTCATCCTAGACAGGGCTGCAACAGCAGCACAATATTCTGTTTTCACACTGAGCTATTTTTAATTGTCACCAATTAGAATTCATTTACTTTTATGTGTCCTGGTTGTCACAATATTAACGTTTGTAAGTCTTTCCCTTTGCAGGCTGTGAGAATCTGTTGTGACATCTCAATAAAGCGGGATTCAATCAAGGTGTGAATGAATTGTTAATCTTGTTATAAATAGAAGGTGCCATATGTTGGTAAGGAAGGGACGTCTCTCTTTTTGTTGTTGAGGACAGTGGTAACGAAACAAAGTGAGTGGTCATGCCAGAATTACTAATAAAAGCCCAGTCACTGAGACATGGAGAGGACTCAGTTTTCCATGTGCTATCAAGAAGGAAGTGATAACTCTTAATGTATCCTAGGCAGAGACGTTGAACTATTCTTTCTGGGGTTTGTGGAGTGACTCCTGAATCAGGGAAAGCAATGAGAGCACTGGACTAGGAGTGAACCAAAGAAGTTCAAAGAAGCCAGCAATGTGCGCTCACAGCCCAGAAGGCCAACCGTGTCCTGGGCTGCATCGAAAGCAGCGTGGCCAGCAGGTCGAGGGAGGGGATTCTGCCCCCCTACTCTGCTCCGGCGAGACCCCAGCTGGAGTGCTGCGTCCAGCTCTGGGGTCCTCAGCACAGGGAAGACATGGACCTGTTGGGGCGGGTCCAGAGGAGGGCCACAAAAATGATCAGAGGGATGGAGCACCTCTGCTGTGAGGAAAGGCTGAGAGAGTTGGGGTTGTTCAGCCTGGAGAAGAGAAGGCTGCAGGGAGACCTGATTGCAGCCTTTCAATATATAAAGGGGGCTTATAAGAAAGATGGGGACAAACTTTTTAGCAGGGCCTGTTGTGATAGGACAAGGGGTAATGGTTTTAAACTAAAAGAGGGTATTTAGACTAAATATAAGGAAGAAATTTTTTACAATGAGGGTGGTGAGACACTGGAACAAGTTGCCCAGAGAGGTGGCAGATGCCCCATCCCTGGAAACATTCAAGGCCAGGCTGGATGAGGCTCTGAACAATCTGATCTCATTGAAGATGTCCCTGCCCACTGCAGGGGAGTTGGACTAGGTGGCCTTCAAAGGTGTCTTCCAACCCAAACTATTCTAAACCACCTAAAATGGATTGGAAAGTCTAACTTAGGCAACCAGCTATGAAAATTTCATAAAGGCCTAATACACATTTATTCCCAGATCATCTTTTGTTCAGATAAAGAATCAATGCATTTCCTCATAAATCCTGTGCTCAGATACTATCTGGGTAGATTGCTTCACTTCTGCAGTATAAATTCCATATATATACCTGCTTTAGGTTTGTGACGTTTCCTAAACGCAGCTCTGGCAAACAAGCAGAAGCACTAATCGTTTTATTAAACTATCACTTACAGTAAAGCTCATGTCCACTTGAAATCTTGGGAATAAAACCAGTCTCAGAGGTAAAATGATACCTTGTCCATCAATCTATCCATACAACCTTTGACCAGATTTATCCTCTCACATTAGGTTAAGGGTATGAGGAGGGGCTTCTCTCGGCTTGTGCTGACCCAGGGCAGAGAAAGGCATGCCATAGCTGAAATGCACACACGCACGCAGAGAGCCGTGTCTCTTCTTCCAACAGGCAAGATGATCTGCCTCTCCTGTTGATTTTTCTAACCACTGCAGTAATTCCCCAAGGAATACTCTGCTCTCATTGGGAAGTTCGGATGTCTTCCATAATCTGTTTAAATAGCTATTTAGGTATCACTGAGAAACCTGTTACTTTAGAAAAGGTAAGAGCATTCCAGCACTTGATACTAGCAGCCAGCTCTCAGAAGCCACCTGGGGCTGCCTGCGGCCGTAAGACCCCTCCATTCCCCTGCACCGACCTGAAGGGACAATTGATGCATAAAGCCTTCACCACGTTTGCTGTTGCTCTGTTTACTGTTCCTTTATTTACATATCTAGAAATTCAACATCTTTGCATGTTTTGCAAGCTGTCATGACATGAGACGCTAGTAATATGCTATGTTTTGCTTGCTAACATATTTTTGACATATTTTAGCTTTTGATTATAAGATTGCATCTTTCCCAGCTACCATCTGTCTCAACTCAGTGGCACTCTGGCATTTACAAAAACAGTAGGGTGTAATATTTCTTATATACTTGAACTCTACTAGAAACATGTTATTTTCAGTCTTAACCAATATGTCACACTTTCACACATGAAGGCTGAAATGCCTTATATTCTTTAAGGTATCTGTCAGAAATAAAGAACATATCATCACATTCAATTTGGCTGAGATGGGTAATATATTAATGAGAGTAAGAATGGGAACAGTTTCTGACTTATAAATAGAACTGGCATTTCACAAGCCTTGTGTACTCGTGCCTGTATTTATCCTTTTGTCAGCACAAATAAGATATTCATACAAAACCCAGGAATTTCCTTTTTGTATTTGGCAAAATATGCACAATATTCTCAAAGCTGTAGGTTTAAACATGACACATTTTTTTTCTGGGAATATCTGGTAACCAGAGACCTTCAGACTTTACTTCTTTCCTCTCCATCCTCCATCTGTGGAGAGTCAAAATGTGACATTCAGCAAACTGGAAATCACACTTTATATCTACCCTGACAGCAATAGGCAAGCATCTCCAGCTATTTGCACTGTTGTGAATTGCAGCTCTTTAACTGCAGTATTTCAGCAACACTGGTTTCCATGGGATGAATCCAGTAATTCAAGCAATAGGGTAAGATACTAAAATAGCTGGAGAATGGTTTTTTGGTCCTCTTTCAAAGGTCAGCTGGAGTAGTGGGGGGATACTGATAGGCAAGGAGAGTTTTTATCCCCGTCTTTCTTCGTCTCAAAATTGCAGGCAGTCAGGAGCCAAAAGCTGTGAGGTCTTGTGACAGCTCCCCCGGGGCCACGGTGCTAGCGAGCATCATCCCGTAGTGTGCACCGCCTCCAATTCTGCTACCCATGTCAGAAGAGAGCGTGAGGGATGTGAGGTTAACAGTGCTACTGGCAGAGCTGCGGTGGCTCCCAGTTGTCAGCACTAGACCCAGCTCACTAAATAATATCACATTAAAATACACTGATAATTATACACAGAAGATGTGTGGTGACTCCTCTGGCAACCAACATGTCAAGTGTACAGGTATGAAACTGTTGAGACTGCAAAATAAAACAAACTAACAAACCAAACCAGAAAAGAGTGACTATCACCCTCAAGCACACATTGCTTTGCAATGCAGCAGATCTGTTTCTACAATTACGTTTAGTTAAATGCCCGGCTCGGAGAAAAGTGACCTTCTACTGAGCGGTGTATACAATGGGTGCATCCTGATACAATGGGATTCCAGAGCTTGGTGGTCCTTTAAGTACAGGAGCAGTAATAATAATGCTACTTTCAAAGGAAAAAAGACAAGACACAAGCACACTCACACATAATGGTAAACTGAATTTATTTCCTTTTGGAAAACAATTCCAGTAATCTCCAGGTTCAGACCGCAGAGTAAACATTAATAACAGTAACATACAGGTTAGTTCAACTGATTCAAGAATTTGGCCGTGTGAAATCATTGAGGAAAGTCTTGAACACTCAAAGCTTCAAATGGTATCCAGAAAAAAAAATTTCTTTGACAATCTACGTAACAACTATTGCATATATGGTAATGCTATCTGTCATATCGCAAGGCTTACAAATATATATACGGGCCTTATTCAACTGTGGGTTCCTGCTCTGTGAGAAAGAGTCTCTTGATATTTTTTGCAAGAATCTTCAGCAATAAAAAATAGTCTTGGATTCATCCGTTTGTATACCAAAAGAGAGATTTCTAGACTGAAGTTTAAACGAAAGGAAGGCCAAACAGAGCTGTAACGGAACATAGCTATTACCTTCTCCCACCTCCTTGAAAATGACACTTTTTCTTAAGCTATTTTTTTCCCCTCACACAGTATTATTATTATTTGTATCTTTCTTGAATAGGGCCCAAGTCCACTTGTCTTTATAAGACCATTTTAGTATCAGACAACATAATACATGTGCAACACTTTATATACAGGAAGTCTATCCGGTGCTCAAAAGTTCAAACACATGAACATCCAACAGTTTTGATAATACAAGTTTTATGGTACAATACAATGTTTCTGAATAATATACATTAACAATGAAAGTTTCGTGCAAAGAGTAAAACGTGTTCCCTTTTTGTGCCACAAAGAATTCTCTGGAAGAGACGGGCCTTGCACTAACTGCTGTGCTGGGTCATCGTATGATTCTGTAACAAAAATAAAAGAAACAGCTTAGTCACAGGACAGGCATTTCTGTGTGAAGGAAAGGTGCAAGAACCGTTCTCCCAACATATCTCGCAAAATGATGGACTGGAAAGAGAATATGTTTGATCCCTCCCTGTTTTAAAGCAGCCAGAAGAAGCGTCATTATCAAAGAGAGGAGTTTTCCCCAGCTGTTTCACACCGGTGTTCCTTCCATCTGCCACAAGAAGGGCAATGCGCTCTCTCTAGGTAGGTTTGGGCTGACCTGCCCCAGCGAAACCGCATACCAGGTCAGCAGTTCTGGTGTCTGCTTACATACCGCTCATGGTTTATGTATTATGCAAATGAGAAGCACATTTATTTGTCATAAAAGACCTTGCTGCCTACAAACCAAAAATATGCTACTTGGACTGTGCTTCCTAGACTGTGGCACCACTTCAAATGTTTTATTGCATTAAAACCTATTTCCCCCTAAACAATACACACAGTATATTCTGGTAAGAGTCATTCTGTGCCCAGCAGAGAGCTCAAAGACTGATGAGAAAACAGGAGGCGCTGCCACAGCCCTTCCTTCGGTCACCAAAAACCACAGGTATTTTTCCTCAAGTGAATGCAGTGCCTTATGTGAGGTGACACAGCATGGACTTTGGAGCCTGAAACTCTCCTTTCCCATACGAGTAATCACCAAATCCAGCAGCAAGCACAAGTTTCACCCTTTTTCCTACCACTGCCCTAATCGAGTCGACTGCTTTTAGGGATGAGAGATGCTACTTCAATGCCTGCAGTGGCTCAGATCCTTCACAAGCATCGAGCTAAGAGCAAGAATCCAATCTAATATATGTTAAATTTTCTACAATGTACACTGGATCCACAGCTAACTGGAAAAGGTCTGTGAATGCTACTTCTCAGACACCAGGGCGGCCACTGATTAGTGATGAATTTTCCCCCTAGTAATCTGGGCCAGATTTGAGCCAGTGACCCAGAAGGCAGGTGTCTCACGTTCCGTAATTTGCTCCCAGCACGCCCAGTCCCTTCACTCTGTTTTATTAAGTTAATCTGTCTTAAAACCCCTTTGGACTAAAGCACTTCAGGATGAACCTGTTCCCAAAAGACAGTCATCATTTTCAATGAAGTAAACATCTACTGAACCATACCCTCCAGAGCCACCCACGAAAAGACACACGAAAACAGCCTTGGCGAAACAAATGTGAAACACGGCATGACTGCAGACCAGCCTGAGAGATCTCCCTCCCTTCCTCCTTCTCTCTCCCTAAACTGTGCACGCACACAAACAATAGTTCATGGGACATTTGGCAAGGAAAGGATCTTACAGTAAGACTGAGGAATTTTTAATGTAGTGCCATTCTCAAGATTAAAGGAGAATGACCCAGTGACACTTAAAGATGCAATTTCCAGATGTGAATACAAAATGATTTAATGCTGATGGCAGGAATTCCAGACTGTCCAAGGCCAGAGAGTGTTAAAAAAATACACTCTACCACTTGATTTCATCTAGGTTCTTATCCTTCCCATAAAATCATTTCAAAATGTGGTAAAGCAGTAACAATAGCTGCAGACTAAAACGTTGGCCGGTCACAGGCAACAGGCTCTGACTTTAAACAGGAAAAGCAAGGAAATTAAGAGTTAAGCTTGACAGTCAGCCCTTTTGTCATCCTGTTGTGTCCATTTATTGCAGCACTTACAGCATAACACCACAGGCTTATTGGAGACCCTGCAGTACCTAGAAACAACAGGACAAGTTAAATATGGGGTGGCAGACTGAATTCTGATTTTTTCTCTGCTTCTGAGTAGGTGAAGTCATATACCAGTTGTTACATTGCAGAGAGATATTGGGGGGGTGTCTGTTGTTTCTGATCTACTGAGAGCAAGCATATCAGTCATGCCCATTTTTTATTTCTTTTCACTAAGTGAAAAATGCATAATGAGTTTGGGGCTGAATGAACAGTTACATATGAAGGAGTCAAAGGTGTTTTAGAAGTGTAGCCGTAACTGTGGCTGCAATGACATTTTTGATTAAAAAATAAAAAGGCCCAAATATGAAGGAGACAAAATAAAACACGGCACAAGGACCGACTTGCCCCTGCTCTCAGCGTCCCTGACTCCCACGCCCCGGTGCAAAACGCGATTCTGTAGAGATAATGAAGAGATAATAAAAGAAGAAAACAAGTGTTGCGGAGAAGAGCAAGACAGGGCAGTACACGAATGTTAGAAAATGCTTTGAGCAGTTTAGGTCTTAAAGAGGCATCTATAGTTATTGTAAACGGTCAAAACAAAACACGGTTTCCAAAGTAATTAAGGCTCTCCAAATGTGAGGGAGTAGGGAGAAATACCTATTTATTTGGCTAAGTGGCAAAAAAATGCAAAGTGGAAGCACTCCAGAAGCATAACATTGACAAGACAAGCAGGCGAAGGATGGGAGGAGAGAGATAAGAAAAGAAGGAAAATTCTGTAATCCCACAGAGAGCCATATTCCACTCCACCAAAAGCCATCTATTGGAGACCCCATGTCTAAGTGACTGAAAATTGCAAACATTAATCCCAGTTATGAACTGTTGTTGTTTTTATGAGGGGTGTTGTGTTTAAAAATTTAGGGCAAAAACTCTCCTCCATTATCCACACAGCAGATCTCGACTCTGATAGCCTCTTTGCCTTGTGTGCAGCGAGCTCCCCGCCTCCCCGGCAGTGGGAGTTCAGGCAGGCGGGGAAAGCAGAATTTGGAGCTCCTGCCGGCAGAGACACGGCAGGGACACGGGAGCGCGGTACACCCAGGGAGAGCACAGTATTACAGTCGAGATCCCCTGTGTGGCTCGGAGAGCACGTTGCCCTTCACTAAAGACACACTACACAAGCTTGAAACACGCCTCCTCTGGAAACTTCAAACTAGTTTGCCTGAGTTCGGAGCAATTAGTACATCCACTTGCCAAAGAGAAGTCATTTTACTAAGTACAGGAGATATCATATGCTCCCCTTCTTTGCCTCCCCCAAATCTGATTGCGCATAAACCCATCTTTTTAAATACGAGGTAGTCTCCCTACGAAGCAAAAATTTCAATTTCCTACTTACCCATGGAAAGGGAAAAATTTTTTTCTTAACATAATCTTTCCTGGACTTCAGCAATAGCTATGTTAACATTTCCAAGAGCTGTGATTTCATGAGGAGAAACTAGTTTGCAAACAGAAACGCAAGCTTTGCATGCACAAAATGGAGGCAAAGTGAAGCAGGGGGTCTGTGTGTCACTGCATTTGTTACCGCATTAGACACAAACGAAGCCAGGAAAACTGTCCTACATCCCCCATGTCTCTGTCTCGGTATTATTTGGAAAGCAGCTATATTACCTGGGAAAACCTGAATTCAGCATATTTCACAAGCAAAATAAACTCTTAAAATGTATTTACTCTGTTCCTAGAGATAATTATTTTTGTTAGCAGATCCCAGAATCCCAACTGTTATGTGAACTGCTGTAAAATTATATGCCACCAATTTTCTGGATGAAAATGCTTTGAGATATCCCTGGTGTTAGTGCTAAGGAGTTAAAAACATGCACAGATTTCACTGTAATACCAGCTGGAAGAGTCTCCTCTGCAAGAAAAAATAAATATAAAAAGGTTTCTCTGCAGAAATGCTTGAGACAAAAGAGGTAATAATACTTTTCGTTGTTTGGTGTATGTCTTTGTGTTTCAGATAGAACATGAGAAGTATTAGCTAGCAAAAAGCTCCTGCCCACAGCATCAAAATTAATGAAGAAAAAAGTATCCACAGATATCCACAGACTCACTAGCCCATTAGAATCTTTAATGTGAACTGTGGTTGCATTCAATTTAAATGGGACTTCTGTTTTTTATGACTAGATGAAACAAGATATGGTTGTACCTGACAAACAGTGCAAAGAGGGTACATGTGAAAAAATACAAAGATGAAATGTAGACGCATTATTTCAACAGATGGTAACAGTACCACAGCAGCATGTTATTTTTGCCTTAGTTCAAGAACACAAACATAAGTAATCAATCATCACTGATTAAGTAATTATAGTACCCTACATGTTATCACTTATCCGGAATCCTTTATCTGTGTACGTTACAGATCATCTTGTATTTTTTTGCATTAAAAAAAAAAAAGCACCCCACCGCGCTGCAATACAGTTCCAGGTTGTAAAACAGAACTCTACATTACTATCAACCTTTAAGCACTACATTTTTTTTTAACAAAAGCAATTGGTTTCCAACAGGCTGGATAATAAGTCTTTTGACCTGCATTCTTCTCTGACCCATTAAGGTCACCCTGGTGCTCGGGCATATAGCTGACTTAGGAAATGCCTGCAAGTCCTGCATTTCATCTCCTGCCCACTCAAAATAAAGCTTTCTTTAAATGTGTCTGTACGGGTCCCTGAAGACCAGGGAGGCATCCCTGTAGTGGGCAATGGAGGGACAGAAGCTTCTGCCTTTATTAATGAATGCAGACCATTATGAGTCTGGCTGGCTCCTGCACTGTTCCCAGAAGCATATACTGTACGTGACTTAAAATGCTAGAATATTGACACAAAGCGAGCTGGGCACCCCTAAGGAAAATTACTCCTTGGATATAATGTAGGCTCGTAACAGCTATTAGAGTACAAAATAAAACCCTCCGGGATCAAACTGACATATACCGCATTCTACCTACTCCTCAAACATTAGAAGAATTTCTTTGTGAAGGCATTCTCAAGGACAGCATTAAACTGACTTTTGTAGCAATCTGCAACAGCTTTTTGGCTTACAGCTTTTAGTACTAAATCTCTAGTTTGAATCAATATAAGTACTATATCTTCCACATTAATCAATACATTTGGTTCAATACACGTTCTATTAAATTATACTTTCTAATCAAGATTTTCTGCTTCTCTTCCCTTCTTTTTATTCCAACTTCTTACCCTGTACCATACTTTTCAAACTGTCTGCAGCTAACAAGAGGATGTTGGATTTTCCAGAAGCCAAGGGGAAGAAAGAAAGAAAGGCTGGTGGAAAAGGCAAGATGAGCAAAACCTTAAGTGCAGCGGTAATGACAAATCAAAAATGCAGTTTCACAGTGTCAACACGGTTTCCAGAACTTCGGTCTGATGCTTCGTTACTTAACTGGTTGTCAAGACCTTTCACGCAGAAACCTCTGCATTGGGAACTGCTGAAATACTGCATCACGTGGAAAGGAGTGCAGGGGAGGAGGGAAGAAAGGTATTAAGTGGTAACACCAAAACCAAATAAATGAAACTCATTCAGACATAACTATAAGAAAAATCTCAGTAAATGTTACTTTTTATACCCTTTCTTCAAACCTGTGCTGCTTCAGTACTGCATCACAGAGTTTCTGTCAAAGCCCCATTATATTGTGGCAGGGTTCTTTCCTGGTAAACTGTAATATGATTATACTCAAGACTAAATGGATGAGATATTTAGATTTGTGAGATACTAAGATTAAACACATACTATAAATTAAGATGTAAAAAGATATTATTTAGTCCAGGTCTTTGGGGATATTTGAAACATTTGGATAGAAGATGTCTCCAGCAATCTGAGTGATGTATACAGTTACAGTAAATGACTTTTCCACACCTGTGTTAGGTTTGGTGGAATGTGGTTATTCTTCATAAGCAGAGAATATGAAATGTAATGTCAAAATGATAAACATGTATATTGCAGGCATTTGCCACTGTCTTACAGATGAGAAACACTGCACTGCTGTCCCTCGTTTACAGCCAGTTTCTCTTTTTCTTGTCTCCATATAATCACTGTGAACCTGCGGAGAAACTGTTGCATTTTCTTTTGACATTTAACATCATCTTACTAGCTCACAATAGCATCTTATAATACTTTCTAGATGACACTGTGTCACCATTAAAGAAAAAGGTGAAATCGTGTAATGAAAGAGAAGAACAAGAATTCATAGAATTTAAAGACAGAAAAGACCCATTAGGGCGTTTTCTCCACCCATCTTGCCAGTGCTGGATTATTGCCTATAGTGTAATTTCAAGTGTTTTGCCCAGTCCAATTTTAATTAGAGCTTCCAATGCTCCTCTTGGGAGACTGTTTCACAGCTTCACAGACCTCAGGGTTAGGATTTTTTTTCCTGGTGTGCATCCCAGGAGAGGAAGAGGCTCAGCCAGCCCCAAATCACACATGAAACCAAATCTGCATAGTCAGGAGCGGGTTTCGGTAGAATATCTGGGGCCATTTCAAAGCATCTGAAAGCAGTAAACTTACTTTCAATGCCCCAAAACATTAAGGCCCCAGCTCCACTGCCACTGCAAGCAATTAAGAAGATTCTGTTACATGGGCTTCTCGGGCTCAGTTGCTGGTAAAAATGTAGTATAGGTGGGATTTGTGTTCCTACAGTAAGGGTAACCACTTCCACAGTCCACCTCCACCAAATGAATTAGCTGAAGGTTAGGGACATATTTAGGTCCATTCTATGCTATAATCCTTAATTGTACTGACAGAGCATCTATGAACACTTGGATTGTAAACGTTTCCGTATTTTTCACATAGATGAAATACAAAGCAACTTCAGTTGAAGCTCTTCAACAGATGATGTGACCATAGATTATTTTCCCTCCCAGGTCCTTCCCTTCCTTTCATAAAACACAAACTACCAGAAATTGACTTAAACTGTTATATCTGAAATCATGGAACTAACAAATGTTTCTGCTGTGTTTCATCCCAGGAATTACAATGCTTCTCACACAAAAATGAATATATATTCAGATTTCAATGGTCACACATATCCGGAGTGAACAAGGGACCTAGAAAGGAGATGATGTCTGATAGTTTGTCATCGGTGAGAAGTAGGAAGCCAAATGGAGACTTTGGAGTTCTGGAGTGAACCGAAAAAATTCCAGGCAAGGTGTCCCTGCCACCAGCATCTCCAGTACTGCAGTGAATTTTTAAATGCACTAAAGTAGGCATGGAGTTTCACCCAGGCCAAGTTTGATTACCAGCATAGACCTAACAAAATACAATCTCTGAAACTTGAGACTTCCAAGGAAATAAGCATTTGATCTGAACTAAAACAGAGCTATTTCCACAACAAAGAAGGGGCCAAATCCCACGAGAATCTGTGTTCCCATAAATACCACTTATGTGTGGTGAGCTGATGTTTACCAGCCTTTGAGAACCAGGTCTGTTCTCAGACATGATAGTCAATTAAATGGTCATCTTAGGTCATAACTGACCACTGTTGACAACGATAATTTAGGAAAGTCTACACTGAATTGCAGTTATTCATATAAATTAGTTCACCTAAGCTATGTGATTTGATATTATGTTAATGTCTCTGAAATGGCATGACTGCTAATCAGATCGTACTCTTAATTGTATTTATGTAAAACTCTCAGTATTCTGGTTCTTCTACTCAAGCATTTCAAGCCAGGCCAAAGAAAACCAAACCATAAAAAGATCTTTGACTGGATAGCATGTTCTCAGGGATGCAAACTGAAAATTAAAAACAAAACCAAAATACATACTGGTCCCCCTTCCCCCCCTCGATACCCGTTTTTCTTCAGAGACTTCCAGTAAGTAAAATGTCAATGATTCCTTTTTGGATTCATTATTATATATGAGTACATGTATCACAGATTTGCTGTACGGAAAAGAATGACATATATTCTTAGGTACAGCAAATAAGACCTTCATCATTGTCACCAGAAGAGAACAGACACAAACACAGGTGTCTGTTCACCATCCTTGCACCTTCCTCATTATGAGCGTTGGCAGGGGCTCCTGCGTAAGCCTCTGACATAAATCAGAGTAGCTCCAAGGCTGTTTTAACCTAGGGTGCCAGGTAATAGCCTTCCATAAGCCCCTCTTGCCCTGTCTGGTGATTATTGACATGCAATGGAACTTAAAACAACCTCTTCCATTCCAGGCAAGGTGTGTCTGGATGCACAGGCAAGGTGCATGTGTTACCCCCGTAAACAATAAGACGATGGTGATGGGGAGAGAGGACAATGGTTAGGACATGTTCACAGCAATTTATTGAAACTGGAAAACCTTCCCATTCTTGTATGCTAGAAAGGAGCTGTACTGCTAATCAGGATCCAGGCCTAAGTCTTGTTTGTAGAAAAACAAGGCTTTTGTGATACTGCAAATGTTTGAAATTAATACACAAACATCCTTCCCCAATAAGAAAATTGTTCACTAAGTGGGCATAAAAGCTTTAACAAAAAAGGCAAAAGGAGGCACTTCTGAGAAATATATCAAAAGTCTTATTACTTTAGAATATGATTATGATTACCCTGGTATAAATTAAGAGAAACTCCTCTGAAATCAAGGGAGTTTCAAGACAGGGACAAGTAAGAACAGAGCCAGGCCTGTAGAGTTTAAAACAAAGTGAATACTGCTCACATACTGATTGATTCTTGCACACCCTCTGCAGAGGCCACAGCCAGAAGTCTCTTCACTGTGTCAGTGACAGCCAGGCAAAGAGCAATCAGAACCCAAAGCTGAACAAATCCAGGTTTATCTGCAGCTATTGTACAACAGAGTAACAGGGGACAACAAGCTTTGATAGGCAATACTGCCTACTACAATATTCATGGATTAAGTCAGTGTTTTACAGACACATGTGTTCATGGGCTAGCTGTTGCTCTGCTGTAATTTTTTTTTCTTTGTTATGTTTAATTTATCATGCTGGTGCTTTCTAAACTACAACATCTGTAAACAAGTTTAAGTTTGACCTCCCTCCCATTTTACATCCATGAGCAGCACTCCTACTTCATGCTCTACTTTTAGATACCTTAAAGACAAATAAATCTGGGGGAGAGAGAGAGAGGTAAAAAACCCAAACAACAAAACCAAAACCCCTTGTCTGACAATATGTGTTCATCGTATATGAATACAAATTTGCCTAGCTGGGAGCGAAGAACTGGCTCTTGGAACTGCAGCTACACTATGTACAGATTCCTTTATAGGTCAAACCCAATTAAACAAACTACTACTAAATATTTAACAGCTCAGTGCAGTAATTAGTGACAAATAATGGAAGCTTAAATTGATAATTGTACAGAAATGTCCTGTTGGAAACATTACACATTTGTTGCTCCTCCTGTTTTTCTCATACTCGCTGAATCCTCATAGGTCTTTTCAGGGATTAAAGTGACAAATGAATCTGGATTTTACACACATCTATTTGGTCTGCAATGAAGTTTTCCATGAGTTGTGAGAAGGAATCTTCCAAGTGGAACTTCTTCTTCTCAAATTTCCATTCTGGGCTCTCTGATTTAAAGCAGAGTAACTGCTAGATCATGAATTGATTTCAAATCTTAAACCAACCGGCAGGTCCAGAATTTAAGCTCCTGTCCATAGGATTCAAAAGGTCACCCAATTAAAATGGGGAAGCACACAGAGCTGTGATTTATATGCAAAGGGCAAGCTTTAAAACAATTATCCTTTCCAGTTTTCCACAGGTGCATGTACAAGAATTCCTTTGAACAAAATTACAAGTGAAATTACAAGTTTCTTGATAGAGCCTGAAAGAAAAGCGCTGTAACTTGTCTGCACTCTTATTACACAGACAGACGCATCGCACATTTATATCGATCGTGGAGTTCACCTCCCTGCCTCGTGACATAACGCTGGGCATTGTGCTTACCAGGTGACAAAGGGACAGCCTGGAATCTGGATTCCCCGCACATTGCCAGCCGGTGCGTGGGGCCTTGTACAACAGCACTCAGCACGCTGGAGGTTATGGATCAGCCCGAGATTAATTCAAAGCGACTAACACCGTTTTCGCTCAGCTAAAAGCAAATCCTGAACCAGCCCAGTTTTAAAATCCACACCTGGCTTTTGTACGTGGAAATCTTATCTGGTCATTATCCAGCTAGTAAGCGTACATACACCCAGTTAAGACAATGTGTAAGTGTACTGATGCGTATTTTAGATACGGAAATCAGGAACACAAGTGAAAATATGCCCCCTTATTGATGGTATGTCAATTTTAAAATGTGTAGGAAAGAAAAACTATGGCGTTCTGCTAGGTCTCCTCCTTTGCCCCAAAATCTATTGTACATTGGTGCATCTTTTTCCATCAAAACAGTTTGCAAGGAAAGCCAGATTGAGCAGATTTGATGGTAACGGCCAAAGATTTCTGAGCTGATAAGCAGAGGCCCCCACGGCTTTCGCTCTCTGACTTCCTTCACAACTGGTTACTGTGCCAGCCCATCTTGGACATCTTATAGTTCTTATTCCTACAGTTCTTCAAACAAGGAACAGTGGGAACTGGGACAGTGCTTATGTGGCAGGCTTGCAGTGTGTGTGAATTACAAATCTACTTCTTGGAAAAGAAAATAAGGACACTTTTTATCCCTTCGTAGCTGGTAACTAGTTGGACAGTTAAGAACCCTATGTTGAAACGTTGTGTTCTTATAGCAACCTCCTTTGAGTTCCCACCTTTTCAGTTCAAGAAACTCCATGTTGTAAAGGTGACTTTTAAAGAGACCAGAATGCTATCTTGCCCTTTATAACAAAGTCACTACTTCTCTAAATTTTGTAAGGACACACACTGTAAATCAATAAATCTGGAGTGTTTACTGACATGTGGTACCAGGACAATAGCATTTTATGTTTGTCATTGTGATTGTCGGTTGTAAAATGCAGAAGTCTGGATTCTCTATTGTATTCAGTTTGGTTGTCACTTGCATTTGTGTAAAAGAAGCGTGAAATGTGACAACAGCTAAATGGGAGGAATTTTACTCTCACTTTCTCCTGTTTTCAGAACTATAAAAGGGGTAAGACAGTGAAGTCCAACTCCTACATTTTAATACTTTCCCCTGCTCCCCACCCCCAAACAAGAAGTACTACACAAAGAAGCATCCTTTTATGCCTTTTTCTTTCCTCCCCATGAGGGGAAGAAGCATCCTCCTACCAAATGTCATTTTTTGAGGTTGGTCATTCTGGTTCCTGTCACACAGCTGGCCAGTGACATGTTGCAAGTCAGACATGTCCTTAGATCCTGCCTTGACCCTGCGCTGACAGTTGAAGAAATGCCCCCCCACACCTCTGGGTTTGGCTTGTGATGCTGTGGTACTCCTGTCTCCTAGGTTATAGCTCCTGCTAGGGATCCAGCCTCATGCAGCTGCCGCTTTCACCCCTTGTTGCCTGTTAGGACTGGTTTTTAGTGTGGCAATCTTCTGATAGAGCAAAAAGAATCACATTTAGGAGGAAGATAACTGGAGACAACACTTACACTCATTTGCTGTCTATGTTTAGTGCCAAGGTGTCTGAAATACAGGAGTTTAATTCCTTTACAAAAAGATGTGCTGTAACTATGGTGAGGCTAATCTATAACCCTCGCAGTCTTACATAATTTGCTACTCCGAGTTTATTTTAATGCATTACAATAAAACCCACCTAATTAAAATAACTCTTTAAAGTGAAGTATTAGCTTGATCCTAGAAAAAAAAAAGCAGAATCTTTGCTATCAGAGGGCAATTCATCATACCACAGTGCACACATATAAATTCAAAGGTAAGCTATAAACAAGTACACCCAGCAATAGTGCCATGCATAAAGGGGCAGGCAACAGGAGGCCTGCTTTCTGATCAGCCCTCAAAGGAACCTGCCACACAGAAGTGGCACTTATTCTAATTTAAAGCTCTCATGGTTACTTTACCTTGGCAAAATTTATAAACTAATAACTTCAGTAAACAGACTGGCACTCCAAACAGAGAAACAAAACCAACACAACAGTTCAGGCCCGCAGAGAAAGCGGTTTCCCAGAAAGGTACTGTCTCCAACAATGAGATAAAACATTTGTTTGGGGGCTACTCTTACGGTCCCAGATGTTCAGTAACAGTTTTGTACCATACCATTAGCATCAGCAAGATCTCTACTGTCACTTCACTGTGGTCTATAGTCTATTGTCCCCGCAAATCTTTTCAGCATCTTAAGGCATTTTACACACCTGTATATTTGTGTTCTGGTCAGCTCAACCAAAGAAACACTTCTGGATTTGAAAGAGCCTACTTTGGGGATATGGCTTTCCCTTAAAATGTCATTAAATTGTTGGGGCAATCTGCTTTCAAAATGTCAGTTTAAAAACATATTTAACATTTGCAATTAAAGCTCGCATACTTTCTCATCTCTATTATTTTTGCTTCTCAGTAACTGTTAAAAATTACAAAAATTATACTGTTCTCCATTTATCTACACGAAGGAAACAAAAGAAAACCAGAAAGCAATAAGGGCTAAGCAGAAAATCTCTGTAATACGTGCAAGCACAATACTGGAAATTTTTTTTGTTATATCCTAAAACACACCACTTTGTAGAAAGTTTCTTTTCAAATCAAAGCAATGCTACAGTAAAACAACTGCAGGCAAAATTTCTAAGACACGATGCAGTTTGTGTCAGAACACTCATCACTTCAGGCTGACCTGTCAAACTATCTTGGGGAACATGGTAAAAAGGCAAATCTGCAAGTTGGTAAGCAACTTCTGAATGATAAAAAGTATGCGTTGCTCACAAACCACAGAATGCTGTGCAGTGTTAACCGAGCTGTACTGACGCTTACAGCAGATGTCTGTCCCTTCCTGCTGCTTATAGGCACACCTGCTCGGGCTGCGCTTCTAAGACCACTGAGAGGGAGCCAACGTTTTGAGGCTCTAACAGAAGAAACCAAATAAAAAACCTGTGCTCAGATGAGTGATGTGGAATAGAGAACAGAATTTAGTACTATACACAGATATCTGCTATCAGCAATAGAGCTATGTTGTAAATTCGATAGGGGTGAAGGCAGCAAGATGACATTTTTGAACCTTGTTAGGCAATTTCTGGCACCTACATTTTCAGGAGATTCTCAGCACCTTGCAGAATCTGACCCCTGCACCCAACCCACTTCCTTAGGGGACCCAGTATGGTCTCAAGGTGCCTCTTTTTAGGCATTGGGGATTAACGTTTTGGCCACAGGGCTTTTCCAGAAACTAACACAGTTGTCAAGACAGTCTACAGAACTCACCAGAGAATCATTTCTAAGGGGTTTTGAAATCACCACTTTTCACAGATGCATTTCCCTATTAATTTCTGTACAACAGTCCGACATCTGCAGAGACTTATAAATCTCTGCTAAATTGTGTACATTTTCAGACTAATTCCTATACAGCTACTGTATGTTTTTGTAAATCCATGCGGCCTAATCATTCAAATCTTGGGCCACCATAGACCTCAGTGCACGTTAGAGCATTCATAAGGCTGCCCGAACTTACACCAGCTCATAATTGCCCCCACGGGCTTGTTTTATCAATTAAAAATCCCTGGAATTCACTAGAGTCTGAGACACGCCTGTGAGGACCAAAAGGGAGTGATACAGAACCAGCTAGCAAAATAAACAGGAATTGCTGCGTACTAAGGGAATCCTTGGCTGTCTGACTAAGGTACCTTTTATACTGGCAGGGGATGCAAATTGGAGCCCGAGGATCTGCACTTTCATTTTCAAAGCACTTTGCAAACATCAACCACTTCACCTTCACACCATTGCTGCAAGGGAAGTAAATATGTACAGTTCCAGCATCCCCTGTTTTCTGGAGGTGCAAAGAAGCACAGGGCATTTTTACAGGTGCAGTCTGTGTTCATGCACAAAAGGGAGCTTTTGACAACCTCTCCCTTCGTGGGCAAATGAGTTTCCCAAGGCCACAGAGGGAACTGGTGGCAGAACAGGGATTACTGGAGACACCCTGCTATCCAGCCCGGTACTAAGTCCACCCTGCCTCCCCTGCAACACGCCAAAGCAACTTGCTGAATGCGAGCCGTACGCTGCTTTGCTGTAGAGGACAGATTACTGCACGTCATCCTCTATAATCTCTCCTGTAAGAGGGATTCTACATGCTTCCCGGGACCTCCCCCCCCACCCCTTGCTTCCCCCCCCACAAATGGTGGCAAGGTTAGAGACAAGTTGTTTTCTCAAGGCTGAGATTAAAAATGGCTCTGTGTTTTGCTAAGCATTCCTCTGAAGCATGGGCAGCGCGTGCATGTGTGTCTGAAAACGACCCCAATGAAAGGAAGGAATGAGAGATGCTAAACAATGCTGCGCAAAGTTGCAGACTGTTCGGCTACAGGCCAGAAAATGAATCCAATTTTTCATTCTGTCATTATAAATATTTCAGTGCAAATGGTACTGATTTTCTGCAACTGTGGTTAAGCAAAGGGCCTCCGAGTGAATATTTAAGGGGGGGAAAAAAAAAGGAAAAGAAGAAGAAGAAGGAAGGGAAAAAAAGAAAGAGAAAGAAGAGAGAGGGGGGAAAATTAAGGTTAGCAACCAATTAATTTCAAACTTTCGCTGTAAAAGATTCTGGGAAAAATTCTACAGCGATGCAGCATGTGACTCAAAGAAGGAGGAAAAAAAACATTTACTCTGCTCTTCTTCTGACAGTTTCTCATAAAATATCTGCAGTCCATCTATCTTTTAGTACTCCAGGCTCCTCTGGAGAGCAGAAAATAGTAGTTTAAAGCTCACTTCAGTGCCAGTCTGCGGGAGATTGCTTTCCACAGGACCCCTGCTGACGGAGGCCTAGGGGAAGAGGCCCAGGAGTTATTCAATCAGTCCAAGGCTCTGGGGCGGCCGGGGCTCCTTTGAGGGCTGATTATAAAGCTGCCCTCCTGTTGCCTGCCTCCGAACAGAACGAAATGAGCAGCCTCTTGCTGAGCAGATTCTGCAAGAAGGAATTTCACCTGTCATGGAGTTTGTCAGAATTTCAGGATTTATCTTGGTGCAAAATTAATAAAATACCAACTAGGATTTCAGCCTGACTACTCAGCTGTGTCATCTCAAAGTGATCTTTCACCTAAGAAAACCTGGACACTGAGCTACTGAAGTCATTCTTGCCCTACTTTTGCTCAGGAGCTTCGGCAGGATGCTATGACTGAATAACAAAACGATTAGAGGTGGATTTCCTGACAATTACACCCAACGTCAAGCGCTGGTTGGGTGCTACCGTCTTAACGCATGACCTTCCACCTTACTTCTGTGGTTCCCAAATCTCCCTGGAATAAGCTAGGAATCTGAAATAGAAAAAGATCATTTCTGGAGTTTATAACCTAGCAGGTCCCTTATGGCAGCACATCTGTTAAGTTCATACACTGGTATTCCAGGTCTGGATTTGATTTATAAGTTTTAAAGGAATACAAACAACAGACTACATAAGATTACATTCAGTGAAACACTGCAAATTAATATTGCTGTGACAGTCAAGTACATGATCTTTCAACCATCTTCTGAGTCTAATATTGCGGTAAGGTGCCAGGTTGATAAAGCATCATCTCAAACCTCTGTGAACTGAGTTCAGTTCTTTCAAAGCTAGACAGTCTCACCAGTCTTCTGACAGTGCCTTACAGCAATAATAATAATAAAAAATCTTCGTGCACTACCTATTTAAGTAAGATTGTGCTAGCTTATAGCACTTGGTCACATGAATTTCAAGTCTCAGGTAGCATAGAAGGAATTAACTTGCAGCCTGCAAGAGAGCTTTTCAGCTAAAACAGGAGATCAACTTGTAGAAAATAAAACAGTTGTCAGCTAAGCCAGCTGATGGGTAAATAAATATAATTCCATTTACAATGCTGTTGGTTCAGATCTTGACATGGAGAAACAGAGATCCACTGTACCAAGAAACAGCAAAATATGCCCAGATTGGGAACAAAGATGCACTAGCCATTAACAGCTCTTACCCTACACTGAGGCAATTTCTGTACGCTGTTAAAAGCTGTTTAAAGTAACAAATCTACCTTTCTGTCTATTTGCTTGTCAGCATTTTCTAAGGAGAGCTTAAAACAAATGGTAACATCTCCCTTTCCTACCTCCTCACCCTTTAAACGACAATTCAACACTAATACACATCATAAAGCCACCTTTACCAGGCAGTAGTAGTCTGACAGTTTTAACACCAAGAGATCTCACAGTAAAGAGAGAGAGAGAAAGCACGCAAGTGAATGCACAGATGGTGGGAGGGGACACAGGGTGCTCTCAGCAGGCTACAGTAGAGATGCATTAACTCCACAGAGGGATAAGGGCTTCCCACCAGTACAGTCATGAATTATAACTGAGCATGGGAGTGAGTTCTTAGTGCCTGTCTCACAGCAAATATACTGTTCCATTTTCCTGCACAATCACCTTTCACCTTTACAAACGCAAAGCAAAGCAAAATGCACCACTAATATTTAACAGTATCACAGGTTCTTTATATTACATAGCACACACCTATACATACAAAGTATGGGGGGAAGCAGAGTATTCACTGACACAGAGTATCCCCAAGCGGATTTACACACCCACAATCGGTGCCTGTGTCTAGCGATTCTGCTGCAAAATGAGACTATAACAATACAGATAAACAACTAAAGCTGCATGTAGAAATCTGTGGAACTCAGCAGTATTGGTTCATGACAACTGAATCATCTCTTTCTTCCCTTGTTAACAGGGTGGAGGACACTCAATTTCAGCTTTGAACACAAAGGAAGCTCAACTACAAAAATAATCGTAAGAGCCTGCAAAAATACACTCTTTTTTCACTCAAAATCATATTTCAGCCTCAGTTTGATCAAAGCATCGTGAACCTGACCCCAATAACAGGTAGAAAAGCTAAACCTAGAAGCTGTTCCTCCTGGTTGGGGTTTTGTAATGAACAGCTCCAGTTGTGTAGCCATCTGCATCTGAGCTTTTTTGACTAATGTTTGGAGTGGAGCAATCTAATGATTTTTTTTTTCAAAAAAAAAAAAAGAGAAAGAAAAAAAGAAAAAAAAAAAGAAAAAGAAGGAAAGTCACCACTTTTGAGCCAAGATGACTGTTTACTGGAGTTTCCTGGATGTGTCTCTTTATGAATCACTGACCACACCTTGTTTTCACAAACTATCTGCACCTCCTCCCTAGGGGAATTCATCCCCTCCCAACTTTCCTCCTACTCAATGAACCTATCAATGAAGAAAACTTGTTATTTTAGGCAGCTGAAAATTTGACCAATTTTAAAGGATTCATTTACCATGCCTTTCACTTTCGTTTAAATCCTCAGTGTTCCTGTTCTAAATGACAGCACCGCAAGCACTGCTTTTAAGCACTATTCATCTTGCCTACCACATCTCAGCCTTTCACACAGAAGGCTGCTCTCTCTCCAACAATGGAGCCTTACTCCTTTATAGCTTGAGGGCAGAGACTGTTACTAGCTGTAGACTTGCTGCAAATATCACAATAAAGTATACAAATGTGAATTTCTCTTAAAATACGGGTTCAGCTCTGGAGGTACCTTGCTTTAGAAAACTCTGTCAAGAACAAACAATATATCTTTCTCCCAAATGCACAGCAGCCACCCAGTTGAAACAGCTTTTCCAAATGATCTAACGTGTCAATGGAATCAGGATGCTTGTGAATTTTATACTTTTCTCCACGTTGGGTCTCTAATCAATATTTTAGCTTCCTTCACACTTAATATACTCAGTCTTGGTTTGGCAGCATGTCTCGTGGAACATTAAAAAAACAAAGAACAAACATCCCCCCTCTCTGCAAATCCCTGGAGCCTGAGGAGATGCAGGGCTACCGAGCTAAGTTCTGTGATGGAAGAAGGTAGGGTTCAGACTACAGATCTTAAGAAGTGGCAGGTTTGCTGCCCCTCTACCTATGCCTTGGTACACTGAAACCATGGAGGGGTGAGGATGCTGGGGTGTACGGGGGCCACAGCAACCTTCTGCCAGTGCTGTGGAGGGAAGAGGGGGCAGATCTTGAGTGGCAAACTTTCAGTGATAGTGTTGTGCCATCACTCGTTGGGAAACTGCAGGATGGGTGAAGAGTGGAGCCAGGAATGAAGAGCTTATTCATGGGGATGGAGTGAGGGGGGCCAGCAGCGGGGTGGGGGGAAGGGAGGCAGATTTGCAGAACTGGCCGTGAAGCTCCTCAGTACACCATAGCTGGATGCTTCATAAAGTCACACTGATGGCAGTCCCGGAGATGGCCATCTGTTGTCAGCTCTGGGCCAGATGAAAGATAATATAACGGCAGCTACTGGTAGCTAACAGCAGGGCAGTTGTAGGAAGGAATGCGTCCTAGAATGAAGAAGTGGTGCTTCCTGTTTAGCACAGAAAATCAGTCATCGATATCAACCACATTAGCAAGAAATTAATGGATGGACAATTAAGAGAACTGAACTGATCTACCAGGGAAATTATTCAAATGCAAACAGAGTGCTCATTCTGTTTACTCCAGGTGTATGAGCCAACTGATCTGACTAATGGCAAGGTGTAGGCTGCAACATTCAGGGCACAGATGATAAAAGCTCATTTTCTGCAAAGGGCAGAATTCCATTTCTAATGATTATTTGTGGGTCAGGGAATACATTTACTGCTTTCCCTGCCCTCAATCTACAACAGGACTCCCTGATGTTCACAGGGGTTTCTACAAGGACTGAGGTTAGAAATTGGCCTTCATGTAATAACTGAACTTCCCCTTATTATTATCATGATTTATTTTTACAAGCGCCTTATCATTATTATCATCATCACTCAGCAGAAAAATGTTTGCCTTCCCAAGCACTATTATTTCTATCTTGTTTCTTTCTTTGCCCCATAATCTCCTTTCTACTTCTCCTCTACTCCTTTGCCTTTCACTTCCTTCTTCTTCTGCCTTTCTGTGCATTTTCCTTTCTGCAGCAACTTCTGATTTGCTTCTTTAGGCTGAAATCTCGCACACCTCACTGTTCCATTTGTTAAAACAATGAGAAATCATGATGTTAATGTTGACATGTAACGTCACTGATATATTTCAGAGTCAACGCTTAAAAAGACAAAGGAACAGTGGAGCTTATCTTCTGATTGACATGGTTTCACGCTGCTTTCAGACTGGAGACAACAAACTTCACTGAACATATTTTCATGACACAGTCTTTGCAGTCACAAGGAATACGAACTGTACTATCTTTCCTGATTCTGCAGAATCTATTTAATGATGTTGACCATGCAAGGCAACAAGGAGAACAGATCCAAAGTATGGGTTAACCTTTTTTGTTGCTACTGATTTTTTCGAAAATAGATACCTATATTTTACAAAAAGAATCCAGGCACACAAGAGCATAAACAGGAAGGAGTAGGCAAAATAGGGACACAGATTCAAGCATATACACATTTGGGTATGACTCTATCCCCCTTGAAAGAGAAGGAACATACATTTTTGCTTATTTTTGTATGGGTACTTTGTGGGTGTAGCTCAGTACTTATTTTGGACAGTTTATTTAGCTTCCAATCCTTTGCCATTTTACTGTTCCTTATGTCTGAATTTCTTTTCAAGATAAAAATGGTTTATTTAAAGGCAATATTCGTCACTGAACTGCTACACTGTCTTTGTCAATTAATTCTGTAATGTCATCAATAATATCACTCAAGCATCTGATAAAAACAAAACCGTAATTGTGATTGAATTGCTCCAGAAGCTTAAGGAACGTTCTCTCAGGGAATGTATAAGACATGTGAACACATTGTTTCCTGCTTATTTACAGGAGAATGTTCGTAAAGTTTCATAGGCTGACTGTTGCACGTAGAGTTACGAGTATATGGAGTATGCGGAGACAAGTAAGAACTGTTAATACGCAGCTCATCTTTGTCAAGCACGATTTAGTGAAATCAAAATGGTCCCCAAAAAACTCTGGTACTTTGGGCTTGGTGGGCTTTGCAATGTGCTATAAATATTCATGAACTAACGAAGTACCCACAGGGAGCGTTTACATTTGAATAGGCCAATCAAAGGTGGGTGAACTCACAAGCTCCAAACCTGGATATTTCTTATTTAGAAAAGAATTACCGTATGAAAACCTAATATGGCTGTAACACCTCTCAGTCCCCAGGAGGGAAGGGGCACTGGAAGGGAATTCAAAGTATTTTTTTTTGGTATTTAAACTTTGTTTCACATTGAAGCAAAAGACTTATAGGAGAAACACTTTGAAGGTATGTCCTTAAAGAGCTAATGCATCAGTGCCTCCACCATGCTTCTCTTGATTGCCTTTTTGAGAAAATTTGCAAAGAAAATAATTCTCCCTTCTAGGGAAAGAAGTCTCAAGTCTCAGGAATGCAAGCCTGAATTTTTTAAATCTTGGAAGACATCAGTGCACATACTGGTGCACGCTAATATCCATGTTTCTACAGAAAGCACAGTAAGGGTTCAGGAAAAAAAGCACTTGAACTAATAATACTTGCAATGCATGCAGCTCTATCTAGTTCCCTCAAAACATAAGCATTAATTAAAATCCTAGTATCTCTAGCACACATATTATTATCATCATCCTCACTCACGAGATGGAGAGCATGCATGGTTAAGTGGAGCAAGTTAGTACCAGACCTCGCAACTGAATCCAGCTCTCTGGAGTCTGAGGCATTTGGTCTGACAAAAGCAATCTGACTGCCTACTAAGGACTAAGACCAACATTACTGAATGTGGCACCTGTATTTAGGCATCAGAAGTGTTTTGCTGAAACCTTAAACGAGGCTACGGCTGCTCAGCACCTATGCTTTCATCAAGGTTCCTAACTTCAGGCATTTATGACCTGATTTCCTGATGTACTCAGCACCAGCATCTTGCACTGGCCTTAACTGCAGCTGGAGGTGCTCAGCACCTTCTCAGAAATAGGCCATTGAGTTTTAAAATGTTGGCCTAAAGCTTTGATTGTTAATTGGATTTCAGGTAGGCTTCTTTTTAAGAAGAGCTGACAAAGTTATTCCCTGCTGGCTCCTGGCCTTTGGGGCCTAGAAAGCCAGCATCTATGTTCCACTCCTCACCCTAAGAGTTTGGGGACCTAGAAATGCCAGAGCTAATCTCCAATTTCACTTAAAAAAATGTTTTGAGGCCTTTTCTTTGTGAAGAAAACATCCTTGAAAATCTAACTGCACCTGCAGGTTTGAAACTTTTGTCCCTGTTTTTGTGTAAAGAGCATAAATTATTCATGGTCTCCCCTGCTGTCATGGAAGGCTCGCCGTTGGGACCTACATGCTACACAGACTCAGCTACTGGGGGGGCCTTGGCAAAACAATCCTATATGGAGGTAGCGGTGCCACTGCTGCTATGGCTGATGCTATTCCCACACCAATCTCCTTCCCAGCTGGCCCCAGAAGGCCTCTGCCACAAGGAGATGACCCCAGTCCAGGTTAATTAACAGTTTTCTCTAGCTGACCCCCAAATGAGAGAATATAGTGTTGGAATCCCAGCTCTGCTACTGTCTCCACTAAAGGTCTCAGTCAAGTCTTTTAGTTCTTGAAATAGCCTAGAGCTTGCTTAGTTCTGCTCTGGCTCAGGTGAAGGGTATTTTAAAGGCTGTTCTAAAATGTTGAGATCTTTGGGAGCATTTTATGATGCAGAGATCTCTGGAAAGTTTAATCCTTAAAGAAATGAGGAAGAAACTCCAAGATTAGTTTCAACAGTGCTAACCTTGGAACATGAAAATATTAAAACTGGACATCCAGAGAGGGACATGCATAAAGCTACATAAATCTTCTGGAGATTCTTCTGTGCTGCCTCTGCCCCGCTCTGCTTCAGCTGCTTGCACCGGGAACTGAGAATGTTCTGCTGTTTTAAGCGACATGAGTAACATCTGCTATGAGTGCTTCATTCTTTCTTTCATCCTTTCCCTGGGGAAGGAACTGTGTATTTCGTTTTGGAAGAGCTTTGTTGTTGTGGGTTGGGATTTTGGGGAAGGTTTAGACATCTACATGCAGGTACATGTTTATATGAGAGAAGGGAGCCTTTGACACCTCTAGGTGCATCCTACTCTTAGAAGCGTAAGTTGAGGACATTCATGGTAGTACTTAACTGCTGTGGAAGTCTGTTCCACCCTCCCAGGCCAGCCTGTGAGAAAGTTCTAGCTCCTGTGCAAACGAGCTTCAGCTCTTTAATAAAAACACTCACAAAAGCAGGGCTGTCAACTACCGCATTGTTACCAAATGGGAAGAACTTTTCAGGTGATCTCTGACATATGCTGGACCCAGTCCACCAAGAATATTAAGGACTGAGTCTTAGCGTACAACTGGACAGACATGTAGGAAGGCAGTACAGAGACAGCAAGAGAGCAGGCTGAATATGCTGCTGGTCTCCTTTGCTACTGAGGAACAGTGCTGCAGCTCTCTGTATTCACTGGAACGTCCTACAGACTGATGGCTTCATGCCCAGGTATTCTGCGCTGATGGAGTCCAGACGGGAAGCAGCAAGGGCGTGAATCACTGAGGCCAGGTCCCTTTTGAACAGGATGGGAAGCAACCGCTGATTCAATTATTTCTTGCCCTAGTTTTCATGTCTGTAAAGTGGGGACACTTAACTACCCCAGGGGCAACTGATTATTAGTCACAAAATGTTAAGTAAATGCTCTAATTCACTAAAAAGAGATATAATTTTTGTATTGGGCAAAATGGTCCTGAGAGGCCATGCAATCTTGGCTAGTTTCATATTGAGAACTAACTATCATCACTGATAAAACACTGATAAAACCTGTACAATTATTCAGCAACTCTACTGGACATTGGTACTTCTCTGACCCAGCAATATCTAAAAAACCCTTAAAATTAATCCATTCACTCTGGGTAACACCCCATGAGAGTGTCTCATCCTCCCCACAAACACCACGATATGTTGTGTTGACTATGGAAGTAACACTAGGACTAGGAATAGGAAAGGAATGGCTACTCCTCATCAGGGACAACAGACGCACACACACCCATTCATATACCTAAGCCTAAGTCCAAAGACTAAGGCAAAAGAAACAGGCACTGGAAATAGCATGAGGACAAGAAAGGGAAGTTTTAATAGGCACAAATTACTTTATCATAATTTAATGAAAATTCAATATTGTTAAATTAGCGATAAGTTTCTTTGCTTCCTTATTAATTAAAAGTTCAGTATTATGGATAATGGATGGAGAAGACTGGTTTAGTTACAGCCACTCTGCAAAGAGCACTGTATGGTCATACTCCAGGTGTTCAGTTAGAAGAGTTTAAACTTTTGGGAGACATCTAGGCACCTTACCTTGCAGCTTCCTTATCTGATACCTAGATGGGATATATTTCTGATTTTAAAGACTGTTACAAGCCTATTTCCGAAAAGCCCTTATTGTATTAAGCATGTCTTATTGAAAGCTTTCCATTCTAAAGAACAAACATTTTTAGGGACATATTTTTTCAACTCCATTTCAGAAGTGTAAATACACCACATACATAGCCTTTTGAACATGTAGGTATGAAAATTCACAACTCGGAACACTCTTAAAACATACACTTCTAACTGTGACAGAAGGCTTCCATTTGTTTCCTTTCTATGGAGGTAGTGAAATCATGGAAACCTCTACAGAGAGTCCTACTTGTTTTTTGCTTTGAGAAGATTGGTAATGAGGGGATAGTAAATTCCCCAAGGTGAGATGAATGTAGTATGTGTTCCTATAGCCTAGTCTTCCCAGAACTGGAGTCAGAAAATGCTAAGCAAAGAATCACACTGGGCCAAACACCCAGCTAAGCATCATCATAATGCATTTATTTTCTGTATCCCTGAATTTATTCCCTTTAATTATCAGCTGTACTATACGTGTGGATAGGGCTCCTATGCTATTGTGTTCTGCTCTGCTCTGCCTTGTTCACGTTCTTACTCCGCCCTAGAGCCATGGAGTGCTGTCCGTGGATTCTAATCTGAGATGATGAGCATCTCTCCATGCATGGGAGATGCACTTTAGATGCGTGTTTAAATTAAAAGCAAGGAACTGTTCCTGATAGAGGGAATAAATACACTGTTACACTGCAAGCCCCAACACAAACCACAGTAATGTGAAAGGACAGAGAAACACAACCCAGAGGCCAGTTGCCAAAGATTCCACTGCTTCAGCTGGTAGATAGCCTGAACAAAGCAATGACTCCTAGAATAGGTTTTAAATGACAGTGGGCTCAAGATCAATGTATTTTCAGCAAAAGCAGACTCCAAAGGTCAGTACCTACTGCTCTGCCTAAGTGCTTTGCTGCCCTTTCACCACCCTGGGTAGATAACCGGAGGTAGGAGCAGAAAGCCAGTGATCCCAACAACTAAATGCAAATGGCATGATGGTACTGCATTTTTTTAAAAATAATGCATTTTCAACTGGGATGGGGCTACCCCAGTTAATTAAAATAATAAACATAATGAATTAAGTGAATAAGAAAATGAATACCTTTTCCTTTTTGCAAGTGTAGATAAGCCAGAGAGAAGTTGTCTCCAAGGGTATGGAGATGTAGTCTATTAAGAGCCTTCTGCAGCATGGAACAACCAACACACGGATTGTCACCTAGCCAATGTAGAGCATAATTTGTCTCTCTGTAGTGACATCCTTTTCTGCCCTTCACTAGGAAATCAGGTGCCTCAGTTATGCTGAAGTTGTAATAAACTAGGCTTAGATGGAGGGAGCAAAATCTTGCCCTCAGTCTTGGGCAGGGATGAATTTTGAGTGGAAAAACATGTGCTTTTATTATAATAAAGCTGAAGGCATCTGCTTGTATTTTGAAACAAGAGCATATTTTAGGGGGGACAGACTAGTAAGGAGGCGATTGTACATGTCACAGCTACACCTGGATCTCTCTATATTCTTCAGAATGCAGTTACCTATTCTGCCTTTTTAAAATTCAATCTGAATTCTGCTGTTAAAACTAATTTCTACCCTCTTGTTCCCATTTCTTTCTTTTCATAATTGTCTTTTGCATACCTGCACCTTCTCTCTTGATGAGTGGTTGCTTTTTTTTTTTTTCTTTTGGCGTTTCTTCCCTAACTGCTCATGTCCCTACTTCCTCATTTTGATTAATCAGTGATGAACAACAGAATTTGTGAAAATCAGTAAGCCAAAAATATTTAAATATTTTTTTTCCTCAAAAGGCAGTTTCACCTTATTGGAAACACTTTGCAAAAAAAACCAACAAGTATTTTGACCAAAAAAAGCAAAGAAAATTATTCCACAAAAACCATTCTGTGAAAGAAACACATACAACAAAATTAGTTTCTGACCTTTCCTCATTCCACTCAGTTTCTCCTTTATTTTTCCCACAAGTCCAATAACTTTCTACACAACCCAGGCCATTTTCTGACTTCAAACCTCAATCTTCCCTCTTCCTGTCCATCACTATGTATGACTGTCTTTTTCCCTAAACGTCCAACTTCTTTTCTTTTCTTTTCTTTGTCCTCCTCTTCTACTTTCGGTCAGAGCTTACATGCAATATCTGATATGGACAGTAAACGAAACAGATTTGGATCTATTAAAAATAGGAGAGATACAGCACAGGCACCTTGGAGTGTTACAGGTATGGTACTGCAGGTATAGCAGGAGCTCCCATGACCTAGGGGTCCACCGAGAAGGAGGTAGGGAAGGCTATCAGAAAGGCTTTATTCCATATTGCTTTCATACAGAATACAGTGGCTGCACACAGTGACTTAAGGGACAGGGGGCAATGGTGACAAGTTCCTGCCTGGCGCAGCAGGCGCGTCTCCTCTGTGGCTGACCCACCTTCCCAGGTGCCCTTGCATAACAGGTATTGGGCTCTGCAAGTGGAACCGAACAATAACAAGGACGATGGTACATCCAGCTTGGAGGTGTTGCCGAGGTTAAGTTGGCCTACGCCCTGTGTCAAAACTGCCTCCATAAAGAAAAAAAGATGGGTCATTGTCATAGGAGACTCCCTTCTGAAGGGAAGAGAAGATCCAACATGCAGACCGGACCCACTTAGAGAAGTCTGCTGCCTCCCTGGGGCCTGGGTTAAAGATGTGAAGAGAAAGCTTCCTACCCTGGTACGGCCCTCAGATTACTACCCATTATTGATATTTCAGGTAGGCAGCAATGAAGTTGCAACAAGAAGTCCGAGGGCAATCAAGAGAGACTTCAGGGCACTGGGACGACTGGTTAAATGACCAGGAGCACAATTAGTGTTCTCCTCTATCCTTCCAGTTGCAGGGAATGATGAGGGAAGAAACAGGAAGAGCCAGCAGATCAATACCTGGCTCCGAGTCTGGTGTCACTGGCAGAATTTGGGTTTTTTTCATCATGGGTCAGTCTACACGACACCAGGCCTGCTGGTGACAGAGGAGGTACCCCTGTCTCAAAGGGGTACAAGGATCTTTGCACTGGAGTTAGCAGGGCTTGTTGAAAGAGCTTTAAACCAGATTTAAAGGGGGAAAGGGATAAAACCAGGCTTGCTAGAGATAAGCCTGGGGGTGGCAGGCCAATGTTTGAGGGATGGTGTGCTAGCAAGATGCTTTAGTCTGCCATCTCAGTGGAGGCAGGGGATGGAGAACCATGTGGCAGCAAAGACGCAAAAGTTACGGATGTGTTAGAAACCATGGAAGTGCCTGAGAATGGTCACGTAGGAATTAGGGTTTCTCCCCCCAAAAATGTAGCGGGATCCATAGCCCAACTGAAGTGCATCTACACCAATGCATGCAGCATGGGCAACAAACAGGAGGAGCTGTGCAGCAGGAAAACCATGATATAGTTTCCATCATGGAAACATGGTGGGATGACTCGCACAACTGGAGTGCTTCAATTGATGGCTATAAACTCTTCAGAAGGGTCAGGCAAGAAAGGAGAGGCGGTAGGGTAGCCTTGTATGTTAGGGTGTGTTTTGATTGTCTAGAGCTTAATGATGGTGATGATAGGTTTGAGTGTCTATGCATAAGAACTAGGGGAAAAGCCAACAAGGTAGATGTCATAGAGGGAGTCTATAGACCACCCAACCAGTATGAAGAGGCAGACAAAGTACTCTATAAGCAGCTGGGAGAAGTCTCATATCACTAGTCCTTGTTCTCGTGGGGAACTTCAACTTACCAGATGTCTGCTGGAAATACAATACAGCAGAGAGGAAACAGTCTAGGAGGTTCCTGGAGTGTGTGGAAGACGATAACTTCCTGACACAGCTGGTGAGGGAGCCAACTAGGGAAGGTGCCCCACTGGACCTCTTGTTTGCGAACAGAAGAAGGACCTGTGGGACAGTTGGAGGCCGTTTTGGGCATAGCGGTCATGAAATGATAGAGTTTTCAATTCTTGGAGAAGTAAGGAGGGAGGTCAGCAGAACTGCTACCTTGGACTTCCGGAGGGCAGACTTTGGCCTGTTCAGGAGCCTGGTTGACAGAGTCCCTTGGGAGGCAGTCCTAAAGGGCAAAGAAGTCCAGGAAGGCTGGACATTCTTCAAGAAGGAAATCTTAAAGGCACAGGAGCAGGCCGTCCCCATGTGCCGAAAGACCAGCTGGCAGGGGAGAAGACCAGCCTGGCTGAACAGAGAGCTTTGGCTGGAACTCAGGAAAAAAAGGAGAGCTTACTGCCTTTGGAAGAAGGGACAGGTGACTCAGGAGGGCTACAAGGATGTTGTGAGGTTATGCAGGGAGAAAATTAGAAGGGCCAAAACCCAACTAGAACTTAATCTGTCTACTGCTGTAAAAAATTAAAAATGTTTCTATAAATACAGTAGCCACAAAAGGAGGGTTGAGGAGAATCTCCATCCTTCATTGGATGCGGGGGGGAACATAGTGACAAAAGATGAGGAAAAGGCTGAGGTACTTAATGTCTTCTTTACCTCAGTCTTTAATAGTCACACCAGTTGTTCTCTGGGTACCCAGCCCCCTGAGCTGGAAGACAGGGAGCTGAATGAAGCCCCCATAATTCTCCAAGGGGAAATGGTTAGCAACCTGCTACACCACGTAGACACACACAAGTCTATGGGGCCAGATGGGATCCACCCAAGGGTACTGAGGAAGCTGGCGGAGGTGCTCACTAAGTCACTTTCCATCATCTATCAGCAGTCCTGGCTAACTGGGGAGGTCCCAGTTGACTGGAGGTTAGCAAATGTGACACCCATCTACAAGAAGGGCCAGAAGGAGGATCCGGAGAACTACAGGCCTGTCAGTCTGACCTCAGTGCCAGGGAAGGTTATGGAGCAGATCACCCTGAGCACCATCACGTGGTATGCACGGGACAACCAGAGGATCAGGCCCAGTCAGCATGGGTTTATGAAAGGCAGGTCCTGCTTGACCCACCTGATCTCCTTCTATGACAAGGTGGATTACCACTTAGTGGGTGAGGGAAAGGCTGTGCATGTTGTCTACCTGGATTTTAGTAAAGCTTTTGACACCGTTTCCCACAGCATTCTCCTGGAGAAACTGGCTGCTCATGGCTTGGACGGGCATACTCTTTGCTGGGTAAAAAACTGGCTGGATGGCCAGGCCCAAAGAGTTGTGGTGAATGGAGTTAAATCCAGTTGGCGGCTGGTCACAAGTGGTGTTACCCAGGGCTCAGCACTGGGGCCAGTCCTGTTTAATACCTTTATCAATGATCTGGACGAGGGGATTGAGTGCACCCTCAGTAAGTTTGCAGATGACACTAAGTTAGGCGCACGTATTGATCTGCTGGAAGGTAGGAAGGCCCTACAGAGGGATCTCGACAGGCTAGATCGATGGGCTGAGGCCAGCTGTATGAGGTTCAACAAGGCTCAGTGCCGGGTCCTACACTTGGGTCATAACGACCCCATACAAAGCTACAGGCTTGGGGAAGAGTGGCTGGAGAGCTGCCCGGCAGGAAAGGGTGTTGGTTGACAGCCACCTGAATATGAGCCAGCAGTGTGCCCAGGTGGCCAAGAAGGTCAATAGCAGCCTGGCTTGTGTCAGAAATAGTGTGGCCAGCAAGACTAAGGAAGTGATCGTCCATCTGTACTGGGCACTGGTGAGGCCACATCTCGAATACTGTGTTCAGTTTTGGGCCCCTTGCTACACAAAAGACATTGAGGTGCTGGAGTGTGTCCAAAGGAGGGCAACGAAGTTGGTGAAGGGTCTAGAGCACAAGTCTTATGAGGAGTGGCTGAGGGAGCTGGAGTTGTTTAGTCTGGAGAAAAGAAGGCTCAGGGGGGACCTTATTGCTCTCTACCTGAATGGAGGTTGTAGAGAGGTGGGGGTTGGTCTCTTCTCCCAAGTAACAAGTGATAGGACAAGAGGAAATGGCCTCAAGTTGCACCAGGGCAGGTTTAGATTGGATATTAGGAAAAATTTCTTCACTGAAAGGGTTGTCAGGCACTGGAACAGGCTGCCCAGGGAAGTGGGTGAGTCCCCATCCCTGGAGGTATTTAAAAGATATGCAGATGTCGTGCTTGAGGACATAGTTTAGTGGTGGACTTGGCAGTGATAGGTCAAGGGTTGGACTTGATCTTACAGGTCTTTTCCAACTTAAATGATTTGATTCTGTGAAATTAGGAAAGAGACAATGCAGTGCAATCGGTATAAATACCAATCTCTCACACAATGAATTCATGCATGGTTTAAACGCTCTGATTTCTTTTTTCTCCGAAGAAATATTTCATATCGTCATGCCAAACAGTAATATCAGGTTTTCAGCATGTAAAACTTTCAGTAAGTGAAATACTAACGAAACACTAGCCTCTGTTGATGAGACAAAATTCAGCTCTGGTCCAAAGCAAAATTAATTGTGGACATCTCAGCCAAAGGTCTTAGAGATGGGGGCCCATGCTATAAAAAACTACTGAAAAACCTTAAGTGCTGAAAAATCTCTTCATTCCAAACAAAAATCACACGGCGGATGGTGTAGGAAAAGCCTTACTGTACAGATACTTCTTATTGTTCCATCCCTGTAGACGATCAGAGACGGTGAAAATTTTTCCTCTGTCAACCTATCTTAATACTTCAATAGAAGCTAAAATAATTTAGAAACAATCTTCTGATGCTGTCTCAGAGTGTAACACCACATCAGGAATAACACACCACCACTTCTCATTGCAAGACAAGCAGTGCAGAATGTTAATATATAGTAAATAAATCCCTTCATCCAAAATTGTTTTCAGATCTTGTTCAACATTTATTTCTTCCTCTCTGTCCTTTCGTTTACCATTAGTAAACAGTATCGTTGCAAGTCTGACAAGAGCACACAAGAAGACAGTGTACCATTCATTTGACCCTATTATTTTTTTTTCCCCACCAAGTTAGTATTTATGGGAAATGACCAGCAGGTAAACCAAGATAAATTCTGTCTGTTTCCCCCTTCCCCCACCTTGCTTCATCCCTACACTCCTACTTCAGCGCTTAGCTTTTCACATTTAGAGACAAAAGACTACACTTATTTTCCATTTCACTGCTTGAGTAAATGTTTTATGGATATCAAACAGAAAAATAGGATGCCCATTTCTCTCTCCTCAAGAATATCTTGAGCTGCAACAACCTACAGAGCAAGAATCCAAAGGTGGCTCCCAAAATTCAGGTCTGTACCAGGTGGCTTTCTGCCAGCACCCTTCTGAAGCAGCATGGGTTGAATCACCTGCAATTTCTCTTGTCCTTCCCTCATTACCATCCTGATGACGAGCAAGTATCAGAGGAGGTCATGGCAAGTAAAGCTTTGAATTCAGCTATCAAATACATAATGCGATTACAACCCCCAAGTAACAAGTGTGGTACCTGCAGCTCTGTTTGGAAGAAGAACTTCTGTGGACACTGTGTGCAGTCATAGATCTTGTCCTCTTGTCCATGGGCTGAGAAAATATGCTGCTGCAACTTGTTTGCTTGGACAAACACTGGAATATTAGACAAACAACAAGCTTTTCATTATTTCATATTGCAAGTGCGGAGTATTTTATAAACAATTTCCCATTAACACTCAGCAATTCCAAGAGGTAAAATTAGGCTGGCGCACTCTGATTTCACATTACGCTGTTGCTATAATGGGTACCAACGAACACTATTTATCTACAAAGTGTGATCCTTCTTCTAAAATGAATAAATTGAAACAGATAAAAAAAGGGAAAAAAAAAGACCCTAACAGGACAACCAAGATTTCAAATTTAAAGAATTTAAAAATGCCATTTTCTCTTCAGAATTATTTCTTCATGCTTACTGCACTTTGATTGAACACACAGAAAACTATTTCCTAGCAACCAACAGGTTTGAAAAGCATAGATGCCAAAGTCTGTTTACTCTGTGTGCCTAAAGTTAAAGCTAACAAACAGCTCTGTATTTAAATGTGTTAATGCTAAAAATTATATCCCACAGCTACACTGGGGCAATGTCTATAAATGTGAAACAGAACTGCAGGTAAATTCTCTTTGGATACTTTAAGATCAACTCTGCCTACACACTGAATGCAAGGGTTTCAATAATATAAACATGTTCAATTTTAATGACTACAAAACAAGGCCCTAAGACTGTGTAACAGTTTACCTAGGAGACATACTATTAATAATTAAATTGTATATGCCAGAGGCAGTGTTTGGGTTGGCAGCACTGACTTCTGATGGATGCCTGGTGCACTGTGACCTAAAAAAGTTTGCATCTACAATATTAATCTGTATAGGCAGGGAAAGGATTTATTAAAGATGCTGGCATTTGACTTTGACTCCACTCCTAATCATTAAAATTATTCTAATTGTGAGGCAACAAAAACCATCAGAATATTGTTCTTCTGAGTCATACATTTTAATCACATTTCTCATTACCCTGAAAAAAAAAAAGATCAGATTCCATTTTCCATATAAAACTTATATTGGTGATTTTTACTTCTTGTTAATATTCTAGCAAGATATGCTGAAATAATTTAATGGCATATTGCTAATAAAACACCATTGTTTATGATTAATGCTTGGTGTCTATTTAGCCCATCAGCAAAAAAGAAAAAGTGTTTCACACGGATTGGAATCGACTTATCTCCATACTCTTTAACACATTTTACAAGGCTACTGGCTCAAACATTAAAGGATTAGTTTTATCAGGGATCTTGCTCACAAGGAGAACCGTCAGTGGGTATTCCTTACATATGCAAGTTTTTATATTGCGCCTACAACTCCCCCAAACTTGGAAATCGAAGACCCATGGCATTACACTAAAAAAAGATCACCTCATAATGTGTACACAAAGACAAGGGAAAAAAATTAGTAGAACCAGTAACAAAACTAAAAAGAAAAAAACAGCTAACTGAAAGAATTATTGAACACAGACGCCTAACAGGCAAACTGTTTACAGCAGTACTATCCATGCTCAGACATTACCATGACAAGCTGTGCAGTGAAGATGAACTATGTATTTTTCTAATTTTATAACCCACAGAGATGTGTGAAACCTGAACACAGTGAGGTAATAATCATCACCAGCCACTGTATCTGAGAGATGAAAAATTCAACTTTAATTTTTCTCTGTAGCGTGCACTTAGGTGTTATTGGGAGGGGAGCTGCCAAACAAAGAGAAGTAAAATGAAGGTATTAAAGGGTCTATTTGCCTATCAATGAAAATCCTTCACTCTCATTAATGGAGAACAGAAACCTTGAATGAATTCCAGAATTAGCATGCCATTGATGCGAGAATACCCAAAGTGTGTTTTGTCATGTTTGTGATTATCTTTGATTTTCATCTTGTAAAGCAAAATTGGGCATGTAAGCTACATATTAACGCTTATGTTTTAGGTTATCATTTTATGAAATGTTCTATTAAGGAGTCCTTAAAAAAACTCACAACAACTCTGTAGGCATCCTTTTAATGTGTTTTCATTTCCAACAACAGCATTTTTCTGTTCCTCATTATGGCCCAAACACTGCAGTGCTTAGCCCTACTGGGTCAAGTTATTTTCTCACTTGGGTTTTACTACTGAATAACACCACTGACTTGGGGAGGATTATTCCACACTTGGACTTGTGTCAGGGGAGAGCAGAACTTGACTTGTGGCAAGACAGCATGGTTTGCTTTCTAAAGCACATTACAAGGGTGTTTCTTCTCACCACAAGCCAACAAACACACGCAAGCGGGCTTTCTTACCGCATCAGAGGAGAATGTTGTTGCACAGGCTATGCCTAGCAGCCCTTGCCTGCGGGGCCAAGTTCTGCTCTGAGTTATATTGTTTTAGATGAAACATCTGTAGCTTTAAAGCACAAACTTATGGGCAGTTTTAACCTTGGCAAGTTTGGAACATGAAGGTAATGAACGTGATACCATGGAAGGTAACAGACTATCACTTCTGTAATTAGAAGAAACTCAGACTTCCAATAGAAGAGCTTGAAATGCAGCTCTTACAGATGGATGCCTGACCTTCCAAGAAGCTCAGCTTTCTAAATGATTTCTAATCAATATTACCAATGAGCACAAATGTAATGTTCCCTCCTAAAACTGACCTAAAGCCAGCACACGACACAGTTGTAAGTGGAGTTCTGCACATGCAAGCTAAGGGCATGACTGGGACAAGCAGTGATCACCTCCTACCTGTAAAGCACACCGGACATTTGAAGGTGCCCCCCATGCCTTCAAAGCTGTGCTCTATCAGGTGGCACTGAAGTTTGGCAGGAGAGTCGAACGTCTGATTGCAGAGTTTGCATTCATGGTTCAGTCCTTCATCTGCGGGAGAAATCAAAGGAAAAGTGAAATTCACCACAGCCCTTACCAAAGAGCCAGTCCAACACAATCTACGCACCGAAGAGACTTTTTGTTTTCCAAAGCTCAGGAAACTGGATGCCCCATAGCATGTATGGCTGCTAACGTGTTCTTTTACCTGGAAGGTTTCAGAATGTACAAAGCTGAACTGAGCATTAAAAGCATGGATTTTCCACGTACAATTACCACTGAACGTGCAGAGCATTAGACTTCAGTAGGAAATGATGAGTGGGACCTGAAACATCATCTCTTAGCAGAGTCACCCGATCACGACCGAGTACATTTGCAAAACGGCGCGTGAGGAATTTAAGGCAGATCACACATCATCCTGCCTATCACGGGTAAGAACTGCAAACGCACACATTTTTGGCACTCTGGCTGATGTGGTGTTTCTTGTAAAACCACCATGACAGGGGAGGGTAGTTTATACCCTCACATCACTCCTGCTCCACGTTTCCAGTCCCAGGGGCATACGCAAAACCTTTTGCAAGCCACAGGATTTCCCAGCTCCCTTTCTGACAATCCTAATTTTTTTTCCCCTTTATTTGCATTTCTCCTCTTAACAGCCCAGAAAAGTCCCCGTGCGTCTCCTGACGCAGCTTTCCCGACAAGGTCCTGCGGCTTTAAAACCCTTCCCGCTCCCCGCCGCTTGTTTCTCCGCTTCCTCCCATTGTCCTCCGAAGGCCGGCTGGTGCCTGGCACCAGGTTCCCTTCCTGAGGGTGCTGCAGGATTCATCCACGCCGCCATGAGGGCAGTCAACGGCTGTCCTACTTAGAAACAGTTGCTAGGTAAGAAGTGGCTTCCAGCCCTGCTGCAGAGGCCTCAATTCCCACAGCGCAGCTTAGAAAAGGTCCTTCTGTATGTCACCGGTGTGCTACACGAGTCACATTGATCTCGCAGGTAAATACTGTATCTGATTATTAAAAATCAAGCGGGAATAAAACGCTTGGCGACTGGCACAGCTCCCTACCGTTTCTCGGGTGAAAAGGAGTGATTTAGGAGAGCGCCCTGCCCACCCCGAACACCTCCTGCCAAACAGAGCGCTGCCTGCAGTGATTAGTGACCGTAATGATGGACGTTCGCTGTTGGCAGTTGCTGTAGATGGTGACAGCAGAGACAACGTTTTGTACTGCGCGCAGCAATCCTGCCCACCGATGTAAAGAAAACATGACACGGTGCTCGTGTAGTTGAGTGAGGCCACGCACCCTCTCAAAATGATTCTGAGTACCTTATCAGAATTGAAAAAATTTCAATGGTAGCCCTCAGCTTTCCCTTCTCGTTAGGCCAAAAGCTAAATTTAGCCTTCACATAAGTCACGGCATCTTCAGCAAAGGGTGGGAATTTGTGGGCTTTAGACAGCACAAGCTAAGCCGGGCGGTGGTGGCCATTCTGCAGGTGGGACTGCTGAAAACTACCGTTGTGGGGTATCCTACGAGGTGTCAAAGCTCTTCGTAATGAGAAGGTAAGGGGCAGATGAAAACCAACAAAGCCAAAAGATTTACACAAAATCAGGGATGGGTGGCGGGGTGTCTCCTTTGGAGTAAACAGGTAAAAACACACTGACTACAAAAATTTCAGCCCTGACAACAGTCCGTAACTGGGGAGCTCTCTCTCCACTGAACACCTAGCTCTCATAATTTTCATATATACGGCGACTCGATTGGCTTTAAAATGGACACATTGGCACATGGCCATTTTTTTAACTCTCCTGTCTTCCTGTCAGTCTTAGTGCAGCGGAGCGGTGCCACGGGTATAGCCAAACATGGCCGAGCGTCGCCCGCGCGCTCGCACAGCAAACTGCAGGCTCCCCTTCGTCCCCCACCCAACCCTTCATTACAGCAATGTTCAACGTTCCTGCCTCCCTCCACACACTGAAAAGCTATCAGAGGGTGTGAGATCATAGAATCGTTAAGGTTGGAAAAGACCTTTAAGATCATCGAGTCCAACCGTTGACCTATCACTGCCAAGTCCACCACTAAACCATGTCCTCGAGCACCAGGTCTACCCGTCTTTTAAATACCTCCAGGGATGGGGACTCAACCACTTCCCTGGGCAGCCTGTTCCAGTGCCTGATCACCCTTTCGGTGAAGAAGTTTTTCCTAATATCCAACCTAAACTTCCCCTGGCGCAGCTTGAGGCCATTTCCTCTCGTCCTACCACTTGTTACTTGGGAGGAGAGACCAACGTCCATCTCGCTACAACCTCCTTTCAGGTAGCTGTAGAGAGCGATAAGGCCTCCCCTCAGCTTCCTCTTCTCCAGACTAAACAACCCCAGCTCCCTCAGCCACTCCTCATAAGACTTGTGCTCTAGACCCTTCACCAGCTTCATTGCCCTTCTTTGGACACGCTCCAGCACCTTGATGTCAGGCCTGCTCTGGGAATCAGCTGAAAAAGGCCAGTGGTCCTGCCGATCCTGTGCCCACGGACTACCGCCACTGAGGCAGTGGAGCACAGGCTGCTGAGGTACGTGTTCCACCCCACCAGTCACACTGGCAGTCAGGCGCTGCTGGCTGAACATATTCTGTGCAATAGACTCCCAGGGGCAGATTAGGGGTAGGTTACACTTTCTTATCAGGAAGGTGACATGTTTTGTAACTCTTCATAGATAAATTAGCAAACATTTATCAAATATGTGCTAACTATTTCCTTAGCAGGGAAAATTTTAGTGGATTCTCAAGAGTTGCCTGGGATTTGGGGTTTTCCACCATCACTGACAAACCCTTCCAGTGTGTTCTGCTTTTGCTGCTGCTGAGAGAAGACAAGTATGGCCCACGCAAGCACTGTCAAGGGGAGCATGAGGGAAAAGAACTTGGCACGCACCAGCCTGCACATCTCAGAGAGACGGCTGCATCCTGCAGGGCAGGCTGTACGTAGCGCTCTCCCAACAGGCAGCAACCCACAGCTGTGGGAAAGCTGCAGAACAGTGTACTGAAAAGAGGAGGAAGGCTCAACAAACCATATATAAATGCCTCTTCTTCCCTGAACTTGCAAATCAACTACGAGGAATGTACGGACTGCCACACGTGATCAGATCATTTCTCCTACGTCCAGATCCTCGCCGTGGTCATTACCAAACAGACAGTTCTGAAGATGGTGCAAGTCCCCACAAAGGGTAATTACAGGCTAGAAAGCCTGTAGGGTGAAGTTTCTTCATCAGACTGTTTGTGCTGATACGCACAGTCAAAGCAATTAGGACAAAGGGAGCTCCATCTCAGGATCTTCCACATGTCAAGGTGAAGATAATCGATGCCAATTCTCAAATCACAGAGTTACTGTTGGCAAAGTGTAAATGAACCACGCTAATCATTCTTGAGCATGGGAACACTGAACGGGGAGTTCTTCAAACATTCCAAAGGAGAAAGACTTCCTAAAAAGAAATATTTTTATATGGAGCTACAGAAGACAGAGAAGGCTTTTTTCTCTTTCCATTACCTTAGCTAATGAGGAAAAAGTAGGAAGAAAGGCATGCACTCCTGATGCTGAAGCAAAACTAATTTCAGTTACACAGTATTTGTACTGGTTCAAGAAGAACTGAACCCCATTAAATGTGGCCCTATTGTATTTCCCATATCACTCAGATCCGAGGCGATCTCCTGGTCACAAACATCAAAACCACTTTGATTACTGTATGTTGCAAATCCGATTTTCCTAAAGGCTTATAAACAGGGTTTGAAAAATCCCCTCACCCACTCGCCTGGGGCAGATAGGAAACTTCCCCAGGCAAGAGACATCAATTTGTGCAGAATCTAAGCTTTCTCTTAAAAATAAAGTGCTTTTAGTCTCCTAGTTCTAAAGACCGCATTTAAAATATGACTACATTTGTATAACTAATAGAATAATTTTTTTCCTAAGTCCCACTGTTCAGGGAGTTACCAATCCCCCCTCACACTCTTTTTCACCCATTTTGTGCACATCACCTGCTCTGTGTTACATCCTCGGAACAAAGGGCAAGGTTCCAGTCCTTGAATTCAAGAACGTGAGACCAGCATGATTTAAATTTAAGGGAGACAGATAAGGTTACAGTATTGGCAGGAGAGCCAGGAGTGCTGGGTTCCGTTCCAGACTCCGACACTGACTTACTCTTATCACCTTGGGCATGACCGTATGGCCTGTGTTTCTCAGACTACCCACCTCTAAAGAAAAGGTGTTAATTTTTAATTTCTACTTTAATAGGCTGACCTAATTAGTATCCCTTAAGACTTTTAATACAACTGGGACAGTGGAGCTGGAGAAAAGTCCAGGACTAGCTACCATACACGAAAGACCCAGAACCACTGCCATCTGCCTTTGAAAACGTTTAATATAACATGTGCGGGCACACAACTGCCTGCTTGTGTGGGTCACACAGCACTGCAGAAGGATGAGGGAACAAGGCTTTGTCCCTGCTCTGCTCTCTATAGAGAATTTAGAAGTGTGGCCAGCATTTTATCTCCCACCTCCATGAAAGAGCCAGGGTGTGGCAGCTGTTGCAAAGGTGCAAAAGGCTCTGTTTACAGGCTGGCCCTTGTCTAGCTCTTCGTGTTTAGAAAACAGTTTGATAGGGTGCTACGGAAGTGCAAAGTATGATATCATTAATAAATAAAGGACCGGTAAAATGTCACATTTTCAGTTTCCATTTGGGATAAATCTGAAATGGAATGGAGTGTCAGATACAGTCCAAGAGGCTCTCCTTCCCTGCAGAACAGAGCTACTGCTCTTTGCTCTTACTCAGGGAAAAAAAGAAAAAAAAAAAGAAAAAAAAAAGTGCTGAACAGCTTTAAAAAATTCAATCAAAATAATCTGCTCTTTGGAAAGGTGGCGGCTGACAGTAATTGGAAAATACTGTCTGACTCATTTATTAAAGTGAGATTCAGAGTCAATTGATTTAATAACCATTAGAATATTCTATTAAGGATATAATAGGTTGGCACAGCCCTATTTTTTATTAAGAGTTATAGGTAAGAAATAAGCAATGCTATGGAATTTTAGACAACTGCTGTATGGATTAGACTAAAAATATGGCTTGCAAAATAGGTATAAAAGCAGCAACTATCAGGAGGAGGAATAGGAAAGTACATTACAGTGCAAATGAGTTAGCTGAACGATGAAAAAGAAATGAACCTTTAATATAAAGCCTGCACTTTTCCAAATCTAACAGAAAACCATGCACTGCATTCCCTGATGTGGTACATCGTAAAACAAGTCAGCACGTCCTTCACATTATGGATCCAACAACTCCGTAAGGAAGGCAAGAACAAAGTACCCACTGTACAGCACAGAACTGCTACTTACTGTTGCCCTTACATGGTTAGGATGTAAGTTTGGACATGGTTAAGACCTCGCAACATGGACGAGGATGGTTTACCCACTCCTGGTAGACAAATGAGTTTGATGCATGCAGAATTTCTGCATAAGTAAATTACTTTCCATTCGTAATCTTTATTCAGAGAGTGGGAAAATGTAAACATGAATCAATTCTAAATAAATGCATTTAATATTCATATAAATGTTTAATATTTACACAAATATTAAATGTTTCAGTGGGGGTAGGTAGATTTTAATTGAGGTGCAGCCCATTACCTCAGCAACTAACTTGATAACGAGCTATAAAAGCAAACAAAATCAGTCTTCGTGCTGAGCATATACTCACATTTGGGGATCCTCTGTCTTTGCACCGGCTACCCACGCTGCAGAGTTACCGAGTTACTTGTACGGCAGGCGAGATCCCCAAACCCGCACCCCTACTTAAGGCACTGCTTTAGATGACCTGGCCCAATTTGTGGTACCAACTCAACGCACAACTTCATCATTTCATGGAAAGCCCTGACATTTCAATATACACTTTAAACAAGTGAAACCCTTTAAGCAGCCTCTAGACTGCGTGTCCCATGTTTATGCTTCTTGCTCTTCAATAAAAACAAAACTAGAGCAGCTACAAGCAAATGTTCACTGGCTGACTTACATGCAGCTGTTAAGGCTGTATCCACTGGGGGCCCTCTTATATTGTCTGATCAACACTACAGCCATTACCGAGTACCAATTTGTAACAGTTTATAAGTAACTCTTTCTCTTATTCACCCTTGAGATTGTCCAGAAGGGTCCTTCTGCCTTTTACTCAGAATAAATCTATAGGCAAAGGTCCAAAGATGACGATGTCCTCCTGGTAAATCATCACAAGGCTGGGTCCATGCTTAAAAGCATCTGCTAAGAAGTAGTGTAAACTGCCCTCCACATACAACACAGGAAAGAAATGGCCTGCAGTCCCTGTATTTTTTTCAGGTCTACAGCATGCACAGCTCCCACATTCAATGTGTTTTCTTTATAATTTTTTTTTACCAAGCAAACCATGCCCCTAAACCAATTTCTCGTTCTTCCATTGCTTCCACTCTTCCCCGAGTTAATTTTGCAGCGCACATTTATAAGCCAGAGATCTGAGGAATAAGGAAGGAATGCCATGGATGACAGCTAACCCCTCAGCTACAACATCTCACACTGAAAACCAGGGAAGGACAAAATACACCACACAACACTATAATCTGCAGAGCATACAGCCATCAGTGCCTCCTAGTTTATAGTGCTGTGTTTGTCTGCATCCTTTTAATTCTACTGGCCACACAACCACACACTCATCAGCCTCTTCGTGCTGCTAGAGACAATCTCATTCCGGCTCGAAATTCGGTCTTAGGGCCCACTATGGCAAGTAAGTGCATGACAAGTCTCCTCACCGGCTAGGGAATACACAAAGACCTCTTCCAAGCCTGGAAGGTAAAATGAAACAGTGCCTGAGGTCCCCAGCACCATGTTCATAATTTCTCCCTGATTGTAGGAGTGCTTCTGTCATTTTCAATTTCTCAAACATTATCACCCCCCCCCCCATGAAAACCACTATCGACCATGGTGTTAATTTTGGAAGCTGACATGAAAAGCATGGGAATATAGTGATAAAGGAGGAGACATAGTAAAGAAAAAACATACAGCTGTAATTTGCAGCAGGAAAAAAAATACAGCTGGAATTTACAGCTCTGAGTAGAACCTGCCATGGAAAAACGGTGTTTTTTAAAGTCCTAACTAACAGTTCAGGCCTGATGGGACAGGACGGAGATTGGACAGAAAGTACACCTGTGTTTCTCCTGCAGTGTCCAGGGCAGATCACCACCTGCATGGAATCGGCAGGGTGGGGGAATGAAATACTTTCCTCACCCTCTTTGCACTGTTATCCTGCATTTCCCTGTTGTGCCACACACTACTGCCTGCATAGGCAGGCCTGCACGGAGGTCTGTGTTTACTCTTAATACCACTTTTAACCAACATCATGACGTTAGCTAGAGACTGGGAAATTAGACGCATCAGGCTGCAACCTGAGCAACGTCTCTCCTCTTGCCTTTTTTTCAGTTCAGAATGATTTTTGGCAGGGCTCTGCCCATGCCTGAGGAAGGAGGTGGGCAAGATGTAAAGAACAAACCTAAACTCTCGAGTCACCAACAACTGTAGCCTCCCAAGGAGAACGCTGAGACCAGGCTATGACTCCGTCTTGAAGGACACTGGCCAACGTTAGGAGGAGGAGGATGGGATATGCACCGTGCTGTTGAGGCCAGGCCACTCTGGCTCCTAGCAGCACCAGGTAGGAAGCCTTATTTTACACGCAGGGAATAAATCCTACAGCCCTCTGCAGCATATTGCTAGAGCTACAGCAAAGGGTGCTGATTGATGGAGTGACAAAGAGCTGGGATCCACCTCCTCAATTAAAGCAAAAGTTCATCTCTCCAGGGCCAGATTTTGAAATTAGATCTGCTTAAGGGAAAGCCAGTCTACTGCATCTTTCATTCCACTGTATTTTTGTCTGAAGCAAGGGATGCATTTCACTTCACCAACTGTTCACTTTTTTGCTTGGTTGCACTCACTTTGGCTGCTTGTAAGTGAACTCTTCTTACCACATGTGCCTTGTATGTTCTATTAAAGCCATGAATTGTCTGGCTTCGGTGAGGCTGGGTGAAAATAAAAGAAGGGCAACTGGCAGGGCCTATTTCTTAATAACTGTCATGTTTTCAGCTCAAGTAAGAATGATTTAAATGCAGCAAATGCCCTCTCCATCAAAGAACAGCATTTTCTGGGCAACTGGCTACCAGGAGAGAGTTCAGGAATCCAGCAACAGGGCTATTCACCAACTGATGGGACATGCATAATTTGCTACTCCTTGTCTGTAACTGCACCAGGAAAAGGTATTAAAATTTGTCAAAAAAAAGTCTGTGTTGCATCACACAGATGTACACATTACAAGGTTACACTTCATCACTGCAATAAAATCCCATGTGATAGAGCTTATTTGGGAAACAGTTTTACCATGGGATATAAAAAGAAATTTAAACCGGTAGGAATAAGCTGAGTGGTATGAGTTATTTGTGGACAGATGATCCAGCTCAACGTTTACCTTTTCAAAAAGCACTTAGTGCTCACTGATTAAAAACTTGGAGACTGATCCTTCAAACGCTGGCATAACTAACTCAGGGGAGCAGGCTTCCTGCCTTACTAGACCCTTGTCTAGACTTTTTGTGGGACTAAATTCTGCCAAAGTGTGCAAGGTCAAACCCTCCATCCTTACACTGCACAGTGAGATACAGATTATTATCTGTATATTGCAGATAAAAGAAACCAAACCCTAGAGCTGCTAAATGTCTGTTTTCCCACCCCAAACAGAGCATGAAAACTCTCTTACTAAATTCAAGTGGGTGAAGAATCAGGCCCTGCTTAATCTGCCCATTTTTACGAACACAGTGTCAGCATTAAGGTCAGAATTAAGTTTTTCTTTGTTCTCTTCTGTGAGCTACGAGCCTATTTCTTTCCAAGAATAAAGTTTTTTGGAGTAAACCTTCTCTAGTAAACTAAAATTACAATTTGAATGGCTCAGAGATTGCCTGAGCAAAGTAGTTACTAACAATTTAATCAAACTGTAGGGGCAAAAAACCTAATAAAAATGTCATATTTATATTCAGAAGAATTAAGAACAGTAAAATATAAGTAAAAACTTCTGGCTTTTTTAGCCTTGCTAATTTAATTTCAACATTTTTGTTCACTGTTTCTTTTTCTTGTTCTTGCTCTCTGGTTGGAGAACCAGCTTTCTCTGTTATTTGATATTAAATACCTACCAGTATTGCCCACCCATCTGGGACTTCTGGAACTGGTAGAAGTACAGGTATATCTACTTTTAAGTATACTGTTTAAGTAACACAAATTGTTAAACTAGGAGAGGATATTTCACGTTGCATAAACTAAATGCAACCTGTTCTAAATTTAGGGCTACGGGGAAAACATCTTCTTGCATCGAGACAATCAAAGTGTCAATATTAATTCCACATGACAATGGACCAGCAGTAGAAACTATGTTTTGTACGCAGCTCTCATCAGGTATTTCTTTTGTTCTGAGTATACAGAAAGGGTCAGAGTTGCCTTCCTTCTTTTGGCATGAAGCCATTAGATATCTGGAAGACAGTCTCTAAATGCTGAAATGCTGTTTATCCAACCTACAAAGAATTGCTTGCTTAAAAGAAGGGGAAGAAAAATGGAAAATGGAAAAAAAGAGTAGAATAGGACGGATAGGACAGGACAGGACAGGGCAGGGCTTTCCTGTATTACTGGATGTTTGAATTGATAGCGTGAAGAAATAACAGTGCTCCTCATATTTTCTAATACATCAGATACTATTGACGATTTTTTCCAAATCTGAATGTCATTACATGAGTCAAAGATTATTTGGCATCTTCTTACATAGGTGAGGGACACTTTGAAATGAGCAGCAATTGCTGGGATGTTGATCCAGCTCTTAAACTCATTTAGGGGTGTATCAGCTTCCTGCTTTCTTTTGTCTTAACCTCCATCTCCTCCCCCCAGCCCTCAGAAAAACCAGGGACGAAGAAGTGGTTCAGGCCATTAAGGCCCTCAGGTCTATGCTGATAATTGGGCATTTAATTAGATTCTTTTCACCCAAGCAAACTGCTTTGCCAGTTAGGGGAGATCTTATTGTATAGCAATGTATTAAAATGATAAAGCTCCATTTAATATAAAGTATTATTTATATTCCTTGTCTGCCTTAGTTTGCTGTTTTATTTAGGAAAGCATGAGAAAGCTCAATTTTAATTTGCACTAACCTTTCCCTATCTCTCTCTTTGATCCTGCTATAAAGCAAGCAAGCAGCTTTGGGCTCACATATCAAAAAAGGACCAGACTTCACTCTAAACCTACTCCACTCTCCTTCCCACTTTCTCTGCTGGTACTAAGACTTCACACTGAGCTGAACAAACAGCTGTTGGGATTTCTATATTAAAAGTTCTTTGTCTGTGGATAAGAGAATAATGATGGCCAATTAGTTATTTTTCCTCTATTTGTTACATGTTTGTGGGTTGGCTTTTTTTTTTTTTTGAATTCTAAATGCTACTTTTACAGATATATTCCAACTCTTCATCAAACGTTAATTCCTCACTGAAGCAAAGACATCATTTCCCATTATGCTAGCAGTTGAGGAGTGGTGCCTAAGAACACCCTCCCTCTCCAGTGAACTTTCAGGTAGCAGAATGGCAGTTATGAACATGAAATAATAAGGGGAAAAGGGGAAAAACAGCAGAGTAGAAGAAACACAGAAGAGTTGGCTGAAAAGAGATGTACCACTGTCAGGCAAAGGTTGGCTGGGGAAGGAGAACGGATGTAGTAGCAACAGTAAAGAAAAAAGCGGGTAGACTGAAAAGGCTGATGGAGGAGAAGAGGTGGTGAGCAGAAGCAGGACAAGGGCGTGAAACCTCGCTGGAGGCGAAGAGGCACAAGTCTCGATTTAGCCCTCGTTCAAATTTCACTGAAGAAATGCAGAGAAGCATTCATTTCCAGACAAAGCTTGGGTAATTTAGTGCAGATCCAATGGCAAAAATGATAGATGTATTTTTACAGCCAAATGTCTCAAGCCAGCAATGTTACCACTATATAATTAATAACAATAAGCAATTAAAAAGAACAGCAGGTTACAATTATAAGGCATCAAACTATATTACCAAAGGAAAAAATACAGCACTATGATGAGAAAAATAAATGTATAGGCTGTCAGGTCAGTGTATATCCTCTCTAGATAAAACTTATAGAGCTGGAGAAAAATGTGGCGTGACATTAAATGACTATGAGGTGATTAACATCGCTGAAAAACCAAGAAACACTTGTAAGACTCTGAGGAAATCTGAAATGAGATATGAAAAACATGCCTGTAACAGCGAGAGAGGGGTGGCTGACCACTGTAAGGCACTAGCCTTTTACAAAGACATACTCTAATAAATAACTTACAAGACTGCATTTGTTGGCTGTATTCTCCAAAAGGCCCACTGAGTTTTCATTGTGTGTGTGTGTCAGTTAATTTAAATAAGAAGAGGTAGGGGAAAAAAAAGAGGAACCCAAGGAAAAAGGGAGGAGGATTCAAACCACACTTGGCAGGAGCGGGGAGGAGGGGGCAAGAGGCGCGGGATTTCCCTGGGGTTTCTTCCACCCCCTTCTTTCCCCGGGGGCTTGGGCAAGTGCCAAATTCCCCCTCTCCCTCACCTTCACACCCCCCCCCCCCCCAGCCGACTCCCTGAAATGCAGCACTCAACACCTTCCCTTTCCAGCAGCCGCCTCAGCTGCCGGCAGCCCCCCTCACGCCAGGGAGCCGGCGGCGGGCGCGGCCCCCACCGGGCTGCCCCACCGCCGCTCCCGGGCGCCGGGCCCCGGGCCCCGGCCCCGGAGGTGGCCCCGCGGGAGGCGAGGCTGGGCCCGGCAGGCCGCGGGCTGCACGGCCGGCCTGCCCGCTCCCCGGCCGGCAGCCGCAAGGCGCTCCCTCCCCTGCCGCCGTGGGAAGTCCCTCCTCGGTGGGCACAGAGGGCAGGCGGGGCGGTGGCGGAGCTCCACACGGCTGGGCTGGGATCCAGTCGTCTTTTATACGGCCAGGAGGTATGCACAGGGCAGAGGAGGCCGTCGGCCCCCGCATGGCAGTCGCATCTCTAGTGAAGCCCCTTCTGAGATGGCGAGAGTCTGGAGCCAAGACCTAATCCCCACTCGGGTATGCCCATCAGCCCTTTCAGACGCTTCCCCCGCCTGCCAGTCTGCCGGGCTCCTTCTGCACCGTCCCCAGCTGAGCGGGTCCAGCCCCACGGTGCTCAGGGTACACCCACAAGGTGTCCAGCAGTCACTGAAACCAAATTTATTAATGCCAAGTGCTGCAAGATCGGGAGAACGGGTTAAAAATCATGAGATTTAACCGCGCGTATGCCTGGAATTCTGCACTGGGCCTTCAAGTTTGGGCCGTTTCCCTTCAGAGGGCTTTTCTGCAACAAGGAAAGCGAGTATTTCTTTTTTTTTTTATAATGAAGACTGATGCAGTACTGTCATTTCAGGGGCTCAGGTTGAAAAAGAAGCACTGAACATTGTGAGACTTGTGATCAAATTGTGAAACTGTGAACCTAATTTACCCAAATGAAATGGGGGACACAAAATTAATTCAGATAAATGAGGATTTTGAATAAGCAAGGGACTATTTAGTGCTTTTAATACACATCCTGGGATACAACCTCATTACAGATCAGGAGTGTTGTGCTGTGAGTTTGTGTCAGAGTGGAAGTGTCACTGACACAACAAATAAAACCAAAAATATCCTACTCCCTGATCGCTTATTTTGTGTTTCCATACGCACGCTACACGAGCCTGAAGAATAATTAACACTGCTGAGAAGAAGCAGCAACAGTGGATGAGTCTCACTACAGCAGACCTCTCATCATAGCAGAAATACAGATGTACTAGTTATCGTAACTGTGTTATGTTAAGTAGACCTTTGCCCCACATTATTATAAGTTAGAGGAGGGAAAGGGGAAAAGGAAGATGATATCAGCATTCTTCATATTTTATTTATCCACACATACTGTTGACATAGTTGAAGAATAAGCAGAAGAATGGAAGGAGACACACAAAGTACTTGTGGACCCAGGTTTTTTCACATTTAGTTAGGGAAAAGACGACTGCCAGGAGGACAGCCATCCCTTTTACAGAGCAATCCCAGGCATTACTGCCCACAAAAAAAAAAGAAGGTAAAATATTTCTACAGCTATCATGTGGAATTATAAAGATGCTGTGGGCATCTTTACTGTGGGCAAATTTTTAATTTCTTAACTTTATGACAATTTGTCCAAGACCTGAGCAGTTCATTTAAGCTACCATTTAAATATCATATACTCTGATTCTGTAACGAAGGCCAGCTCCACAAGATTTTGTTTCCATCATCAACCTCTTGATGATACTAAGAAATAAAAGTATTTCATAACAGAATTTCATAACAGAAGATGTGCATTTAACTCGCCTGGTCTTTTCTTTTTGAAAGCCGGAGGGCCATCGTTTGGAAGCCCTGACTGTTTAGAAGACAGTGTCTTCATCACAAACCTTGCAGGCAGCAAGTTTCTGTACTTACTCGGCACATTAACGCTTACTTGTCAGTCTTTCTCCAAAGTAAGTGGTGAAAACAAGCATCCAAGACGCAAAGATATAAAGCAGATAGAAGATATCCCCCAGCCCCTTGAATTGCCTCCTTCACCTCACTCAAGAAGCAACTTTTAATTTATTAAACCTGGAGGTGAGCGGAGGGATTTAACACTAGGCAGGATCTGAACAGCAGAAAATAAGGTCAAGGAGGAGTATTACCCCTGTAGGCATATTTGGAAAAACAGGGGCATTTTAGAAGTCAAAAAAAGGAAAAAAAGGGATGGTGAGGAGAGCAAGAGGGCCAACTCACTTGCTATGCTGTGTAGCACTCTGACCACCAAGAACCCACTGTTAGATTTGGTAATGCATAGATTGCTAAAAGTGAAGCATGCAGATTTTTGATCCCATGACACTTTCACAAATAAGCAACGTATTTTCTTGATGTTCATTTCTGTTTGATTGCTGGACTTGATATATGATATGGCAGAAGAAGAAAAATTGCTGTGTTAAATCCTTGAAAATTATACAGCAGAAAAAGTGGGCAGCCTCTGTAGTTCAACTGGGTACCAGAAGCCAAAGATCAGGACTGAAAATAATAGCTGATGAAGAATACCTGCAGAGCAGCAAGCAAACAGAGGTAGGGCAACCGAACTGAGAGCCATACTTGCAAACCATCTACCAACTCCCTTCTCTTTCCAACATTTCATATATGTGACTGACACAGCCTTCCTCTCCCCCGAAAGATACAATAACAACAAACTGGCTACGAAGAGAAAAAAAAAAACAAACTTGAAAGTGAGCTATAGCAAATAGAAAGTTGGCTGACATACCAAAACACTAGCATTTCTTGGAAAACAAACCACTCTGAAGGTCTCAGTAAAAAGTGGCAATGGCAGGAAAATTCCAAATTGAAATTGTTGCTTTGCCCTTAGTTCACTGTGTTGGTAAGATATTACGTCATGTACACTACGTTATCTTTGAATCACACATTCTGTGCCCTCTGTGCCCATATCAAAACTCTGTCACATCACGGCAAGTCAAAAATACCTGCCAAATAACAGGTATCTTCCACCTTTAATTCCATGAAAAGCCCATGTGAAAGAAGTGCTTGCTGCATTGCCAAGGTTTGCAGTGATGTCTCTTCCCAGCAGTACAAAACAAATCAATGTCGGAAGGGAAGAGTTTGCCTACAGTCCTGCATGTGTGTTTGCATTTGTGTTAGAGAAACAGGAGAAAGCTAGAAAACACTGCAAATATAATGGTTTCAGGCATGAGGGAAATATACTATGATGCAACTCTTAGAGGGTTCATGCAATAAGTAACAAATGTCACTTCTTAGGGTGACCTGATCATTTTACCTCTTATAATAAAAAGAGGGCGCATGGGGGTCAACTGATTTCAGCCGAGCGAACACCAATGGAGGATGCAGTCTTTCATGTTGGATAACTTAGGCTGTGTGTTTTGTAATGTATTTTTTTAAGATGCAACATGTATGATACATTCAAAGGCAGCTCAATTTCTCAACCCCAGTGACTGCCAGTGGAAGCTGGGTTCCCATCTGCATTTACACACCTTTAAAAACAAATTTGCCTCTCTGCTGTGGAACTGCAGAAGAAACTCCCTTTCTGTCCCCTCCGCCCCATGCCCATGCATGCCGTTCCAAGCCCCCTCACTGCTTTCACTCAAATATAAATAAAAAGGAAGATCTGCTTCACTACATTTGCTTGCATTAATTGATGTTAAAAAAGTCTGTTAAAAATAAAGCCCAGCAGTGACATTTTTCTTTGCTAAAGCACGATAGCAGCACATTACAAACATTACAAAAAGGTCCCCTGGTAGGTTTGTGAAGTTCCACTCTGGCAGTAAAATGCATCTACTGTATGTTCCCTGATTTATTTATTTATTTATTTATTTATTAACGCAGGATGTGTCACAAATGCAGACAAAACTCCCTGGCTCAGCAGCTGGGTTGCAATACTGAATGGGAGAACTGGATGGGCACCGTGTATTTTTAGCATTCATTTTAACCCCGGTCAAATAAGAGATCCTGTTTACTGGTGGCGATGACGCTCGCAGCTATGCAGTCCCAGCTTGACATTTTCCCTACGGCTGCACCTCTCTTGCTTTTGCGCGAGTTGGGTGGTTCTGAAGGACGCGACACTTTGTGCCCAGAGGTCCTTTTGACATTTGAGAACAATACATTCATCAGACGCTGGTCTCCTGAGGTACACCCAGAGCAGCAGAAAAACTAAGGAACCACAGAACCCAGCTAGCTTGCACACCCATTTTCCAAGAAATCTCTCTCTATGCCAGCTGACATAGGGGTTTCTGGGAAAATGGTTTCAAGCCAAGTAAAAGACTGCGTTGCCTTCAGGGAAGGTGAGTACAGATGCTAAATTAGGCCTGGCAGGGTTGCAAAAGTGGGGAGAAATAGAAACAAAGGGGTCAATTGTTTTCATGTCCCTGGTGTTGCCTACCAGGATAAATATAGCCTCTCCTCTCTTGCCTCTGTCCGTACTCAGGGTTTTGTAAAATGCCCGAGGATTGGGTCTCAAATCCTGCTGCTTGCATAAGGTTTGCCAAATCCTCAGTGCCCAGTCACTTGAATCTTCTTAAAAAGATTTGTGTTTTTCTAGACCACCTGAAGATGTCTGAGAGCAAAAGAGATGCGGGCAGGTAAGTGGTTCTGTGGCTGTAACCTGTTAGAGTTTGAAGGAATGAGAAGAACAGCAGGATATACTGTCACCTGGCCTTGTTACCCATTCCCTGCAGCTCACGCTATATTCCAGGCGGGTGGCCCCAGCCCAGAGAAACTCTCCGTGTGAGGACAAGCAGCCAGAAAAGAATGGGACCGGGAACACTGAATAAGGCACACATATTTGTGTTCTTTTTTCTGAAACAAATAATCACTCCAGGCAAGCATGGCAGAACTTAGATTTTGAAGAGGACACAAAGCTGGACGAGGTAGAGCTGTGCAGGGGTCCTGACAGCATTTCTTCAAAGCACAAGAGCCTTGTGACAAAAGATAATGGGACATTGCCTGTGACCCAAGAAAGAGGCGTTCAAAGCCACGAGTACTAGAAGAGCACAGAGGTATGGGTACAGGATCTCAAGGGAGCTTAGGCAGGCTTGGATAGAAATCTTTGAAAATGATCACAAGATGCTTATACTTAATAAAGTTGTAAGAGTAGCACAAGTAACTGTAAGTAAATCACATAAATCAGTATCCAAAACCAGCTTGGTGGCTGCATTTGTCTACTCTGAGGAAGAGCAACATGGTTAAAGTGAAACATAACTTGGCTTCTAATAAGAGAACTGGCTGTAGAGGTGGAAAGAAATGGAGAGATCTTTGAGATGATGAGAAGGAAAAAGCAGTGGGGTTTGGAGACGGGAATGGGTGGATTAACGGAGCAAAAAGGAGCCAAAAATAACAGTGGAGGAATATTGAGAGAACATTACTGACAGGTGTCTGCTAGCTATATATCTCTTCTAATGCCAGTGTTATATTAGACTCTATCTAAACACAGATATTATTTCTGTCTTTGAAGCTCCTAATCAAAAGAGAAGAAATACTTTCTGCTCTTTTGCAGGGCTTAACAATCAAGCAATGAATGAACTGCACTGGAGAAAGAGAAGGTGGAAGAGCAGCAATATGGACATATGTGTATCAATAAAAGATACATGCATATGCATTTCAAATTGCATATCAAAATGATGCTTGAACTACTACTTAAGCAGGATTACTCCTTAAATCTTTGATTACTCCTTAAACCTTTAATTACTCCTTAAACCATAGTCAGAGCAGGTCTTTAATATCAACCTGAATGAGGAAGAGCAGGCATTTTTCCCCGATTCAAGCCTAATGGGGCTGCATGGGAGAAGAGGAGATGCTTTCATGAGAAGCTGCCAAATACCTTCTTCGAAGGAGGCTGCAGTCAGCTTGATTGCTATCTTTTACCAGCAAAATAACTGCAGCTGCAACCACCTACAATTAGGTGCTTAGTAATGTGTTAACAGGTAGCTATGCAAGCAAAAATGAAAATCCAGTCAAGCCAAGCTGAACTTTGATCCTGAGCCTATCTTTTACAAAGCAGCACCAAGGGACTATGTTTTTTTCTTAGCAGCTTTCACACTGATACTATCACAACAATTAGTGCTTTTGAGACAGGCTGGTGGGATTGACAGCTGGCTGATGACACAGCACAGCTTGGAGACTGCCATTAGATCATCACTATTGACAGGTTATCCACTTGCTCCTCACTAGTGAAAAGTTATTCTGTCCTTTGGCAATTGCAACTTATTCTTGAAATAGGCCTCAAAACAAGCATATTCCACAATTTTATGTTATTCACACGTAAACTGAGAACACAACTGTGTTTCATAAAGGGCAATGCCCATGCTTTAATACCATCGTTACAGACACCCTGTAAATGTTTTAAGGCAGATTTTCTTGCAAACATATGGAAAAATTGCTGGACTAGGATTTTCATTAATCCTTTTAACTGCTGTGTAAACTGTGGAAAAGTGAGTCTGTGCACACATATGCACACGTCTATTTGTTTCCATGTCAAATTTACAAATCTAAACGAAGGAACAGGGAACTACTGTAAAGATCAGCAAGTGAGATGGCTCTGCATAGGAAAGAAATTGTAATACAGTGAGAGCATCCCAGCCAAGCAGAAGGAGAAGATGAACACAAGTTACCCAAAGATTAAAAACAAGCAAACAATTCTCCATGAACTGGAAAGCAAGAAAGACTTGCTTTCTCCAGATTCGTGTTTCCCAGCTGATTGACTCTGTGTCCAAGAACGTACATGCGGAGGGTCTCTCCCAGGTCCTATTTTTCTGGTCTCTACTACAGAATCTGTAATGTTTAGAAAGGGCTGAATCTCAGCATATAGTTTTTCCCTCTCTGGGAACACTATACAGATTGCTGTCCTCCACTCAACTGCACTCTCTCACAAAATGCGTAGAAGCACAGCTCTCTCTTGAGCCCTCTCTCCTTCTGTCAGACATGAACAAAATCAGGAGGACTGACACCCGGACAGACCTGTACTTTGGCCATGTGACTGACGCATAAGTGTGCTGAGCTTTCCAGCTTACGAGCAACATGAACAACAGCGTTCTAAATATATATCATTTAGTTACTTATCACTTTGGGTGAGGCGGGGGGAAGGGAAATTCTCTGCTCTCCCAGATGCTCCAGGACTGTCACTCTGTTGCCACCTGCTCTCCTCCCTATGCCTCACTTTACAGTATGGGGAAAAAAAAACAAACAAAAAAGAGCATGTTCTTCATGGACAGCCTGACTGACATCCTTTGAGCTCCCCTGCTGTATGGCTGGGATGTGGAGTCACTGTTAGAAGGCCAGCCTGCAGTTATTTACCAAATGAGAGGAGTGTTATTTCCTTTGCAAAGTGAGCATTCAGAGCACCTTTGCAAGCATTTGGGGCAGGGGCTGCTTTTCACACATTTCTGTATCATGGCTGCATGACACTGCGGTGCTGGTACAGGACTGCACACAAAACTTCGGTGAATTCCCTGAATGCTGATTTGTTCTTCCCCTCCCGTGCAATGAAGGAAGCCAAGCCAAGGGCTTCTTCTGGCACGCTCCACAGTGCCTCACCATCATGCTGAACTCCCAAGGTGCTGGTGGGTACCCAGCATCTCACACGTGGCTCCGACACCCTGCTGAATGGGGCCCTCACAGCAGACTTCTGACTGGCACTCTTGCTTTCCAGGACTCCAGAACAGGGCTACCCATGATGGTAGAGCTTGGTAAGTTCCATCGAAACACAAAAAAGACAAAAGCCTAAAGCAGCAAAATACTAAATCAAAACAGGCACTGGGCACTGGCCTCTCCTACCGGTTGTGGATGTGAGGCACTGTTTCATGATAACGCCTTGATAGCCTTCTCTTATCAGTAAAATGAGACACTTCTTTCCTTGGGGAGTGGGCAGGGAGCTAGAAAAAGGCTAATCACTTTTGAAAATATTAAAAAAAATATATAACTCTATCTGTCTATATGGATAAAGAAAAGTCTAAGTCTGTCTAATTTGGAGAAATCATCTCGTGGAGCATACTAGACAGTTGCTAGGGGCCTCTGACTGAGGGCTCTTGGGTCTTCTCCATACCTTTGATCTGCATTATGAAATGTTAATGTCCACCACGTCAGGACTTGTTACATAAACATACCCTTTCTCTAACTGCTCAGTCCTGCCCGTTGCAACTTCCATTCATATTATCCATTTATATTTAAATGCTGACTTGGAGCTTATACCCAGAAGCACTGACATTTTTAAACAGGAGTAGCTAAACTAGGGTAAACTGCTAAATATAATTTATTGATGATAAAGAGCTTGGTTCAGATTAAATTCCAGCAATTTAATAATGAACACATTCACATCCTGCATCCGGAATATGTATATGTATGTGTTTTCCCCTCGTCATTTAACTGGGAGAAGGGGGTCTCGGAATCTGTGATTTCCTGTTGATTAGATATGAAGCAACCACAAGCACATATTTTTGATATCTCTATTAACAGACTGTTCATGTCTAACTGCAAAACTTGGTTGCACTTCTCTCAACATCTTTGCCCAAGACAGACCAGTAAACACAATTCCTCTCTCTATAATTAGCCTTTTCTCTAAGGGCCCTGAAGTAAGTCTGCATGCCGTAGATTTAATATCCAGTGCTATATCCATATGTGCTGCCCTTGCCTGGTCCCAGAGCATATAAACTCCCCTATTAGCAGCCTTGACTGCTTAATTATGCAGATTTTTTTTGTACCCGCCTGCCTGTAAAATTACTGTGTCTAACCTTTTTTTTCTCCCTCCTCTTTGCACCATGCTGGCCATTCTAATGAAATCGGCATAGGGGAAAGGGCCTGATTTGCAGTTATGGAGGCTGGATCGCACTGGCAATCTGTCCTTAGTGGGAGTTACAAAAGAAGTCAAATGCCTTCATCTGGTTCTCCCCTCTCATCCCCAAGGTGATTGAGTTCACTTCCTGATGCTTCCCAAGTTTTCCTCGGGCTGTCCAATCAGCGCATCCACCAGGGAGCCCAGCCTTGCTTGCAACAGTCTCCGTATCTAGTTACAGCCCCACCAGGGACAGTCAACTATCCACCCCCAAGCCTTCAGATGAAAACCTTTTCTAACAAGGCCGCCCAGCGCCAATGAAATAACACACATCTGCATATCCACTGGGTCCCATGTTTCTTGTGCTCATGGATTATGTATCTTGCAGCCTCTAATAAAGAAATGCAGTTCTTTGTTTAATGTTTATCTTGTGCTTGTTAAGCAAATGCTAATGTTGTATCAGAATGCTTTAGTGCTATTTGGGTTTTTGGTGATTTACTACAAGACAATCTGCTGTGAAGTAAATTTAGAGGGGAGGGGGAAGGAAAAAAAATCATTCCAGCTGAAAGAGAGAGAGAGAGAGAGAGAGAGAGAGAAAATGGTTTGACAGAGAAGGAGCAAGAGGCAGAGGGAAAGACGGAGGGAGTGAGACGGGAGAGTGAGCGCAACAGCTCCTGGTATGACTTCCCTAACCCCCGGCTGACATGCCCACTTCATCACTAGCCAGTCCGATACCTGGAGGTACAGAATCAACCCAGTATCATTTCCAAAAGGGATGAGATGATAACTTCCCCTTCAGTGATAAGGTAAACAGTGTCCTGAAGGGTAAACAAAAAATAAAAAAGCCCCTTTTGTTGTCTGCCTTTGTGCCCTGATGGTTAGCACTGTGCTGTGTTATTCACGGACCACAGGGAAGCCCTAGATTTAATTGTTCATGCCTGGCTCCGCTAGAAATGGGCAAAAGAGAATATGAAGTATTCAGAACCCCCTTCTCCAAATTATTTTTTCTTCCCTCCCCCCATCGGGAGGGGGAGAGAGGAGATTTGGAAGCTGATGAACAAATGAATGTCCTCTATTTACCCTTTGGCAAGACAGAATATAGATATCCACAGCGCTAAGCACTCCTGTCAGTCTCTGTTCAATTCCTTCAACCTTGTTTTGAAAGAAGATGTAAGTTCTGGAGTTCTGTTTATTTTTCTTCTACAAATGAATTAGGGTCAATAAAAAGCGGATCTCCAAAAAGAGGAGACTTGAGCGCTAACTAGACATGCAGCTGCCCCCATACAATACCCTTTTTAGCGACTACCCTTTGTCACAAAGATCAGTTGATTTTAAGGACTGCATGAAATAAGGTTGCACAGGGTCCCCAGGGTCAAACCAGAATTACAGCTTAAAAGAATTTTGTGGACAAACAATTCTACACCTTCAACATGACGGAAGCCCGAAAGATACAGATAGATTTCAGTATGGCGGTATCTTCTGGAACCGCGACGGTATCGTGCAGTAGAGCAGTAAAGTGACGTTCATTCCCTTCGCACACAGGTGCGCTTTGAGCACATGAATATCCCTTTCATTGCTGCGCTCCTGTTCTTTTGGCATACCTTTTACCCCACTGTCCAAGAGTGCGATAATACATGAATGCATCACACTGTTGCACCTATAGATGTATACGTTCACTAACTGCAAACACTCAACGTTTTTAAATCTTACATTGTTTATTCTAAAAGAGTAAATTGGTGCTAGTGTAAGTTGGCGCTCAGTCTTCTGGACTGAGAATGCTGAACACTGAAAGTCTTTGATAGAAAAGATGGAAAGTATGAGAAGTGGTTATGTGAGTTTTTCTGCCTTGTCCCCTTTTTTATGTGCCTTGATTTTCAGAAGATCATTTCAGCTGGTAAAAGGGACTCCATTTTTTGAACCTACTCAATCTCTAGGTTATCTGTTGAAACTGCTGATGAAACATGCCTCTTTGTAAATACCAGATGGATGTTTCTGTGCTATTTATTTACAAGGAGTTGAATTCTCATTTTGAACATAAAATCTACTATCATCAAGTCGATTCATGTAAGATCATATTTGCCCAAATAATTTAAAGGGGAGGACTCTGCCTCCCGTTAGCCAGCTCAGCCAGCTCAGGGCCTTAAGAACACAAACTTCCTGTGCTTTTCTTCCACTGCCTTCTCCCTGCCCTGCTTTCCTTCAACCAAACCGAGTCCATTTTCATCTAAGCGGTACACTTCGTCTTTTGTTGTATTTGGGGTATTACTACACAAAACCACCGTGAGCTCCACACACTCTGCTAATGCCCTGTTTATTACTCGATACAATTCAAGGTCCTGACTGTAATCTTTTAAAGCCCCTAATGACCTAGGGTTGGGCTGCATTTGAGACTTTCTCTCCACTTACAGTCCGCCAAGAAAATTGAGCTCAACGGGAACACGAAACCTGACAGTGTTCCCATTTAAATCCTCTAGAGCAAGGGAGTTTCTCCATAAGCCGACTGTAGAAGTCCGTATCTGACCTGCTGACTTCAGCCGACTCTACACAACAGCATCACCGTGAACTGGCTGCGTGGGAACCCTGTCAGAGACTTCATTTCCCTCCTGCAGGCTCCATCAAAGCTACCTTTGGTAATCACTACAGCTGAGAACACTGCTCAGCATAAATTAAGAAAGAGGCTCAAGGACACAATGAGTCCGTGATGTGTACGCCTGGCCTTAAATACAGGAAATCTTCAACCTCCAGCCTGTGCTTGATAAAGAATGTCCATTATAAATATGAGGCTTGACCTAGTGACTAACATTTGTGTACAGGTCACCTTACTGCAATGTTGAAGTCATCTTCCCTAAGCAGTCTGTTCTTCCAGTTTCCACACCAACGGATTCTTATTAGACATCACTAATGCACGTGTCCCCAATAGCCTGTGGTTCACCTAGCCATGCTCTTAATCTGTGGTGTGTAGTAGCAGAAGACACAGAGGAGCAGATGTGCCTTTGTTACATGCCAACAATCCCTGTCTTTTTTCTCTTCTTTTTTTAGGATCTGAGGGTTGTACAGACATTTTCCACCAGCATTTAAAAAGCACCTCCTAAAAGTCAAAATTGACTGCTATGGATCTAAGCAGGAAAACTGCATAGGTATCAAACCGTATTAGTGATGAAGATATACCCTAAATACCCCTAAGTACCTGCTCATCTATTTTGTCTTGACAGATCATATCATAGAATCATTGAAAACAAGAGTTGGAAGGGACCTTAAAAGGTCACCTAGAGCATCCCCCTGCCTTAAGGCAGGATCAGCTATGCTGTAGAATTTAGATGACCTCGAACTAACGAAGCAGAAACGATGATGGCTAAAATGCCTGTGGATTAAGCCTAGTTCTGAATGTATTGATTACAAGGAAAAGAGCATTTGAAATCTGCTGTAACTGTGCAAGAGTCAAAGAAAACAGGTGGTTAAAAAGCTGGTTAATCCAGGTTGTTTGCTTCAGGTGATGGAGTCAAGTGTTTCTGACTGTGAGGAATTATTTTCAGGATCTAGTCAGATCCAGATAGATTTCTTGTGGCTGTGCAAGCTCTAACGGAGATATAGGGGTGTTTGATAGCTACCTGTCAGAGTCAATTTGCAAGAGTCACCATGAAGTTTTGAGTAACAGTCTCTAAGAATAATGAGTCTTTTCTGCTTGAATTTCAGCCTATGATGTTTCCTGAATTTCTGGAAGTGACAGGACACACAATAAAACCTCAGAGTCAAATCCAAGTCTCTCCTACATAGAGTACAATTGCTCTGTCAGTGTAAGATACCAGTGACCTAAAAATGCCTGAGGAGAGGGAGTTTGACTCCAAAAGTTGCCACCTGTGCCATTTACCTTCAATTCTGGGGTATTATTGAGGGAGGATTCATGGGGTGATTCTCTCCCCCCCGCCCCCCGCCCCTCCCGACAGGTCACAAAGATCTTCACTGCAAGGTTCTGCTTTGTCTTCTGTGTTGTGAACGTGTAAAGAGAGAACCAGGAGACATGTAAGAAAAGCAACATGAATCACAGCATATTCAGCTAGCAGGGTAGACACACCTTTAAAGCTCCATCCCTTTTGCTTTGGACTGGGGAAGTATTCTACCTAAGCATCTCATAGGTATTGATGAACAGGAGAGAGACACCTGGCTAAAGCTCCACCCAAATAAACCATGATAATTCTGCTCTCGTAAGTAACATGGGAAAATATGTGGAAGTACATTGGCCAAAGGATTAAGGCTTATCTTCTAAGCCTGCTTATTTGGAGAATAATTGTCTATTAGCTATTCAGGTAATAGTTACTACTAAGAGCTCTTTTCACCACTTTTGCTTAGCAGGAAGACTTATATTTTCATAAGCGTATGAGCTGATCGAGATGCTGTCTGCCTTTGCCTTTGGACGCAAGTTATTTGCACCTATGGGGGTTTCACTGCAGGACCACACAGTAACTGCAGGTACTGCAGACTATAATCCTTGAACTACAGTGGCTGTCTACTGACTTCTAGGTAAAATTCAACTTGTTGGTTTTAAGCTATAAAGCCCTAGCTGGTTTGAGCTGAGAGACAGCATTTTTCTTCATAGAAAAAGTGACAACTGTGGTCAGAAATGCTCAACTCACCAGCTCTATTCTGGCACAATCAGGCAAATACCAATGCCAGGAGGTTTTGTTTAGGGATTTGTAGATTTAGACTTTGTTATTCAAAATGGTTCAACAGGACTGGAATCAGATGGCTTTTGGAAATGGCCTTTCGCAAGAAGCTGGTTGGCAATTAGAGGGGTTCATGTGGAACGGTCTGTAGGACAAGCCTCAGACTGGGTAACATTCTGGAACTGGGAAAGATTTATGTGGGTTTGTTAAAGATTTAATAAAGTCTATTCGACTTTTGTGCCTTGAAACATGTCGGCAGCACAAAATCAGTTGAGTAAAATAAACACAGTAATGCCAAACTTCAGAATGGCAGAACAGCCTAGCAGGAAGGAAACCTCCCTTATCCACCTCACTCATATTTACAGCACTCAGGAATCAGCAGATTGCACGACAGGATTCTCCTTGCTAGTTTCTGAAATGGCAGAGACAGTCTGTAGGGTGGACTAAAGTGAATTGTGCGATACTGCAATGTAAAGGAGAAAATGCAATTATTGACTGATCATCTCAAACCCTCAAGTATGTGTTAACAGAACTCAACGATGCAGCATAAAAGCTAGTTAATGACTGTATTGGAGCCCCATTAGTCATGCTGACGGCTTCAGAAACGATGAGACAGTATGTATCAGCAATGTTTGTATGAGTATCAACGTCTATGTGTATGTATTTATGAACATGTCTTCTCTGTTGGTCCCAGTTGTTGGCAGATTCTCCTAGACAGCACCTTGGTGTACCTGAATGGGATGGATGATTTGTGGAGCGCGGCGTTGCGTGGTAGGAGCAGCGATATTGTCAGGAAGTGACACTGGGTGGCCACTACGGGTGTTCCACAGGGAGAAACGAGAACAGCTGCAAACCCTACGCCACGACGTTGGAAGCAGAATTTTCTGACGGTATACTACAGTGGGTACAACCATTTTCAGCTGTATAAGAAGTGTCAGAAAATGGCAATCAACATTGTGACAGTTCTTTTGTTTTTAGCTGAATATTTAAAAAAAAAAAACCTACTAAAACCCCGACTAAAATCTCACTGCGTTATTTGAACTCCATTCAGTCATGCTCTCCCTTGCATTTCTCTTCTGGTCTCTGATGGGCCAGACTTGGGGATTTTTTAAATTTAAAAGCCCAATCAAATAAGCTTTTTTTTTTCTTTCTTCTAAAAGCTAATATTGGGGTTGAGGGCCAAACAATATAATGATGCAGTACTACTTGCATTACTCCTGAAGCTATTTGATTTTGACAAGCCCACATTTGGTAATTAACATGAGAATGCCCCCTTGGGCCGTTCTCCTGTTAGCTAAAATATCTTATAAATTACTGTAATAAAAGGAAAAAGTGAACACACTGCCTGTCAATGTTTCAACTTATCTAGCAAGAAGAGGAGACAATGCCATGATCTGGAAACACGCATATGCCAAATGGATGCATAAATTACACCGTCTGTGCCCATCTGAACCAGTCACCTGTCTGTCAGTGAAAAATACACACATAATAGTGTGTAGCAAAAGAAAAGCACGTTACTATTTGTATAGTATTTCTGTGGATATGAAACGGAGGCTCTCTCATGGTCCACAGAGGTACTTCTATCACCTACCCCAGCCCATTACCAGACAGAACAAACTGGTAATTTTTTATTTTGGTAAAAATGGTTACCAGTGTAGAGTGTGTCAGATGCCAGGATTCCCCTCTTGACCTGTTCTGTTAGAGGTCACGTTCATGGGGGCTGCCTATACTTGGTGCCATTGGAAATCGTGTTCCAAGTAGTCCCTCACTGAATGCCCTGTATCTACCGTCAGTTTTGCAAATACACGCCTCTGTGCTTTGAACTCGGAGAACGGCAGCCCAGCAGCTAGACTTACAAGGCAATTCTGCTGTCCTGTCATCTGCGTTATAATATCATCCTGCAGCAAACACAAAAATCCACCGCTAACATCAAATGTATTCAAATCTGGGTGCAAATATAAACCACGCGAACATACCCTGCATATTCCGATGCAGCAGGCGGAATGCCCTCACACAACCTGCTCAAAATAATGGAAGTTGACATGAAAGAAAGTGCCTTTTATAATACTTCCTGGCAGGTACAATATTTTCCTTTATTTATGAACGCAGGTGCTGGCAAAAAAAGAGAAACGAGTGAAGGCTTTTTTTCTTGGAAACAAATATCTAAACCCATTTTTTTTTCCTCTTCTGATTCCAAAACTCTTAATGCAGAAGAGCAGGGAAACTGGAGGGAGAAAAAACCTATAATTTATACAGTGCTACTTCAGTCTGCACATATGGTTGCGGACTGGATGCACGGAGGGTGAACAGAACAGACAAACTGACAAGGAACTTACATGACTACTTAAAGGGTTTACTTCTTTCCAAAACAAAACATTAATTAAAAGCACCAAACATCCCAAAATAATCTCTGTGACAACTTATTGTCTAGGCTGTTTTGATCAAAGATTTGCCACCTTCACTAATATAAAGTACCAGATTTCTGCAAGAGCAATAGTTTTCGAGTTCGATCCTTGAGGGCCCTTTTTATTCTCCTGTTAAAGGCCTTGCAAAATCAATGCCTGTAAATCGTAGACTTATTGATAAAAATTCTGGGGCATGCAATTGAATGTAGATCAAAAAATGCTTGTGTTTAATCCATAGCAGACATAATTTGCTACTATTGCTGAATTTTAAAAGGATCTGATCCAAAGCAATGTCATGTTCCCAGCTCTGTGCCACAGCCTAGTGCCATTTAATCATGAATATTCCTGCATTCTCCCTGTGACAGCCGAGATGCAACGCAAGCCAGCTGACGCAATTCCTCTCCTAAAGCCACCGGCCTATAAAGAGCAGGACAATACAGGAAGCTCACTTGTCCCAAGGATACCGTGCGCTTTTACACATCAGGCTGCAAAGTTATCACATGCAGCCTACTAAAACTTACAAATGACCATTTCACCTTTGCTTTTTCTACAGCAGACAAAAACTTAAGGTACGATTCTCTTCTGGATGAGTTTTCCAATGACTTGATGCTGCAGTCACCAGGTCAGAGGTAATGAGGGCTGCACAGCTTACAGTGCCATAGCTCCAGCTTGGTTAGATCAATGGCCTATAATTACCTACAAACAAGTCAGACACCAATCAATGGTTTGTTATTTCCTGTACAAGTTGCACAGGGAAACTTTCCTAGGTCAGGGAAAATCACAGTGGAGGCAACGGCTGCACCTGCTTGCAGTGCCTATCATGCCAAGACGCCTTATGAGTAACCTTGAATATCCTGTAATATGGTTAGAGGCCACAGGGACAATCTGGGTTCCTCAGATGAGCCTGGTTTCTCTGGCCCGGCATCAGGTCCGAAGGGACCTCTGCCATTGTAAGCTGGAAAACCTAGAGGATGCGATCAAATAAAAAGAACCCAGCTCAAACCCCAAAATGTGAAATTCCAAACCTGGGCACATCATGGCACCACAGCACAGCCTAGCTCTGAAGTTTTATTTTTACAGCTACCATGGCAGTAAAAACTGCAATATGAGCCAAATCCATTCCAACAGATTCATTTATTTTGGGGGGATGTCAAAGGTGCCAGATTGATAACCCTGGCGAGCAACATTTTCAATTTCTCTGCACACCAGGCACAGCACAGGCAGCAGCAGTGCTAGCCTCCTGCCTGTGGTTCCTATCCAAGCTGCCTCGGTCCTGAGAGGGACCACCTAGAAGTGGTACAGAGCTATCTCCATATTACCTAGAGCTATTTCTGCTCAGTCAGCCTGTGTCCTCTCTGCTGTGCTACAGGCAATGAAAGCACCACCCACGGCAGATGTGTTTTTGTGGGGAACATTTGTCTGCTGAAAACCGGAATGGGAACGTCAACTCATTTCTGCACAAGTCATCAAATGTCTAGGAGATCTTAACAGCTGTGCTCGCACTACCAAGGTGGTATGACCTGGCAACGGTAGCCTTAATGCTCTCATCCCTCATTATTGCTGTTGTTTAGTGCAGACAACACACCTACCTTTGTATAAAGGCACTGGACACAGGCAGTCTTGGACACAATTCCACCGGGTTCTTCAAACACCCCAGTTATGCTCTTTACCTTTCCTGCACAGACGCGTGCACACACGCCTGCTCCCTACTTTTTTGGTGATGCCTCTCATGTTCAAAATGCCAAGTGATTAGCTAGGAATAGCTCCTCTCTACAGAGCGATCATCCAAATTTTTAAAAAGCCAAAAAAAAAACCCAAAAACCACCCAAGGAAATGGGTTAGAGAATGCCACTTGATCAAATACGCACATAACTAAGCTGACATAAACATGCCTCCATTTCCTGTAATACTTTTTTAAAAGTAGAGGAGCAGAGCAGGAGTCCTGCTGGATTTCCCTTAGCAACCTGACAGGAGCCCACAAGGTCAGCTAGCAGGAAGCGTAGAAAATTATACAGTGGGGAATTATCAGCTAAATTATTTCACTATACTCAGGATTTTTACTGTTCCTCCCAAGACGGTGGCCTCTTGCTACTTGCAATAGAAGCAAGAATAAAAGGACAGAAATGACAAAAGAGATCTTAAAAAAAATGCATGTTTTATGTGCCTCCTGAAGACGGTGACTTTAATGCCCAACTCAGTTTTTGTTGTTGATTTTAGATCAAAGGCCTGATCCATAGCTGTGGCTAACATGCACAAAAGAAGCTGCATCTGTGCGCACGCAGCTGCGTGTACCCATGCAGGTGCATGAAGGTGACTTAAAATTCACCTTTCCCTCTTCCAGTTCTGCTGCTGTCTCTAGCCAAGCCAAGCCAAGCTACAGCAGCTTGTGGTCTGCTCAAAATCCGGGCAGCTGAGAACGAGCCTGGGAAGCAGGGCTGCAAAACCTGCCTTTGCTGTTACCCCAGGAAGGAAGGGGAGTGCTGCAAAGTCTCCCAGCTGAGGCTCCATCGCTTGAGGAGCTACATCAGGGGAAGGCACTGGCTCCCCAGCCAGCTCCACCTGCTTTAAGAGCTGCTCATGGGGGTGCTGCTGGCTGGCGGCTTTCCCCTACCACCGCCAGCGCTCTGTGCTCAGCATTGGATACGTCCTGGTTCTGAGGGAGGAGGAGGAGAAATCTGGAGGACCACGCACAATGCAGCTCGTTTCACAGACCTGCGAGCATGATTTATCAATTAACAGGTAATGAAAAAAAATTCCCTGCAATTAAAGCCTTGATTTTGCTCAAACAAAATGCAGTACCATGCCACCGTGTACTCCAGAGAGAGACAGGCAGCGCCTGTCACTAGTGTGGAACACAGCTAATCTTAACAGATTCAGTGCGGGCCCCTTGAGAGATGCCATGTTGATGAAGGAAGATACAGTAGGGAGCCCCCCTCCCTCCTCACAGGGCCTGGCTGATTGCAGAGCCGACGGAAAGGTGGAGGGAAACTGTGCTCCCTGTTTTGTAGCAGAGTGGCAGAGTTGTTGAAGGCAAAGGCAACTTTTGGCTCCAGAGGACCATTTCTGCCAGGTTATTCTTTCATTTCTGTATCAAAATATTATCTATATTTTATTTTCTTTTTTCCTTGGGATTTTTTTTTATTTATCTATCTATTAAAACCCTTCACACTTAAAAAAAATAATGTACAGATGTATATTTGCTTTACAGAGTGAATATATATGTGTACATATATGTATGTACACATATGTGTGCGTATATATATATCGGCTTAGTTAAAACCATTCTTTATAGAGTCAATATACTTCTCCACCTTCTTTTTTAAAAGTGTGAAGGGTTTTAATAGATTTCCCAGGATTCAATGCATTAGAGTTACTCAGGCAAAAGTCAGAGCAAATTAAGGGAGATGTTTTCCTTTCCTGCTGCTTGAAAACCAAAAACACAGAGCACTCATCAGGAAAACAAAAAAAATAAGAGAGAGAGGAAAAAGGAACAGCAGACAGGATTTTGAAAATAAATCGTTATGGGTGCTAGGATATTTTCCCCTTCCGGATCACTTACTGGTAATTTTGGTTGGAACATGGCCTTACAAGCAGGAGCTGGGTATCTGAGCTGACATGCCTCTCTTGTAGTCAAGTCAATAGGTTGAAAATTACCTCTGTTTAACTTCTATAATATATGTTCTGTACGGTGCTGTTTATAGACAACATGTTATCTATGCGCCTTTGACTAAGTATTCACTTCTTGCACATCTTTGTCTGTAAAGCAGGATCTATATGCAATTATGTTATCATACCGATGAGAAAAGTTAGACTGATGGAATACTGAAAATACCATTAAACTGATAACAGATAACCATAAATTGCTGACATTTGGAAAAAGAAACACATGCTATTTTAGATGCCCAACACATGTTCCCAGCATCACTGAAAATCATCACTTTTTCCAAGGAGAAAAGGCAAGTCGAGCCTGAGAAAGATAAGTACACACAAAGAAGCTGGGACGCTCCTCTAGGTAAGTCTTAGCAAGCCATGTGCGCTTGCTGAGATTGCTGTATCACACACCAGAAGTGGCTGCAGGACAGCAGGTATATGGCTGATCAAAGACGCAAGCACCACTGAACTGATAGGCTGCAACCATAAGCCCACTGAAACCATGAAGAAGGTTTCTTACCCAAGTGTAGTCACATTCACGGCTCAAAACAGATAGGAAGGTACAGGAAAAGGACACTGATGTTGCTAAACACTCATCTGAGGCTGTGGCAATTTGCTGGTCAATGTGAAAACATTTGAAAGGTGTCTGAACAAGAGTTGGAACAACTACAGTATGTGGAAATGGAGTTATTCCGAAGATTCATACCTGTGCAAAGGTAGGAGAACAGACCATGGAGTATCTATTGGTCTGCGTGCTCTTGGAAGAGCCATCTAATGCTAAAGTCGTAGTCATAGCGCATGTCTGATTTTGGAACACCACCTACTTGTGGTGGAAGTTCACAAAACAAAGACGACCTATGAATGCCAAAAACACTTAAAGTGGTATTCATGGAAATCTGGCTTTACTATAATCTCCAATCATTAAGCTTTCTTTGAAGCAATTTCCAAAAGGATTGCTGGTTATAAACAACCTGAATTTCAAGCAGAACCTGGGAAACAATACACAGTGAAAAAAGTATTCAGTGATTCTTGCTCTTTATCCCGGCTACTACTTTTTAAGGGTGGATTTTCTATGTGTTTATCATTTGCAACCCTTTGACAAATGTTCCAGTCAAAAGAATTTTATCCGAGCATCGTTCATGTGGTTGGATTGCAGAGGGTCTTCCTAGCTCTGCAACGCTTTCATTAGGCAGTGTCTTCTGTTATTGGCTTTACTGATTAGCAGGGCAGGTATGCCCTGCTAATGCAGGTATGCACACAGGCCAAGAGGGAAGGAGACATTTTTAGGCTCTGTCCTGATGCCAATGGCAGTCCCAACTCTGGGATCCGTAGCAGAATGTTTTCCCACTTCAAACAGTGATGCCGCAGGCTGAAACAGTCGCACAGAGAAACTCCTCTATGTGCACTGTGCAGCTGTGAAAGAGGAAATCAGGGATACAGATTGTGGTGGGGCTGTGAGGGGAACAGCAGGGCTGTCGGGGGAACAGAGAACTGAAATGTTCTTGGCTTTCGTGGCAGGAGGATGCAGAGCAGGGCATCTTGAGAGGAGGGGTCACCAGGGATGAGTTGTAGCTGGTTTTATCTTACCCTTACACTGCAAGAAGAAGATGGGGGCGGGGGGAGTCACTGATGTGAGATCTTCCCTGGGAAACTGAGAAGGACAAGTATGAAACTCATGATGGGATAACAAATTCTGTGAAATCGGTTCCCACTGTCAGTTGCTTTATGGCTAATGGTATTGGTTCTGGCTCCCTTTCAACTTCCTTCTCCACTATCCTCATCCTATCTTGCCTTCTGTCGACTGTGATGGCTGTTACACCTAAAACCAGTTTCCTTTCCTCCTAAAACACTTCTTGGTTACGTGCCTGAAATTTCTTCTCCATTTGCTTTGTTTGCAAAAGTGGCATTTAGAAATGGACTCAAACATGCTATGTAGAAGAGGACTTCAAACCCGGTGTCTAAATTCACCAAACTGTGATTCAGTATTTTTAATAGAAGATACAGTGCCTATTATTCAGAACGAGGACTCTCTAGTACATTCCTCCTAGGAAGACAGTATACCTTCACTTCCAAACCCCTCTGTCCAACACGTTTCTCTAAATTACGCAAATTCCCCAGCTTCCTAGCACAGCTTTTAAGAAGGGTCGCTCTCTGCTTACTAATCAGGCATGTGAATAGCTTTCCTTTAAGAAAGAAACTTTGAAAACACATGAAAATCTACTGAATATCAATCATTATGGAGGTCCCTTTAAACTCTGTCATAATACTCAAGAGAAGGCTTCCCGCTGAATTAAAATCTGCAGTTTCAAATGTGCAACCTTTCTTTAACTGCACTGACACTCCTCTGTTTTCTTTTTGTTTGGGGTTGATGATTTTTTTCCCCAGAGATTATTTATTTTGGACATCCCTTTTACACGGTCCCAACATTTACCCTGCTTTTGTGCCGAAACAGATTTATGTGGTTATTGGACGTGGTCCTGATATCCTCCAGTGGATAAAAAATAAATCAATTCACAAAAATCACAGACTCTCCCATACGTTAAGAAATTTTAAACACGTTTTTGAGTACTCTTCAGAAGCAAGGGACTGGCATCTCCTAGGGAGTGAAGCTTAGCCCTGGAGTGGACATAACCAAGGCTGCGTAGTGGTGTAAACTTCCCTCTGGTTCTCTGCAAAAATACATCATTCCTGATCTTATGGGACCACTCCCAGAGATAAGACAGCAATTCATTAGGTATGGGTGACACTTTCCCCTTCCTATTACCCACCACTGATAGGATCATAACCCTGGGAGGGACTTTAAGAAGTCTCTCCTTGATCCCTCTGCCCCGAGGAAGGATTAACTCTTTCTGTGTCAGTCCTGCACAGCTATTTGTTACCCACCTTTTTCAAACACAGCCAAGTGCTACAAGGTCTTCTGAGGTGCCCCGAGACAGATGCAGTCTGATAGCCAGACCTGCCAGCATATCTGGCCATTTGCAATGGTTTGCAGGCTGGCTCAGTGGCCATACGGTTGTTTGGATGGTATCTCTGTGGGATTTATCTTCCACCTTCGAAAACAACCAACCATATGAAAGGCTGCCAAATGCCCCAAATGTAAAATCTTTACACCAAAATGCTCTGTGTAGGATGTAGTGATTTATTCTTGGCTGTTTCTAAAGAACTGTGAAAGGAAAGAATATTAAACCTCAATTCAGATGATCACAATTTGAAAAACAAAGATAATCCAGAGTTGTATTATAATTTTTATAGGTACAATTTGTACCTATCTTTCAGTAGATGAGAGAGGTGGCACAGGAGAAACGGATCATTAAACAGTAGTGTGAAGCCAGGGAAATTAACCAGCTGCTGTGAAAGCCACCTCGCTCCGTCTCTGAGCGCACGACAGACACGGCGAGAGGGAGGGAGGGAGGAAAAGAGAGAGGTGCCAATTGTACCTATAATGCAATAATTAAAAAAACTCTGCCTACTATCTCACCATAATGGCTTGCACAGGTTAGATCAAAGAGACGCTGCTGCTCACAAAGGGGCTTCTTTTTGCATAAATACGTGCACTCGCAGGTAGAATCTTCCAGCCAATTCAAAGCTCTAATATATAGCCAAGGGTAGCCTATAGAGAGTAGGTTCTGTAGGGTTCTCTCTCCTCTACCTACTGCAAAAAACTGTCTTTGAAAGAGGAAAGGTGGTGAAACCAATAGTGGAAAAGATGGGGTGATGTTTGCTCCACACGCATCACTCCAAGCACGTGGAACTTGCTTACTAACAGCTCGCCCTGTGTTACCGTCCCGGTGGGGACGCACTGCCACCGAGCACATTTCCAGACACGTCGGGTTACTCTCCCTTAGCTGTAGGAGGCACGATTCCTATTCCACGTGCCCCACTAAGAAAACTTCCTTTTGTACTGGGTCAAATGAGGGGGCTATTTCCATCACTTGCTTCCCCGCTTCCAGCTCTAACAATAAAAGATGGCACAAAACAATTTAAAGAAGTAAGGTATGCGTCCTCGGATTATTGTGCCGAAAAAAGAGATAAAACAGGAACAAAGTAACAAATTATATTGTCAGAAAAAATGTGAACTTTTTGATTGGGGATGACATTTATTTTAAGTGTGGAATGACGGCCGGGAATCTGTCAGGGTAAGACATGGCAGAGGTTTCAACGTTTGTTAAGAGCGTCATGGGAATTTAACTAAAACTGTTAAAACTGACACTATTGGCTTTTGTTAACACATTAAGCATGGGAAAAGTGCCAGTCAGCATATCTTCCATAGCATCAGTTCAGTTAAATCATCTGGAAGATGCATAAAACTGGGTGTGATAATAAATGCGACGTTTTCCACACACGGATAGAAGGAGCAGAGAGGGACAGGAGCATTTTGACAAGAACAACAATGAGATCACTTTTAAAAACGGGCACCTGCTTTGTAATTTAAAAGCGTGCAAGAGGGAGGAAGGAGTTTTAGAAAAAAATTTTTTTTAAAGACAAGTGAAGCAAACTTACTAAACGCAATACAAATGGTTTCTGCGTAAGTGCTTATAGTAGAAAATAACTTAATACTGGAGTGTATATTTATGGAATTGGCTTGAGTACAATTAAAGCACTGTCTAAAGCATTCCACTTTAAAACAGACTCAATTACCACTTCATAGTTTGGCTGGCAGACCAACAAAAACAGAATGCCAGCCATTTACTCGCAAGAACAGGAGATACATTAATACAAATACAGTGGTGCCCCAGCCGGAGGATTTGAACAGAGCTTTGCAGACCTGAATCTCCTGCAAAATACCCCACTCAGAGGCAAAAAAAAATAAATCTGTTTGGTGAGCGCATGTACCAAACGGTAATGTGGTGAAAGCCCCCCACTCTACTCTGAAATCTCCTTGCACAAATAAATGCTAAGAATGACTTGAAGCACTGCATTCTGAAAAGGCAAAGCATATTACACAGATCTAACCATCTCTATATGAAGAAGCATGTGAAATGGATACATTTGCTGTGCAACCATCTGTGACCAAGCAATAAGCAAGATCTAAAACTACTGAGTCAATGTCACAGTAAAATAAACTGATAAAGGAGTGAAGAAAAGAAAAAAAAAAAACAAAGAAAAAGGGGCTTTGAACACCAAAAGGTGTCCATGGGATTAGAAAATAATCAGACTGAAATCACGATTTCTTGTATAAATGAGACAGCACCAGATAAAAACATTTTAAACAATCAGTTTGCCATTTCCAGGGTGCTCCGGCTGCAGCACAGCCACTTGCTCTAAAATGACTGGTTTTACTTTCCTAAAGTCCTTATGCAGAAAAGTTTCTGTGCATCTGCTGCTGTCTGCTTCAGCCGATAAAACACAGATGCAGAATTAAGGATAAAAACACAGAACGTGGCTGCCAAGAATTGTTCTTTCTGCCATTCGAACATAACCTCATGTAGTTTGATCCATTCAGCATTTACCTAAGTGCTGCATCTAAAAAAAAAAAAAGCGGTTAACATATGGAAGCTTGGGTAGTGACCAAAAGAACAATATTTTTTTGGCCACGCGAACAGAGCAGTACGTCGCCTCCCGACTGGTAGGAAGGCGAGCGCAGCACAGACATAACCTCATTACATACTGGAGACTTCCACCCTTCGAACTTTCAGCAGACTCATTTCTTAGAGCCTTCAAGCTCTCTCATCGATCTGCAGCCATTGCTATGCACAAGGCAGCCTCGAAGGGCGTGACACCTGTGGTATAATGCCATATGTCTCAGAAGGTTTTATTATTTATTTTTAAACGAAATCTAAATAGCTATACATAGTAAGGAAATGGTTTTCACAGGGACTAGAGGACTGATTTAATAAAGATTACAGTCAGAGATTACTGGCAGCTACAAAGAAACGCCAGACGCTGAGAGGTTTTCTGCACTGCCGAAAGGTAGGACGTTTACAGATGTAGGAGAGAGTCTGATTATGTGTATCACCGGGAAACCTAAAACTGACGCCCACGAGAGACAGGCATCATTCCTATATGTCTTCATTTATAGCGGTAAGGGCTAAGGAGAGAGGAGGGTCAAAGGAACGCAGGCTTACACTGCTACCAGCTATATTGTATAATAATTTAATTAATTAATTGCACACATTCCCAACCTTTAGACCTACTAATGTGTTCTTGGATATTCAGAGAGCTTTTATTTAATGCAGAACCTACAATACATTATTTACTTAGAAGAAAAGAAGAAGGCTTGATTCCATTTCTGGAGAGATTTGCTCTTAATCCGCTAAAGGTTATGTTGGCTCTCTGTAGTATCAGAAAATTAAAAATGAGGCTTTTATTTTTATTATTCCACCGCGTTCTACTTCATCTTTTTGCCTCAGATTTTGATTTAAAGCAATCCTAAATATTCAGCAAAAGCTAAGTGTTTTCTTGGTAACTAACCTGTTTTACCAAATTAAAATCAACTACATGCAAACAGGCACATGACAAAGATAATTCTGTTGTGATCATCAGGTACGTAAATACCCGCAGCACTGCCCTTTCCCTGACACATGCCACAGAAAGCTACCGGCTGGAGCTGCCTCGGGGGGCAGCTCAGCTCTCCTGGGAAACTTTGAAAAATAATCGCCTTAATAATATGACAGGCCTGAACAATACGGGCCAGATCCTGCGGTTCTGCTCTGGGAGGAGATCCGCCGAAGCCTACTCCCCTGTGCGCAGACAAGGACATTTGGGTGGCAGGATCAGACCTGCGGTTTCGGTATATGTTTCATTACACTTCTTTTCTTGCTAATGGTGACAGATTGAAAATGGCCCAGTCAATCAATGGACTGCTGCAGCTCATTCTTCCCTTGAAATTTTAATCCCGTGAGTATGACACCATGATAACAACTGTAATAGTGATGTCACATGGGGATGACCGTAATTTCAGGTAGGAAGCACAACTCGGTGTAGACTCTGAGTTCTGTCCCGGTGTCTTTGACAATAAGGAAAAAATGTAGAAATGTGGAAACCCACAGAAATCGTATGTTAAGTTGCTAATATTTTTTTTAGAAACATAGAAAAGGATTTTCCAAGATGACTATGAACTATACTCAGCTTATAAAATGCTCTTCCTATTTAAAAGATATTAATTTTTTACTTTGCGCCTTGTTTAATAAATTATAATATAAAAAGAACACCTACAAGTCTTTTTTCATTCCTTGGCCTTTTTTTCATGAGGATTGGGAAAAAAGGGTGGAAGAGGAGAAAGATTTCACAGTTACTGAAGAGACTATGAGCAGCAAAAGTTGCTACAATTACGTGCAATAAATTCAACTGTCAAGTTTCATGCTACTGAACTTGCACTGACATTTTATGAGCAAATTGCTCGATTTGTTCCTTCACTAATGTAGTGCCATCATTTATTTCAATAAGGTAGTAAATATTTTCACTATTACATGTAACAACCTTTTGGTTGGCTTATAATTACAAGAATGATGCTAACTGAATTCCTTGCTTTGTTTCAATATCCCTTGTCAGTGCCATAGACCTCTCTGCCTCTCTTGTTTTTCTCAAAAGCAATTTAGAAAATGCTTGTATTTTAGACAAAAGGAGAACATTTGGTGAAAGAAAATTCATCATTAGGTATCTAGAGGTTTGTTAATAGAAAAGGCAACTCCCACAGTGTATCCTAGTGCTCAAGCCAGACACACATGCTCAGGACCAGCAAGCTGCCTTCACAGTGGGCCAAAAGTCATTATCATAATTTTATATTACATAGACTACATTGAAAATTTAATATATCCCAGCAAAAAGAGACAAAAGACATTTTGCATAATGCTTCTGTGAGCGCACTCTCTCTTGCTACTCTTTTAGCCACCCCATGCAGATAATCACACCAGGAAAAAGAAGTTCATTACCTAAGCCAAATCAAAATTAGGCTTTTCTTTTTGATAGGGAACTTCATTAGTAAGCCCTGTCTTATACAGCTGGGAGATTTGATGAATCTATCTTGGAGTAATAATTCAGCACAATCAGCCACATTTCTGCTTTAAGTTTTATGTCTTTGTTACAAAAATTGGAACTATACATGTAGTATGCAGTCATATATCTACAAATTCATAGCCTATCTATTCTCATTTCATGGCATTTAAAACATGCCAGAGTGGCAGCATCACACAGTGTTAGTAAACAGGTTCCCTTATTTCCATGGTTGAGGCTTCTGGAGACTAAAAGTCCTCAGTAGTTGGAAAATGGATTTTGCCCCTTGCTGCAGAACCTGCAGTTAAATTACATTATAGCATTTATTTCATGAAAAGGAAAGATTGTCTCCTTTAGCTCCAGTTTCCCCTACTCCCCATGTTAAGCCCTTTCCTGATTATGACCCAGGTTATAAACCTAGCATCCTTCTTGAATTTCCAAAGGGGAGAAATGCACTGGGGGAATGTCCCATTTGTATTGCACTAAAATGGATCTCTCAGACAAGAAACAAAAGGTTCTGCTATCTGTAGGTACATGGTTACAGGTATGTAGGCACTGCTACATAAGCAATATATAAATTGCAGAATACAGCTGGACATCTGCAAATCACAATGTTAAAGCGACAGCGACAGGATTCTGCTGTTTCAAACAGGCCTGGTACGGGGCTGCAGGTGGCTGTACTGTCATCTGGGGCTCTTCTTTATGCACGTTTTCCCCCACAGACATGCCTGGATACTATGCCCTCTTGTCGTATTTTCAGTGCAATAGTATTTTTCATTGTGATCACACGGAATAATCTGCAGAAGTCTTACTCACGCAGGATTCCCAAAATGCTTTACATACCAAGGGGAAGTACCACTGTCCCCATTTTAATGTTGCGACCAACTGCAGTTCACAGCAATTAAGTGATTCACTCAAGAAGACAGAGGGAATTGCTAGGAAAGCTGAGAAAAGACAGTAAGGATGGGTTGGTCAGCTTCCCCAAAGCTATGTGCAATGGTCTCCTGGCCGGTGGGAATTACTGTAAAAATCCCTTCAGGAGGCAGCAAGATTTAAATATGCTGCAGTTGCTGAAAAATAATTTTATTCATACTACATCTTCTTTTACAATTAAATACAAATGGCTTTTCAGATTGCAAATGTGCCTCAGGGCGTGTCTCCGAACAAAGGTCCTTTTTTACACCTACGGACACTCATTCCATCAAATCCTAATATCTGTATGCACAGGCGTGTCTATACACCCGGTAAAGCTGGATTAGAGTGCATAAATACAGCCGAGTTTGTGGTGTGAGAGGGCGAACATCGTGATCCTGACACAGAAGTCATCCGCTTGTTAACACTGAAACACTGAGATGACACATCCATACACTCACGACGCGGCTGAGATAAGGGTGTTGAAACTTTCAAGATATCGGCAGTTCCCCCTTGAATACACATTGGAGAAGACACTTATTATTACTTACAATGTCAGCTGTTCAGCTCTACTCATGAAAACGGCATTAAAGCCACGCAGGTAAGGCGGATGGATTGGAAAAGCACATGCTGTGGAGAAAAGGCAGACCTCCTCTCCCCACCTCTGTGCGTCACCGGCGGGGGGCTTAGGTGCAGTCAGTCCCAGCGGGTGAGGCTGATGCTGGCTTTCGAGGGTAGAAGACTTTACAAAGCTGTACTCGGATATCTGGGTGCTAAATGGGAAAAGAAGTTGGGGTGCTTCTAGCTAACTGACCTCTGAAACTCAGTGCGCTGGAATCTGGGGAGCTTTTGTGCGGATAGGCAAAGTCAACAGGGCCATGTTACAGCCGCCCAAAATCTCAGTGCGGTCAAGAGGCACCGGTTGCCTTTCCAGCCCTGAAGGGTGTGGGGAACCTGAAGGGCAGGCCCTTCTCACAAGCTGCTGGCTTCATCGAAAACTGCTTATCCAAAGCCTTCAGGTGTCCCTCAGACCTTTAGATAAACCGGTTTACATTGTACAAACAAATCCCATTTTTGGCTCAGAGCGTTTTTGACAGCGTCTCAAACACACAGAAATCTTAGGCTTGTCAGAGGTCCTTCATGTGACTCTCATAATGCAAAGCAGCCCTACATTTTGAAATATTTCCTTTCTTCTTGTTTTCATTGAGGGAAATCACAGAGAAAATCCCTGCAAATTGTCAACAGAATCACAGAAGAATGGCCGGGAAGAACTCTGTGTTTACTATCAAACACATAAACTGTATGTATTTAGACACTGGAGATTTATAACACATCCGAAGCCAGAACAGCCAGATTTACAATTATATCTCCCCTCACTACCTTCAACGTGAGTGGCATAAAATTATTTCTGCAACTATTTAAATTAGAGTTGGAATTTATCATGAAAATCTGAAAGTTAGCCTTAATTTACAATCTGATCAGCAAGTTGAATTTTCAAATATATGGATGTATATGTAGTTAATCCAAGTACACCGAATCCAGTTCAGCTATTTTCTTTTTCACTAGATATCCACATGTTATTAGACGTACACAGCTAACCAGGTTTCATGCAGTAGACAAAATAGCATTGTGGGATTACATTAGTCCGACAGCTGCTTTATGACTACAGCTTCCAGACCAATTTATTTAATATTGATCTTTAAACAAACATCAGTACAAATAAATTTGAGCACTCTAGTCCTGAGATTTTATATCTATAAAAGAGGCCAATATTCAGAGAAGCAGTTCTACTTGTATTTCGCTCTTTGATTCCGTTTTCTTTGATCCTACCAGGTATCAAATACATCAATGCCAAATTAAAACAAATCCATCCTCAGATAAAGCTCTGTTTATAATCTTTCGTGCAGAAAGAATTTTTCTATCAATAACTTCCAGCAAGCATTTTAACTGATCTTTTTATTGCTTTATTCTGATTACTACAAAAGGCAGCAATGCCATGTCCTGATTGAGTATCACGCTAAACTCTCTCCAGCAGAACTGCCAAGGAGGGCTTCGAGAACAACCTGCTCCACCTTTCACACTTTCATGCGATTTTCCTCCTAACTATTTTCATCCAGCATCAGGGACAGGCCCAGCTCCCAATGCCCCCTTGCTGAGAAAATTGCTGCGCCATGATACAGGTCTGGGAGGCTGATGTGAAGTCTTTTACAGGGCAACGGTTGACCATTTGTGGAGGAGGGGACAGCTGGGTGCTAAACATAAATAGGAAAAAAAACTTAGATAGGGAAATAGATAATGAACCCTGGGAATAGACAATTCAATTAGGCGGGTATATATAAATGTTAGGCATAAACTGATCCAACATAATTATTTGCACAGGACTTATTTGTGCCCTTCTTAGCTATGCCGAATGAGCACAGATACCAGATTCACTAGGGACACATCTTCCACTGGTGTGGAACTGGGCTAAAGTTCAAAAGTTTTTGGTCACAACTTACTCAGATCTGCCATCTGGCTTATGTGCACTGAGTTCTATGGATTATATCCATCTCCCAAATGGAATAAGTAGACATTTCTGTGTGTCAGGAAAAAAAAGAAAATAAAATGAAAATCTGCCATCCATGTTGACCAGAAGAATGGCCATTAGAGCGGCTCGCGGAGACCTTGCTTTGGCAGCAGACTGAGGGCTGTCGGCTCTCCCAGCTGTGTGCCTTTTGGAGGAGGCGATGTATTCCTTCAAACCTGCAATCTGCTTGACTCCAGTCATCCTGACTGGGGCTCAGGATGTGCCAAAACTTCTGCTAGGATCTGTGAACAGGAAGTCTAAGTAGGAGCAGGCTATGGAAAATACCAGCTCATCAGTCTAAGGCATCATTTTGAGTCCATCATAGGCTTGGATTTTGAAGAAGTCCACCAACCGTTTTGCTGGTTAGCGCACAAAATAAAAAGGCAGCAGCCGTTGTCGTGTGGGGAAAAGTTTGGACATGGGTAGCATAAGACCAAAAATCCAGCAGCAGTATGCACAACCATGCTGCAGAAACTGAGGCAAAACTAAGGGCATTTTTAAACTGCTTGCCTTCTGAAAAATAAAAACGAAAACTCTCTGTCCCAATTTTTGGAGACCTATTCCTACCACAGATTTTATTTATCTGATTTTGATTGCTGTTTCCCCTGATCCTAATTTTAGAAGACACCCCCTGCCTATTTTCTGACGGTAGCAGAGACTAGACAACAATTTGCAGGTATAGACAGAAGAATGCAGAGGTTCCCAAATGTCCCTCGTCATTTGGGTTACAGCTCTGGCCAGCACTAAAAATATGAAGCAAAATTATTTTCTTGAGTTTACTTCTACCTATTGAGTAAGCATCCAGTGAAGAAATAATTCACCAATTCATCAAGTGACCTCAGATCCTAATGCATGATAAAATGAAAAGATAAAGGGTTTAGTTAGCTATGAATTTGGTCAACAAATATTCCTTCAAATACATGACCCATAAAAAGTTGCATCTTGTTTACTGGTAAGAGTTTAATGTCACTGGTTTGTTGGGTTTGTGAACCATGATTCCTAAGGCAAAGAGAACACCCAAGAGGTTTTTTTGTTTGTTTGTTTGTTTGTTTGTTTGTTTTTTTAAATTGATGGCACTAATGACAGATCAGCAAATTATTATCTTGCTGTGTGATGCAGTAAATAGAAGGTTGCCCTACAAAGCAAGCTGCCATCTCGGAAGACTGCTTACAGTTCCACCCATAGGTCTAAACTACTCCAGATTTAATTTCACAAGGAGTGAATTCAGATTATTTCATAACCCTTAAAGATGGCCCCAGCCTATTTTTAATGTGCTGCTGGCATTTGTGAAAACAGTACAATTACCGAAGCTGTTGCTAAAACCCACAGCTACAGAGTACTACTCGCCTAAAATGGTCTCTGGGACCATTGTGATGGAAAAGCTACTGACACTGCAGACTGTCCAGGAAAGCTACTGGAAAATCTATATGGTGCTAAGTCATAACATGAACTTTTTACAGTCTCTATTTTAAGGGAGCTACATACATACAGCATAGTAAAAGGCAATTCCTGGCCGTTGAGTACTGAAGTCTATGGTGTATGTAAGCTTGAACAAGATGAAAAAGCAATTCTGGTTTACTTCTCACATTAATTTTGAGATAACGGCCAAGTACAGTGTAGCAACCACCCAGCCACAGTGGAAGGAAAGCAGTTCTTCTAACCTTTCACAGTCATTTGCCATTCTTACTTTGAGGAAACCCAAATGCTCCTAGCTCTCCAATAGTAACCACTTGGAGTTTCGTTTTAATCATTGCTGACATGGTATATAACTCTGCCATTAAAAGCATCCAAGAAGCTATGGCACTCTGTTTCCCCTCTCCCCAACAAATGTCTCTATAGCTATTTTGGTTTTGGTGGAGAACAGTCTGGTTGAAAGGCAGAATAAAAACCTCTGGCCCTTGTTGCAGAACACGTACTCCAGCTCCACAGGGTCTTTGCTGCTGAGACTCCACAGGACCCTGCTAAAACTGTCTGTCTAGTTCAACTCAGCACAGTCTCACTCCGGCTAGGCCTTTGGATCAAACCCTTCTCATGTGAACACAGAGAGCGTCTGTGAAACTGTGGAGCAGATGTCTCCACAGAGACTCACAGATGCTGTCAGGACGGAACTTCAGGCTCAAACATTTGATGCATTTTAAAGAGGGATTCAGAATCAGACTCAAGCAGACAGATTGATCGTCTAACACTTCAAAGGCTTGAGCAGAATTGTTGTTATATTTTTCCTTTGTGCCCCCCTCCTCCCAGCACTAATGGAGGTGACTTGCGTTTAACTTGACATGTTGTGTGGGGCGTACAGAAGGGGACTTCCATCTTCCAATTAAAGGAGTCAGGCAAGAATCATTAGCTGAAGCAACGGAACAGAATGTGGGGCTGAAGGAGTTTAACACACCAGCAGAAAATGAACGCCTAATGCAAACGCTGCTTTGCCGCACCTGGCTCTTGTTCTGAGCATGCATGTGCAGCGTAGCCTCGACTTCCAAGACGTTCATTTCATTTTAGAGTAGGTAGTTTAAGAAAATCCCAAAGTCTTAAAATGCTTTTCTACTCCCCATCTTCAAGGACTGAAACATGCTATAAGACGAGACTAATTATATCTTCGAACAATTCACAGAAACTATTATGTATTTTCTCCATTAACTAATGTATGTGTTTGTAGGCTTTATTTGTATGGGATCTGGGGTCTTTTTGGAAGGCAGGGAAGGGCATTTACAAGTCAGTCATCTGACAAATAGCACGAAGAAAAAGAAAGTGAAATGGGGAGGAAAGGGTGCACAGATTCCTGCTCTTCATCTAGCAACCTTGGTGAGGTCTGTGCTTAGTCTAATTTGGACAGGCGAAGCCATCAAAAAAGGAAAAAGGAAGACAGCCAGAAGTCCGGAAGAGACAAAAGGTGGGCAGGAGTGATACAGAACTACATGCATAAACATGTGACTGGAGACGTGGAAATAATTCTGGAGAAAAGGGATTTGCCTTCTTTCAGCAGCTGCCATTTTGACACATTTTACCATCTTAGATACAACTCCTAGGCATCCCTCTTGTCCTGGGCTGAAGAGAAAGACTTGTCTGGCAGTTAGTTCAAAGGGGACCTTTCATCAGTTGGGTTGAGCTGTGAATTACTGATGGGCATAAGTGTTTTATTGAAAATATCCCTCCATCTCCTGTCATCAGCTATGAGAAAACAAAGGAATAGAGGAAATACAGCTATAAGTGTGGAGAAATACCAGTGAGATTATTAAGGGAGGCTTCAAACAACTCAGGGGATTACATGAACTACATAGGAAAAAAGATCTGCTGATGGGAAGAGGAAACAAAACTGCCTAAGACAAAAGTCCAAGCGTCTGTCTCTTTCTTTACCATGTGTTCTCTGGATCAGCCCACTGAATATAAGAAACAATATAGGACAAACTTCTCCACAAAAGAAGGAGAAATGGGAATAAATGCTACAAGACAGAGAAGGCCATTCTACTGGTGTCAATTTAATGAGGAAACAACACAGGATTGTTAAAGGAAGATGCCAAAGCTCAATCCAAAGTTTGCAGTCAGAAGGCGTGTGGCACAGGAAGAGGGACAGTTATTACTTAGGAGAAAGGCTGGGGAGAAGGTCACTTTCAGTGATGTCCCTGCTATGTCCGTTACTATGCGAGGTCAAGGAGCTCAAGGGAATAAAGCACAGAATAACCTCAGCTCTCTCTCATGTGTGCTAGTAACAGGGCCAGATCAGTCATGAAGAGAAAAGAGACACTTAGTTAGGCACAAAGGAAGAGCCTCTACCATCACCTGCAACAAAGGCGCTGAAGGAATTACATGTCTGAATATTTTCATTCAGCCAACTAGGAATTAGAGATGGCTCAAGGGGACTTAATTTCAACTGCAACCTTTCCTTCCCCTCAGCAATCCTGTTTCCCGGGTATATGTTAGTGCATAAAAGGCCTGCTGGGAGACTGGAAAGGTAGGGGGTTCTTGTCTGTCCGCTGACACAAGTATCTTGGGAATATCTGTCATCCTGTTATTAAATATTTAAATATTTCAAGAACAAGCTAGATTCATCAACCTCTGGAAAGAGTAATCAAGAGAATGAAAGGTAGACAAAAATAAAAGGAAGAGGTTGGTTATTTTGGGGGAATAAGATGGGATCACCAGAGGAGAAAATATGCAAAGAGGTGAAAAACTGGCAGAGAAAATTGATGAGAAAAGGAAGACTAATGAGAGACAAACAAAAGGGAAAGCACTGAAACAACACAAAATAAATAACAGGGAAAATAGAATTGGAAAACAAGCTAGAGCAATATCTGGAAACTGTGTCTGTACCAGTGAGAAAAAGCAAGCAAACAAGCAAGCAAACAAAAAGCAAGCAAGCAATACAGAAATTCTGGACAAGGTAGTCAAGAAAATCAAAAAGCAGCAAGAGACGGATAGGGTAGGTAGAGAAAAGAGAGAGGACGAACATTATCGAGAGCCAGAAACATTCCAGTGATGAGGAAAGAAGGTGTATTTCATGATCATAAACAGGAAATAAATGTATTTCATTCATTTTACTGTTTTCCTGCTTGATTGCCAAAACACTGTTTTCTTCAGAACCAAACACGATACCTAGTGGCTTAGCTTAAACACAGTTTATGAGGGTCAAGGTGATGTTTTGGGGTTCTCCCATCCTCATTAAATGTATACCTGACAGCTGTAGCAAAGGAAGATCTCTGGCACAGACAGCTGGTGAAATGTATTTCATCCCAAGCCTGCCAAACCGGAGTTCGAGACAGAAGGGGGTTCTGAACAAGAAAGGAACGTAACTGAAGTGGTGATGGCAGGGCAGCAGCACCACTCTCTATAGACACCGTTCAAGTGTTTCACTTGGTGCTTTTGGGAAGAGAAGCTCTGGAACGATGGTGAGCCCTCATCAGGGTGGTGGGACACAACAAGGTGCTGTAATAGTTGGAGAGCCGTGATCTAAACAGCTTAGGCTAGTCAGGGAGCCAAAGAGGCCAGTTCAATTTTAACAGCATTCAGACAGTGTTTTCAGCTGCACATCTTAAAGCTTCTTACAACCAGAATTTAAATATCACGGTAATCATTTTACAGAGAGGGAACTACGACCACCAGGGTGCCGTAACTCATCCAAGGTAACAAAGCAGGTAGCAGGCTAGGAACAGCCGCAAACTCCCCGCCCGGTGCCCTTTCTGTTTTACCCATGCACTTGTCAGATTCTCCTCCTAACATCAGCTTCAAAAGCAGCAAACGTTACAGGCTGGAAGTCGAGCATGCAGAAGTCAGTGCGGGTGGGAAGGCAGCTGTGCAGTCAAAACAAGTATAACCCACAGTGTTGTGGGGGAAACTACCAGCAGAAACAGGCCAACACAGTAAAAATAAAACAAAAAAGAAAAAGAGGGAAAGAGAAAGAAGTCAAGGATTGTTCAACAGAGAATTAAAAGGCGTTTATTCCGTCCTGGCAAGGATAATCTAAACACTGTTGCGGTTAAATGTTTGCCTACTGCAGATCATGTTACAGCAGATTTTTCTATTCAAAGGGTTTGTTAATGGCTTTGCTATTCCTTGCATGGGTCTTGAAAAAAAGCACATGCTATGAAGGCGATATCTTTGCTTTTGATGCCAGAGGTTGTGAAAGGAAAGTTGGGAAAGAACTGGCACACAGAAGGAAAGCAGCCAGCCCATTTAGGAATACTCCATTAACTCATAGGAGAAGATTCCCCCAGGACACAGTCCCAAAGAAGACCCCTGGCGAGTTTAGGCTTGTATATCATTTGTCCTATCCAGAGGGCGAGAGAGTTAATGATTATATAGACACCTTGCTGTGTTCAGTATCGTTTGTGCCTCTCCATCAAGCGATGCAGATTACAAGGAATAACAGACTGGGGGTTCAGTCACATAGGAAGTAGAGAGAAAGAGAGAGAGACACAAACCCATACCCCCGCCTCCCTGTCACACACAGAGCTGCTCACATGTTACCAGAACACCATGATAGATTTCGCTCGCCACTTAAAGGTTTCAGACTCGAGGGCAACATTTACATAGATAAAGGTATGCGTATGGGTTCTGTAGCTTTGCACTAGTTACTTGACGTGCTCGGTACATCCCCATAGTGGATGCGTAGGCAAAAAATCTGGATTAAAAAGAGGGAAGAAAAAATCCCCCTACCTAATTAACATAGCTTTTTGTCTAAGGAAGCACCAAACATCATGGCATTTCAGGAGTTATTGATGGCATTTGGGGAGGTTACCAGGGATTTCATGGTCCCTACAGCAGATGATAAAAGGGGGAGGGGGAAGGAGAGCAGAGGGTCCAGGAAAACTTATTAAATTTTGGGCATCAAACTGGATTCAAGGAGAAGAGAATCACACCCCACAAGGGACCGGGACAAAAATCCTATGAGATTACTGGCTCAGCTGTGGCAAGCTAATAAGGTTATTCTGAAGCAGATGCAGTCGTTAATACAGTGGTGGCATGGGGATCTCCCGAGAGGGGTCAGAGCCATGATAACTCACAGTAGAGTAATGTGCAATATATTTGTGGCCAGATCTTGTGATGGTAACTAAATGAACCTGTGTCAGTGCTCTGTCATTTAACCCACTTTGTTCTTAATCCCGTTTCGGTGGGGTGGGGCTTCCTCACGCCACCTAGTTTCTTGAAGACAGCCTTGAAAAGTGGCAATGTTTTAGGCAAGTTATAGGGCCATTAAACAGGAGATTTAGGTGGACTAAAAGTCACTTTTGGGGAAACTGCTACATAACAGCTCGCGTTAATTCCAAATTTATAAAAATAAGGCAATTTCTGTTATTTATGGGTGCAGAGAAGAGAGCTGTTGGCAGTTCTTTGTGCGCTACGGAATGACTGGAGCAATGGAAGAAAGAGGTGGGTTTGACATGAAATGTTGCATTGCTCGAGCTTTTCACGATATTTGCAGTACCAGCAAGGTAATTTGTGATAAATGGCTAAAGACTGTTGGATTCTATCACAAAATCTACAAGCACTGAGCTTATTGGGGACCTGTGATAACGCTGCTCAGGGCCTGCACTCTGTTATGCTTAGTGCCTGATGTGTTCTTTATGGCCAGATACGTGTAAAGGGAACAACTATTCACTCACTAACTCTCGTTTCTGCCTAGTGGTGGTGGAAGTCAAAGCCAGCCACCTCATGATTACTGACGGCTTGTGTTTTACCAGTACTTCAATACCAAGTTCTCTGTACCGAGGAGCTTACTGTCTGAATTAGATGAACAAGTAAGCATTTCACTGAGGGCCACGTTGAGGAGAATGGAAAGATCAAAGCTAGAAAAGAGGGAGGGATTTGTAAGAAGGACACCCACTTGAAAGAGAAGGTTGTTTTGAAACACAGTGGGTGGCACTGGGAAGTTGCAAAGT